>NC_064624.1:25965941-26667191 GCF_023898315.1 Schistocerca nitens
ACCCCCTCCCCCGTCACCCCCTCCCCCCGTCACCCCCTCCCCCCGTCCCCCCTCCCCCCGTCACCCCCTCCCCCCGTCACCCCCTCCCCCCGTCACCCCCTCTCCCATCTTCTCCCATCTCCTCCCCCTCTCCCATCTCCTCCTCCCCCCGTCACCCCCTCTCCCATCTCCTCCCTCTCTCCCATCTCCTCCTCCCCCCGTCACCCCCTCTCCCATCTCCTCCTCCCCCCGTCACCCCCTCTCCCATCTCCTCCCCCCGTCACCCCCTCTCCCATCTCCTCCTCCCCCCTTCACCCCCTCTCCCATCTCTCCCTCCCCCCGTCACCTCCTCCCCCATCTCTCCCTCCCCCCGTCACCTCCTCCCCCATCTCTCCCTCCCCCCGTCACCTCCTCCCCCATCTCTCCCTCCGCCCGTCACCCCCTCTCCTATCTCTCCCTCCGCCCGTCACCCCCCTCTCCTATCTCTCCCTCCGCCCGTCACCCCCTCTCCTATCTCTCCCTCCGCCCGTCACCCCCTCTCCTATCTCTCCCTCCCCCCGTCACCCCCTCTCCTATCTCTCCCTCCCCCCGTCACCCCCTCTCCTATCTCTCCCTCCCCCCGTCACCCCCTCTCCTATCTCTCCCTCCCCCCGTCACCCCCTCTCCTATCTCTCCCTCCCCCCGTCACCCCCTCTCCTATCTCTCCCTCCCCCCGTCACCCCCTCTCCTATCTCTTCCTCCTCCCGTCACCCCCTCTCATATCTCTTCCTCCCCCCGTCAACCCCTCTCCCATCTCCCCCTCCCCCCATCATCCCCTCTCCCCCTCGCCCCGTCACCCCCTTTCCCATCTCCCCCTCACCCCATCACCCCCTCCCCCATCTCCCCCTCCCCCATCTCCCCCTCCCCCATCCCCCCTCCCCCATCTCCCCATCTCCCCCTCCCCCGTCACCCCCTCTCCCCTCCCCCGTCACCCCCTCTCCCCTCCCCCGTCACCCCCTCTCCCCCTCCCCCGTCACCCCCTCTCCCCCTCCCCCGTCACCCCCTCTCCCCCTCCCCCGTCACCCCCTCTCCCCGTCACCCTCCCCTCCCCCTCTCCCCCGTCACCCCCTCTCCCCCGTCACCCCCTCTCCCCCGTCACCCCCTCTCCCCCGTCACCCCCTCTCCCCCGTCACCCCCTCTCCCCCGTCACCCCCCTCTCCCCCGTCACCCCCTCTCCCCTCACCCCTCTCCCCCTCCCCTCCCCCGTCACCCCCTCTCCCATCTCCCCCAACTCCTCTCACCCCCTCTCACCCCATCTTCCATCTCCGCCCCGTCACCCCCCTCCCCCTCCCCTCCTCCCCCTGTCACCGCTCTCTCCCCTTCCCCCTCCCCTCTCCCTTCCCCCTCCCCTCTCCCCTCTCCCCTTCCCCCTCCCCTCTCCCCTTCCCCCTCCCCTCTCCCCTTCCCCCTCCCCTCTCCCCTTCCCCCTCCCCTCTCCCCTTCCCCCTCCCCTCTCCCCTTCCCCCTCCCCTCTCCCCTTCCCCCCCCCCTCTCCCCTTCCCCCTCCCCTCTCCCCTTCCCCCTCCCCTCTCCCCTTCCCCCTCCCCTCTCCCCTCCCCCCTCCCGCCTCCCCTCTCTCCTTCCCCCTCCCCTCCTTTCCCGTTACCCCTCTCTCCCCTCTTCTCTTCCTCCTCCCCTCCTTTCCCGTTACCCCTCTCTCCCCTCTCCCCTTCCCCCTCTCCTCCTCCACCGTCACCCATCTCTCCCCTCTCTCCTTCCCCCTCTTCTCCTTCCCCGTTACCCCTCTCTCCCCTCTCTCCTTCCCCCTCTTCTCCTTCCCCGTTACCCCTCTCTCCCCTTCCCCCTCTTCTCCTCCTGTCACCACTCTCCCCCTCTCCCCTTCCCCTTCCCCCTCTCCTACTCCCCCCGTCACCCCTCTCCCCCCCTCCCCTCTCCCCTCTCCCCTCTCCCCCTCCCCCATCACCCCCTCTCCCATCTCCCCCACCTCCTCTCACCCCCCTCCCATCTCCGCTCCGTCACCCCCTCCCCCCTCCCCTCCTCCCCCTGTCACCGCTCTCTCCCCTTCCCCCTCCCCTCTCCCCGCTCTCTCCCCTTCCCCCTCCCCTCTCCCCTACCCCTCCCCTCTCCCCTTCCCCCTCCCCTCTCCCCTTCCCCCTCCCCTCTCCCCTTCCCCCTCCCCTCTCCCCTTCCCCCTCCCCTCTCCCCTTCCCCCTTCCCTCTCCCCTCTCCCCTCCACTCCTTTCCCGTTACCCCTCCCCTCCTTTCCCTATACCCCTCCCCTCCTTTCCCATTACCCCTCCCCTCCTTTCCCGTTACTCCTCTCTCCCCTTCCCCTTCTCCTCCTCCCCCGTCACCCCTCTCTCCCCTCTCCCCTTCCCCTTCTCCTCCTCCCCCGTCACCCCTCTCTCCCCTCTCCCCTTCCCCCTCTCCTCCTCCCCCGTCACCCCTCTCTCCCCTCTCCCCTTCCCCCTCTCCTCCTCCCCCGTCACCCCTCTCTCCCCTCTCCCCTTCCCCCTCTCCTCCTCCCCCGTCACCCCTCTCTCCCCTCTCCCCTTCCCCCTCTCCTCCCCCGTCACCCCTC
Source organism: Schistocerca nitens (assembly GCF_023898315.1). NCBI lineage: Eukaryota > Metazoa > Arthropoda > Insecta > Orthoptera > Acrididae > Schistocerca > Schistocerca nitens. The sequence goes on from NC_064624.1 coordinate 25,968,502, forward strand.
TCTCCCCTCTCCCCTTCCCCCTCTCGTCCTTCCCCGTTACCCCTCTCTCCCCTTCCCCCTCTCCTCCTTCCCCGTTACCCCTCTCTCCCCTTCCCCCTCTTCTCCTTCCCCGTTACCCCTCTCTCCCCTTCCCCCTCTTCTCCTCCTGTCACCCCTCTCCCCCTCTCCCCCTCTCCCCTTCCCCCTCTCCCCTTCCCCCTCTCCTACTCCCCCCGTCACCCCTCTCCCCCCTCTCCCCTTCCCCCTCTCCTACTCCCCCGTCACCCCTCTCCCCCCTCTCCCCTTCCCCCTTCCCCCTCTCCTCCTCCCCCCGTCACCCCTCTCTCCCCTTCCCCCTCCCCTCCTCCCCTGTCTCCCCTCTCTCCCCTCCCCCTCTCCTTGGCCCTCCTCCCACGTTTCCCCTCTCACATGTCCCACCCCCCTAACTTCTCGGCCTCCCCAACTTTATATATGAGAGCCAAGTAGGAACAAGACACGGAAGCCTTGATCACTCCTTGTTTTTGCTTTTTTTTCAGTTTCTTGAAGATCCATTACGGACTGACAACACTCCTGTTGGGGTAAAGCAGGATCCTGAACTGCAACAAGATGCTGATCTATCTGAGCATAATGTAAGTTTTCATACAAGTACTGTATTGTGCAGGAAGTGTATTAAGTATGTCATGACACAAATATGGGGCATTCAAGCTAAATTTTCATGGATTGTTAACAAATGTATCCTATGATACCAGCTATTTTCAAGAATGTTTGTGGTCTTCCAGTTGACTCTAGTTAAATGTGTTATTTGTTGGTTATTACCAATTGTATTTTAACTGCACTTGTAACAAGCAAATCTGTATTAATCAGTACCCTTGCATTAATTATTTATTATGATTCTATGTCGTGAATGCTTTAAGTACATATCTGGTGTCAACAGAGCAACGAAGACTTCCTCTTAGAAGTAATTGTTAATCTTGTTACGTGTCTCTGTGTCACAGCACTGTAACATGATGTGGAACTATGATACGTGGTGGGTGTATATTCTAGAGTTCTCAGTCTCTACTCTTTGTAGTATTTACATCATTACTGAAATCCTGCATTGGCTGTATGTAATTCCTTGTGATTTTCCTCCAGTACACATAACATAAATTTGCATTGCTTTCTAAAGAGAAGGCACTGAAAATACATGGTGAAAGAGCAAGAAGCTGTGTAAATAGCATTAAATTTGGTTCATTTTGCTGATAATGTGTGGAATGCCGTATTCATTTGATTAATGGCCAAAAAGTCCTTTTGTTTATGGGTTTACAGCTGGAAGATTATTTGCATCCCTATATTATCTCAATTTAATTTTGAAATGTTGCTAGACATGTATATCAGGTTTCTATATGGGAGTATGACCACCTAATAGAGCAGGTCATAGTGCCTCTGAAATCACAGTGGTTTATGTGACATGAATAGAAAGTGAAAGTACGCCAAATAAATACTACACAATGGCTGATAGCAAAATCAGAGGCATTAGAACTGATTTGGATGGATTCTGACATTCATCTTCCCAAGCAATAAGAATCTCTGTAAAGCTGGATGATACTCATAAGAAGGGAACATTGAGAGCTATATCCTACACACAGAAGTTAGCAAGCAGTTATAATTCACAGATTGTTTGCTTCTTTCAGTCTGCTAAAAATCCATTGGGAATATCACGGTCCACTGATTTTATCAAGGAGGATCCTGAATTAAATTTGGAAATGAATGAAACTGAGACTATTGTAAGTATTTACATCCTCGATGTATTGCATGTTTTCAAGTAATAAGTCTTCTGTTAAGTGTGTAGAGTAAAAGATGCTTTGCTGTGGAATTGTCACAGATTGTCAGTTTTCTGGAACTTGTTGCTGTTCGTAATTGTAGAGTATTCTTATACAATTGCACTTGACTTTCATATCACCTTTTACGTGCTGACTGTTTTAAATAGAAATGGAATGGGACTGCTGCCTTGCATAATCATGTTTTCTGTAGCCCTTGTTGATACCAACTATATTGCATAATGGCTGGGTGTGATGGTCACAAAATTCCGTTTTAGATGAAGTGTAAGTTCTAATAGTGTAGGTTAGTTGAGGAATATTGCATCTTTCAATAACTAGTGATAGTGTGAATCATAGCTATTCTTGGCTTTGTTATAGAAATTTTTTGATTTTGAAAAAGGAGATAAAATTTGTATGTTGCATATCAGTCTTGGTACTTTGACCATAACATGTACATGTTGTGGCAGCTTCTGTGGTACGTGTAGTATTAGTTATAAATTTTTCAGCTATAGAAAATCTCCATGTATGGCTTTTGGTGAATGATTGTATACAGATGAAGCCATGTATGAGATCACCACTCGAGTTCTGGCAGATATAACAAAGAAAGATTAATTTTTTAAAATATGCTTTATGACCTTGCTACGGGAAACAGATGCTCATATTGATAAACATGTCACAGGAATAAAATTAGACAAAGACTGGGAAACATTCAACACACAGTTGCACAAGTTTGGGTACTGGCTCAATCTTGATGTCATTGTTCATAAACAAACTTCCTACGGTTATTAAGGATTCTTCAGGGAAATGTTGGCTTCCTGAGACACTGAAATATGTGGTGATTATTCAAGCGTACAGGTCAAAGAACCAAACTATCATGCTAGGGGCAGCACAGAGTATGTAAAGGATTATATCTGGTTCACAGCTAACAGGCCAAGACTTAATGCCGCAGAGACTCATATTATGCCATTGCTGCATTGTAGTTCAGGACCACTTATCATGAAAATACTAAAGGCCATAGTTGTCTTCCTATGCAGCCCGAGAGATCACAGGTCATGCAAGATGCCTCCATGACACCAGGACCAGTGGTGTGGAGATTCTGTCCACTGTATGGAGTGATGCTCCTAATGCAAGTGTGCAGAACAGTGTGTTGCTGGTTGTGTGGCCTGGAAAACCGTCATGTGGTTGGCACTGAAATCATTGACGTGTACTCCCACTTGTTACTTTGAAAGTCCGCCACTTAGGTTAAACAGTGGTACACACCTGAGCAAATCTACGAATAGGATGTGTGACCATAACAGTGATTCTGAGTAGCACATGCAGTTGTGCAGTGAACATCTTAGCTCTGTCAGCTAGAATGACATAGTCTTTGTGATCTCAGGAGGATAAAATGCTAGGATTTAATAATGATGCAGAAAAATAGGGCATGTCATTTTGTTACTGGCACATGGCCAGAAAGATTCTGTATTAATTGTGGAATTGGGAATTTTATTAGGTAATTGCATGAGAAACTAGAGCAAGCTAGCAAATTAATACTTTGTTGGAGAAGCCATTCAGTTGCAGGATGCTTCATGTGTTCCTTCAGGAACTCAAATGAGAATTCCCAGAGGGAAGCTGATGTTCTTTGGGAGCAAAGCTATTCAGAAAATTTAGAGAACTGCCATTTGAAGCTGACTGCTGAACGATTTTGTTCCCAGCATATATTGCACATCAGGACTATGAAGAATAAATTTTAGAAATCAGGGCTGATATGGAGCCACATATAAGGCCTTTTTCCCTCGTATTTGCGAGTGGAATGGGAAAGGAAGTGTCCAGCAGGGTTATGGGGCACCCTTCACCATGCGCCATTAGTAGGATAGCGAAATATTGATGTTTCTGGAGATACTAGGTAAAATAAGTAGCTGACTAATGTAGAAGGAGCAACATTTAAGAAATGCAGTGTGTAAAACAAAGAATGAACAAATGAATAATGTTCACACCCCATCTCTAGCCAGGGCTGAGGTTACAGTGGTGAAAGCAAATTTAACTTTATGAAAACAATTCTGAAACATACAATAATAAAAACAACCCATCAAGACAAATTACGGTTACCATACTTTGCTGAAAGAAGTTATACCTGTACAAGCCCTTGCTCAGGATGTTCAAAATCATCAGATTTCACAAGGCTATAAAGGTACAGAATTAGGGGTCTGCCTGCAAAGCGTTTGTTTACAAAGAACGATATGATTTTTTGGTTGTTTACAATTTGTATGTGTGCACATACAATATTAAGGTGCTTTTCACAGCTGTGTTTAGGATTAGATTCATCGTTTACTGATCAGAAATATCAAAATCCTTTTCACAACATTTAAGCATCCGTTCCCATGTTGCATCATAGTCTATCCAAAGGTGTTGAAAGAGGATGCACATAGGTGGGGCCTCTCACAAACTCCCACCAATAAAAATATACCGTGTGATGAAGCAACTTTTAAGGTCATATCTGCAGCCCCTTACAGCTGATCAATCCGTCAGGCAGCTTACTGTTCAGAAGTGCTCTTTCGTGCAGGTTCCAATGCACTGGTACACCATCCAGATGAAAAATTATATTTCTGATCATTTTCCATCTCTTCTGTTTTCGTCCATCTATGTGATTCCTAATATTGTCAACTTTCTTCAGTTTGTTACAGAATTCCCTGCTCTTCAGATTCAGTTCAGTGTTAATCTCACTAAACTGTTCATCACATTTCATAAGTTGAATTATAAATCATGATCAGTACCAACAAACTTCTTGTCCCACATTGCATGGCACATTACCCTTATTAATGTTGCAGCTACCAGTTAAGTCTTATCCCTCGAGGACTCATTTTTTAAGGTGTAAAGTGATCAGAAATGGCCTGTTGCTGGAAGTAGTAGACATTACTGGTCACACACTAAGTGAAACATAATGCATACGATTCATTGGTGTCTGCTTTGATTTCAATTGAAATGGGTGTCAAAAAATTGGTTAACTTGTCAAGTTGATCCCCTCAGAGTTACTCAGAGGCAATTATGATGGCTTGTTTTGGATTTTTCACTTGTTTTTGGAATTATCTTCTGGGACAGTCAACTAGAAACAAATAAAATAGTTATGTTAATTAATGTAAAAACCAATAGTGAGTTCCGTAGTGAGATGTAGGTGCAAGATTCCGTAGGTCAATGAAGACGTTTATGCAAGGTGTTCAGTTGCTAACATAACATCACATCACATCACATTCCTACTACAAGCTTGTATAGGATAAATATTAATTTATTCATAGCTGCCATGCCCTGTAAGATTATCCTAGAGGGTAGTACTGAGTGAAAGCATCCTAGGAGGCATTTCTGCAAGTTGACACCCTGGAGGCAGATTCATTAATTGCAAGGCAGAGAGATAAGAGGTTTTTGGTTAACTCATTCTCTTGCAGGTGCCTCCTTAATCTATTTTTGATCCGAATGCCCAAGAACTTAATTTGTGGATCCTCATCCAGTGTCTGTCGCTGGTATCTCCTTGTATATGTAAGTCATTTGAATTTCTTTGGAATTGCGTGATGTGTGTTTATGTAAGCATAAAGATCGAATTTTTGTTCTGTTGCCTGTAAACCAATTGCGAGCATGTTCCATTATTCTCCTGGCTGTTTCTAGTATAAATGTGTTTGCCGGTTATCAGTGTACTTGTGTCATCGGCAAGCATTGCAGATTTTGAAGATACCTCCAATGGTTTTAGCACATCATCTATGTAGCTCAGGATAAGTCAAAAGCTGAGCCCTGTGGGACATTATATGTGTTGTTTCCCCATTTTGTATTCAGTTTTCCTCCCAAGGTATAATTTATCACTAAGACCCAGGTTTTTATTGCTAAGCTAAGAATCAGTTCTTGTACATGTACTTCTCTTCACACAATAACGCTGTATTTCCCCAAGTAATGGGAGATCAAGGTTGTAATGTGATGCCAATAAGTTTTCTCCACTTCCAATACATATTTCAGTCATGCTGTAAAGTCAGCACATATTTTAGTAATTAGATTGTTACGATAATAAGAAGAAGACTTCCTCCTTCTGTCACCAGATGATTTTTGTGATTGATTTGACCATTCATATGATGAAACTGACGTCTGGTCAAGTATACACTTCCTGACTGAGTCTGATGGACCTAATTTCAATGGTGACTTTTCCCCCTAATGTTTTCAACTACTGTTAAGAAATAAGTGTTTTCATGGCCTGATGCTTTTTCAGTTTTTTTTTTTTTTTCTAAATATTAAGCTGGTGCCTTAGTTGATAGCACTTTCGTTTTGCATGTTCATATTCCAGTTACTGAGGGTTTATTTATCAGTTGTCATTATTTATTTGTAGTTCGCTGTTGCTCATTGAGTTTACATATATTTGAGTCTACATATTGTCATTTTGTCATTTGGAGATACTGAGTGGAATGGTGGTCACTAGAAAGTGGAGTGCTAAGTGGAGAAATAGCACTGTTGACATATTCATCTGTTTGGGTTCTACAGAGGGGTAACAGCAGTGGAGGCAGCTAGAAACATTTGCACCATGTTTGTGTTTAAAGCCATTGGACAGAGCTTGGCAAGAAAATTATTTTGTCACTCTAAGGAGAATTGCTGTGCCATTAGTGACTTACCTTTGGGGTTTGATAAAGATCACTTAAATGCGTTACTTCCCAATGATCCATGTCATTGTACTTGAGAACTTTCAAATTCAATGAACTGTGTTCACTTCTTGACCTTCTGACATTTGTGTGCAATGGGGAAGGTTCAAAAATAGGGTCTACAGATACTGCATGCACTGGAACAAAATCACAAAAATGTGTGGCCATATGCACATCCTTGCTTGCCTGTCATCAGTTGCTTGTAAAGAACACTAATCATTCATGCCCTGTATCATTATGCTGATAAGAAATGGTGGATTTGTGGTAAAAATAAGGAAAAGAAAGGAATGGTTGAGCCCAAACAAAACAGCAACAAAAGGCACCCACAAAAGATAATGCTCTACATCCTGTGTGGTTTACTATGAATTGCGCCCTTTTGGTGTAACCACTTATTACTGCAGACATTTACTGTCAAGAACTGAGATGTGTTGCAGATACAGTACATGAACAATGACCAGGAAGACACTACTCCAGGATAACACCAACCTGCAAGCTGCTAGACGCAAAATACAGTTCACAGGAGTTGAGTTTTGAAGTCATTGCACACCCACCTTATTCACCCAATGTAGCACCCTCAGATTCTCTCCTTTTCTGCTCTCTACTGAACAAGCTTCAAGGAACTTCCTTTCCAGATGAAAATGCGCTCTCAACCCTACTTAACAAGTTCTTCACCTTAAAACCAGGTTACTTCTACAGTTACAGAATGAAAAAGTCATCCCAGCATAGGGAGACTGCATTAAATAGTGAAGGAGAACATTTCATTGATAATTTAAGTCTCCTATTTGCACCTCTTACCTATTAAACTTACAGAAAAATACCAAACAAATACTTGCTGCAAATGGGTACATATGCGTAACCTTTTTTCATTTTACTGGTAAACTATTTCTTTTAATTTCTGTCTAATCAGTATGTATAATGTTCAAAATAATACTTGGTCTGTTAAGCCCAGTGTCTGAGAACAGATGTTGCAAACACCGATTGGTATTGTACATATCTTTTACAAGACAGTTAACTCAGTGCACATGTGCTAAGTGTTCAACAATGAATCATATTGTCTTCAGTGTCAAGTTTATAAAGAATTTAATATTTTCTCAAAATAATTCTGATCCCCAAGTGAGTTTATGGCTGAATAAATGGCAGAAGATTCTTAATTTCTTCTCATGAAATGATGTGGCTCTGTTGAGAGGTTAATGTAATTTGTGCACCATTGTTTCTCAGAACATTTGGGTAGTGATGTTTGGGTCAACTCTATTGGGACAGTTATCAAACATAAACCTAATTACCCTTGTTCTGAGGTATCAGTGTAAATAATTTTAATGAACAACCCAAAGGTCACATTTAAATATTATCGAAAAATGAGCATAGCTTCTAAAAGTAATTTTGTATGAAGAAAATGCAGTGAAGAACCGACAGTACCTGTAAATTAATTAATAAATTTGTTTACTTCATTGTAGAAATGACTGAAGCACTAAATATCCACCAATTGATGTTGGAAATAATTTGAATTTCTTCTATAATCAGTATTCCTGGTAGCTGCTGTGGATAGAGATAAAATTATTTCTTTATGGAATGCAACAGTATACTTACTCATTAAAGGTCGATTGAATCAAAAGTACAATTCAGCTGAGGAAGAGTGATTCCAAGTTTCCTCTTGGGCAATAATATGTATGAAAAGTGAGTTTCATTAATTGTTATAGTAACTTTTCTTTTCTAATGATTGATAATGTGTTCACACAGTTGGCTGTGTGGAATTAAAGATAGCTCCTGAAAGAATTTTTTAAAATTACATTTAAATCAGAAATGGTTTGAATTGCACCCTTTCTTTAAAATACAAATACATATGGAATGTGTTACATTAGGCATGCAGTAATTGTATCTAAAACTTAAAATCTTGAAGATAAGTCAAAAGCTAATTGTGTTTGGGACACCATAGATTCTTGCACAAATAGTGTCATTCATAGTGCAATTTTTGATACTTTAAAAAACTAAAACTATACCTAAATCATATGATTTAAACACGCAAGTCCTTCAGTTTTTCATTATATTACATTTTCTTCTTAATATATATATATATATATATATTCGTGCTGCAACACAGTCCTATGTCCGAATTCTTAACACACAAGTAATATCTGTTGCTTTTTAAATAATCATTGGTTGATTTATTAATGTTCAAATTCATTCAGTTCTAACAAAAAGTGCTATCACTTTTTTATAGTGTGAATAAATTGTAGCCTTTGAAATGGGCTTCAAAAACATTACCATAGCTTCTGCTTTTTGAGAGATGCCATAGAAATTGTTTTATACCTCTCTCATTTAAAATATCTGCAGTGACAAACAATCCAGGATTTATCAGACCATTATGCACATCCTTTCCATCATCTGTTGCAATTGTCTTCATCCACAGCATTTGATCCCTGCAAGAATCATTTTACACCTCTGAATACCCAGCACATCTTTGATGGGTTGCATCCCGTTATGAGAAGATGTTTCATTTTATTTTTTTTCAAAATTCAGGGTTGTTGTGACAACAATATTATGATAGCTTAAGGTAAAAAATAATAATAGTTCTGAATATGAGCGAAAAATTTTAGCTGAATGTAAATTATGATCAGTCAGTTGTCCAAAAACCCATCTTCCAGTAGTATAAAACAAGGTTTTTGCTTGAATCTGTATTTGTGCAAATTCATAAAAATCTGTACCTCAGCCAGCATACTATTTTTTGTGTTTCATGTGGTTCCACCTCCTCTCCTCATTGTACCACCAGTAGCATTCATGACAACTTTACCGTATCATGCAGCAAAGAATAACACAGTCAATTTCCGCTTCAAATACTTTTGAACATAAACCGTATAATGTATACTTGTTTTCAAATAGTGATGTACAGCCATCTCAACAAAGTCTCAAATTTTTTGAGACACGAGATCTTCTTTACATCAGCCATTATTTATATGACAACACAGGAACAGTAACTGTTTCATGTGTTAGATTTCATAAGTGATGGTGGCGTGGTAAAATGTTCCTGCAGCATCCTGTGAAGCCTGTACTTGTTCATGTGATGAATGAACACTTTGACTTGTCTTCATTAATCAGAGAAACAGTTTCTACAAAGTCTGTCTGTAGATTTCCACATTTGAGAGATCCATTTTGCACATATCCCCAATTCAGCAGATTGCGAATTTTTAATGTAGCAGTGAAATATTAAATATAAAATTTGCTTTTAAATTTCTGACACAACATTAGGAATAACTTCTGCATATTTGTGTTGCCTGTCAACACCAATCCATTTTTTCCATTTTACCATATTGTCAGTCAACTTCATTATTTAATGTGGAGTGAAGTTTAGGAGTTAGTTTTTACACTTTACACATGAGTTTATAGTGCACATGAATTAACAGTAGACTACACATTCCAATAACTCTGTACCTTGTGAAAAAATGCTCTTTCCAGTGTCTTTTTAGGTGCATTCACCAGATAATCAGAGTTGGCATGATACCTTCATACATACATTGAGATGTATTCAAAACCAACAAAATGTGTAATGAATGAAAGTATTTTTTATGTGCCCCATTTCTCTGTGTGCCTAAAATTACTTATAAGCTCCCTGAGCTGATAATACTATGTAGTGTTTTTGCAGACCTCTGTGCATCTTAGTCTTCGGATTTTCAAATAACATAGTATCCCATCTGTCAGGTGCTTGACAGATTGTCATCTCTGTTGTAAAAAAAAATTCAACTGTTAGCTTCTCTCCTTCTTAAACCTTGTTATTCAGTTTGTGTTGTTAATGTTTGCCTAAACAGTATGGAAGTTGTTGCACTGGAACAATTAATTTGTTTGTTACTGCATATTTCCAAGTTGGGCTGTCTGAATGTAGCTATTCTGATCATTCCACTGCTTTTCCTTAAGTTTATGGAATTAGTATGAACCTAAATAGGGTTCTGAAGATTACACTACAGTGACGAATGGTTTTGCATTTCCTTTCTTTGTACATACTCTTCACAACTCTTTCTTCCTCTTTTCCTTTATTTTAAATCTAGACATTTGCTAAGTTGCTCTCTTTCCTTCCTTTCTGAACTCTTGTGACATGTTGTTGTCTTCTCTCTCTCTCTCTCTCTCTCTCTCTCTCTCTCTCTCTCTCTCTCTCTCTCTCAAATTTAGTATCCACTATCTTTAACATTATTAATAATGTGTGACAATGTTCCAGCCTTTATATACAGATGCATTACTCTGTAACTTATTCAGCAAATGAAACTTCTATTGTTTCATCCACAAAATAATTCGCCCATAAAATTTTTGTTTCACAGCACCATTAAAAAAAAAAGTTTTTTAGGTTAAACGTAACTTCCTGACCTACCTTCTGTGTAGTAAGAATCCTTGACATTAAATTCTTCTTTGTATATCACAACTTAATCAGTATTTTTAGTCCCATATCTGGTAGCAAATATGATGAATGTTAACTCACAATGCTTCTAACACTATACCCAAACCAATGTACTTTGTAACATGGTCTACACAGTTCAAATTAGCACACAAGAAGCGTCATACTGATCAGTTCATTAGGTAATTTCAAGACAAAGATTCTTCATATCATTGTAACCTGTACTTGTAACTCTAAAAAAATAGATGTTGGAAATTATTTATATTTTTCCTCCACAGACAAGAAAATAGATATTACAGATAAACCCTGATGCAAAACCAAAGATAAGTTTCAGAAAATTATATTTTACTCTCAAGCTTACGTTCTGGAATGGCTCAAAACTACAAATTTGTCAGACAAAATGGCAGCCCTTCACTGAACTTCAGGAGGTTAAATCGCTAGTACTGACAATAAATGCACACAAAAGTACAAGGAACTTCCCTAGCTTTTGGAGTTATTAGTTCCTTCATCTGGAAAGAGTTAGTAATAGATACAGGAAGGTTGGGAGAGAAGGGCAGGTCACTGAGACCCAAAGAGTGGCACAAGGAAAGATCATCAGTTTGACTTTCTATTTTAAAGGAAACAAAAGTGTACTATATTTTATGGGGTATGGCACACTTTTTTCTTCAAAAAATATCCTACAATATTCATGTGTGTCTTCTAATAAAATGTCCAGTGTTTGATTTAAAATTCCTGCCAGGCTTAAAACTGGCCATATATTAAACACTGTGAGAAACCTCTCTCTATCTGGCAACATTGGATTCAACTGGCAGCAGCAGCACATGGATGTGACAAACATGAGTTGCGGAGCTTCACAAGCTTGATAATACTGTCCCCCTCCTGCCCTGCCATCACAAACCCAGAACACTGTCTAGCCTATGATGTGTTACTGCAGTCTACAGTGCCAGTGAACTTCAACTGAAAGTTATTTGTGTTATCAGTAACATAAGAGTATTTTCTTTAATAGTTTCCTAATGGGAAAAAAAGAGATTTCATATGATGTGGGCTCTAAATTGAAGGTAATAGCATATGGAGAACAATATGGAAACAGAGCAGCTGAGTGAGATTTTGGTCCTCCTCCAACAGAAAGAGCTGTTCATTATTGGCTTGTTAGTAAGGAAGAACTGAAAAAAATGAAGAAGACTATATGTGCAAATTGAGAACTGAATGCAAAATGTCCAAAACTACACTGGTATCCAAAATTAAAGCAACAAACAACTACTTCCCTGTCCTGTGTTTAATTCACGATACAATCTTACAAGCTGTCAACCAGATGCCCTTACGATTGTGTTCTACATGGAAGATGACTTTCTGGTCAAGTGACAACTATGCGAATTATGTCGGTGCACATATGAAATGAGATAGTGTTTGTTGGGTAGCCCCACATCCACAATCGCCGTGTACACACCTACAGACAGTGCAGTTTGACAAAGAGAAAATGCATAGCAGACTAGGCAGTGGAGGGTCATAGAAAGAAAGGAAGCAGGACAGTCAAAAATTGATGTGGGCTGATGGCTTAGTGTGAATGGTTCTGCTGTTTCTTGGATGTGGCGGCAGTTCATAGAGACAGAAACTGTATCCCAAAGTCCAGGGCAGGGTCGACCACATTTCTCTTAAGAAGAGAGGACTGTTATTTGGCTGTAAGGTCACAACAGACTGCCTTAGTACTGCAAGTGGCATATGAGCTCGCAGCATGTGCTGGACGTGTTGTATCAAGGTGATCTGTGTGCAGATGGCTTTGGCAGAGTGGCCTTTATTGTCGGAGACCTGCTGTGTGTCTACCTCTGACACATCTTCACAGAAGGCAATGGCTAGAGGGAAAAGGCAGCTTGCTTGTAACTCATGGCAGGCTGCCCTGTCTTGTGTTCGAATGGTGGCCCCATGCTGCATTCCAGAATGTCACTGTGTGTGTCACAGGCGTGTGGCATATGCTGTGATAGTGGGAGGAGAATCATGCAGTATACAAATCACTGAGTACTTCTATGCTCCAGATTATGTTTGTTTGATGAAAAGCTTCTGTCTTTCCACTATCATGTTGCACCATTGGCTACACTATGCCCAACTGGCTCTGTTTTGCAAAGCAAGTTAGCCATGTTTTGCTTTGTCAATGTGTAACACTCTTACCCATCTGCAGCTGGCTCTGTTTCAACTCACTTCTGTCCTTTTTTACCAACTATGCTTGATATGCTACATTCACCTTCTTTTTATCAAGACTCTGTCCCTCAGATTGACCAAACTATACTACACATTACACTAGAGTTACTGGTGAGCAGCATTTCTGCCCTTATTTCTCCTCTTAAGTATCATTCTAACAATTAGTTACCTTAACCCTTTCATTGAATCTTACACATTTCCATATGACACCTTGCCCTGCACCTTAATGCAAACACCATGAAACTAATTTTATTACTATGCTCCTTGCACAGTTTTTTCTAACTACTCCCCACACAAAAGTGAAAATAAATCGATTATATTTCATACTGTATCACTGTGCATTCTGCTTCATTCTGCTGCTTTTATGCTTGGGTTATTCAACCCAGTGGAATCTGAACTATGAGTGGGTCCAAACTGGGTCATGTTCTTTGTCTTTTATGTACCAGAACAACACCAGGCTCAGCAGAGCAAGTGCCACTGTGGTGGTTGGAATGACAATAGTCTGTCTCTTTACGGTGCTGATTTTTCACAATGTGAATATACATGCTACAATAAGGTTTCCTGCTGGTTCAGAAGTGTATTTATAGATTATGTTAGTTCTGCTCCTAGAGTTTGATTTAAGCTGGTTAGCTTTGAGAGAGGTGCCACTTCCATGGGCTCCTCTGGGCAGTACAAATGTGGCTGGGAAATACTCAAGTGAGTCACCCCTGCAATCGTGGTGGACAGGCAGAAAGAAGGCCCCATTATGTTGCACATTGTTCCATTTAATAAGAAAGCATTTGCATTTCATTATACCCTCATTGCTGATGTATCCTTCCACTTGAAACAACTAGCTGTTGCTACTACCATCTTGTCAAAGCTAGGGTCCAACCCATGTGCCTCGACCTGCTGAAAGTACAATTCTTGCTGGACCACTTCTTTATTGCATTCTTTCCTCCTTTGTCCCATTAGCAATTTCACTACACAGGAATCCTGTCCCAATCTTGTTACCATACTCTGACAGACTGTGATTTTCTCTAGGTGGTATTTTGTAACTTTGCTTCCTCCATTTGTACACATCTTCCTTTGTCTTTTGCAGTTAATAACAGTTGCTGAGGTTTTACTTGTACAAATTTCTTCAGTATTCCCCACTTGATGAGTTATGTACTAATTATGTAGCACTCATGATGTGCTCGTTTGCCTGTTGCTGTTACAGATATGGAAATGGAAACTTCCATCAGCTCCCACTGATGCTGTGATTACCCCAAATTAGAGGGCAAGGCTTCGTGCTAAAGTTCTGCTACCAACCTCAACTTCAGTGATTGTTCATTCTTTACTTTCCTTAGACCCTTTAAATAGTGGTCTTGCAGCAAATGTACCCATAGCTGAAACACTAGCTGCTACAGACTGCAACCATTTTAATAACTACTTCCCTATCAAAGACTTCTAATTGGGTTTGTAGTTCCCTGATATTCTGAGTAATATGTAATACTGCTGCTTTTCTGCTTCAAGTATCTGCATTTCCATGCTTCTTCTCAGTTTTTTTGCATAAGTTCAAAATTAAATTCGCATAGTCTTGCTGACAATCATGTCAACATATTGGTAAGGATTCTTTAACCCCTACAAATATTTTAATGTCACATAATCTGTTATTACTCTAAATGTTTTACCGTACAGATAAAATTTGAAATGTGAGAGACCATAAATAAGCTTAACATCCCATTCTCCAATGTGGAATAATTTCATGCTGCAGAATTCAGTGGCCTTGAGGCTAAGCTGCTGGATGTTTTACACATTCCACCTCTTCCGATAAGATACAGCCTGGTGCATGGTTTTATGCATCGCATAATAAAACAAATTCGCTATTAAAATCTGGAAATGTCACAATTGGATTCAATGTTGAAGCTTCTTTTAACTCCTCAAAAGCATGTCACTGTTCTGACCACAAAAACTTAGTACCCTTCTTTTAACAATTGTGTAACCTTCTGGCAATATCCACACATCCTTTTATGAACCAATGGTAATAGTACAAAAGTCCAAAATGACTCTTTTATACATTATGGTACAGGAAATTCACATACTCTCAAGTTAAGCTTGGGTCTGTCTTAACTACATCTTGTATATGTCCTAGGTATGCTATCTATTCCATCACAAAATCACACTTTTCTGTACTCAGTGTTAACTTCACTGCTTTTAACCTTAGGAATACTTCCCGTAATCACTGCATATGCTGTTTTATACCACTTCCATGTCATCAAGGTACACAGAGCATTGCCATGGTTTCAAACTTCTGAGTATTGCATCCAACAATCTCTCAAATGTTAAAGGTGCATTTTTTAAAGAGGATGGGATGCTTCTAATTTGGTAGCATCCCCAAGGTGTCAGAAATCCTTTTTTGTGTCAGTTCTGTGGTGCAGGCTATATCTGGTGATAATCACTTCAAATCCATAGTCGAAAAATATTAGCATAACTCTAAATGATCCATAGTTTGTGATGTTTGGGAAAGAGTAGGTATCCATTATGGTTTTTGCATTTAGGTGTCTGTAATCAAATCAAAATCTATATTTTGGCACAACTATTCCTGCCTGCCATCAACATTACCTTCTGCAGGTATTCCATTTCAGCCGTTGATTGATTAATAACTCAAAAATTGCATGCAAGTACCTAGCTATTCAGTATGGCTTGTGGTAGACTGATGATTCATTTCCTGTTGGTATGCAGTGTTGTATACTATGTGTATCATATAATGGTCATTTTGGAAAAAATACAACATTGAATTCCTAAAGTAGTTTTTTCATCTGTTCCCTATTGCTTCGTTCTAGGTGCTTCAATTTTTCTCATCATACAGTTTCAGTGATGTCTGGCAATTCTCCATGTCTGACACCCCACATGTCCCATTCTTCTTCTTCCTAGATATTCATATTAATGATTAACAACTGGCTTGTTAATCATATGCCCTCTGTGCTGAAATGGTACGTAGAACCAAGTATGTGCACGATATGTCTTTTAAATAAACAACCCACTTGATCTAATACTTCATTCTCTTCTAATGGTTCCACCACATGCAGAATTCCTACCAGCAAGCTAGTCTAAACACTGACCCAAAGTAATTTCCCAGTACTCTTAGATACATAATCATGCAAATCAAGTCTTAGTATGGTTATTCATGGTTAAATTGGTTCATCTTTTGCAACAGACTCTCCTTGCCACCTCTCTACCATGACTTTAAACTAACTGAGGCATTTTTCTGCCACGTTCCTCCCTATGTAGCTGGACGTTAATAATGGCACACTGTTGATAAAAGAACTCTAGTCCCAGAATCATGTTGTAACCCTCAATTGCGTGTGTCACAATCTGTAATTAAATAAATTAAGCCTTATGCCAATGGATGCCTATGTCCACCGTCCTAATGGTGTGACATCTTTATTCCCACTCCATTCAGTCTGTACTGCAGTGGGTCCAATTGCTTACATTTCACCAGATCAATTGCGGCGACTGAAACATGCTCCCCTGTGTCCAATAATATCATGGAATCCTTTTTTATCCCACTACTCTTCCTAATGCATACAGTACTTATCACATCCACTTCTGCATACAGTTCTGTAGCATCTAGTCTTACTGGTAATCACCATAGGTGGACCAGGCGTCCCATTTAGTGTTTAATACCTTACTCCTCCCTGCTCCTCTACTTTTAAAACTGTTAAGTCTTCTTTATTCACATCACCCTTAGGCTGGCGACACTTCGTCCTTACATGGCCTGTTTGTCCAAACTTGAAATGTTTTATATAAGCTGCAAACACTGTCCATTTGCCCTGCATTCCAGTTGACAAATTGATCTCCTCACACACTGTAGTTACCACACTGCTGTCGCAAATCTTTCTGAGACCCTGTACACACACATACTGACGTTTCTCATGCAGTCCTCTTAAAAAAAGCACCGAAGACCCTCTGCTCTACTTCTTGTGAAATAATGTCATTGACTTCAGCATCTTGCCCCAAAGCTCAGGTACGTCCATTAATTTTGTTATCCTCTCTTCAAATTCTTCTGCAGTTTCTGTATATTTCTTAGTTATTACGGCTAATTGTTCCCTATTGTGTCTGGCACTATTTTGATCTGTATATCTTTGAATTAACCCTTCCTTTAATTCTTTGAATGTTGTGGCTCCCTTCAGAGCTCCTGTATGCCCTAAATACATTTTTATTTCCCCTGTTAGTCCTAGTTGTAACATTCAATAATACTTCATTAGGCCAAACTTGCATCTGAGCCAGATATCAAAGGTGAAGACCTGCTCATTGTCAGTTGTTTTACCAGGACAAGGAGCAATTAAGCTTTTGTCTGACAAATTTACACACTGTTTAATGATTGTGCTACTGTCAACACATGAAGTTCTTTATTATCTGCTCTTAATTATGCTACCTTTTCTAACGATATGCATACTGCTTCTGGTTACAGCACACCTTATGTCTTTGCTTCTATTGAAGCTTTGTCCTTGACAATACTCACTTTGGAGAACTAACATTCACAAGACAAGGAGACAAAATCCATTAACTCAATTCTTACATGTAATCAAGAGCCGTATTGACTCACAGCACTGCCTAGCCCTATGGCCCAGATGATTACTAGTGTAACATTTTCCTAGAAGTTATTTCATACATTGGACTTAGTGGCCCTTGATGTTACACTGTGCACATCTGCCACTAACTAATCATGCCTTCTATTACCTTTAATGCTAGAAAAATGCACAGGTTCTCTATTTGCAATAAAATCTATTTAATAAAATTCATGACTGTCAGATGTCTTTTCCATGACCAAAATATAAGATTTTTTGTTTGTTTGTGATTCACTGTAATATAGGGTGTAGGTTCAAACATTGCTCTAAGTAGAAGGTGAAGTTCTGACATCAGTGTTGCATGACCCTTGGATTGCCACGTGTGGAGAGTGAAATGAGATGTTAGGGCGACTGTAGATACGTTTAATTCCTTTCTTTTTTCCAGCCCTCAGCCATAGTACCTCTGGAACAGCTTGGAGGAGGCTTCCAATTGCCTCTCAAGCGAAGTAGTAGAAATATGGCATTGCTGACAGTGCAAGGAGCAAGACTGAATATGAGGTCACTCAGTCTTGCTGTCAGCAGTCTCTTTGCAACAGTGGTGCAGCTGGTAATGGCCGTGAACTTAGAGTGAGCAGCCAGCTCCCTCACATCTCATAGCAGGCTACCATGTGTAATGGTCAAACAGCAGACCACATACTGCATTCTAGGATGTCAGTCCCCAGGGTGTCACAGGTTTCTGGGTGTTGTTGGCTCTGATATTGAGACAAGAATCTTTTAGTACACGAATGGCTGAATGTTTATATGTTCCAGACTGTTCGTTGCGGGCTTCAGACAAATATTTTAAACACGACTGGTGGCAGGTGAGGAAAGGCTCCCGACCTTCCGCTAATGTACTGCAGCATTGGCTGTTGCTATACCATATACAACTAACTCAGCTTTACAATGCCAATTGGTCGTGTATTGCTGTGCAGCATGTAATACTCCCACCCACCTGTGGCTGGCTCAGTTGCAGCTCACTTCTGCTCTGGCGTATTTTCTGGCCAAATTCAGTTAACATGCTACAGACGAAACCCAACAAGGACTCACACCAGAGAGAGCATTGAAAGGACCTACAATCAAACAAGTGTGGCACTGGAAGAAAGTCGTGGTCTAGAGTAAGAGACAACATTATGGTCAAATCTTTCAAGAATTGCAGCATAAGTAGTGCTCTGGTGGGCAGTGAAGACCGTCTCTTATATGAAGAAGACAGTGGTCATGAAGGAGAAGAAGTTAAATTTTCATATTCAAAGGCCTTTAGGTCATTTCGGTTTTATACATTAAGAATTTTTCGTAGCCTGGCTTTACAATCTAATGTTAAAAATTGTAAAAATGTTACTTTTTAAAAAGTGGTAAAAAAATTAAAGTGTGCCTTATAGTCTGCAGCATCTTATAGTCTGTAAAATATACTGAGGGTCTCACAGAAGCCTTCACTGATCATAATTATCCTCCCAATCTTGCGTAAAAAAAAAAAATCTCTCATGCTTTATCTTTGCAGTCTCCCATTGTCTGGCCACAGAGGAGCATTCCGCATGTAACTCAGTACCACCTAGGACTGGAGCAATTGAATTACATTCTCCATCGGGGTTCTGACTACCTCTTATCATGCCCTGAAGTGAGAAATGTTCTGCCCACTATCCTTCCCACACCAGTATTCCACTATCTAAAATCGTACACAATCTACTTGTCCATCCCCTTACCTCGTGACTCATACCCTTGCAATAGACCTAGATGCAAGACCTGTCCCATACATCCTCCCACCACCACCATCACAAACATCACCTCTCCCATCAAAAACAGGGGTACCTGTGAAACCAGTCATGTGATCTACAAGCTAAGCTGCAACCACTGTACTGCATTCTATGTGGGCATGACAACCAAAAAGCCATCTGTCTACATGAATGGTCACCGAAAAAAGTAGACCACCTGGTTGCTGAGAATGCTGCCAAACATGACATCCTTCATTTCAATTACTGATTCACAGTCTGTGCCATATGGATCATTCCCACTAACACCAGCTTTTCTGAATTGTGCAGGTGGGAACTTTCCCTACAATCACATAACCCTCCTGGCCTCAACCTGCATTAGTCATTTTCACCCATCCAGCCTCCTGTTCCAGTCCAGAACCATACTGCCCTCATTCCACCATCACACCCAGTCTTTTTACTTCTCTCCTTTTCCGGTACCCCCCTCCACATCTCTCCCCTGTACACCATCTAACTGCCTGATAGCACATAGCTGCCCTACCCTCTTTCCACGTCATCCTTGCATGCTTCCCAGCAGCACTGTACTGTATGTCACCACCATCCTACTATCCCTCCCCACCTTGGCCTCCTCACTATTGCTGTCCAGTCACTCACCACCCCTACCATGCAGTGGTGCTGCTGCTTACAGTGTGTCTACAGTTGCCTGAGACTGTGTGTGTGTGTGTGTGTGTGTGTGTGTGTGTGTGTGTGTGTGTGTGTGTGTGTACACACCTATTTTTGACGAAAGACTTATGGGTCAAAAGTTTCATTTGTGACACTCTTTTTGTTGCGCGTATCTGCGACTTAGCATCTCTGTAATATTGTGAGTCTCATCTTTGCTTCTCTCTGCTGGTCTGGGGGTTAGAATATGCTTGTGTCCCTGTCTGCTGTAAGAGGTGACTACAAGGAGTCTCTCACTTTTCGGCCCTATAAATTCATGTCCCATTTTATGATTTGGCGTACCACTATCCAAATTCTACAGAATTGCAGGCCACATGAGGAAGGATGCCTTACATGGTGCGTCAGTTATCCGTAGTGCCCTTAGGTTCGATCTCGTGATCCTCTTGTCATGGCTTTGCATTTCCACCTCCAATTCAACTATTTGGGTGAGGACACTTTCCATGCTATGTCATCTTCTTCCATTGTCTCCTGTAATCTTTCGGCCCCATGACATTATTGGATTTCTCTGTGCCCAATATCCAGCGTGGTAGCCAGTCCCTTGTCACGGGCCCGTCGTGTAGCCATTTGGTGGTAGTCCCCTGACAGCACAGGGATCGCACTGATGATGCCTGAGCACTAAACTCCCCATCTCCCCGTGTATGCCAAGGAGTAGATGCCTGTCTTCATGGGGCATCAGGACTCCTGGCAATGGCCATCATGCCAGGTGGCCTTTGCAGTGGCTGGGTGGTGCCTGTGGGGAGTGCCCCTGGTCTGAGTGGGTGGCATGAAGTCAGATGACCCACAATGAAGTGGACTAAGTCATCTCTTGCTGGTGACTGTACGGCGCCAGCAGTATCTCAAGAAGGGCAAGATCGAGTACAATGCTGACAGATATGATCCTAAATCGTTTCCCTCCCTTGCTACACCATGGGAGGGTCATACGGCTACAGAAAGAAGAGAGCCAAATTCGCCTCGGTATTTAGTCTGTAGCAGAATGGTCAGGGACTCCTTTCTATGTATGAAGCCTCAGTTTTTTGTTGAACATCTTGATGATAAGTTTGGGGAAGTGACGTCGCTGTCCAAGATGAGAATTGGTGCAGTCTCGATTCAGACAGCATCCCCAACCCAATTCCGGGCGTTTTTAACTTGTTATTGGCTGGGTGATACTGTGAATCCCCATAAAAGCCTCAACATGGTCCAGGGGATTACTTTCCATTGCTGCCTCATCTTGCAGTCTGACGACAAGCTCTGCACCAATGTAGAATGGCGGGGTGTTCATTCCATCCTGTGCATTTACAGGGGACCCAAAGACAACATGGTCGCTACTGGTGCCTTCATCTTGGCTTTTGAGGGTGATTCATTGCCTGAGGAGGTCAAGGGGATGGTTTACTGCCGTGATGTTAAACCGTATGTCCCTCCCCCTATGTGATGCTCTAAGTGTTGGAAATTTTGGCACACGTCTTGCAGCTGCATTTCCAACACCACATGTCGAGACGGCGGACGTCCACTTCATCAAGACTCCCTGTGGGCCACCTCCCACTTCTATCAGCTGCAGAGAGCAGCACCTCCCAAGCTCGCCAGTCTGCACAGTACTCCAAAAGGAGTGGAAAATCATGGAGTAAAAGACCCTGGACTGGTTGACTTACCAAGAGGCAAAACGTAAATTTGAACAATTTCAACCCATTCGGTTGACGTCCAATGCTGCAGCTGCATTATCATCGCCATCACAAGTACCTACTTTGGGAGCAAGTACCCCCCAAATGCAGGGGACATCAGTCCCCTCCCTCCAGCCAGAGAAGCCACAGCCTCCTCCGGCTGGTCTCATGGGAAGAGGCCCCTTGGGACCCTCTCTCCCAAGGTCTCCACTAACGCCACAGCGGACACTCGCCAGTGGCTAAAGGTGCCAAAAGCTGCTAGATAAAGAGCTTCACAGGCTTCATCTGTGTGTGAAGTTACTTCAGAGAAGTCCTCCCAGCATGCCCCTAAAGAGAAGTGAGAAGGAAAACAAACAAAGTAGTCTGCGAAGAAAAAGAACCCTCCAGTGGCCTCAACACCACCACTACCCACCAATTTTGCACCTGCGGATGAGGTGGAGATCTCAGGGTCTCCTGAGGACCTGGATCTCACTGACGCCTCATCCACAAGAGGAATGGATACAAATGTTAAATTGGTGGCAGCAGGTGAATCTGAGGCATAACCTACTTCCTTGCATGCTTCATGCCTTCCCAGCCTCACGATAACATCATTCTCCAGTGGAGCAGCTGCAGTTTTTCCACGACCTGATCTACGGCAACTGTTTAGTTTTACACCTGCTTTCTGCATTGCCCTCCAGGAAACCTGGTTCTCGGTAATGTCTACCCCTGCCCTTCGTTGCTGTAGGGGATATTCCAAGAACCATGATGATGATGATAAAGTGTCAGGTGGAGTTTGTGGCTGAGGTAGAGATGTCAAAACTTCACTCTCATTTCGACCTCTGCCCCCTAAATACTGGGGCACACCACACATTTCAGTGTGGCTCATGGCACTTATTAAATGAAACAACAAGTTTACTATTACCAGTCACCATTTATTTATTTCCACGACACGTTTCAAAGGTTTAAACCTCCATCATCGGGTGCAGCAAGATAAATCAGTGGCCGAGTAAGTACCATGACTTTAAATGCGAACATTTTTAGGTTAGGCTTTACTGTGAGCGTTATAGACATTAAATGAAAGAACAAGTTTACTGTTACCTGTCACCATTATATTTATTTCCACGACGCGTTTCAAAGGTTTGAACCTCCATCATTGGGTGTCTTTACATTAGTTAGTATGACATTTCTGTGTGTGTTGTGTTACGATTTTTTGGAGGAACTTGTGGCAGTGCCTAGTGGAGAAACAAGACACTATTTCAGAATATAGTTTTGGATTTCTTCTGACAAAAAATTAAACTGATATCTTATGGTGAACATAAAATAAGTAAACTAGAGTACCTATAGTGGTCACAGGTTCCTTTTGCTGTCGTAACACATCACATGTATACTGTCACATTTGTAAACACATATGGCGTCTGGAATCTGCTGGGTGCAAGGTTCGTATAGCAGAAGAGAAGAAATAATCGCAAAGTGCAAAGAATATACATCATAACAACATTATTACAGAATAATTGTTTAAAGCATTTGGAGGTGTTTGTTTTGAGGTGTCAAATATATGTGTGTGTACTTCAGGTGGTGTATAAATCCAATTTGACAAGTTAAAAGAACTTAACATATCTACTTGTTTATACAGTCAGGTGACATGTTAAAATGGCTTAAACTTCATACTTGTTAATAACAATCAGGGTACAGACTTGAAGTACAATAATCATATTGGCTACAGCAGTAAAATCATACATAGATGACACTATTTGATTGGGATTAATAGATAGATTGAGAGGCTGGAGGCAGAAGGGGGGAGAGAGAGAGAGAGAGAGAGAGAGAGAGAGAGAGAGAGAGAGAGAGAGATATCCTATGAGAGCAATCATTTACATGGCAAGGAGTCTTAAAGTTACATATATTAGCTGCCTAAAGGTTGGGGTAATACATTGGTTAATGCTATACAATATGCAGATAGATATACAATTAGTGCCACTAGTTGATGTACAAACAGTTTCAAGCTGACAAGGGGTACGTGAGCGTGCGTGCATTTTTAAGAATGTAGGCAGTTGCTGAAAACAGAGATGATATTATTATAAATATTGTCATTTTTCATTTAAGATGGATTCAGGTTGTTTCATTTGGTGTTTATTATTTGGAGTGTTTCGAGGAAGTCTAGTTTTCTGCCTTTTGGTTGGATGTGTAGGATGCTAATACTTGTGTTGTTAACATGTGTTTTGTTTCATGCAGGTGGGTAGCTAGTGCTGATGTGTGTTATTTTTTTTTTTTAGTGCTGCCATGTGTTATTTTTTTTTTTTTTTTAGTGCTGCCATGTGTTCCTTGAATCTAATCTCAAATTAGCTGCCTGTCTGGCCTATGTAGAAGCAGTCACAGTCCAAACATTCAAATTTGTACACACCTGTGTGATGAAGAGGGGTTTCGTGTGCCAACGTTGTGGGGTAACTTCTGTCCAATCTTATTGTCTGTTGTAAAGGATATGCTTATGCCCTTTTGTTTGAAGACATTGGCAATCTTTTATGAAATGTTACCTAGAGAGGGGATTGTATGGAAGATGTTATTTTCTTTTTCTTTTTTGTGTTGTGGTTGCTTTGCCATTATTAACTGATTTAGGGTGTATACTATGGAACTGTTGTAACCGTTTTCAATAGTTGTATGTTTTAATATTTCAATTTCTTGATCACGTTTCTCTTCACAGAGTGGTAATTGGATAGCTCTATTAATCATGTACCGGGATGCTGCCATTTTGTGTGCTGGGGGTGACAAGAGGAGTTGCGGATTGTGGTACATATTGTGGTAGGCTTCCGATAAATTTCAAACTGATGTCTGTTATTTTATGTTTTCATGGGAGTTGTTGAAAAACTGGTTCAACTCACTGATGTCATCTTTAGTGCCTTTGATTAAAATGATGGTATCATCTACATATCTGTAGTAGTATTGATATTTTTGAGAAGGTGGTGGTTGGAATTCAGGATTTTGTCTTCTAGGTTACTTATAAATATTTCTGCAAGCAAACCGAAAGGAACCTGTGACCACTGTAGGTACTCTAGTTTACTTATTTTATGTTTACCATTAGATATCAGTTTTTTTTTGTCAGAAGAAATACAAAACCATGTTCTGAAATAGTGTCTTGTTTCTCCACTAGGCAGTGCCATAAGTTCCTCCGAAAAATCGTAACATAACACACACACAAATGTCATACTAACTAATGTAAAGACACCCAATGATGGAGGTTCAAACCTTTGAAACGCGTCGTGGAAATAAATAAAATGGTGACAGGTAACAGTAAACTTGTTCTTTCATTTAATGTCTATAACGCTCACAGTAAAGCCTAACCTAAAAATGTTCGCATTTAAAGTCATGGTACTTACTCGGCCACTGATTTATCTTGCTGCATCCCAGGACTCCTCCCATCTGTCTATGGAGAGCCCTCCATGACTTGTGTGGTATTGACCACCTTCCCATCTTCCTCTCACTCCCCCAGCACCTGGACGTCTACCAAGATGGTCTTTAAACAAGGCAGACTCGGTAGCTTTCACCTCTGCTGTCACCATTGAAACTCCCCCACATGGTACCATCGATGTGGTAGTTAAGCAGGTCACTAGAATGATCATTTGTGTGGCAGAAAACACAATCCCTTGTTCTTTAGGGTGCCTCCAACGAAAGTCAGTACCTTGGTGGTCGCCGGAAATAGCTGATGCCATTAAAGAGCGTCGGCAGGCTCTACAGAGACATAAGCAGCACCCTTCCCTAGAGCAGCTAATAGCTTTTAAAGGGCTCCTGCCCGCGTTTGCAAGCTTACAAAAAGACAGAAATTGGCATGTTGGGAGAGGTATGTGTCGACCATTGGGTGCCATACATCACCTTCCCAAGTCTGGATGAAGATCAGACGTGTTTGTGGATACCACACCCCAACAGGTGTTACTGGCATTAATGTCAGTGGCGTATTATCTACCGACACACACACAATTGCTGAACACTTTACTGATCACTATGGTTGAGCCTCCGTGTTAGAGAATTATCCCTCAGCATTTCGCACCCTCAAACGGCGGATGGAAAGGAAAGCCCTCTAGTTCACTGAATGTCACATTGAACCCTATAATGCTCCATTCACAGGGTGGGAGTTCCTCAGCGTCCTTGCGCATTGCAGTAACACAGCTCCTGGGCCTGATCGGATCCACAGTCAGATGATCAAATATCTCTCATTCGACGACAAGCGACATCTCGTCATCTTCAACTGGATCTGGTGCAATGGTGTCCTTCCATTGCAGTGGCAGGAGAGCACCATTATTCCAGTGCTCAAACCTGGTAAAAACCCACTTGATGTGGATAGCTATCAGTCGATCAGCCTCTACAACATTCTTTGTAAGCTTTAGAATGTGTGGTAAGTTGGCAGTTGTGTTGAGTCCTGGAGTCACATGGCCTACTGGCTCCATGCCAGGGCGGTTTCCGCCAGGGTCACTCTACCACTGATCATCTAGTTTCCCTCGAGTCCGCCATCTGAACAGCCTTTTCCATACGCCAACACCTGGTTGCCATCTTTTTTGATTTACGAAAAGCTCAAGGCACGGCCTGGCGACATCATATCCTTCCACATTGTATGAGTGGGGTCTCTGGAGCCCGCTCGTGATTTTTATCCAAAATTTCCTATCGCTCTGTTCTTACCATGTTCAAGTTGGTGCATCCCATTGTTTTCCCCCATATCCATGAGAATGGGATCCTGCAGGGCTCTGTATTTGTAGTGGCCAACAATCTTGCAGCAGCTGTCAGGCTATTGGTCTCACCTTCTCTATATGCAGACGACTTCTGCATTTCGTACTGCTCCATTAGTACTGGTGTTGGTGAGCGGCGCCTTCAGGAACCATTCACAAGGCGCTGTCATGGGCTCTAGCCCACGGCTTCCAGTTTTCATCTGTGAAGTCAGGTGTCACACACTTCAGTCGGTGTTGTACCATTCATCTGGAACCAGAACTTTACGTTAATGATGATTCACTCACTTTAATGGAGACATATCGATTCTTACAACTGGATATCGATGCCCGAGTGATGTGGCTTCCTCATCTTTGTCAGCTGAAGTGGAAGTGTTGGCAGCACCTCAATGTCCTCCGCTGCCTGAGCATCACCAACTGGGGTGCAGATTGCTCTATGCTGCTGGAGCTCTACAGAGCCCTTATTCAATCCAGTCTTGACTATGGTAGTCTGGTTTATCGTTTGATGGCGGCCTCAGCGTTACATTCACTTAACCCAGTGCACCACCATGGCGTTTGACTGGCAACAGGAAGTTTCAGGACGAGTCCAGTGACCACGCCAGAGTCCCTCCATTGAAGGTTAGGCATGCACAACTGCTAGGCAGTTAAGTTGCATACATTCATATTTCTCCTGAGCATTCAAATTACAGTCTCCTTTATCCATCCATGGCGTTTCGTCTCCTGCATTGGAGGCCCAGGTGAGGGCTTTAGATTGCGGTTTGCATCAGAGCTCTTCTGTCTGTAGTGGAGTCCTTGCTTTTACCACCTATGCTCAAGGTCCATTCATATACACCTCCATGGTGTACATCGAGGCCAAAGCTTCGTCTGGACTTTTCATAGGTCCCTAAGGTCTCAGTTAACCCTACAGCTCTCTGCTGTCACTTCCTCTCGATACTTGATGTGTACCGGGTCCATGAAGTGGTTTACACTTACAGCTCCATGGGTCGTGGTGACATTGACTTCATGTATGTTCATGGAGGACATATTGGACAGCATTTCTTGCCAGATGCCTGCAGTGTTTTGACTGCAGAGTTGGTCGCCATTTCTCGTGCTCTTGAGCACATCCAGTGTGCCCTGGCGAGTCGTTTCTTCTCTGTACTGAACCTTGAGTGGCCTACAAGCTATAGACTAGTGCTAACCCCATCATACTTTGGTAGCCACCATCCAGAAGTCCATCATGCCCTGGAACAGTCCAGTCATTACATGGTTGTGTGGACCTCAGGCCATGTTGGAATCCCATGAAATGAACTTTCTGACAGGCTTGCCAGACAGGCTACACAGAAACCACTTCCAGAGATAGGCATCCCTGTAACTGACCTGCAATCATTATTATGCCACAAGGTTTTCAGGTTTGGGAGACTGAATGGCATAATCTCAGTATGCACAACAAACTGCGTGCCCTTAACGAGACTAAGAATGTGTGGAAGACCTCCATGTGAGCCTCTTACAGGGACTTTGTGGTTCTCTGCTGGCTCCGCTTTGGCCATACATTGCTAACACATGGCTACCTCTGTCGCAAGGACCCACCTCAGTGTCACTGTGGCTCACATATGACTGACTGTCATCCACATCTTGCTGGACTGCCCACTTTTAGCCGCTCTGTGGCGGACTTCTCCAATATGGTAAGTGCGACGAAGCTCTCGAGGCCGCCAACTGAAGGAACACCGCTACCTCCACGTACAATAGCTACGGTTAACCATCCGTTGCCATGCGTGAAAGTATTGTTAATGTCGATGCTGAAGTTCAGTCTGCATCCGTGGAACACACAGGGACCCTCAATAAGTTCGGTAGCGGATATGTTCTTCAACGTATTCTTCTTCTTGTCGGCAGCTGATGTAGTGAACTCAATGTTCTCAATAGTCTTGTAGACTGTTTGACGAGAACGTCGACGGTATCTTCTGTATGGCATCTTGGCAGCGTTCAATGCTGTTGCTCATGCAGCTGCAGCAGCGCGAATGAGCAGGCTGGGGCCTGTTCGCTCGCTTTAACACGCCAAGGCGCGTGACCTTGATTCGGACTTAGCGTATTTCACAGTGCCAGCCGCGAGTTATCCCGTACGCGCGCACTAGTCGCACTAGGCGCGCGCGTCCGCTGTTTGTCAGTCTCTGCGGCTGGAGCGCTGCCAAGATTGCGTAAGCCAGCCTCGCGCGATGGGGTCAAAGGTCAAACTGATAGCAACTTTAACATGGTGCTTCCAAGCACCCTACCTTTGGTGTTGGGCAACAATGCTTCAACAGCAGATTTAGTTCTACGTTTTATTCATGAGGGGGATTTTATCGTACCATCTAAAGGTGGACATTTAGCCTTCTCTCTGAGGTCGCCACCTTCCCTCCATTTTAACTCTGTAGAAACATAATATGTGATTTAAATGGCAGAGAGGTGGTGTGCACATAGGCTCAGTATTGCCCTCTTTCGTGTGATAGTACAGGTCAGTGTTACACAGCACACAGTGTGTCTTCGTATTCATATTTTCCCTACATGTGTTCGTCTCGCCTTGTCTTTTTGTGGTGGACATTTTAATATGTTGCAGCATGGCTGGCTCATCCTCTTTTATTATTATCAGCCCATCCAGACCATAAGCTCTATGGTTTTAATACGTTCTTCTACTTTTCCTTGTGGTTTATGTTGTCCCAAGTTTTTGTTCATTCCATTCGTCTTCTTTAAAGTGTGTTGTTGGGTGTTTCCATACCTTGAGCCTTGCTTCCATCAGGAAAAAGGGACTGTTGATCCTGTAGTTTGGTCCCTTTATACCCAAAGCCCAGCAACCATTCAACTTTGCTCTTCATAATATTGTTACATTCCATCCAGGATTTTCCATTGCTTCAGTCTATAAAATATGATACTTGCAAGACAGCAGCACTGTAGTTGATCCGACATTGAAATTTAGGCCATAATTCTAATATTTTGCAGTTATGACCAACTGAAAGTACAGCTTTTAAAGATGTACCTGCACAAGTTGTCTGTTACTCCACCCCACTGGAGCCACATAATGCCTGAGCAAAAGTACTACACTGTTGAGTGGGTAGTGTGTTTGCGAAATACTGTTTTGGTGTTGCTTTTATGTTTCGATCATTGTGTAAAAGTGTGTGGTTTCTAACCTGTAACTGGAGACAGAGATCTGTTTACTGCAAATATTCTTACGTTGCAATTCACAAATGTAGTTGGCACGATCAAAATGTAGATCAAAAATAGGTAACTTAATTTCATAATAATTCTGAAGTTGGCTAGGCTCCTTATTTTCATCTTGAGGTGTGTGTATATGTAGCTTCAGAAAATGGATGCAGTAATGTTGTTAAAATACAGGGTGTACATAAAGTCTAGGAACACTTTCAATTATTTATTGCACAAGAACTAAACATTGTACAGATGTAATATATATTGCATTTTGAAAAGAAACATTCAATATGCGAACCATGAGTGATCCAGCACACATCAATACGGTAATTGAAATCTTGCCATATCCATTCCAGCATGTCTCTCGTACACACTACCCATTCACTTCACTCACACTGGGATGTCCACTTCTCTTTACCGGGCACAAGCAACCAGTCATAACGAATTTGTTGTGTCAGTGGTAAATGGCCTTCCTTGTTGGTGTCTTTTTACTGTGCTTGGTTGTGAACATCCGTTGAACAGTTGTAGCACACTTGGTTTTTGTCAAGCTTCAACACACAGAGTTGACATGTTTGCAACTACTGCCGACTATCGGCAGATTACCAAACTGTGCTGTGGCGGTATACACGAAAAAAGCATTTTGGTGTTTCTCTTCAAAATTACATATGTATGATATCTGTGCAGTGTTTGGTTCTTGTGCAATAAATAATTGAAAGTGTTCCCAGACTTCATGTACTCCCTGTCATACACTTCAATTTCTAAAAGTAACACATTCAGAAGCAGTGGCCTACACCATGCCACAATAAGAGGACTGTAGAACAGTAGAAACATAATATGTGATTTAAGTGGCAGAGAGGTGGTGTGCACATCAGCCCAGTATTGTCCTCTTTTGTGTGATAGGACAGGTAAGTGTTACACAGCACACATTGCAGAGATGGCATATGAAACAGCAACATGTTATCAAGTGCAACTGTTCCTTGCCAGTTTCACAAGGTGGAATATTGGTGTGTGTGTGTGTGTGTGTGTGTGTGTGTGTGTGTGTGTGAGTGTGTGTGTGTGTTCAAATGAGGCAGAGTTATTGGTCATTCTGTCATGTTTTTGCTCACACAAGGCAAGCTGCATCAACAGTGAGGGAGATGCGGAACCAGTGGAGACAGCGTGCTGGAGGACACAATGTGACCACAGTGTGAGATGACCACCATCTTGTCTGCTTGCAAGGTGTTACAAGAATTGCATAGTGTAGCAAGGTGATGCTTACAGCAGGTGGTTTGAATAGTCCAAATAATGCACAGAAAACGAAAATTAACTTGAGGTAATGGGCAGGATATTAAGAGAAAGACTTCAAGATGCTGGATTACAACATAAGTCACAAAACAAAAGGTAGTTTCTGTAAAACAGCCACCAACACAAGTGAGTGAAATAATGCTGGATTGGTTTGATTGGTTTTGTAAAAGGAGATATTACAGTAAAAATAAGTAACATGGATAAAACTAACTACAGTTCTATCTTCATCATTGATGAAAAAGTAGAATACACACTGCTATATTATTAAAAGAGAATTTGGAGTATGATAATTCAGTTGAATATTGGGTAGTAATATGGACAGCTTGACTTAGGATCATGTACACAATACAGAAGTGTGTTCAAAAGGAGGATTCTAGGACATAAATATGTAAATTAAGTTAAAGCTTTGCAAAGAATACCATGCCTTTATACACAAGGAAAAGTCGATTATACTTGATAAACTCCATGTAAATGGGCGTGCCAGCCAGACAGGTAAGACAGACGGTACTTCATGGAAACAAGCTACTTTCAAATATGAAGTCCAGTCAAAAGAAGTGTGTCAGAAAACATTGCTTGGCATATTCTGTATCACCCAGCAATGAAAGCTCTCTCTTAAACACAAACTGGAAAGTGGAATTACAACTCCTAAAGGTGATTGAGGAAAATATTTGTGTAGGCCACATGCCATAACAAATGACAGGTCTCTGATTCAGGAACTCAGTTTGAGTTTCTCAAAGTAGGAATAAATGTTTGAAAGAATGTCTTTACCACAATCTCAATCTCTGCAGAATCGCTATATTCTTTATGACTGCAGCTTCAGATGCGATAAAAATGCACAACATACAACTTAAGTCAGTTACGTCATCCAAAAGCAGACCAAGTATACAAATTGCTAAAAATACAGAAATGGCTACATGTGTGGACCTACAACGGGTTCTATTTTGTCATACTTTGGCACATTCCACGGTATTCTGGCAGAGACAGCTGCTGTCGTATAATTTCATGGTTCATTAGTTTGGTACTTAACTTATGCAGTAAATTAAGGGGATGGATCTGATGCAAGGTGTGGTTCAGCGAAAATAGTTTCCTGTCCGATTAAATTTGTGGTGCTTGAAGAAAGTATGGAATGCAAACTAATTATGTAGTCTGACCACTGTGTTTGACAAAAAAATAACTGGAGGGTTTTAGCACTTTATTTGTATCTGGTCAACTGCAAGTACAGTGGAGAAATGCATAAAAAGTTTTTATGTTCAAGTCATAGTTTCCTACCTTGTGACGGGAACTTTGCAGCGATTGAGGAAAGAAAGTGGCAACAGTTATGGCACCTTTAGAATGGAAGCATGTCGTAGCTTAGGACTCCATTGACCCTTCAAAATTGACCATTCAGGAGATGATGGAAGTCTTCAAGAGCATAGGATCCATTGAGCTTGTTCTCAAACCACCACCTTCTTCGAAAGTTAATGGTGTGCTTTGGTTGAAGATAAGAAGTGCCCACCATTGAGGCATAAGCATGCTTCATCCATATGAAAGATATTTTATTGTGATACATGGTTGTGAACATGAACCGAAAGAAATTTTGTTGCCTTTCGTTTTTTGGTTGCTCTCCTGAAACTTGTAAGGAGAAGAAAAGCAATCTATTGGATGTGACGAAATACACTCCTGGAAATTGAAATAAGAACACCGTGAATTCATTGTCCCAGGAAGGGGAAACTTTATTGACACATTCCTGGGGTCAGATACATCACATGATCACACTGACAGAACCACAGGCACATAGACACAGGCAACAGAGCATGCACAATGTCGGCACTAGTACAGTGTATATCCACCTTTCGCAGCAATGCAGGCTGCTATTCTCCCATGGAGACGATCGTAGAGATGCTGGATGTAGTCCTGTGGAACGGCTTGCCATGCCATTTCCACCTGGCGCCTCAGTTGGACCAGCGTTCGTGCTGGACGTGCAGACCGCGTGAGACGACGCTTCATCCAGTCCCAAACATGCTCAATGGGGGACAGATCCGGAGATCTTGCTGGCCAGGGTAGTTGACTTACACCTTCTAGAGCACGTTGGGTGGCACGGGATACATGCGGACGTGCATTGTCCTGTTGGAACAGCAAGTTCCCTTACCGGTCTAGGAATGGTAGAACGATGGGTTCGATGACGGTTTGGATGTACCGTGCACTATTCAGTGTCCCCTCGACGATCACCAGGTGTACGACCAGTGTAGGAGGTCGCTCCCCACACCATGATGCCGGGTGTTGGCCCTGTGTGCCTCGGTCGTATGCAGTCCTGATTGTGGCGCTCACCTGCACGGCGCCAAACACGCATACGACCATCATTGGCACCGAGGCAGAAGCGACTCTCATCGCTGAAGACGACACGTCTCCATTCGTCCCTCCATTCACGCCTGTCGCGACACCACTGGAGGCGGGCTGCACGATGTTGGGGCGTGAGCGGAAGACGGCCTAACGGTGTGCGGGACCGTAGCCCAGCTTCATGGAGACGGTTGCGAATGGTCCTTGCCGATACCCCAGGAGCAACAGTGTCCCTAATTTGCTGGGAAGTGGAGGTGCGGTCCCCTACGGCACTGCGTAGGATCCTACGGTCTTGGCGTGCATCCGTGCGTCGCTGCGGTCCGGTCCCAGGTCGACGGGCACGTGCACCTTCCGCCGACCACTGGCGACAACATCGATGTACTGTGGAGACCTCACGCCCCACGTGTTGAGCAATTCGGCGGTACGTCCACCTGGCCTCCCGCATGCCCACTATACGCCCTCGCTCAAAGTCCGTCAACTGCACATACGGTTCACGTCCACGCTGTCGCGGCATGCTACCAGTGTTAAAGACTGCGATGGAGCTCCGTATGCCACGGCAAACTGGCTGCAACTGACGGCGGCGGTGCACAAATGCTGCGCAGCTAGCGCCATTCGACGGCCAACACCGCGGTTCCTGGTGTGTCCGCTGTGCCGTGCGTGTGATCATTGCTTGTACAGCCCTCTCGCAGTGTCCGGAGCAAGTATGGTGGGTCTGACACACCGGTGTCAATGTGTTCTTTTTTCCATTTCCAGGAGTGTAGATGAAATCAAATTACAGGCATTTCATGATAACGTGCAGTGTGCCAACTGAGTGTAATGTGCCAGCTTTGGGTCTAAACTTGATAACAAACTCGTTTTCTATTGCTTTTTTAAGACCAAATTAATCAGTTTACAATAAATATTAGTTTGTATCTTGTTATAATTTTCGTATTTAAAACTTTCATATTCCAGGCAACCTTATCATTACAGCAGAATACAGAGTTATCTGCATTAATGTTGCTATACACTGTTTTTCCATTTTAATAGTTATTTGTTTTCTAAAACCTATCCTTAGCGCAATTTTAAAAATCACAACCATTTTCAACAGTGTGCATCCGCAAACAATACATATATACTATTACATTATTATTAATGGTTTTTGTCGATTTCCTAAAAACTGCAAAATGTGCCATACAGCATTATTGATGCACACGCTTCATTTTGGTATGATAATGTGCATCTATCAGGTGACACTAATTGAGAATATGATTTATTGGTGCCATCTTCCAATAACTAGGAAACTTTCATGGCCTCAGAGATGTTTGATAAGGTGCTGTTAGAGGAGGAACAAGTGCAGTGTAATATGAGTGTTGTTCTACAGCCATTCCATATGGTCCAAGTGTCTTTTTTACATTAAGTGATTACACAGTAGAAGATCAACATAAATTGATCATCTCAACATCTGTCATTTTGATTTTGATGCTGGTACTGAAAGGAAGAAATCCATTACAATATTGCATGATGAAATAGATTTGGAAGAGCAAATTGAATATTTTGGCCTTGTGTCAGTTATCTTCAGTTTGTGTGCCAGTAGGGTCACTGGTGGTGATTTCAGTCCAGCTACTGACACTGTGATCTGACTACTTACTGAGAAATTTCAGTCAAGATGTGTAATGTTAATGTTGAAATTAGTCCTATGATGTATTGAGTTTCAAGCTAATAAACAAAGCTGATATCAGAATGTACCTCTACAAGCCCATGCATGGGTCGAGGCCATCCACCACTGAGTATCTACCCTGTTAAAACCACCAGCTGTCTACACTAGATTTTGTCAGTCAAGCAACACCTAAAAACATGAATTTAGGCATATATTGCAAAAGTTAATGTATACTTAAACAAGTTGTTTAAATGGAATTTAAATGCAGTGAAAACTAAATAAGGAAATGTAAACACAGTGGCAAATTTACGTTCAGTGGTCTACTAACAATGTAAGACACAAAAATAGAAATGGCCATACTTAAAATCATTAAATTGAATTATATAGGTTCACATAGCAAGGTTGAACACTTCAGACTAAAGATAATGCAGTTCAGTTATGTGAAAAATTAAGAACATTTGACAGATTCCCCAGTTACATAAGCTACTGTGAAATCAGAACTAAAATCTAAGTTCCAACTATGTGTTAATATAAGTTCATCTTAGATGCTGTGTCACTGTCTATCAAATTTCAGCATAAAACAGAACAATCAGTTGCGCAAAGTGAAAGTTTGTCAGTCACAAAAATGTACAACAATTGAATGTAATGAAAAAATGGGAAAATCATCATGTTTTGTTCAGAATCCTATCATCCATACAATTTTAGAGAGCTCAAATGCTACAACTGGTTAGCTGCCCGGAGACTTCTGTTCAACTACTGTCAAAATCTATGCAGAATTAACAGTAAATGTTCACCGGCCCAGACTATGTGAGAAACATAAATATATTACGTAAGACTGAGGCGCAGCAGCACTGCCTACTCAAAACGCCAAGAAACCATATCATACTAGTCATCTTCAAAGCTTCTTACAAAAGTTAATTAAAATGACAATGATTGCAAGTACTTTGTTTTTGTTGAAACTAAACAACTTGAAATAAGCACCTTCCCATGCTGGTCACTTTCGAAGCTTACCAAACATTCTAAGATAAATATTACGTTAAATATCAGTGAAAACATGATAAACGGCCATCATATGCAACTGTTAAAATAAGAAAGTAAAAGGAAATATTTCTATACAAACAATTTGTCATCAGATGAGATCATAATTTCTTGGTCATTTACATGGTGCTGTAGGTTACTTTATAGCACATAGCAAGTTTGATTTGTAACCAATTGAACTGGACCCATCTTGATTACACTGCATAATAGTTAATTTGTCAAAAAAATACCTAAACACAAATTTATCTAGGATGATTGACTTGATTTGATTTTAGCAGGGAAGTTAAAACAGCTTTGATCTAACCTGGCACTGCCCATACTGAAACACTGTTGTGCCATATTGCTCCCTGTATATGTAGTAAAGCCAACCAGAGCCCTTAGATAGTGCAAGGAGTCCCTTTAACAGTTCTTTGTTAGACACAATTTCTTCAGTTCTAGTTGCCCTGAAAATTCTCTCTCCCTTGCTCTCCAGTGCTGTGCATTCAAAGATTGGGTGTGATGCAGTTTCTTCACTCTCATCACAGATGATACATTTAGGGTCTTCTTCCATTATACCCATTGTATGTAGGTGTTCTTTGAAATTCCCACAGCTGATCATCAGTCCAACCATGAGTTTAATCTCTTTCCTGTTCAAGCCCAGGATTACAGAGCTTCTTTTGAAACACAGCTTTGGCATCATTACCTTACCATGTTTTTGCCTATAGACCTTGGTCCAATATTCTATGTGCTGTCTTCTAAGCTAGTTCCATAGTTTGATCATAGCCTTGGTGATTGTCAGGACAGGTTCCAGTCCAGTGAATGGAGTCTTTGCTTCCATCCTGGCCAATCAGTCGGCTTGTTCATTACCACCAGTCCCTGAATGCCCAGGGACCCACATAAGGTTTATCCTATTGCTTCTCCCTAGCTCCACCAGAGCCCTATGACATATTGCAATAATCTTAGATCTTGTTGCAGGAGCTGCCAATGATTTCAGGGCTGCCTGGCTGTCTGAATAGATTTCTTAAAAGCAAAGTGCTTTCTCCACCCTCTCAACAAATTGACAGAGAGCTGTCTCACATGATTTACCTGGTTGATATGTGTGTTGGCTTGAAAGTAGAGGAGCCCTAGTTAGCCTCCTCTCCCCAACATGTACATTAACCAGACTGATTGGTCTCACATCCTTGACCTTGGTATGATCAATTCTCCCTCACTTTGGAATAAAGACAACCTTCACTGCCCTTCAGGCATTGGGAATGACTACCACTGCTAGGCTAACCCTGAATAACATGATGAGGATTCATAAGATTCTCTCCTGCTTGTTTCAAGATAGCTGGAAAGATTTCATCTGGGGCAGGTGACTTGACCACTTAGAATGTTCCCACCACCGGTTGGATTTTATTGAAATTGACACACTCTTTAGCCAGTGCCCAATCCTCTCTTCAAGTGCCTTAGAACCATTGTCTTTCAGGGGTCATGTTCTGGTCTACGTTATCGGCCAGAGCATATTGACGAAAGTAAGTTTTGCGAGGCAGTTCCAGTGTCTCGTATGCTGTCTTTGTATATTTGCCTCCTCCTTCCTCAATGTACCTTCTGGATTAGTTGGTATTCTAGTGAGGATTTTGTGAAGCCTGGCTTGAGATCAGCACCTCCACATGCTGGTCACTTTAGAACCTTATGAAACATTTTAAGATAACTATTACATTAAATATCAGTGAAAACATGATTAACTGCCATCATATGCAACTGTCAAAATAAGGAAATACAAGAAAATTTTCCCATACGAGCAAGTGTATCATATCAGGTCAGAAAAAAATTCCCTACTCATTTACATGGTGCTTTAGGTTACTGTGTAGCACATACCAAGTCTGAATTACAACCAGTTGAAGGGGACATATCTTGATCATGCTGCATAATAGTTAATTTGTCAAAAAAGTATTTAAGACACATTCATTAAGGATAAAGGTAAGGGTGTAGTGTAAAATATGCTGTCTTTTGGTGAATGGAATTGTGGAGTATATTGAGCTCTGCTCAAATTAATTGAGTAGTTTCTGTCAAATTTTAGATACCCTGGATCCAGTTGAGTTCCAGACAAACTATGTATTCACTTTACAGTTTGATGTATTGTTTATACTTGTGGCAGTTTTGGCTTACCAGTTGGACAATTAACCATTATTGTAATCAGTGTTTACAAAAATTAATTAATGAAAAACTACACACTGCTATATTTAACTCCTGAAGTTGAGATGCACAGTTTGATATAGTACTGTTGAATTCAATTTTAGTGTTTTTCTATGTAATATTTGTGAATAATATTTTATAGGTGGAAAGTGACAAATTAGCAGTTGGCTATGAATCTGATTTTTGAGAGATCAGTCAGCAGAGTTAGAATATTTTATTTGTTGAATCCTTTATCACGGTTCCTCACTTATTTTGGCCGCATTCATGTTTTGTTCGTCAATCAGTTGATGAGTATGTTTAAATGTGTGACAAAAATTCTGCTTGTCGTCACGGCATTGATCTTGGAAGGTCCTAAAATTGCTTAAAGATACTAGTGCAAAAGTTGTATGAATGTGAATTTAAATACTGCCTCACAGTAGTCGGCTTTTTCTCACAGGAATGTATTCCCAATGGATAGCAGGTTATTAGCATTTCTCTTGGCTTGGGAGGAACATAGTTCACCAGAGCAAAATATTAGATGTATAGATGTTTGTGTTTCAGTGTTACATGAGAACTGTTCAGTGTCAATCAATCTTGTGCATTTGATGTTAGATTCACATTACTATCTCATTTGTAGTATTTGAAAGTTTGAATGCATGATAAATTTTCAGTTACCATAATTATTCGTTCAAACTAATTTCCAGTGATGCTTACAAAGTCTTGATACCACATATTATGGATTATAAAATTCAGTTACTTCTTAAAAAAATTTGCTCCAAAACTGGGGTGTGCTATACTCGAATTTAATGTAACAAGTCCAATGTTTGAGTCAAAACTCCTGGTTCCCTCAAAAATGGCCATATATTCGGTGCTGCAGGAAATCTATTTCTATCTACCAACATTGGATTGTATTGGCAGCAGCAGTCCACTGATGCAATGAACATGAGTTACAGGGATTCACAAGATTGTCAACAGTGTCTCCCTCATTCCCAGCAATCGCAAACCCAGAACACTGTCTAGCCTGTGATGTGTCATTGCAGTTTACAGTGCCAGTGAACTTGAACTGAAAGTGATTTGTGTTATTGGTGACAGAATAATATTTTCTTTTGTAGCTAGTTTCACAATGGAAAAAATAAAAGGTATTCATATGATACAGGCTATAAATAGAAAGTAATAGCATACGCAGAACAATGTGGAAACAGAACAGCTGAGCAGCATTTCAGTCCTCCAGAAAAAGAAAAACACATTTGCTATTGGAAGGCTAGCAAAGAAGAATTGCAAAACATGAGGAAGGCTAAATGTGCAAATAGAGGACTGGAAACAAAATGGCCAAAACTAGACGAAGTATTGAAAGGGATTCAAGCACACCATCTAAATTGTACTGGAATTACTACAAAAATGACTCAAATACATGGTTTTAAGCTAGTGCTACAGTGGAACTTAACAGATATTAAGGGTGAAAATGTTTGGTGCTACAGGTTTACGAAGGGTAAAGGATTTTGCATGCGAACCAAGACCAAAACATCTCATAAACTGCTGTATGCGTATGAAGAGTGTATTATCTTTCCATCACATTATTATACAACATTGAAAGAAAACCAGCAAGGAACTAAGTTAAATAGTGAATAAAGACTTGATGTGCCAAGTAACAAAATTATTGCCATTAAATGCTAAAACGGTAACTATAAAAACAGGTGAACATAAGAAAATGCACTACGCTGTTGATCTTTCGTGTTGCGTTGATGTTACTAAACTTGATCAAGTGATCATTTTCAAGTGCTAAACAATGTCAAAACTTTGTGAAATATTGCCACCCCCCTGCAGGTTTGAGGGTTAGAATAGGCCCACAGTATTCCTGCCTGTCGAAAGAGGTGACTGATAAGAGTCTCAAAAGTTTTGGCCTTATGTGATGGTCCCCTCTAGGGTTTGACCTCCATCTTTCTAAATTCTTCTGAAGAGTGAGCCAATTGGGGAAGGGCACCTTCCATGGTGCACTGTGTCTGTCGTGCGTTGAGACCTTTAGCTGGCTTTCTTGTCGTTGCAGTGCTGTCCCAGTCGTTTTCCATCTCTTGGGCGAGGATACGTCCCTGGGTGCGATTACCACACTGCACTGTGCAGTGTTGCTTTTTGCTGCGAGGACGACCTTGGAGATTTTTGCACCTAAGATCCAGCATTGCAGCCAGTCCGTTGTGGTGGAGCCGCCATGTACCCTGTTGGTTGTAGCCCGCTGACAACACAGGGATCGCTCTGCTGATGCCTGCGCCGTTGACTTCCCACGTATGCCAACGAGTAGATGCCTATCTCCCTGGGGCACAGAGACTCCCGGCAATGGCCATCCTGCCAGGTGACCCTTGCTGAGGCTGGATGGCACCTGTGGGGAGGGCACTTGGTCGGAGTGGGTGGCATCAGGGTGGATGACTCGCAATGAAGCATAGTACATCATCTGTCGCTGGTGGCCAGCTGCCAGCAGTCTCTAAGCATTCTCGGGCTCAATTTAAGGCTCAGAAATACGATCCGAAAACGTTCTCCTCCCTGGCCACACCGTGGGAGCAGATTAAGTCAGAATGTCAGTGACAGTTATTCGCCCTGGTTCCTAGTTTGTATGAGATCTGATGGGGAGTCTTTCATGCCCACAAAGCCTCAGTTCTTTGTAGAGCATTTAGAGGACAAGTTTGGGGAGGTCGAGGGCTTGTCCAAAATGCGCTCTGTGTCAGTTTTGATAAAAATGGCATCCTCTGCCCAGTCACACAGGTTACTTGCTTGTGACAAGTTGAGGGATGTTACCATCACACCACATAAGAGTTTAAATGTGGTCCAGTGTATTATTTTTCATAGGGACCTACTTTTTCAGTCTGATGACGAGCTGTGCGCCAACTTAGAGCATCGAGGTGTTCATTACGTCCGGCACGTTCATCAGGGTCCGAGGGATAACCAGGTTGCTACCGGTGCCTTCATCTTGGCCTTCGAGGATGATACATTACCAGAGAAGGTCAAGGTGATGGTCTGCCGTTGTGATGTCAAGCCCTATATCCTTCCCCCAATGCGGTGCTTTAAGTGCAGGAAGTTCGGCGATATGTCTTCCCGCTGTACTTCCAGCCTCACATGTCAAGATTGCAGACGCCCATCACATCCCAATACACCATGTGCCCCGCCTCACATCTGTGTCAACTGCGGAGAGCAACATTCACCTTGCTCACCAGACGGCAGGATCTTACAGAAAGAGTGTAAAATCATGGAATATAAGACCCTGGACTGACTGACCTATACTGAGGCTAAGAGGAAATGTGAACGACTACATCCTATGCGAATGACTTTCTCCTATACTGCTGCAACGACAACTGTGTTGGCACCATCTGTTCCAGGACTTCCAGTCGGATCGCCGAACTGTACAACACCTGCCCCCTTGCCTGTAGGGGGCACCATCCCCCCTGTTGCTCCTGCGCCCCCCCCCCCACACACACACACACCGGGGCGTCTGTCCCCACTTCTAAGCTGGAGAAGCGTCGATCTTCTTCGGTTTCTCTTGCTCGCAAGGGGTCCCTTGGGTTCCTCCCTTCCCTGGATTCCACAAGCAGGAAGGCTGACGCCAGACAGTGGCATAAGTGCCCACAACCAGCTGGTTGGGCTTCGCGATCCTCCTCCATCCCAGAGTCTGAATCAGTGAAGCCCTCCCAGCCAGTGAAACCCAAGGAGCAGCATGAGAAATCCAAGCGGAAGACCTCTAAGGCCAAGGAACTTGCGGTGCCACCCACACCACTGCAACCTTTGAGCTGTGCATCTGAGGATCAGGTGGAGATCCTGGCATCCACTGAGGACCTTAATCATGCCGGTTTCTCAGATGCAGTGGATAGCACTTGCACAGGTGTCTTCGTAACTGCTGTGTGTGTCACGTCTGCTGTGCAGCGTGCTACGTTAATTTAGGTATTAACTGTATTTTTCTTACTTGTCACTTCTTCTGTGTGTTTTTGCTTTTAGAAAGTTTTAATTGTCGAGTGCTAGTAACATTGTTCCATAGATTTCGTGTTTGTTTTGAATACAGTCAGAGAGAGTCCCTTTAGTCAGCCACAGTGCCAGTAGTGCTAGTGTTTGTTTTGAATACAGTCCAGAGACAGGTGGTGCTATTTTCATTGTTTTCTACAAGAAGTGTCCAGTAACCACAGTTTAGCCAACTATCAGCCGCCTTTAGTGAATTAGCAGTCTAGTTAAAAGTTGGTTAACTCTCTAGAGTAAACTGATTTCTTAGGATGGATAGGATGTGTGACTGCCAGGTATGGATGCAGGAGGAGCTGGCCACTGTTCATGAACAGGTGAACATGTTGATGGCCGCAGTCAGCTGTCTTCAGGCTGCTGCCTCGGAGTGTAGCGACAGTGGGGAGTCTAATGCGTCGCATGGTACACACCAGATGTTACACGCTTCACCCACTGACCCTGCTGTCGAGACATCTTTGCAGATACAGCGCGCGGCTGGGCCACCCTCTCCCCAAGGGGAGTGGCGGGTTCAGTGGCGTTCGCGGTGCACGATGCGGAGTGTCAATGTGGAGGCTAGCCGTGTGGCATCGCC
Organism: Schistocerca nitens; assembly: GCF_023898315.1. NCBI lineage: Eukaryota > Metazoa > Arthropoda > Insecta > Orthoptera > Acrididae > Schistocerca > Schistocerca nitens. The sequence continues at coordinate 26,010,931 of NC_064624.1, forward strand.
CGCTCTGCCTGTGAGTGGACATGTGGCCGCTCCTTCAGCAAGGTCCGAGCAGGCACACGGGGGGAGGGGTTTATTAGTGATTGGAAGCTCCAACGTTAGGCAGGTGATGGAGCCCCTTAGGGAAATAGCGGAAAGGTCAGGGAAGAAGGCCAGTGTTCACTCTGTTTGCTTGCAGATGGGGTCTCATCTGAGATGTGGAGGAGGCCCTGCCGGCGGCGATAGAGAGCACTGGGTGCACCCGACTGCAAATTGTTGCACATTTCGGCACCAATGAATCCTGCCGTCTGGGTTCAGAGGTCATCCTCAGATCATACAGGTGGTTGGCGGAGTTGGTGAAGGCGGAAAGCCTCGCTTGTGGGGTGGAATCTAAGCTAACTATTTGTAGCATCATTCCCAGAACCGATCGCGGTCCTCTGGTTTGGAGCCAAGTGGAAGGCTTAAACCAGAGGCTCAGACGATTCTGCAGAGATCTGGGGTGCAAATTTCTCGACCTCCGCTATCAGGTGGAGAAATGTAGGGTCCCCCTGAATAGGTCAGGCGTGCACTACACGCAGGAAGTGGCTACAAGGGTAGCGGAGTATGTGTGGAGTGCACATGTGGGTTTTTTAGGTTAGAGAATTCCCTCCCTAGGCCTGACAAGACGCCTCCTAAGGCGCGGCAAGGTAGGAGAAGGCAAAATGCAACAGGGAATAACAATATTAATCTGCTAATAGTAAACTGCAGAATCATCTATAGAAAGGTCCCAGAACTGCTGTCATTAATAAACGGTCACAATGCCCACATAGTGCTAGGAACAGAAAGTTGGCTGAAACCAGATGTAAACAGTAATGAAATTCTAAACTGAGATTGGAATGTATACTGCAGAGACAGGCTGGACAGTGAAGGGGGAGGCGTGTTTATAGCGATAAGAAGTGCAATAGTATCGAAGGAAATTGACGGAGATCTGAAGTGTGAAATAATTTGGGTGAAGGTCATGGTTAAAGCAGGCTCTGACATGGTAATTGGATGTCTCTATAGGCCCCCTGGCTCAGCAGCTGTTGTGGCTGAGCATCTGAAGGATAATTTGGAAAGTATTTAGAGTAGATTTCCCCACCATGTTATAGTTCTGGGTGGAGATTTTAATTTGCCGGATATAGAATGGGAGATGCAAACGTTCATAACGGGTAGCAGGGACAAAGAATCCAGTGAAATTTTTTTAAGTGCATTATCTGAAAACTACCTTGAGCAGTTAAACAGAGAACCGACTTCTGCCGATAACATATTAGACCTTCTGGTGACAAACAGACCCGAACTATTTGAAACAGTTAACGCAGAACAGGGAATCAGCGATCATAAAGTGGTTACTGCATTGATGATTTCAGCCGTAAATAGAAGTATTAAAAAGGTAGGAAGATTTTTCTCTTTAGCAAAAGTGACAAAAAGTAGATTTCTGAGTACCTGATGGTTCAACACAAAAGTTTTGTCTCAAGTACAGATAGTGTTGAGGATCAGTGGACAAAGTTCAGAACCATCGTACAATATGCGTTAGATGAGTATGTGCCAAGCAAGATCATAAGAGATGGAAAAGAGCCACTGTGGTACAACAACCAAGTTACAAAAGTGCTGCGGAAGCAAAGGGAACTTCACAGCAAACATAAACATAGCCAAAGCCTTTCAGACAAACAAAAATTACCCGAAGCGAAATGTAGTGTGAGGAGGGCTATGCGAGAGGCGTTCAATGAATTCGAAAGTAAAGTTCTATGTACTTACTTGGCAGAAAATCCTAAGAAATTTTGGTCTTATGTCAAAGTGGTAGGTGGATCAAAACAAAATGTCCAGACACTCTGGGACCAAAATGGTACTAAAACAGAGGATGACAGACTAAAAGCCGAAATACTAAATCTCTCTTTCCAAAGCTGTTTCACAGAGGAAGACTGCATTGTAGTTCTTTCTCTAGATTGTCGCACAGATGACAAAATGGTAGATATCGAAATAGACGAGAAAGGTATAGAGAAACAATTAAAATCGCTCAAGAGTAAAGGCCGCTGGACCTGATGGGATACCAGTTAGATTTTACACAGAGTATGCGAATTGCACTTGCCCCCTTTCTTGCAGCGGTGTACTGTAGGTCTCTAGAAGAGCGTAGCGTTCCAAAGGATTGGAAAAGGGCACAGGTCATCCCCATTTTCAAGAATGGACGTCGAACAGATGTGCAGAACTATAGACCTATACCTCTAACGTCAATCAGTTATAGAATTTTGGAACACGTATTATGTTAGAGTATAATGACTTTTCTGGAGACTAGAAATCTACTCTGTAGGAATCAGCACGGGTTTCGAAAAAGACGGTCGTGTGAAACCAAGCTCGCGCTATTCGTCCACGAGACTCAGAGGGCCGTAGACACGGGTTCACAGGTAGATGCCGTGTTTCTCGACTTCCGCAAGGCGTTCGATACAGTTCCCCACAGTCGTTTAATGAACAAAGAGCATATGGACTATCAGACCAATTGTGTGATTGGATTGAAGAGTTCCTAGATAACAGAACGCAGCATGTCATTCCCAATGGAGATAAGTCTTCCGAAGTAAGAGTGATTTCAGGTGTGTCGCAAAGGAGTGTCGTAGGACCGTTGCTATTCACAATATACATAAATGACCTTGTGGATGACATCGGAAGTTCACTGAGGCTTTTTGCAGATGAGGAGGAGGAGGAGATTAGTGTTTAACGTCCTGTCGACAACGAGGTCATTAGAAACGGAGCGCAAGCTCGGGTGAGGGAAGGAAGGGGAAGGAAATCGGCCGTGCCCTTCCAAAGGAACCATCCCGGCATTTGCCTGAAGCGATTTACGGAAATCACAGAAAACCTAAATCAGGATGGCCGGAGATGGGATTGAACCGTCGTCCTCCCGAATGCGAGTCCAGTGTGCTAACCACTGCGCCACCTCGCTCGGTTTTGCAGATGATGCTATGGTATATCAAGAGGTTGTAACAATGGAAAATTGTACTGAAATGCAGGAGGATCTGCAGCGAATTGACGCATGGTGCAGGGAATGCCAATTGAATCTCAATGTAGACAAGTGTAATGTGCTATGAATACATAGAAAGAAAGATCGCTTATCATTTAGCTACAACGTTGCAGGTCAGCAACTGGAAGCAATTAATTCCATAAATTATCTGGGAGCATGCATTAGGAGTGATTTAAAATGGAATTATCATATAATGTTGATTGTCGGTAAAGCAGATGCCAGACTGAGATTCATTGGAAGAATCCTAAGGAAATGCAATCTGAAAACAAAGGAAGTAGGATACAGTACGCTTGTTCGCCCACTGCTTGAATACTGCTCAGCAGTGTGGGATCCGTACCAGATAGGGTTGATAGAAGAGATAGAGAAGATCCAACGGAGAGCAGCGCGCTGTGTTACAGGATCATTTAGTTATCGGGAAAGTGTTACGGAGATGATAGATAAACTCCAGTGGAAGACTCTGCAGGAGTGACGCTCAGTAGTTCGGTACAGGCTTTTGTTGAAGTTTCGAGAACATACCTTCACCGACGAGTCAAGCAGTATATTGCTCCCTCTTACATATATCTCGCGAAGAGACCATGATGATATAATCATAGAGATTAGAGCCCACACAGAGGCATACCGACAATCCTTCTTTCCACGAACAGTAAGAGTCTGGAATAGAAGGGAGAACTGATAGAGGTACTCAAGGTACCCTCCGCCACACACCGTCAGGTGGCTTGCGGAGTATGGATGTAGATGTAGAATCGGAGGCAGCAGGTGACCCAGTGGCGTAATCTGCCTCCCCAGCCCCTTCACGCCTTTTTCAGCCATGGACAATATCATCCTCCAGTGGAACTGCAGCGGTTTCTTCCACAATCTTACTGACCTCCGACAACTTATCAGCCTTCACCCTTTCCTCTGCAATGCTCTTCAAGAAACTTGGTTTCCAGCAATGTGAATCCCAGCCCTCCATGGCTATCGGGGTTATTGTATGAACCGAGCAGCTTATGAAAGGGTATCTGGTGGTGTCTGCATCTACGTCCTTCACTCCCTTCACAGCGAGTCTGTCCCTCTACAAACACCTTCAGAGGCTGTCGCTTTTTGGGTGTGGACGCCACAGGCTGTATCTATCTGCAGTCTTTATCTTCCACCGGATAGTGATGTCCCACAGCATGTCCTGGCTGCGCTGAGAGCCCAATTGCCGCCCCCCTTTCTGTTACTGGGCGACTTCAACGCTCATATCCCTCTGTGAGGTGGTTCAGTGGCAACAGGCCGAGGCGCTACCATTGAGCATGTACTGGCACAGCTCGACCTTTCCCTCTTAAATGATGGTGCCTTCACACATTTCAATGTGGCACATGGCACCTACTCAGCAATCGGCCTTTCAATCTGCAGCCCTAGACTCTTACCGTCTGTCCAATGGAGTATGCATGACGACTTGTGTGGTAGTGACCACTTTCCGATCTTTCTCTCACTGCCACAGCGTCACTCTACTGGGCGCCCTTGCAGAAGGGCTGTGAATAAGGCTGACTGGAACTTGTTCTCCTCCATTGCCGCTATTGAGCTTCTTTCTAACGAAGCCATTGATGCGGTGGTTCACTTGGTCACCACCGGCGTTGTTACTGCCGCAGAATCAGCCATTCCCATACTTCTGGGTCCCCTCGGCGGAGGACTGTGCCTTGGTAGTCGCCTGCGATCGCCGAGGCGATTAAAGATTGCAGGCAGGCCCTCCAGTGTCACAAGCGGCAACCCTCATTAAAGAACATCATCGCTTTTAAACGGCTCCATGCGAGGGCACGCCGCATCATTCACCAACACAAGCAGGAGTGCTGGGAACGGTATGTCTCCACCATTGGTCTCCATATCTCTCTCCATCGCAGGTTTGGGCCAAGGTGAGGCGCCTCTATGGCTATTGGACCCCTGTCAGCGTCCTTGCGCTGTCACTGAATGGAGCAGTTTGTACTGACTCCGACATAATTGCAAACCGCTACCAGGCGTTAATCCAGTCCCGTCTGGGTTTTGGGAGCCTGGCTTATGGTTCAGCGTCCCCTTATGCATTGCAGGGGCTGGACCCAATCCTTCACAGCAGGATCCGACTTGCCACTGGAGCTTTCCGGACCAGCCCTGTGAACAGCCTATTAATGGAGGCAGGTGTCCCTCCACTGTGATCACGGCGCCAACATTTACTGCCCGCTTATGCTACACATGTTTGTAGCTTGCCCAGGCATCCTAATTATCATCTCCTGTTTCCTCAGTCGGTTGTCCATCTCCCAGAACGTCGGCCCCAGTCAGGTTCTACGATCGCGGTCCACATCAGAGAGCTTCTCTCCAGGCTTGAGGTTTTCCCTCTTCCACCTCCTTTCCGGGCCCCCCTGCGTACACCCCCGTGGTGTGTGCCCTGCCCTTGCCTTCAGCTCAAATTGGCACAGGGCCCGAAGGACTCAGTCCCTTCAGAGGCCTTCTGCCGCCACTTTCTTTCCATCCTTGCCAAGTATCAGAGCTCTGGCGTTGTTTACACTGACGGTTTGATGGTGGCTGGTCATGTCAGTTATGCTCTCACTCTAGGGGACCATTACAAACAACGCTCATTGCCGGCTGGCTGCAATGTTTTCACTGCTGAGCTGGTCGCCATCTTTCATGCCCTAGAGTATATCCACTCCTGCTCAGGTGAGTCCTTCGTTATCTGTAGTGACTCCCTGAGCGGTTTATGAGCTATCAACCAGTGTTTCCCTCGCTCTCGTCTGGTGATGGCTGTCCAGGGGTCCCTCCATACTCTTGCCCGTTGCGGGCACTCTGTGGTCTTTGTGTGGACCCCTGGTCATTTCGGCATCCCGGGCAATGAACATGCTGACCGCCTGGCCAAACAGGCCACCAGTGAACCACCTCTGGACGTTGGCCTCCCGGAGACGGATTTGCGAGCAGTCTTACGCCGCAAAGTTTTCGCGCTTTGGGACGCTGAATGGCGCGACCTGACCACACCTAATAAACTCTGTGCTGTCAAGGAGAGGATGACTGTGTGGCGATCATCCATGCGAGCCATTTGCAGGGACTCAGTTGTCCTTTGTCGGCTCCGCATTGGCCACACCTGGCTGACACAGATATTTACTGAGTCGTGAGGACCCGCCTCTGTCGCTGCAGGGCGAGTTTGACGGTGGTCCACATTTTGTTGGCCTGTCCTGTTTTAGCTGTGCTCCAGCAGACATTTGCGCTGCCTGATACACTCCCTGCCCTTTTAACAGATGACACTGTCATGGCAGGCTTAGTTCTGCGTTTTAATCGGGCAGGGGGTTTTAATCACTTAATTTGAGTGTTTGTCATTTCTTGTTATAAGTCTGGCCTTTGGCCTACGATTTTAGACTGGATTATTTTTTGGTGTGTTTCTAGGTGGTTGGCTTTTCCTTTTTTCTCTCTCTGGTCGGCCAACCACTGTCACACTCTGTGTGATTTTAATTCCTTTTGTCGGGTCTCTGTCTGCGTCTTTCTCGTCCAATGTCGTCTGTTGTCATGTCCATTGTTCGTTTTTATTCTGTGTAGGTGTTTTTAAGTTTCGGAAAAAGGGACCAATGACTGTAGCAGTCTGGTCCCTTTAATACCACAAACCAACCAACCAAATACTGCCAGGTGTTGTTCACATACGTGACAAGGATTGGATGGATGAAGCCGGTATGAAATTATTTAATAACAGTGTTGAAGTGAAGGAAAGTCACTTAATTGGAGAAGAGTTTTCTTCATGTGCTAGATCACTTTAATTGTCATTTGTAAAATTCTGTTAATGACAAATTGGGACAGTTAAATACAGAGCTTGAGGTTAGTGCAGGATGACTTATTCACAATAGCAACTCCTTGATGTCTTGACAAATACACTACACTGAAGAGCCATAGAAGCTGGTACACCTGCCTAATATCATGTAGGGCCCTAGTGAACATGCAGAAGTGCCACAACACGTCATGGACTCAGCTAATGTCTGAAGTAGTGCTGGGGGAGAATTCACACCATGAATCTTGCAGGGCTGACCAAAAATCAGAAAGAGTACAAGGGAGTGGAGATATTTTCTGAAGAGCATGTTGCGAGACATCCCAGATACAATCAATAATGTTAATGTCGGGGGAATTTGGTGGCCAGCAGAAGTGTTTCTCAGAAGAGTGTTTATGGAGCCACTCTGTAGCAATTCTGGACATGTGGTGTGACACATTTTCCTGCTGGAATTACCCAAGTCCGCCAGAATGCACAATGGATGCAGATAATCAGACAGGATGCTAATGTGCCTGTGACCTGTCAGAGTCGTCTCTAGATGTATCAGATGACCCATATGACTCCAGCACATGCCCCACACCATTACAGAGCCTCCACCAGCTCGAACATGGATTCATGACGCTGTCTCCATACCCGTACAAATCCATCTGCTCAATACAATTTGAAACGAGACCCATCTGACCAAGCAACATATTTCCAGTCATCAACAGTCCAGTGTCGGTATTGATGTGCCAATGGAACACACAATGCTTTGTGTCGCGCAGTCATCAACAGTGTACGAGTGGACCTTCAGCTCCAAAAGCCAATATCAGTGATGTTTTGTTGAATGGTTTGCACGCTGATACTTTCTGATGGCCCAGCATTGAATCCTGCAGCATGTTGAGTGATTTTCTTCATTTTTTCTTGGTTTAATTCATGCATTATATTTTTCTGGCCACAGCAATGGCAGAAATTTTATATTCTAATGGATTCCTGATATTCACTGTAATGAAATGGTCGTAGGGTAAGATCCACACTTCATTGCTACCTCAGAAATGATGTGTCCCATCGCTCATGCTTTGGCTATAACACCACATTCCGACTCAGTTAAATCTTGAATGCGATTTTCATTCTGCAGCGGAGTGTGCACTGATATGAAACTACCTAGCAGATTAAAACTATGTGCCGGACTGAGACTCGAACTCAGGACCTTTGCCTTTCGCGGGAAATTGCTCTACCAACTGAGCTACCCAAGCACGACTCACGCCCTGTCCTCACAACTTCACTTCTGCCAGTACCTCGCCTCCTACCTTACAAACTTTACAGAAGCTCTCCTGCGAACCTTGCAGAACTAGCACTCCTGAAAGAAAGTATATTGCGGAGACATGGCTTAACTACAGCCTTGGGGATGTTTCCAGAATGAGATTTTCACTCTGCAGCAGGGTGTGCGCTGATATGAAACTTCCTAGCAGATTAAAACTGTGTGCTGCACCGAGACTTGAACTCGGGACCTTCGCCTTTCGCGGGCAATTGCTCTACCAGGCAAAGGTCCCAAGTTCGAGTCTCGGTCTGGCACACAGTTTTAATCTTCCAGGAAGTATCAGTTAAATCTTAATTACCTACCATTGTTGTAGTAGTAACTGATGCAACATCTGTGTCAGACACTTGTTGTCTTACATAGGCATTGTCGACTGCAGTGATCATATTCTGTTTGTTTACATTTCTCTGTCTTTGAATACACATGCTTATACCAGTTTCTGTAGCACTTCAGTGTATTTAAAGTGTATTTAAAGTGTATATTGAAAAGGAATGGAACAAATGGATGATGCATTAAGCTCAACATGAATTCATGCCAAAGGGAGTTCTTAAAATGATCTACTAACAAACAAGTGTGTCAGTCAATAAAGCAGTCATGATCTGGAGTGACAGAAAACATCATAGTTAAATCTTTCAAGAAGGGCAGCATAAATAATATTCTCAGTGGTAGTTAAGACCATCTTTATATATATATATATATATATATATATATATATATATATATATATATATATATATATATATATATATATATAAAGTGGACAACGATGCTGAGGAAAGAGGAAATTTCAGATAATGAATATCAGTGATTTTAAATTCATTTTAGTTTTATAAACTAAGAAATTTTTAGCCTGACTGCAATCTAATAAAAAAATGGTAAAAATGTACTTTCCTTAAAAACTGCTTGTAAATTAAGGTGTCCCTTTAGCTTTTTTGTTATGTATACAGGGTGAGAAGAATGGGTAGCTTTGAGGGATGCAGTAGTGAAAGCAGCAGAGGATCAAGCAGGTAAAAAGACGAGGGCTAGTAGAAATCCTTGGGTAACAGAAAATATATTGAATTTAATTGATGAAAGCAGAAAATATAAAAATGCAGTAAATGAAGCAGGCAAAAAGGAATACAGACGTCTCAAATGAGATCGCCAGGAAGTGCAAAATGGCTAAGCAGGGATGAGTAGAGGACAAATGTAAGGATGTAGAGGCTTATCTCACTAGGAGTATGATAGATACTGCCTACAGGAAAATTAAAAAGGCCTTTGGAGATAAAAGAACCACTTGTCTGAATATCAAGAGCTCAGCTGGAAACCCAGTTCTAAGCAAAGAAGGGAAAGCAGAAAGCTGGAAGGAGTATATAGAGGGTCTATACAAGGGCGGTGTACTTGAGGACAATGATATGGAAATGAAACAGGATGTAGATGAAGATGAAATGGGAGATACGATACTGGGTGGAGAGTTTGACAGAGCACTGAAAGACCTGAGTCGAAACAAGGCCCACGTAGTAGACAACATTCCATTAGAACTACTGACGGCCTTGGGAGAGCCAGTCCTGACAAAACTCTACCATCTGGTGAGCAAGATGTATGAGACAGGCGAAATACCCTCAGACTTCAAGAAGAATATAACAACTCCAATCCCAAAGAAAGCAGGTGTTGACAGATGTGAAAATTACCGAACAATCAGTTTAATAAGCCACAGCTGCAAAATACTAATGCAAATTCTTTACAGACGAATGGAAAAACTAGTAGAAGCGGACCTCGGGGAAGATCAGTTTGGATTCTGTAGAAATGTTGGAACATGTGAGGCAATACTAACCTTACGACTTATCTTAGAAGAAAGATTAAGAAAAGGCAAATCTATGTTTCTAGCATTTGTAGACTTAGAGAAAGCTTTTGACAATGTTAACTGGAATACTCTCTTTCAAATTCTGAAGGTGGGAGGGGTAATATACAGGGAGCGAAAGGCTATTTACAATTTGTACAGAAACCAGATGGCAGTTATAAGAGTCAAGGGGCATGAAAGGGAAATAGTGGTTGTATATTGAGCAGGCTGTGAAGGAAACAAAAGAAAAATTCGGAGTAGGTATTAAAATCCATGGAGAAGAAATAAAAGCTTTGAGGTTCGCCAATGACATAGTAATTTTGTCAGGCAGCAAAGGACTTGGAAGAGCAGTTGAACGGAATGGATAGTGTCTTGAAAGGAGGATATAAGATGAACATCAACAAAAGCAAAACGAGAACAATGGAATGTAGTCGAATTAAGTTGGGTGATGCTGCCAGAATTAGATTAGGAAATGATACATTTAAGGTAGTAAAGCAGTTTTGCTATTTGGGGAGCAAAATAACTAATGATGGTCGAAGTAAAGAGGATATGAAATGTAGACTGGCAATGGCAAGAAAAGCGTGTCTGAAGAAGAGTAATTTGTTAACATCGAGTATAGATTTAAGTGTCAGGAAGTCGTTTCTGAAAGTATTCATATGGAGTATAGCCATGTTTGAAAATGAAACATGGACGATAAATAGTTTGGACAGGAAGAGAATAGAAGCTTTCGAAATGTGGTGCTACAGAAGATTGTTCAAGATTAGATGGGTAGATCACATAACTAATGAGGAAGTACTGAATAGGATTGGGGAGAAGAGAAGTTTGTGGCACAACTTGACTAGAAGAAGGGATTGCTTGGTAGGACATTGTCTGAGGCATCAAGTGATCACCAATTTAGTATTGGAGGGCAATGTGGAGGGTAAAAATCGTAGAGGGAGACCAAGAGATGAATACACTAAGCAGATTCAGAAGGATGTAGGTTGCAGTAGGTACTGGGAGATGAAGCAGCTTGCACAGGATAGAGTAGCATGGAGAGCTTCAGTCTGAGGACTGAAGACCACAACAACAACATACAGGGTGAGTAACTATTACCGGCTAGAGTAACTCTGAGAGTATGAGATTAGCTGAAAAGTTTGTGGGACAAATGTTGCATGGGACAATGGGGGCCATAATATGACATTTCTGTTTTGTTGCTAGATGGGGTCGCGTCAGATATATGAGTGTCAACTTCTATATATATATTTTTTTTTAATGATGTGCAACAATAAGGTCTTCGAAGATCAACAAAGACAAAAAGGCGGCATGGACGTCCATTTACAGGAGTAGTTTGTAGTGATGACAATTGGTATCAGTGCAGTGCTGCAATCTTCTTAATATGAATTGAGTCGTATTCCTTACCACATCAGTACTTATCGAGGCATGTGCTCTTGCAATTCTCTCTTATATCTCATGTAAATAGTAAATATTTGCCAAATAGGGCATATCCATCAAATGTGCAATTGACATGTAAACACCATTCGATAGTCTTGCAATACAACACTAACAGGAACAGTAAGACTAGTATGTCAAATCAAACGAATGTGAATGATGTATTCCTTCAAAGAGCAAGCTGATATGCTTCTCATTTATGGAGAATGCCAACGAAATTCAGTGAGAGCTGGTACTGTTGCACTGTAGTTACAGATCCTTTTGCTAGTTTGCATCAAATCGCAAGGGAATCGGACATGAGCGAGAGTAGTGTTGTTCATGTTGTGTATTGCCATATACATCATCCTTACCATACCGGTCTCCACCAAGAATTAAATGGTACGGATTGTATACGTCACATTAAATTCTACTGATGGGCTCAATATCAGATTCAGAGGGATTACACATTTATTAATTTAATTTTATTTAGTGATGAGGCTACATTCATGAAGCATGAAAATGTTAATTTGCATAACATGCATTATTGGCATCCATGTTGGTTGCTGCAAGTTGCACACCAAAAACTGTGGTCAGTGATTGAATATTGTGGGATTCTGTAGGACAGAATTATAGCCCCCTATTTCATCGAAGGTAGTGTTAATGGTAGGAATTACACCCTATTCCTGCAATAAACATTAAGTCTGTTACTGGAAGAAATACCTTTAGGAAGTTGACCTTTATATCTCTCCAGCAACAAAAAACTAACCTCATATTATGGCCCCTGTTATACCATGCAACTTTTGTCCCACAAACTTTTCATATCCTATCATACTTTTGTCCCACAAACTTTTCAATCCTATCATACTTTTGTCCCACAAACTTTTCATATCCTATCATACTTTTGGAGTTACTCATGGTGACAGTAGTTAGTGACTCACCCTGTATACTGCAAACCATCAGATAATAAATACGGTAAATTAATTTTTGTCACTCCACAAAACCGTAGACTCATCTTTGTCACTCAAAGTTTGGGGTTACCTTGCAAACGCTATCCTGTCACTATTTTCTGATTTTAGGAGTGGGTTTATGTCATTGATCATGTAAATCACCTGTTACCAAGTGACTTCTTACAGTAGATGTGTGTTGGCTCAGTCCATTATGTTGCTTCAGATCACCCCTGATTTGTTGAGATGTTTCTCTTGGACCAACACCACTGATTGCTTAAAAATCATTCTGTCCTTCCTCCTCACTCTGCTTCAAGGAAGACCTGATCTTGGCTTACTGGTTACTGTTACTTACTGTTATTTACTGTTCTTGACATTGACTGTGCACACTTGTTAGTGGTATTGGTATGCAACACTCTACAGCAGTACTACACTGCTACCTCCCAATCGTGAACACATGCAAAACAGCTTGTCTCACATCAAGCAAGTGTTCTTGCTATACTTCTAGTTCTCTACAAGTAAACAATCACTGAGTGAATACCTGAGTCATAGTAGTTCATGAATACCATACCATCAAGGCAAGTTACATACTTTCGAGCTAAAGGAATATATACTTATATTGTTGTTTTATGATCTTGCTCGTTCACTAGATATGTAACCACAGCAGCATGAAGCTCTTGATTGAGTGACATCTACATGTGTTGCTTTTTTGTGACTGCACGCAAGCAGTAATGCAATTGAAAAATATTTCTGAACACTGCTGTAACCTAACAAAACACTCCAAATACTGTTATCTGCATATTTGCAGAGATTCTTTGACCACCTTGCTGTAATTAGTTTGCAGTACATATACCATCACTATGCTTTACTGAGTAGGTACTGCAAATGTGGAACAAAAATTTTTTTTTATCTGCTCCAATACAGGCCAGCTAAGGTTTTACATTTCTTTATGCTACAGCTTCATCTGTATGCTTATGTCTTGCCACTCACACAATGTCCACTTTCTATCTTGTCTTTTTGGAAATATTTTGTTGTGGAGAATTTATAGATTCAATTCTGTTTTTGTATTTGGTTTGGTTTGGTTTGGTTTTTAATTTCATGCTTATTTATACAAGTTTCTTGTAGGTCTTTGTGCACTTCTGTAAGCCAGTGAGTTCTTTTTTTAAATAAAAAATATTTATCACTGATGCACAGTTTTTCTTTTCAGTATGCTAAGACTCATTACCCTTCTTTTCCAAATTTTGTCTGTAGTTTTTTCTTATTTATTTGTACTTGTGTATTGTTTCTTAATTTAAATGTTTGAACTGGTGTTCTGTTTCCTAACATCTTTCCTTTTTTCTTAATTTTCATTATCTTTTGTTGAATCTGAAATTAGTGATTGTGAAGCAGATGTGTATTTTGGCCAAATGACTGCCTTGCAAGTTGGAGGTTCTGCAGTTTTGGAGATGAATTTTTACTATAAACATCTTCTGTTAGCAGAAATGCAAAGTTCATCTTTCATAGTCTTCCTCTTGTGGCTCCATTTTCCCCACCATGACTTCTCAAAATTCCTTTCATTTGTCTCTTGCTGATACTCCCATACTTCGTATTGGATTGGGATGTTGTAGTCATGCTTTTCGTGCTGTTTTTCTTTCTCTCTGTTTCGTGCTTTCTCTATAGTCAGTGTTGCTAAATTATCTAGAAAAGTTGAACAATTAATTTTGACATTATCCATTTTCTATCCAAGTAGTATTCAACTTCTGGTATTAGATTCTGACAACTGCTCCATCTGTTCAGTGATCACTTTTTCAAGTATGGTCTGAAAGAAGAATGGAGTTAGTCCATTGCCTTGGCTGAAGTCTCTTCTTATATCAAATGAGGTTGAAGTTCTTTTAAGAAGACTTGTGTTGTCTTCTGCATTTCAGATTCTTTGAGAATTTTGAATTAAAGTAGTCATGCTTTATAGTTGTAAGCCATCTAAAATTTTCCTTTATCAATCTGCCGTTCACAGGACCATCCTGTCTTCAGCCATCCCTGATATATCTTGTATTTTAGAATTTCTGCCATTGTTGTCTCCTTGAACTTTTCATGGAATTTCTTTGAATCTTCTGTGAACATGGTTATCAGTCATTCTAGGCCAGGAATCGTACTTTTATTATTCTGTGGTAATGGTCAATTTCAACATGTATCTACACTCCTGGAAATCGAAATAAGAACACCGTGAATTCATTGTCCCAGGAAGGGGAAACTTTATTGACACATTCCTGGGGTCGGATACATCACATGATCACACTGACAGAACCACAGGCACATAGACACAGGCAACAGAGCATGCACAATGTCGGCACTAGTACAGTGTATATCCACCTTTCGCAGCAATGCAGGCTGCTATTCTCCCATGGAGACGATCGTAGAGATGCTGGATGTAGTCCTGTGGAACGGCTTGCCATGCCATTTCCACCTGGCACCTCAGTTGGACCAGCGTTCGTGCTGGACGTGCAGACCGCGTGAGACGACGCTTCATCCAGTCCCAAACATGCTCAATGGGGGACAGATCCGGAGATCTTGCTGGCCAGGGTAGTTGACTTATACCTTCTAGAGCACGTTGGGTGGCACGGGATACATGCGGACGTGCATTGTCCTGTTGGAACAGCAAGTTCCCTTGCCGGTCTAGGAATGGTAGAACGATGGGTTCGATGACGGTTTGGATGTACCGTGCACTATTCAGTGTCCCCTCGACGATCACCAGTGGTGTACGGCCAGTGTAGGAGATCGCTCCCCACACCATGATGCCGGGTGTTGGCCCTGTGTGCCTCAGTCGTATGCAGTCCTGATTGTGGCGCTCACCTGCACGGCGCCAAACACGCATACGACCATCATTGGCACCAAGGCAGAAGCGACTCTCATCGCTGAAGACGACACGTCTCCATTCGTCCCTCCATTCACGCCTGTCGCGACACCACTGGAGGCGGGCTGCACGATGTTGGGGCGTGAGCGGAAGACGGCCTAACGGTGTGCGGGACCGTAGCCCAGCTTCATGGAGACGGTTGCGAATGGTCCTTGCCGATACCCCAGGAGCAACAGTGTCCCTAATTTGCTGGGAAGTGGCGGTGCGGTCTCCTACGGTCTTGGCGTGCATCCGTGCATCGCTGCGGTCCGGTCCAGGTCGACGGGCATGTGCACCTTCCGCCGACCACTGGCGACAACATCGTTGTACTGTGGAGACCTCACGCCCCACGTGTTGAGCAATTCGGCGGTACGTCCACCCGGCCTCCCGCATGCCCACTATACGCCCTCGCTCAAAGTCCGTCAACTGCACATACGGTTCACGTCCACGCTGTCGCGGCATGCTACCAGTGTTAAAGACTGCGATGGAGCTCCGTATGCCACGGCAAACTGGCTGACACTGACGGCGGCGGTGCACAAATGCTGCGCAGCTAGCGCCATTCGACGGCCAACACCGCGGTTCCTGGTGTGTCCGCTGTGCCGTGCGTGTGATCATTGCTTGTACAGCCCTCTCGCAGTGTCCGGAGCAAGTATGGTGGGTCTGACACACCGGTGTCAATGTGTTCTTTTTTCCATTTCCAGGAGTGTATGTCTCACTATGAAATTTATCATGTTCTTGGAATTGTGCTTTGTTATTGGCACATAAGCTGTCAGATATTCTCAAATCATATTATTGTCGACCTCATATCATTTTAGTCGTTTTGTGATTTGCCAACTATTTAGCTAAATGTCTTTTTCTTACCATTTTTCCTTTTTTCTTACATCCACAGTCAGGCAGACGTTTATAAATGAAAACATTTTTCCCTGGACTGTTCCAGAATGTATTTATTCAAAATTAATTCGGCAGCTGTACGATTTTCAAGCGGTGGTAGCTCAGTGTGATGTCTGAATCCTTTATAATTCCTTTTGAGGTAATACTTTCCTTGTGTAAACCATGTTTACAAATTCCATATTCATTATAATATGGGAGTCTTTATAATCTGTATGCTTAGACAATGGTAGTACTTCATGTACTAATTTCTATCAGAGTCATGTCAATGTGCACGTCTTAATATTCACTCCCCAAGCACGAGACATGACATTTAATAACTTTGATGTAGTTCATAGTAAGCTGTGACTTGAGCATTCCAGTTGTGAATAAATACATTTAATAGCAGTTTAGGCAGAAAATGTTCTCCTCTCCATTCTGTACCAGTGTGAGGATAAAAATTCAGTAAAATTTTTATGTTTTCCACTGGCACTTCATCAGATTCTTCTCAACATTGTCCTCAGGACTGTTTTACGTTCTGCATTGTTCTTGTTATCCTGATTTATTGGTGCATGTACATTAATTATTATGTACCTCTCATCTAAATATTGAATTATTGCACAGAGAGCGTTTTTTAGGTAGTAATGAAAAATTTGGTACTGACTATAACATAGATTTGCCATTTATGAATGCAGATACTAGTTCTGGAGTAGTTTCATGAATTTCTTCCCTGTGTTGTCTGTGAAAAATCTACAGTTCTCTGATATTGGTATTTCTTCATCTGTGTATGTGTTATTTTGTAATGCCGCTTTTAACTTGTTGTTTATTTACATGTCTGAAAGCATTTTGAGTTTTCAGTATTTATTAATGTTTGTATATTTAATGGTCCAAGCATGTATGTAGTTTTAGGTGTGAACTTAGGGTTGGGTTTACAAGTCACTCCTCATTTCTGCAAGTTCATCTGCACTGCCCAGAGCACAAAGGCGCAAATGTGTCACTTATGATGATTGATTCATCTGTCAGTGAACAGCAGTTTTCATAATGAAAAAAGTGAACGAAAATTTTACACAAGGTGTAAGTGCATGACAGATTAAAGATGTATTTGTTCTCTTTTCTTTGTAAAGTGTCTAGTAGGCAGTATGGCTACAGCCAAATTACTGGCTTGTGTAGTTACTTACAGTACTGAAGACAAAGTGAGAAAATGGAGAGTTAATTCTTACTAACATTCTATTTCATTAAGTGCAACAGTTGATTATGACCTCTTTAATTATATTTTCAAGCCTCACCTACACCATTGTTTGGACCAATCACATGTTGGTGGGCATTAATAAAATTCTACTTACTTACTGTCTCATCAGTTGTAAATCACTGGCCATTTCTTCAAATATTTCAGGTGGAAACCTCAACAAGATACGCATCTGATAGTGCAAGGTAAGTTTACATAATTCATTGTGGAACTTTTTGAGAAATATAAATTTTTATTTATTAATTGTGAGAGCACTTCAGATATAAAATGCACTACTGCAATTATTCATTAATGCTATTCTTTGCAACAACCATTATGTGACTGTTCCTAAATAGAGTGAACGTCTAATATCCATACAAGAAAATAAAAGTTCAGGTGGAATGTCAGGAGCTGTATTTTGCTCAATGCAGAACACCACATGAAAATCACTGAAAATCAACAGATTCATCTTGATGGGCACAAGATAATGTCATATTGCAGTAGAACAAGTAAGAAGAAATTGGAAGTGGCTATGTTTCCAAAAATTGGAGCCGATTCCCACCCTTCCAGGTTAATGAATGTGGTGTTGAACAGCTCTTTCAATGCTGTGCCGAAGTGGTGCTCATGAAACACACAAGCTTGTAGTGGTGAAAGT
Source organism: Schistocerca nitens (assembly GCF_023898315.1). Taxonomy (NCBI): domain Eukaryota; kingdom Metazoa; phylum Arthropoda; class Insecta; order Orthoptera; family Acrididae; genus Schistocerca; species Schistocerca nitens. The sequence goes on from NC_064624.1 coordinate 26,028,742, forward strand.
TTATGGGACTCCATCAAGAAGAACTGTAAGTAGCTGGTGGCAGTTTCAGTAAGGTCGTGAAGACTTAACTGGTGAACCCTGATTCTCTTTGTTTCTGCTTCGTCCCAATGTGTTCCTGAATGCTAGCCCATTCATTAGACGCATTACAGGTGACAAGGTAATGCAAATTCCCAGCTCCGGGTCAAAGGAGAGGGTTTGCACATACCCTCTGATACAGGCCAGGCCCAGAAAGAGGTGACTACCTAAGCTGTTACCTTCCCAAATGCCAGTTGGTCCCTCTGTCAGGAGGTATGACCTCAGGTGCAAACAGTCATTTATGGTGGGTGAATCCGCCTCTGAGGGGGGGCCCTCATTTGGAAGGAGCATGCCATTGGAGATGTTGGCAGTCATGGGGTCTTTTTTTGCAGCGACTCAATCACCATCTTGCTGCGTGTCTCCTAAATGTAAACAGAATGAGGCTAAAGATTTGAAGGCCCTCCCAGCTGCACATCAGTTCCTCATGGTATCATGTACCACAGGTGGTCAGTCCTTTGCTCTGAAAGGTGTTGTTGCAGTTGCAGGCTCTGTGAAATTCTTGTCTCATTTATCTAATGCAACTTCGCTTTTGAAGACGTATTGTGATTTTCAAGCACAACAAGTGCTTACAGCATTACTCCTCCAGAGGTACCCTGTTCGTGTTGAGGACCAGCATACACTGAACTCTTCACACGGCGTTCCTTACATTCTGATGCTAGATAACCTCACCAAGGGAGAAATCCACGATTGTCTCTCTAATCATGGGATCACTGTAGCCCATTGAGTAATGAAAAAGATGGATGAAAAATTAATCCCCTCATACACCTTTTTTGTACCGTTTGCTAAGTTAAGGTATGAAGTCATCACGGTCCAACCATACATTCCGAACCAGATAAGTTCCTACAAGGGTCAATATTACAATAAAACACATATCCTGTCAAAAAATGGCCAAATGTGTTACTCTTGGCAGAGATTCTCATGAGGGCAACTGTTTCCCTCCTCTCTGTTGTATCAATTGTAATCCCATGAATGTCCATGTGTCTTAATGAGCGAGCCATCCAGGACATCTGAGTGAAGGACATCAAACCCCACCCTGTCACTTGCAGTTGTTAGCTAGTCGAAATCTGTACATTTTACCATCTGGCATTTACAGTACCATTTTGAATATGCCATGTGTAACGGAGGATATACCCACCCAGACTTGCAACCTCAAGTTCAGTATTTTAGTAGTAAAATCACCCAGGTCACAGTAGCATCCTCATCTCCTCCTACAACTGTGCAACAAGCCATCAAATCATTGCCCCTGGTTGCGAAATCACCTGCTACACAACAGTCAGGCTGAAAGGACAAAAGCAATACTCCCGCAAAGACTTTCTACAGCTAAAAACAGTCTTCATCTGCCAACTAGAAAGTTCCTAGAACTCAAACGGTCTTCTCCTTCCATGACATGGAGATCCTCTTCAGTTGTGTTGGCACATATACGCTCATCCGGCTGAGCTCCATTTTGCTGGTGCCCAGTGCCTACCGATTTTCTGCCATGAAATTCACAGGCTGACCCAGGGAGAATGCCAATATGTTTGTAGATCTCCTGTAATAGGATTTTCGAGCCTCTGCCCCCTGTAGCAGTGAATTTTTGAAGGCTGGCACTCAGCAGCCACGAAGGTGACTAACCTTCATTTGTTCCCTCCTCCCCAATCCCCATTATGACTCTTCTCCAATGGATCCAACGCGGAGAAATTACAGCTGCTCTTGGAATTGCAGCGTCCTCTTGTTTTCTGCTACCAAAAAAACAAATTGTCCTCACAACCCCTTTGACCTCTCATGTTTCCTTCTGGTCCTATGTAACCTTTCCCCCAATGACAGCACTCCACCTCATGGGGGAGCCATGCTGGTCATTGATCTCATTGAACACTTAACTACTAACTGTTGCAGTCTGCATTTTCCTTCCTCATTCCATCTTTTCTCTTTTTAATGTCTACACCCCGCCATTATTTGCTGTTACCATGTCGGAACTACTCCAGCTCACTGGTCAGCTCCCCCACTCCTTTTTGCTGCGTGGCAACTTAAATGCCCACCATCTGCTTTGGGGCTCTTGGAGAACCTGTCCAAAAGGTTCCCACTTAGCTGAGCTTCAGAATAATCTCTCACACTATTGGAGTTCTCATGTTCCCTTCAGATTCAATGCACATTTATTACCATTTGGACCTCTTGTTCTGCACTGTCCAGATCGCTGGTCACCTTGAATGGCCTGTTCCCTCTGACACATACTCAAGTGATGACTTTCTGTGTGCTATCCATTTGCTGACTACTACCCCACCTGAGTGCAAATCCAATTGGCAGCTTTCTAAGGCCAATTGGCAGCTTTACTCCCCCCTCATGAACCTTACACAGCTGTGATGACGAGGTAAAGTATTTTCCAAATGTTATCCTTATCGCCGCAGAATGTTCTATATTGTGCACTTAAAGTTCATTGTAGCATGTCCTGGTCCCTGGTGGACTGAGGCATGCAGCAATGTGATTCGCTTGAGGAGATCTGCTCTCCACATTTTGAACCGTTGTCCTGATAAATCTGGTGAAGGGCTGGTATCCTCTGTAGTTTATACATCTCGGGCTTCAGAGGCCATCTGCCCCATTTACTAGAGGAAGTTTTGAAAGACTATTTTTTCTCAGGGTTTATGTGGTTTGCCTTTGTCAGACATATTTATCCAGGAAAAGGGATGCCTGAATGCTCGTACTGAGTATCATTGTCTTTGCTGTACCCATTAACCATGTTATGTACTCTCCCACCAGGCATCTCAGCTCCCTTTTCGTCAAAGATCATACAATCTGTTGCAGTTCTACATCAACTTGCCTCCTTGAGCGGCGTCTTCAGCGTCGTTCTATCATCTTTTTTCGTAAAGCATGGGCAGTGGCTTTCACTTTTCCACTGCCAAAACCCTTTGTATGACTCATGTCTGATAGGAATCTTCCTTGGTCCTCCCATGTATCTTACTTGGCTGCACACAGTACTCAATCCCTCAGTGTCCTACATCTTCTAAGTGGTAGTTCCAGGGGAGCGAATCAGGCCACCCTCCTCCATTTTTTTTTTAATCCCATGTCCATTCGTAACTGGACTGTGGGTGTTTAGTTCATTCCTCTGCATCTCTGTCCATCACATGCTGTCTTAACACACTCCACCATCATGGAATACGTTTCGCCACTAGCGGCTTTTTCACCAGCCCAGTTGAGTGTTTGTGCAGAAGATGCTGAACTACTAGTCATACTGGCATGATGATGTCCTCCTCAGTGGATAAGCATGCCGTTTCTCTTTCACACCTGGCCATTCGTCCTATTCCCTCTTATTCAGTGACTCACTTGCCTGCCAGTGTGGGGCACACTATTCTTCTGTTACCTCCTGGAGTTCACTTCTGGCTTCTGCTTTGGCAGCTTAACTTCATGATACCTGCAACATTCCTGATCGTTGTGAACCCGTCGCCAGCTTGGCTTCATGTAGCAGCCTATGTTCATTATGGACTTCATTTTCTTCACTTCACGACCCACTGTAGGAAAAATTGCATAAGTAGTACGGACTAATCTGTCATCATGATACAAAATTCGTTGCAATATTACACTCTACACGAATTGTACTGACTGGCAGTATGGCCACCAGTTGATAATTGAAATTTTATCACTATTATGCACCATCACTTGTCCCTTTGAGAAACCTAGTAGCCATGATATTGATTATTTGTGACTGAAGTCCACAACATGTTTTCTTTTTATCTCTGATTTAAACATATTAAGGTATGCATGTATCTGAAACCCTTTAACAAAACGTTTCAAGTATGCATATGAAGTGTCAATGTCGCAAGAGCTAGGAGGTATTGCCACAACTTCCCCATTCCCTAGATGGAATTTTTTATTAGTTCAGTGACGTTAGCTGTGCTTTTGTGTGTTTCCAGACTGGTCAATACTGTGTATCACTACCCCCTGCTCATATATTGCATGAAAGTTGTTTGCTTTCAATTTAGACCAATTAGGATTAGAGTGAACATAATTACATCGCAGCTTCAAATAATGTCGAGACTTGCATACTGCTTGTTTTTATGCAATTTTCAGGAAAAGTATCATGCATTAATATTCTCAGAAGTATGAATTGAAGTCATGGTAGCGTCGAACATTGTACAACAGCTGGTTCATATTGGTGAAGTGACAATACAATTCTTCAGGTGGCCTTAAATTACCAAGAGCTCCATACCCCAAACACCTAATTTGACAGTTCCACGTTTCTTGGATTTCCACATTGTCTCAGGCAATGTATCCTACATAAACACGCTGTAAAATCTCATGATTTTAAATTTTCTGACAAGTTTAAGCAGATCTATGTTTTTAATCCTTCTTTCCAGTACCATTGCTATGGGCCTTTTTTAAATGTACAACCCAAGCCATTTCCTTTATTGTAAATGTAGGCCTTTGCCTATAGCGATGGCCTCCATGGTCATATGCTTTTTAGCTGTTTGTAGTTACTCTTCGCTTTTTCGGGCGTTCTGTACTGCTCGAAATATGGTATCAGCTCTCATAGCTAATGAAACCAGTGGCTGACAGCCCAGCAAAAGTAGGTGTCAGAAATAGAATTATTCCATCAGATGTCTTTGGTATTGGTAGGAATCTGGCCTCTTTAACATGTCGTTTCCTTCCTTCTTTCTGCCTCAAGGCACCTTTTACCGCTGTCACCAATTTTTTAAACATCGCATAGGTTTTTCTTCTTCTTTAGTATGCAGTGAGCTGCATTCAATATTGCTTGAAGGTTAGTCTGGTACCCAATTTAAGTTTGAGCAAACATTGCCTTATCAACGATATATGTAGAAATACATTGTGCTACATGAATATCTGTCCCTTGACATACCTGCACAACCTTATCAATGAATGTTTGGTCTGCAATATGGTGATCATTATTTGTAGTGTAGGCGATGATGTGCTCTTTGCATACATTGTCCAATGCATTAAAGCCCTTATCACCATAAACTAGGTGCCATTTCAATTTTGTTCCAGCTCCACAGAAATTGTATCTAGAGATACAAACTTCTGATGGCAGATTCTCGAGACTCATGTCACACTGTTGCATGGTTTGAGGTTTGCTTTTCGTATTACATAGCAAATTGCGAGTGTTCACCCAGCTGTTGAGCTTTGATGAAAAACTAAGCCATTTCATCAATGCCCTGTTCCCTCGACATCTTTTGACCTGCTCTGGGAGGAACATATTGGGTTCAAAGCTTTCGTGTAGTTAGCTTGTGACATCAATAGGTTTCTTCTAAATTCTGTGGTGGATAATGCGATTATATGTGTCAATGATTTGTGGCTGTATGTTCAGCCATTTGCACATATTTTGAAGATTATATTGCTTCCACATTCGGTTTTTGGTTGTCCAACCATTTGGCAATACTGGTTTCCAAATGGGAGAATGTTAAATAGTGATTTATCCCACATCATTCCAATTCTGCTTTGAAATGTCTATCGTAAAATTCACTTCCATCATATGATTCAAGGTTGTTGGGCAGTCGATTCAGTCCTGTCTGCAACAATTGTTCAGAAATCTCTCAAACCTCCTTCCCTGTCTTTACTTTCAAAGGTAAGGCCCAAGTGAAATTGGAATGTGTGTTTGTGACCGTGAGAATGTACTTGAAACTACTATTTGATTGTAAGCAGTCTTCCATATCTAAGAGCTTAGTCTGACATGCATAATCCATTCCTCAGATTATATTGTCTTTAATATAGCCACACAAAAGGACTCTCATCTGATCAGTTCTGGACAAGGGATTTTTCAGAATTCCAGGAATTTATTATATTATTTGTCAGTTAAATTTTTGTAATTCTGATTGCTAAGAAGTGATACACTAATAAAAATAATTTACTTTAGCCCGCCACTGCAGAATAATACAGCAGCAATAAAACATAAAAGAGGGAATATCACCAAAATAAATCTTCTGTTGCAAAGACAATGCGCCATTCGCAACAACAAAGGCAGTGCATACGCAGGCATCTGCTGACAGTAATGTTGAAGATTCTGCAGTATATTGTAACAACAAACTGCTTTCAATATCTGTCATTCCTGGGCTCGTTTTGATGAGTGACGTCACAACTGGTTACATTTCTAACAGGACTTGGTGAAATATCGCAAATGTTGGTTTCAGAAGCGTTATTTCCACAGTAAATTTCCTTTTATGCAAGATGATGATGCATGTCAAAATGTTTTATTTTTTTCTAATCACAGAGCATTACATTCTCATTCAAGACTTAACGCTCAGGACGAGCCACGTGGAAAAATTTGGGGCCCCAGAAGATCAGCCATTTATGCCATAATTTTAAATTTTGGTGGCACACTTGCGTTTCATATATATTTCCAAGTTCCGAGTTTAGTCTTTCATATTTATTATAGTTCTTTCATTGAGTACAGATTATGCAATAATGCTGGCAAACAGTATAGCTGCCTTTCAAAAACAAGAGCGAAGTAAGTTCTTGAGTGATTTCACATGTAACTGGCTTTACTATGGGAAAATTCAAAGTGTTCTACAGAACACTTATTCAGCCATGTAATCCGGTCCGCATCAGTGAAATTTATAATCGTGTTTGTCAGAAATATAGAGCTGCTAAAATTGAAGGTGGTGCTTGTAGGGTCCTGCCTAACCACACCCTCGGGAAAACAGCAATAACTTTTCGAAAGTCAACATTATATATGAAAACAGCTGGTCCTGTAGTTGTACTGATGTATATTAATTTAAACCATTAACTTCTTCCATTTGTGTGTTTGCACGGCTTAACATTCATGTTGTTATTGGCTGACATCACGTTTCCTATTATCTGAATATCTCCTGTCGTTCAATGGCGAGATCATGTGACACGAGCTATGCTTGGCCGACCAAAGCACGTCACAATCTTTATTTCAGTGCTTTGGAAGCTACCTTGATATAATCGGTGGAATTCGTGTTCATACTTTCGTGATACGAAAATATGTAGTGTACATTTTCCACTCATCAGAGAGCTTTCAAAAACCCTTTGATTTTTGCTAGGTTGAGATTCCTAAGCTGCCAGAAAGTTCTATGCAGGTTTACAAATCCATAACCATTCAAGGAATTGATAAGGTTTATAGCTCCTAGGGAAACGATACCATCTTTTGACATGTAAAAATGTACTTCCACCTGGTAAAACGTTTTTCACCCTAAAAAGCTCGTTTCTGACTGGGAAATCCAGGAATTTTTTCTTGTTTGGATGTACACCCAGTAAAGATGATTTAAGCCTTCCATATGAAACGAAGTGCCTATTGAGAAGAAATGCCTTGCATGAGTGGTAAAGTTGTTTTATCAGAACAGCAGCATTGCATTGCAGGAATATCATTGAAATAAATGACTGAGAAAAGGCCCCATGTCAATAAATGTGTTGAAGAGTACAATCAAGAAATTTTAATAAATAGGTGAATTGAGTAGTGCAACAGATTCCACAGATGTTGTTCAAGTTGCTTTTAGTTACAGCCAACCATGCAGCAGATGCCTCAAATTCTGCAGTAAGTGCTAGATTTGTCACGGGATCTATCTCTCTCTCTCTCTCTCTCTCTCTCTCTCTCTCTCTCTCTCTCTCTCTCTCTCTCTCTGACTCTGCCCCCCCCCCCCAGTCAACAGCTCAAAAGATTTTGTGGCACATTTTGCAATAGTATCTCTATAAGGCTCAGAATGTGCTGATAAAGAAGCCCCAAGATAGGCTACAATGCTGTGAATTTGCCTTCGTTTTTGGCATGCATGGAAATGAGTGGCTTTTCGCTGGGGAATATTCTTTGGATGGACGAAGCACACATTTCTCTGCAAGGGGCTCTGAACGCACAGAACTGTCGCATATGGGGTTGTCCTCCCAAATCATGTGCGGGAACATCCAATGCAACCAGCTTTTGTGAGTGTGTGGTGTGATTTCACAAGCCCCTTCATTCTCAGTCAGTGTTCCTTGGAGATAATGACACGCCATGGACCTGTAAGGTGTACAGTGACATCTGAACTTTATAAGGACCTTGTTGTGCAATGTGATTCCAGCATTTCAAGAACACAAGTGTCTGCATCATTGTTTTGATGCGAGATGGGGTGGCACGATATGTCTGTTGTCGAGCGAACAGTTGGTTTCATGAGACCTTTGGTATCAACCACATTATATATGTGCAGTTTGAAGATATGTGGCCTTAGAGATCCCCCAACCTAAATTCATGCGACATGTGGATGTTGGGATATGTGAAAGATTATTGGGGATGTATCCAGATACTCCTGATCAGAAGTATATCATATGGTCACAATCAATCTAATTAAAGTGGATATGCTGTAGGCAACTGTTAACCCTGTCATGTCATGGATGCAGCATGTTGCAGAGTCAGTAGACCATTTTGAACATGTAACTTCTGATCATATTCTGATAAACGACTTCCTGTTATGAAAACAGGGTGCTGTTCAGACAATTGTACCCTCAGTAAATTCATAATAAAGTTGCTATGACGTCTTGCAGAGATACCAGACTCGTTCTGTGATTGCTACTAAGCAGGGGTTTTTATCAACAGCTTGTGTTTCTTGTTATTACAGTGTAATAATTATGGTGACTTCTGTGAGTGTCTTCTACAGTATGCAGTGTGTCCCACGTCTCTCCAACCGTTCAAACCAGCCTGAACAGACTTACTATTCTCCATGAGTTCTGTCCTCAGCTCATGGTCTGATAGGATCATGGGGTCCCGGTTTGGATTCCTGGCAGGGTTGGGGGACTTCTCTGCCCGGTTACTGGGTGTTTGTGTAGTCATCATCATCATCACCCATGAGTTCTGAGAGTAAAAGAACTGTACTTCAACGTATATTTTGGTTTAAATGATTTATGCAGTTCTGGATGACAGTAATATTCATAAAGATTACACAATGGAAATTAGTGATACAAATTCTGACGAGGGCCTGGGTGGTGGTGGTGGTGGTGGTGGTGGTGGTGGTGGTGGTGGTGGTGGTGGTGGTGGTGGAGGAGGTTGTGGGTGGTGGTGGTGGAGGAGGTTGTGGGTGGTGGTCGTGGTGGGGATGTGGGTGGTGGTCATGGTGGGGATGTGGGTGGTGGTTGTAGTTGTGGTGGGGTTGGGTGGTGGGTTGTGGGGGTGGTAACAGAGGATATAGTCGTATCACGATGATTTATGCTTTTATGGTAGGGGAAACTCTTTCAAATGGAGAAAGGCACAACACAAGTAAAGTTTGTGCTAGACAATATAACATTGCTTTGCAGATTCCTGCCCTGTGACTTAGTGGTAATGCGTTGGGTAGAAATCGAGACATTTCCCTCAAGGTACGTATTTTAGGTGAGATTCAACAGTGATGAAACAAAATCTTGATAATATGAAAATGTTCAAAAGAATATACCTTCTTGGCATGATACTCATGTTTCTGAGATAAAAGCTGTAATAGGCTTGCTTGTATTCACAGCAGTGCCCAAACCTGGCATCAAATGCATTGACAGTCTTTCGTTACTTGGTGGAACCAAATGTAATATTTTTGCAGTAATGTAAGAAACGACCTGCCAGGGTAGCCGAGAGCACTAACACAATGCTTCCTGAATTCGGGTAAGCATGCTGTCTGCAGATTGAATCCACCTGGCAAATTAACAACGAAGGGCTAGTGTGCTGGTCAGCCTGGATGTGGTTTTTAGGCAGTTTTCCACATCCCGCTAGGTGAATACCAGGCTGGTTCCCATGTCCCACCTCAATTACACAGCTCGCAAACATTTGGAGACATTTGCACTTTCCCATGGATTACACTGGACACAGACATTTGGGATACACTAATTCTCTCCTGTGGTGGTGGGGAGGGGGGTAGTCTTTGGGAGTGGCCACCCTATCATAATACTAGCCTATATATATGCAGTGGCACATCACAACCAGCCTTGGCCAAAAGACCGAGTAAAGGTGGCGAAGTCTCATTAATACCCCAACCCGACTAGTTGTCGGATAGAGGGGTACTGGAGACGATAGATAGAATGTAAGAAACGGTTTTTGTTCATAATGACAGAACTTTGGTTTGAGAATTCAGAGGTAACAGCTACAATGCCAACATTTTTAACAAATGTGGTGTAAACCATCAGTAGTGTTACTGTCCAGCCTGTAGCATATCTATTGATAAAATACATGTGCACTTCCATCATCACTGCATGAACAGTTTATGAATGTACCGACCACAAAAAATATTGTGCGGTAAAGATTAAGGATATGACACAAGTACCCAGTACCTACACAATGCGTACATGGAGGTCTCAAATACAATTGATAAATAATTGTCAAAATTTATGTATTGTTGAAGTTTTCCAGAAATTCTGTTTCTTATGTGGTTTTTTTACAGTTGACTGGTATAGCATAAAATTTTAATTGTAAGTATTATCTCTAGTACTTTGTTTTTCTCAAAGGTATTCGTTTGAAACCTTACTTGTATTTTCATACATATGGAAGTGAAGTAGCTGAATATTAATAATGAAGAAAGAGAGAAAAAATGCATGTTGTAACTGAGTTAATAGTTTAGTTTCTTGAATTTCTGCATGTAAATGTAATAATAAATAGCCACAGTTCTCGCGTTTTCGTTTGCATCAGAAAGTAAACCGATTTTGTGACATATTAAAAGGTCCTAATCAGGGGCAAATTATTCAGTTTCACTTTAGTGCTTCAGTAGTTAGGGTTTTGAATATATGCGTATTACTTGACACAGTTAGTGCGTTTTCGTCAGGGTCTACAGCAGATTTGCACAGCACGTGCTGGTAGTTAGTTTAGCTGAATAGTTTAGTTTTCCATGGTCTTTAGTATGGACAGGGGTTGTGACTGTTGTGTGGAGATGCGAGCTGAGTTGATGACACTTCGCTCTCAGATTCAGGCTGTGATGGCTTCGGTTACACAGTTTGAGGCTGCAGTGGATGGGCGCCACTGTTGTGGGCTGGCCGTGGGGATCCAACAGACGTACAGCACGTCAGACTCCTCCGATCGGTCCTCACTGGTGGTAAACCCAGTTACTGCTTGCACTGCGGCTGACATATCACCTGTGGTCGAGTGGGAGGTCATCCCATGGTGAAGCAGGCGGCGAAAGACTTCCAAGGCGGCCACACATAAGGCCTCCCCAGTTTGTCTGACAAACAGCTTCCAGGTGCTGTTTGTGGCTGACACTGTCGCAGAGCCAGATGCTGTCAGCTGTCCTATTTCAGAGGAAACCACTCAGCCTGCAGGATCCGGGCAGTTGCAGAGGGTGGGATTATTGGTAGTTGGGACGCCAACATTAGGCGTGTTATGGGGTCCCCTAGGGAGTTGGCTGCCAAGGAGGGGAAGGAAGCCAGTGTGCATTCCCGGAGGAGTCATTCCAAATGTGGAAAGGGTCCTCCCAGGTGCCATGAAGAGCACAGGGTGCAGTCAGCTGGAAGTGGTTGCTCTGTTGGTACCAATGATGTGTGTCACTTTGGACCAGAAGAGATCCTCTCTGGTTTCGAGCAGCTAACAGAAGTGGTAAAGGCTGCCAGTCTTGCTTGCAGGATGAAAGCTGACCATTTGCAGCATAGTCGACAGGACTGATTGCAGACCTCTGGTACAGTGCCGAGTGGAGGGTCTGAATCAGAGGCTCAGATGGTTCTGCGACTGTGTAGGCTGTAAATTCCTCGACTTGCACCGAAGGGTGGCTGGGTTTCAGGTTCTGGTGAATAGGTCAGGTGTCCACTATACGCAGAAGGTGACTACACGGGTGGTAGGGGCTGTGTGGCGTGGACTGGACGGTATTTTAGGTTAGAGGGTCTTGGGAATACACAAGAAGGACTTCAGTCACAAAGGGTGCAGGCTGAACACAGGAAGAACGTAGATACAGGAACCATTGGTATAACAGTTGTAAATTGTCGTAGCTGTGTTGCGAAGTACCAGAGCTCCAAGTGCTAATAGAAAGAACTGATGCTCAAATCATTATAGGCACTGAAAGCTGGCTACAGCCGGATATAAGCTCAGCTGAAATTTTTGCGAAGAACCTAACGTTGTTCCGAAAGGATGGGTTAAACAAGGTTGGTGGTGGCGTGTTTGTTGCTGTCAGAAGTAGTTTATCGGGTGCGCGAAATTGAAGTAGATACTTCCTGTGAGTTAGTATGGGCAGAGGTCAATGTTGGCAACCGGATTAAAGTAATGATTGGATCCTTCTACCGACCTCCCAATTCAGATGATACAGTTGCTAAAAGGTTCAAAGAAAACTTGAGTTTGATTTCAAACATGTACTCGACTCATACGATAATAGTTAATGGCGACTTTAATTTACTCTCGACATGTTGGCAAAAATACATGTTTAATTCTGGAGGTACGCATAAAATATCCAAAGTTGTGCTAAACGCATTCTCTGAAAATTATTTCGAGCAGTTCTTTCAAGAGCCCACACGAATAGTAAACGGTTGCAAAAACACACTTGACCTCTTAACAACAAATAATCCTGAGTGAATAACGAGCATCAAAACCGATACAGGGATTACTGAACACAGGGTTGTCGTAGCGAGACTGAATATTGTGTAATCCCCAAATCCTCGAACACTAAGCGAAAAATATACCTATTCAAAAAATGAGATAAAAATTCACTTGACGCCTTCCTGAGAGACAATCTTCACTCATTCCAAATTAATAAGTGTAGACCAGATGTGGCTTAAATACAAAGAAATAGTATCGGTAGAAATTGGGAGATCTATACCAAACAAATTAACAAACGACAGAGCTGATCCTCCTTGGTACACAAGATGGGTTAGAACACAGCTGCAGAAACAACAAAACAAACATGCCAAATTTAACCAGACGCAAAATCCCCAAGATTGGCAATCTTTTACAGAAGCTCGAAATTTAGCATGGAGTTCAATGCGAGACGCCTATAACAGTTTCCACAACGAAACTGTCTCGAAACCTGGCAGAAAATCCGAAGAGATTCTCGTCGTTTGTTAAGTATGTTAGCGGCAAGAAAAAATCACTGCCTTCTCTGCGCGTTAGCAATGGAGATAGTATCGGAGACAGTGCTGCCAAAGCAGAGTTACTAAACACAGCCTTCCAAAATACCTTCACAAAAGAAGACAAAGTAAATATTCCACAATTCGAATTGAGAACAGTTGCTAACATGAGTAACGTAGAAGTAAATATCCTCGGAGTAGTGAAGCAACTCAAATCGCTTAATAATAGCAAGTCTTCTGGTCCAGACTGTATACATACCAGTTAGGTCCCTTTCGGAGTATTCTGATGCATTAGCTCCTTACTTAACAATCATATACAACCGTTCGCTCGACAAAAGATCTGTACCCAAAAAGTGGTAAGTTACGCAGGTCACACCAATATTCAAGAAAGGTAGTAGGAGTAATCCACTAAAGTACACGCCAATATCGTTAACGTCGATATGCAGCGGATTTTAGAACATATATTGTGTTCAAACATCATGAATTACCTCGAAGAAAACTGTGTACTGAGTCACAGTCAGCATGGGTTTAGAAAACATCGTTCCTGTGAAACACAACTAGCTCTTTATTCACATGAAGTGCTGAGTGCTATTGACAAGGGATTTCAGATCGATTTCATATTCCTGACGTTCCAGAAGGCTTTTGACACTGTACCACACAAGAGGTGCGTAGTGAAATTGCGTGCTTATGGAATATTGTCTCAGTTACGTGACTAGATTTGCGATTTCATGTTAGAGAGGTCACAGTTCGTAGTAATTGATGGAAAGTCATCGATTAAAACAGAAGTTTTGACGTTCCCCAAGGTAGTGCTATAGGCCCTTTGCTGTTCTGTATCTATATAAACGATTTGGAGGCAATCTGAGCAGCTGTCTTCAGTTTGCAGATGACGCTGTCGTTTATCGAGTAATAAAGTCATCAGAAGATCAAAACAAACTGCAAAACGGTTTAGAAAAGACATCTGAATGAATGGTGCAGAAAGTGGCATTTGACCCTAAATAGCGAAAAGTGTAAGATCACATGAGTGCTAAAAAGAACTCGTTAAACTTCGGTTACACGATAAATCGGTCCAATCTAAAAGCCGTAAATTCAACTAAATACCTAGGTATTACAATTAACAGTTTAAATGGGAAAGAACACATAGAAAATGTTGTGGCTAAGGCTAACCAAAGGCTGCGTTTTATTGGCAGGACACTTAGAAAATGTAGCAGACCTACTAACGAGACTGCCTACACTAAGCTTGTACATCCTCTTTTAGAATACTGCTGCGCAGTGTGGGATCCTTACCAGATAGAACTGATTGAGTGCATCGAAGAAATTCAAAGTAAGCCAGCACGTTTTGTATTATCGCGAAATATGGGAGGGATTGTCAGAGAAATGATGCAGGATTCGGGCTGGAAATCATTGAAAGAAAGGCTTTGTTCGTTGTGACAGAATCTTCTCACGAAATTCTTATCACCAACTTTCTCCTCCGAATTCGAAAATATTTTGTTGACAACGACCTACATAGGGAGGAACGATCACCACCATAAAATATGGGAAATCAGAGGTTGTACTGAAAGATATAGGTGTTCATTCGTTCCTCGCGCTATACGAGAGTGGAATAATAGAGAATTGTGAAGGTGGTTCGATGAACCACTGCCAGGAACTTAAATGTGATTCGCAGAGTATCCATGTAGATGAAGGTGCAAAAAAAAGTTACAATATTTAGTTGCCAACTTCTAGAATCAGACACACACCATGATACCAGTTACGTTAAAAAAGCGTGTGATCACAATGAAGAGTTGAAAAACACTCGAAATTTACGAGATACGATGCCAAACAAAACTGTATACCCAACACAATGGAAAAAAGTCAAAGTTACAGTCAGAAGAAATGAAAACCCTGGCACATGCACGCCTTCAGTAGTTCGTAATGTTTCAGGTCCCCAGTATGTGCATCATGTTAGACATGAAAGACATCACTGTTCTGTGGGAAAGGGTTTGATTGCTGGCGACATAATGGGACCCAGATACTACAGGGGTAGCTCATGCACCAGCTGTTATCACTGCGACTCAGTATGTAATGTCAGCCTGCAGTGATTAATGGCTGATGATGTGGCCATTTATATGTGTGTCCTTCAGTCAATGGTGTTCTGCAATGCTATGTGACCAGATGTTGGGGAGATGTAAAAATTTTCAAAAAGGCTAACCGCTAACATATTGGAAAATTTAAATCCATTTCCATCTTTTCAGACAGTATTTCCATTTGTGCAAGGCTTCATACAAGGTGCAGTGCCAAAAACACAGTCTTAAATTAAAACCTTTTGCAAGTGTGTCATTCACATTCATTCATCAGTATGCAAATTTTTTCCCTCGATTGATGTGACATTGATTGTCGTTAATGAACAGTAATTTTCCACCTGATTAACATCCATACTAGACACCTAGTCAGAACATTGAAGCTTGCACTAGTTCTTGACTCATTGCGAATCAAACAAAAAAAAAAAATCTGTTTACTAGGTGAAATAAATTTATCATTTGCAAAGGTGAATGTGTTTGTAAAACAAAGAAAAGGCACTTACAGAGCTAAGATAATGGAAGACATTATTTCTCCTAATTAAATCTTAAATACTTGAACTTAAAAATTTTGAATTAAAACATGTAACATACATTTTTTATACATTTCATAAATTGTTGTAGATTATTGACTTGTAGCACTGTATTTTAAAAAAATTGTAACACGTGAAAGTGAAGTATTTTAGTTCTCATCTAAAAATTTCAGATCAAATCAGCAGTGACTCTGAATAACCATTATTGAATTTCCTCTGGTTATTTCCGTTTTAAATCACTTTTAACTCACCATTTATTTCCTTCTGGTGGAATATTATAATTTTAAATCACTAACAGTTACTTAACATGTAATTTCTGATGCGCTTTTATAACTTCTGGCCTACAGTACTGGATTTATGTACATTTAAATATTGTTTCTTTGTTATATATGTATATATATCAATATTTATTGTTCTCCTCCTATCTTCAGATTGTCTCAGACTACTGGTGGGAGCTGTGGCATATCATGTGAAGAAACGTGTCACCGTGGACTGGTCCAGGATGAGTTGGTGGCAGACATGGAGAAGTCAACACACAAGTTTGGTACCTATACAGAAGATGTGACTGTTAATAAGGAATGCTCAGTTGCCACCCAATATGACTGTAGTATGAGGGAAAAGGAATTACATGTATATAGCTGTAATTTCTGCCAACAGAGCTTTCCTTCAAAATACAGATTCATAAAGCATGTGTTCATGCACATTGATGGCATGCAACCACCTTTGTATGTTTGTAAGTGGTGTGGTGAGGTATTTAACAGTAATGTTAGTTTGAAAAAACATTTGAGAATGAGTGAGAATTATCATGTCTTAACTGTTGCCAACCACGAAAGATACGACTATACTGATGAACATCAAAGCAGTATCTTCTTGAATAGTGAGCCACAAGTTTTTGTCACAGAACTCAATGAGCTGAATCCATACAAGGAAACTGGGAAAGCTGCAAACAAGTCCTCTAATGACGTGTGTAACATACACATGACAAATGATGCCGAGAAAACAAATGATTATGGAACTTTATCTACAACTGTTAATGTCAGTGCCCAGGTTGATCTACTTACTGCAAAAAGAACTGACAAACGTGGTATTTGTGGCAAATTGATTACTGTGTCAGGTGATCTGAAGAGAAAATCATTCCTGCACACTGTGAAAAGACCTCACAAATGTGAGATTTGTGGGAAATCTTTTTCTAGATCAGGCGATCTCAACATACACACATTAAATCACACTGGAAAGAAACCCCACGAATGTGATATTTGTGGGAAATCTTTTGCTATGGCGTGGAACCTCAAGACCCATTCACTAATTCACACTGGAAAGAAACCTCACAAATGTGAGCTTTGTGGGAAGTCTTTTGCTTTATCAGGCTATCTCAAGAAACATGAAGTAATTCACAATGGAAAGAAACCTCACAAGTGTACGATATGTGGGAATTATTTTGCTGCGTCAAGCCATCTCAAGAGACACGCATTAATTCACACTGATAAACCTCACAAATGTGAGATTTGCGGGAAATCGTTTGCCCAGCCAGGCACTCACAAGAGACACTCAATAATTCACACTGGAAGGAAACCATACAAATGTGAGATTTGTGGGAAATCTTTTGCTTTGTCAGGCATTCTCAAGACACATGTATTAATTCACACTGGAAAGAAACCTCACCAATGTGATATTTGTGGGAAATCATTTTATAGGGCAGGCGATCTCAAGACACATTCATTAATTCACACTGGAAAGAAACCCCACAGATGCCATATTTGTGGGAATTCTTTTGCTACGTCAAGCCATCTCAACAGACACACATTAATTCACACTGGAAAGAAACATCACAAATGTGATATCTGTGGCAAATCGTTTGCCCAGTCATGCAATCTCAAGACACATGTATTAATTCACACTGGAAAGAAACCATACAAATGTGAGATTTGTGGGAAATCGTTTGCCCATTCATGCAATCTCAAGACACACGTATTAATTCACACTGGAAAGAAACCTCACAAGTGTATGATATGTGGGAATTCTTTTGCTGCGTCAAGCCATCTCAAGAGACATACATTAATTCACACTGGAAAGAAACATCACAAATGTGAGATCTGTGGGAAATCGTTTGCCCAGTCATGCAATCTCAAGACACATTTATTAATTCACACTGGAAAGAAACCATACAAATGTGAGATTTGTGGGAAATCGTTCGCCCATTCATGCAATCTCAAGACACACGAATTAATTCACACTGGAAAGAAACCACACAAATGTGAGATTTGTGGGAAATCATATGCCTTGTCAGGCAATCTCAACAGACACACATTAATTCACACTGACGTGAAACCTCACAAGTGTGATATTTGTGGCAAATCATTTGCTAGATCAGGTGACCTCAAGAAACATGCATTAGAACACATTGGAAGGGGACCTCACAAATGTGATATTTGTGACAAAAGCTTCACTCAATTGGGTACTCTCAAGACACATGCATTACTTCACATCAGAAAGAAACTGCAAGGAAGTGTTTTGGGTTTTTGCAAATAGATTTTTCTTGTATGTCCCCTTAAGGCCTATAAAATAATGGATGTAGCAGGGGGACAATAAATTGTAATGCCTGTGAAATAACATTAAAATGTGATAGGATTGTGAAAAAAGTGCAACAATGTGTGCTATAGAGTGGTAAGAGATAATGTGACAATATAAAAATCCATAGCTGCAGCTTGATATGGCAGGAAATTGTATTACTAAATACTCCAGAAACATGAATCAAATGTGTTTTTGTCATTAACAGTGCTGCATTTTCCTATCGATCCTGAGACAAGAAGATCGTGAATTGTGATAAATTCTTACCTTTGCCAGTAATCATAAGTACCATGCAATATTCAGTATAAGGCCAAGAAAATGTGATGACTTGCTTGCTTATTATTCCTAACATTGGCATTATGTAGTACTTGTAACTCTGCATTTTAGAATCAGTGACAGCAAAAATATATTCATGGCACTTCCTTCACTCAGGCTAGTAAACTCATTACTGGAGAAACACGATTATGGCAATTATTTTACTCAGGTACGTTTTCTCAAGAGATCTGCTGTTTGTCATTAATAGTGTGTACATTAATGTTCTGTTAGTACTAATCCTGCATTAGTAAAAATAACAAATGTAACAACCTGATTAATAGCCTGTTTGTCCACCTGTGGAACACAACATAATGACAATTCTAAATGATATGGACTTGATACATCGCTTACATGTATTTGCACCAGTTGTATTCCACACGTTCAGATCAGTTAAATGGTGTGTTTGAGACATCAATGTTAGTTACCATGATATTTAGACCACTGTGGAGTCGTTCTGCACATGTGAAATTAACAGTTCCTCTGCTGAAAGATGCCTTTACCATTGGAGAGCACATCAGGCATGAAGGAATCTATGCAGTGGCAATAAAGATCATATAGTCTGCAACTGTCATGCCACCTTCGATTATTACCAGATGTCCCTGAGGAGCCCAACTGACTGTGCCATAGCATAATGGACACTCCATCTGGTGCCACTCACTCAGATGATACCATATCTGGACTTTTCAACCGACCTGGTATAACACGAAATGTCACCCATCCAGGCAGTTGACATTAGCATTGATCTTCATTCCAGCATCAACGATCCCTTGCCCAACGCAGTTGCAACTGAACATTTTGGTGGATTGGTATGGAAACATACAGTGACCATATGTTGCGGAACCTCACATTCAACAATGTACATTGAATTGTGTGTTGAAAAACGTGTGGCTGCTCCAGCACTGTTTTAGGTCATTAGATATGGCATATATTGCCACATGTCCAGCTGTACAGAGCAGGCAAGCTTCTGAACTCCAAGATTTGTGATGAAGTATAGATGTATTACATCTTTTCATAAGGTTATCTATTTATCACCTTTCTGCCAGTTTCCACAGATGTTCACAACAGTAGCATAGATCCAGCCAACTAGCCTCACCACTTTTGAGGCGCTAGTTCCCAACTGCAATGCTACTGTAACTTGTCCTTTGCTAATTGGTGGAACAATTCCTTGTTAATCTCTGGTCTGCTTATATACTTATAAGGTGCTTACTGAATTATGTGCGTACAACATATGGCATTCAGTCTCCTGATGGGCAGTGTTCATGACATTTTTGCTCATCAGTGCATCTTCACATGATTGGTCAGATGCAAAAATGTGTAATGTAACAAATTCATTGTGCTTGTTTGCCATTTAACCAGTGAATGACAGCTACATTTCTTGTGAAATTTTCTTGTTTCACAAATTTTTGTACATAATTAAGAGATAATGTAGATAAGTGTTATGCACCAAAGCTCTTAAGTATTTGTTCAGCTTTTAATACTGTTTAAATTCTACACGAAATGAAATAGGTAAACAAACATTAGGTGTTCTGATTAGGTTCCAGTTATTTGTATACACAAGAACAACAGTTGGGAGAGCTTAGAACGTGAGTAGTAAATATTTCTTGTGTTATATTCAAAGATGTTTTCATTGTGGATATATTTTGTAATTTGTGTAAATAAATCACTTTTTTGGAAATCTGGTGTTATGCTTCATTTTTTATTTCAGAACCATTGTTTTTATTTTTGATTTCCTACCTATTTGTTACTGGTGAAAGTGTTTTAGTATGTTCCATTATACATGCAAGAACTGGAGTTAGTTATAATTAAGTGATTTGCACTGTTCTCGTTTGCTACACTTTTGTAATGACACTTTTAGTGATGTGATTACATTTTATTCCATCTTTCTCATGAGAGGACATCCACAACTGCTGTATAGGTTATTCATAATAGGCAACATCCACATACATCTGTATCAAATATTATTTTCCAATAAAAAGAAAGAAAAACCAGGTCTCTAAACAATAGCCTTATATTCAGATGAATCTGAAAATATGCTACTAAGTGTGGCGACTATACATATTATGAATCTCTAAGAAAAACAGTAAAATTCGTAGTAACATGTTAAAATTGGTACACAATATGGACTGAATATCTATATGTGTCAGCTAAAGATGGGTCATATAGCATTTCCCTGGTACACAAGATGTAAACAGAAAATATATTCAGTGGTTGTGTGGAAAACCATCCAAAGATCCAAATCTACATAAACACAATAGATACCTATAAATTAAAGAGTGTTACAGCACCTAATAAAATCATAACCTAAGCTAATCATGACAGAATAAACTATTGTACAAGAATTGTCAAGTAAGTCA
Source organism: Schistocerca nitens (assembly GCF_023898315.1). Taxonomy (NCBI): domain Eukaryota; kingdom Metazoa; phylum Arthropoda; class Insecta; order Orthoptera; family Acrididae; genus Schistocerca; species Schistocerca nitens. The sequence continues at coordinate 26,049,544 of NC_064624.1, forward strand.
ACTGTAGGATGTGGATCCAGGAGTACATGGAAATCAAGCATATTGTTTAAAAAAATACTTTGAAACAACTGGTGTTTACATCAGTACTTTACCTCTAAGGCCACTAACAGACTGAGGGGCATAGTGCTGGAGAATGGGATGGAAGGGCACCTCAGTTCAGATTGAAAGCTGGTTGCCAAAGTGAGCCCAATTGATCCCGATTATACTCTATGGCCCCATGTGACCGTTGACAGTTGTTGATTGGTTGCTGGATGATTTTCTAGAAGCTTTTCCTCACTAGCAATGCTTCTTGGAAGTGTCACCTCACCAGCATCCTCACTGTCAGAATGGTGTGGATGTGAACAAGGCGTATGCAGTGGTAACTGGTACAGAACCAACCTCTTCCTAGCCATAGCTGTGCAGTGAAACATATTTCATAAAGTGCTTTGCACTCAGTTTGTCAGTCTACAATACACACTTCACTCACTCTCCATAGCAGCAGATTTAACTCAATAATATTTGTAAGATAGTAGGAAAATTCTGCGGGTTCTGGCTCACCAGCTCACTTTCTGGGTGGACCTTCAGTTTCGCCAGAAACCGAGCTAGTTCCCCAACCAAACTCGCATAGCACTGCAGAGTGGTACTGTGAATGGATGTTCACAGGATGAACAGTGTCTGTAATGCAGTGAAGGATAATTAAATCAGTGTGAAAAGACAGAGATGGTAGTACACATTGTCTGGTCGTTTGTACTTGCATGCTGCAAGGCAATTGCAACAGGGTACCAAGGTTCTTTGGCTTCGAAATCAAGATGATTGATCAGCAGTATTTATAGCGTATTCACAGGTGCAAGTTGTCTTGAAACTTTGCACAAGTTTAAAAGTTTAATACTCTTTCGAAAAAAATAGAGATGATTTATGTTGAGTAGGGCTGAATATTGAGAGGACTGAATTCACCGCCAGTTGTGTTTGGCATGCTTTTAGAAAGAACAGAAGACGTTATAGCCTAGCATATTGCAGAATGAGGTCAACAGTTGGCTAATGTGTATGATTTACTGTAGTTGTGCTAATTCTATACTTTGATGGGAAACCAAGTATGAGTTTCTATCCCCACTTTTCCGAAAATGCAATGAGAATGAAACCACATTTTGGAAGTGTCAGTTATGTAAACTGGCATGAATATGGAGACGTTAGATTTAGGACAAGGATGTCAAAATAGGAGCCAGTAGACCTACCCAGTAGTGATAACTTCCTTGGTGAGCTATGGGAAAGAATAGAGGGCTTAGCTGTTGGGAAAATGGCCAAACCGGCTTCAGTTGTCGGTAACGAAATTAAAGTTCAGAGTATTGGTTACATTTATAATTATAGTGTATTAAAATATAACGGCTGGTGCAATAAGAATGCTAGGTGAACTAGGAAGGGAATCATGATGAACTGTCCAAGATCATTATGACATGTTGTGCACCATACAGGGTAGCCTATGTAACGAAATGAAAACAGGTTTTCACAATAGTAAATTTTTCAAAGGGGTTGGTCCATGCCAGTCCTAATTAAATTACGTGATAAAAACAAATGGCAGAACATGACAATATGAAGTGAAAAACAGAAACACATTAACAGGAAAAGACATGAGATATTCCACTACAATTACTGCAACTCACATTTAATCATTAAGGGAAGCAAAAGGAAGGGCAGGAACTTGTTGCTAGATGAATCGGACATTTTTCGTCATCTCATCAGCCTACCAAGGTGTAATGAACTTACGAGTGGTAGGAATCGAAGTAAGTGTGCTGCTGCCATACAAGATTTTTGTCATGATGCCAAAGAATTTTATTCTGCCGCTATAAGAGTATGTCAAAGCTAAAGATGGTAAAGGAATGTGAAATCAGCAGAAACGCCCATAGATATGTGAGGTAAGTAAATGAGTTAAAAGAGGTGAAGCATTTAAAGTTTTTCTCAGTGATGCAGTGCTGGCCAGTAGTACATTATAGGTGTGGAAGGCACTGGGGTGTGTCCAGCTGTGTAGCTATTTATAGTGTACTACATGCAAATGCATAATGTGGCACATATAAGTGGAAATGAAATGGCACAAAAGTAACGTCTATCAACAATGTATCCAGATACACTGCTATTTTGGTTAGTGACAGATGGGGAAGCACAGAGCAGTTGAGCAGATTGCATGAAGCGCTCTAAATCTTTCCATAAAAGGAATTGTGGTCATCAAATGAGTTTGCATTCACGGCATCAAAATAGCAGAGCCTAACTGGCAGGTAAAAGACATTACTGGAGGGATAAATGCACAAAATTGTGGGTTAGTGAGCATTTAATTAGAGTATGAGCGTAACTGATAACATTGGTGGCGGGCACATTGGGAAAAGAATTCATATTTCTTCTTGAAGGACTGAGCAAGGATGAAATTGGTGTGGTACCAGGTGCATCAGCCAGGAACTGCTTGATAAATTTGATTCTGTACTACTGAATGCCACCGACGAGTAATGCAGGAGAAGTGTTCATGAGCATCAAATGGAGGCCCCAGTATTATTATAAAAATGTACTAAACAGATAGATACCAAAGTGTTCAAACCTAAAACAATGTGGAACTTTATTGCCTGTGTACACATAGTATTCAAAGCAGTGTCAGTGGTAGGTGAAACATTATGAGTCATAATAACATGGTAGTGTAGGAATTAGAGATAGTTACCCACTCAAGGAACCCTCTGTAAGTGTCTAAAAGCAAACGTTGTTTCATAGGTGTTTGTGTTGTGTGTGGGTGGAGCCACTACAACCCTAATTGAGGTACTGTAGTTCTCAGTGTGCAAGTGGGGCACACATGTTTTTGTGTGACAGCCAGATGACAGATGGTAGAATGGGCCATAGTACAAAGCGGTATGACCAGACCAGGGTCTCTGCGATCGCTAATCGCACCGTAATAAGAGGACGCCCCTGGAGGAACCAGAAGGCCAAGCAACATCCTCCTGTCTCATTTGCGTGTGGTAGATGTTGAAAGACACTAACTACCTATCTAGCGAGTCCCATTGGTTCCTTTCACGTACAAATTGTAGAGTGGTTTATGATATGGAATAAACTGGATAGCTGTACATCGAACAAGGCATATCACATTTCTCACACTATATCACTGTTTAATGGTCTTACGTCCTAATGTTAAATGTAAGTGGTTGTATAGAAAGACAGTGTAAGAGATAGCAATACTATTATCTTTCAAATTAGGATGCACACTGGAAGCAGCTTTAAACTTGCTGTCTGCAAGGGTGTGGTTGCTTAGTGAACCATTCAATGTGGGATAGTGTGCATAGTGGTTACTAAAAGCAGGAACGTTTGTGTGCACTCCTGAGAACACGGTTAGTATCGTTCCGGAAGATGTAGCTGTCCATAGAACACTCGTCTTGAATGGGTGGTATGAAGGACAACATTTGGTCACCAAGAATATTGAAATAAACGTCCTGATTTATAATCACAGTAACGTCAATCAGTGGGTCCAAACTGCGGTATGAAAAACATCATCATAACATCACAGAAGCGTCTGCAACCTGAATTGGGCCCTCAGCACAGGCTGGGTTAAACAGCCCAGTGGACTGTCAGTGGCCGGGACTCCTCACATCATTTGAAAAGAGACAAAACGGCGACACCTCGTACCACACCACACGCGCCTCCTCTCCAGTCAGCCACTGGACAGTTCCTGTGCTGTCTGGCCCACTAGAGACGTGCAGCGTTATGTGCCACTGTGAGCAATGGCCTTCTTAGAGGTACCGAACTCCACATCTCCTCTGCATGCAGTTCCCTACAAAATGTTCGCTTGGAAACTGGTTGGGATGGAATCCAATTTGCAAACTGTTGTATTTAGAATCAAAGCAGACACGTAAAGTATTCTACTGGTCTAAAATTCTCGCTTCAGTGGCCTTCAGAGATAGCCATCTTGTACATGGCTGCAACAGTTTACGAATTTTGTCACCTAGAACTTCTGTAATTCATGCAGTTGATCATGTCACCAAGCACTAGCTTTAAAATGGTTACGAAAGTTCCTACCTTGGTCTTCACAATGTCTGGAAGGACATTACAAGCTTCACTGACACATATGTAAAGAGAGTGACATACGCATTTGAGAATACTAGTGCAGGGCATTTGTCAGTTAAATGTATATGCTGAGTGGCTAGGGCCTCCCGGTGGGTAGATTATTCGCCTGGTGCAAGGGTTTCGAGTGGACGCCACGTCAGCGACTTGCGTGTCGATGGGGATGAAATGCTGATGATAAGGACAAAACAACACCCAGTCCCTGAGCAGAGAAAATCTCCGACCAAGACGGGAATCGAACCCAGACCGTTAGGCATGACATTCTGTCGCACTAACCACTCACCTACCAATGGCGATCATTTGTCACTTAACCGAATAGCAACAGCGTTTCTTGACCCCACCATATAATTACAACCAGTAGAAGCAAATCTTATAATACTGTTTTTAGAAAGATTGTACTCAGAGAATGAAAGCAATAGATTAGAATAAAGATTTTTACTTGTGTACCTTCGTTTGCCTTATCATATTCACCCGGCTTAAAAATTTCACGAACATAACAAAATTTTTTTTCAATTTTGTGTCCTTATCCAAATATCCCACCACAACACACGACGCTTTTAACAGATTGCGTGTCTGTTGACTCCTCAGTAAGAACACTGAATTTTCTATGTCTCAGCTTTTCTACAAGTTCGTTCTTTGTTGTCATCACGTTCCTTACGATGTGGCAACATTTAATGCGACGAAAATAATATATCGTCGCCGATTTTAGAATCAGGAAAGCAAGCATGAACTACGCCCTCTAGATGTTCTACAACAATAATAGGAAGATTCTGTTTTGCCACAACAATGTGAGCCTGATTATTTAAAGATGATTTCACAAATTTTATATGACACCACCTTCATTTCATTGAAATGATTTTCAGTTTTAAAATGTACCTTAACATATCCCAATTCAGTCCCAAAAGCTACGTTACAGATTATACACGTAGCTCTTTCTGAGTTCGATTCATCTGTGCACAACCAATCTTTACATTCACGATTAGTTTCCCACACTTTCCTGTATTTTGATTTCGGAATCTTATATTTAAACACGGTCGCTGTTGATTTATTGGGAGTAGTAGGACAACTATCACTGTCTACTGTTTCCAGTGACTCCATTTTGCACAAGTTAACGCTTTATACGAGTACATCGCTCACTGTCTTCAGCTGAGCCTGTTAGTTAACTGTAATCGATTTCACTTTTGTACAAGCACTGTGCAGGATGCGAAGCGGTCAATACGGTAAATTCCTCAGGGAATAACCAAAGCTGACTTACGCAGTTGCAGCATAATGAAACAGGGGCATCCCACAGTGGGACAGGTTGGCATATAGGCTGCTCAAAATTGTATTTGTGAAATAAATTGAAAAAAAATTAAATAAACCGTAAAAATTAAAATAAGAAAAATGAAAACTCAAGAAAAGTAAGTGTTTAAAGACCGTACAATAGATGTGTGATCCGAAGAGTGAATCCTATGTTCGTTGCACCATCTTAAATTTTCGTACGTGTGCAATCGAGATCGTAAGGTTGGAAAAACTCCACGCCAGCAACAAAATTTAACTGTCACTGGACTTATATTCAGTGCACATTATTGATCATATGAAATGTACACCCTAATACGCTTACGAGAAACAAGACTTCCGGTCACGTGATATTCGTGTGAGCTCACCAACTTTTAACTATTGTAAATAAGCAATTTATTCTACAAACATTCAGCTTTGCCTGAATGGGTATAAAATCAGGTTATTCGTGCGCCATGGAGAAGGTCCAAGCCCTTCCCTTGATAAAATACGATAAAAAGATGAATGGTTGTAGGGTGAGAACCATGAAGACAACACTATGTGTGTGCTCTGCGACCGCCCCCAAGAAAATCGTACCAGCTGGTGAAATTTGTGTCGCTCACACCATGTTGATGAAGGACAAACATGTGCCAAGGACTTGACTATGATTAAACTGAAGCTTTAATGAAAGTGTGTTTGTCGAAGAAGGAAAAGAAATGTACCTATCAACTTTTCTTTCCGGTTTGTAAGGGCTGAATGACGACTCACAACGAAACAACGGCTTGTACTGAAGTCATTCAAGGAGTACTGTAATAACCCTTTTTCTAATAAACTGTGTTTTTTGTAAAACGCTTTTATTAAGATTGTGACCATAGAATCGATGTTCATGAGTGTATTATCTGTGTAGTAAAGGACGACGCAGTCTTCAAATCATCTGAGAGCAGCTAGGAGAGTCCTGGGTGTTGGCACTTGTCTTTCTGCTGTCCACTTCCATAATGTAAGCACCGCGGCTTGCAGTTGCAGTAATATTACAATATACTAGCTTATCTTGAGTTACTTATGTACTGTTTTATTATAAATACTCCAGTACACGTGTTTAATTCCATTACTCATTGTGTCACAAATTTAAATTTGCAGCAGTTCTAGGAGGGAAGACGCAACATTTCGATGTGGTACTGATCCGTCACTGGCATGATTTTATTACTAATTTAAAATGTCCTTCTTATTCATTACATGTGCGGCATCTTCAGTCGTTCAGAAAAGAGCGACTACCAAACCGCGATATGCAAATCACATTTCCTAAAATTCAGTCTGTCCACGTTCTCTGTTGTGCTCCCTCATTCTGGTAGCGAAATTCTAAAATATTTCAGTTGTCGAAGGTGGAAGCGACAACTTACATCTTCTGTAGCTATTTGTGATTCTAATACTGGATTCCCCATGTTCTCGCTACCGACTTCTTTCTCTTCGTCTATTACACCATAACACAAAAACTTCTCCACATAGAGGTCTTCACTGTACACTTTCCACCTATCCGCTCTCTCCTCTCCATTTAACACTGGAATCCCCATTGCACTCGTAATGTTAATGCTGTTCCTTTTAATTTCCTCGATGGACATTTTGACTTTTCTGTATGCTGAGTCAGTCCTTCTGACAATCATAGATCCATTTTTGGTTTACTTCACATTTCATGCAGCCATTCCATCTTAGATTTCTTGCATTTTCTATTTACTTCATTCCTAAATGACTTGTATTTCTATATTCCTGAATTTCCTTTCGTTAATCAGCTGAAGTTTTTCTTCTGTTACCCATGGTTTCATCTCGGTTACCGTCCTTGTGGCTATGTTTCTCTTCCCAAATTGTGTAGTTCCTCTTTGTATAAACGTCCATTCCTCTTCAACTGAACCGCCTTCTGAACTTTTCATCAGCACTGTAATTATAGCCTCAGAGAACCTCAACTGCATATCATTATTCCTTAGTATTTCTGTACCCCAGTTCTTAGAGAAATGTTCCTTCCTGACGAATCTGTTAAACTTCAGCCTACTCTTCGTCGTTACTTAATTTTGATTTCATCTACATCTGCTTCTGGATGTACCTGATTCTAATTGTGAATCCCATATCTGTTTTTCTGATTTCGGGATCGCTGCCTGGCCATGATGTCATCTAACTGGACTCTTTCCATATGTCCTGGTCTTTTCCAAGTACAGGCCTACCTCTACCACTCGTAAATATTGAACAGAGCTTCGCTATTACTAGCTGAAATGTATTGAAGAACTCGATTAGTCTTTCTCCTCTCTCATTATTACTGCCGAATCCATATTGTCCCGTAACATTTTCTTCTGCATTCCAATACACGTGAATATTAGGTTTTTACCTTCCCTTCCACACCGAATTACTATTTCAAAGCCGGCTGGTGTGGCCGAACGGTTCTAGGCGCTTCAGTCTGGAACCGCGCGACCGCATCGGTCGCAGGTTCGAATCCTGCCTCGGGCATGGATGTGTGTGATGTCCTTAGGTTAATTAGGTTTAAGTAGCTCTAAGTTCTAGGGGACTTATGACCTCAGAAGTTAAGTCCCATAGTAGTCATAGCCATTAGAACTATTTTTGAACTAGTTCAAAACCCTTCTCCATATCTTCATCTTCTGCTTGCGACATCGCCAAGTACACCTGTAGTGTTGTTCTTTGTTTGCTGTCGATTCTGATAAGGAAAATCATAACACTGACTGTTCACAGTACCTCACTCCATGGTCTGTCTTCCTATTCATGACGATCCCTACTCCTGGTATACAATTTTTATGCTGCTGTTGCTATTACCATAGAGTCGACTGGCCTGAAATTCTTTCTTCTTTCCATTTCACTTCACTGGCACGTACTATATCTCGATTGATCCTTAGAATTTAATTTTTCAATCTTCTAGTTCCAGTGTCATGTTCAGTCTTCTGACACTTCATGCACCGACTCGTAGAATATTACTCATTCATTGGTTAATCAATCTCTTTCTTATTGTCATCTCACCCTTGGCAATCCCCTCCAGGAGATTCGAATGGGGACTAGTTCGAAATATTTGCCAATTCAGAGACAGGCATGACACTTTTTCAATTACAGGTGCTATGTCCTGTCGATACACATCATGTGTCTTTATGACAGTGGTTTCCATTACCTTCGCCTCTTCATGCTGTTATTAACTACTGAGTCTTCCGCCTTACAGGGGCATGGCCCCACCCATAGGCTAAGGGAGGGCCCTGAACCGCCATCCCCTCTCCACTGTCTTTGACACGGCCATTGGCTAAGCGAGGCTGAATTGACTTCTTATGCCAGAAGTCTTCAGCTGCCATTGCTGATGATTTTTATTCAAAAATTAAGCAGAGCTAAGGTTAGAACCGGCGACCCTGGACATTTTGGTAACTACTCCAAGACACTATTTCACTATTTTTGTAATCTTATTTTGGGAGGCTTAAGAGTGCTTATTAAGCTAAGGGTTTTGGAGCTACTGACTACTTTTCTCTTGCTTTTACTTTTTAAGCAGGTCAAGAAATGAGCTAGGCGGGATTAGATCCTGTGTTCTACCGCTTCGTAGCTAAACTGTCTACGCCTTTTACTACTTTCAAAAATTCCTTAACACATTTGTTACAAAAGGATAAAAAAAATCAAAGTTAATTGGACATGGCACTGCCACTTTCCCTTTCTGGCCTTTCTTTTTTCTTTTTTAAAATTGAAAAGAGACCAACAATGTCAAAAGATCAAAAGATGGAATAGACTGCGGATTGATGTACCTGAACAGGGGCCACGCCGGCCGAGCGGTTCTAGTCACTTCAGTCGGAAACCGCACTGCTGCTATGGTCGCAGGTTCGAACCCTGCTTCGGGCATGGATGTGTGTCACGTCCTTAGGTTAGTTAGGTTTAAGTAGTTCTAAGTCTAGGGGACTGATGACCTCAGATGTTTAGTCCCATAGTGCTCAGAGCCATTTGAACCATTTTTTGTACAGGGGCCATGACGAGATTACAACAAGGACTGATAGCCTTGACGACAAAATACGAGGCTCAACATATTGGCATAGAAGCCGCTATGTTATGCAGTCACAGAGACTTTATACTGGCGCATCAACAAGCGCCGGCACAAAGACGAAGATCACAGGAGCAAAGAAGGCGGTGAGATGACGTCAGCCAGTAGCCCACAGACAAGGACCGCACCACGGCAGGAGCGCCCTCTAGCCAAAGAGAATATGAGTGCCGCTGCTGCCGGCCTCGGCTGGACAGTATTCTCACAGTACTAGGAGGCAACTACGGCAGCAGTGGTGAGTGATCCGCATCAGTTGCCTACATGGACCTAGTATATAGCAGAGGACTGTGATTGTTTGCATGTCGCCCATCGCTTGCGACACCATTGTAAATTTAAAGTTAAGTACTGTCAATCTTCTTATTTGTAATTAAAACTATTAATGTGATTTGCTTGAATTGTTGTATAGCACTCCAAGGACACAGCATCTTTTAGGCACCCTGTACGAGACGAGTGGGTAGGACTCGACATTTTGCAACGAGGTCTTACAACTGAACTCCATGCCTGATTACTTTGGAATTTTTTGTGTTTTTGCCAGCGCCTTAATTGCCACTTGCATTTACTTTGCTGTACTGCTTATGTGATTAAACAGTTCCTTGTTATTTTTGCAAGGCAGGGTTTTCAGGTGGGCATTGAAGAAATTTTCTTTATTTTTTTGCTTGCTTGCCTTGTCTGTTTGTTGCATTTATGTCTTCCAACATGCCCACCCCACCTGTCCCACACCCTACTCAGGCGCCACAGCCACAAGCGTCAGATGCCACACAGCTAATACAGATGTTTCAGTTCCAGTCGCAGCAAATCTCCATGTTCCTCAACATGGTGCAGCAGCTATGCCCAACGCCACACGGCCAATGGAACAGGCGCCGCCTACTGCAACTGCTATACCACCTTTCCAACAGTTTAGTGAACAAAAAGAGGAATGGCTCGAGCGGTTGTGCCAATCTGAGCCCATCTCCTCGTTCACGACGTACCAGATACTGTGAAAAGCCATTATCTGTTATCAGTGGTAGAAAGTGCAGTGTTCTGCCTAATCACAAAACTTTTCCCTAACGCCACTCCGAGAGATCTGTGTTACGAACAACTGAGAGTGTCACTATGATGACCAACAGGTGAATGTGGTAGCAGCTAAGTATCAACTATTTAATTCCAAAAAACGGTCAGAACAAACTTATCGCGAATTGGTAACAGATTTGCAGGGTACGACAAAAAAATGCCATTTCAAATGGGCTTTCTGTGCTTTATATTCAGACGTTACGTTGCGTGATGTGATCGTGCACAATGTACCTGATGTCAAACTCGGACAACAGATTTTGAAACAGTCTGATACATCATTTCAGCAGGTAGTGTGATTCAGGTGCCTTGTCGGTTAATAAATTTGAGCAACCAGCTATGTGTCAGGTTGAGCCCCTTAGTTGCGATCGGCCCATTAAGCGGCAGCAGCAGCTTGCCACGCTGAGTAAACAACATTCCACACCGCGTAAGCAGTTCGCTACACAGGTGATCAAAATTAAGTGTTGCCCTCGGTGTTATTCATAGCACAAACACCAATACTGCGCCTTCCGAAAAGCTTATTATTACGCTTGTGGTAGGAAAGGACATGTACAATCCGTATGTTTGCAACGAAACAAATGTAAGAATTCGGCCCACTCACAAAAGTCTGGTCACAGGGCCCATGCCATAAATGCAATATATTCGAAGCCTGCAACATGCATTAGAAAAACTAGCAAGCATGCAGTTTCTTCAGTGATATGCCAGTCAAGCAAACGTTTTGTTCAGTTACTTATTTGTGAGAAACATGGGAAATTTCATTGGACACAGGTGCCTCTGTCACGTTGTTCAATCGTCACACGTATGAACTGTTAGGCTTCCCACGCCTGTCCCAAACAAGCACAGAACTGATGGCTTAGAATTTACAAGACATTCCCTTTCTCAGTACATGTATGTTGCCTGCCACGTATCGCTCTCATATGCGAAAAGTGACTATTACAGTGCTACAATCACGCGAGTGTGAGAAACTATTTGGTCTTGATTCTTTTGATTTGTTTGGCTTTAACATTCAGGGCAATGAGTTGTCAGTGTCTGCATTCAATGCAAAAGACAGTGTAGCTAGCTTGAGAAGAGAATTCCCGGAACTCTTTTATGAAGTATGAGGCAACGCTAACAATTTCTTTGCACATATTACTCTCAAAGACAATGCTCAGCCGAAACTATGCCGGGCCAGAACTGTTCCCATTGCATTACGGGACAAAGACGCTGCTGAACGTAAGGAATTGCAAGATAACAGAGTTATTGCGCCCGTATTAGCTAGCCAATGGGCAAATCCACTGGTTTTGTTTCCCAAACCTTCACATTGCATTCGCCTCTGTGTTGACTCTGAACCTACAGTCAACCCACAGATTGTAATTGATACTTATCCATTGCCACGCTCAGAGGATCTCATGGACAAATCAGGAACTGGACGCTACTTTTCAAAAATTGGTTTTCACGATGCATATCTCCAGATACCGCTCGATGAAGAATCTCAAAAAGTGTGTGTAGTAAATACTCATTTGGGTTTGCTTAAATATTTGTGTTTACCTTTTGGCGGTGCTTCCGCACCCGCATTTTCCAATGGTATTTGGAACAGCTGACTGCACAAGTGCCAAACTGTTCAAACTATTTGGACGATATTCTCGTAGCAGGACGTACACCTGAAGAACATAATGCAAATTTATGTGCTTTGTTTCGTGTGTTTTCTGATGCAGGACTTAAGTGTGGACAAGTGTGATTTTTTAAAACTTCAAGTCAAGGTGTCCGTCCTATTCAGTGGCATTTGTTAGCCATACGAGATATGCCAGTCCCTCGCAATATCATAGAATTGCAGTCTTAGGGAAAATGCACTATTATATTTGGTTCATACCGAATGCTGCACAAATCGCGGCTCTATTGCATCGCTTGCGTCACAAGAATTCCCCTTTGTTTGGACAGATGAGTGCCAAGTAGTTTTTCCAAGACTTAAAGGTGCATTGCTCAGTGATTTATGTTTAGTTCAATTTGATGGTGACAAATCAGTTGCATTGTTGAAAGTGGATGCTTCCTCTTACAGAATCGGTGCATTGCTTTCCCACAGAATTGGTGATAACGGCAGGCCTACTGCTTTCTCATCAAAAGTGTTATCCAAAGCTCAATATAACTATTCACAAATTGAGAAAAAAGCTTTGGCTATTGTGTACGATGTCACCAAATTCGATCAATATTTGTAAGTGTGGCAGAAAATTCTACTTAGTAACGGGCCACAAGCCTTTGCAGTTCTTGTTTCATCTGACGAAATCTGATCCTGTACGAACTTCCCAAAAATTGCAACTATGGGCTTTGTTGTTGTCTCAATACCAGTACGAGACTGTGTATCGTCCGACAGCTAAACATTGTAACGCGGACGCACTTTCATGCCTTCCGATTGGCCGTGACATAGACTTCGACGCTTCAGGTGCATCTTCCTGTCACATCGATGCCCAGGATTCTGAATTGCTTCAGTCTTTTCCGCTGAACTATAAGAAAACTGCACAGGCCACGGAAGCTGATTCAGATTTGAACATTTTGCTAACATAAATTCGCACATCTTGGCCTCGTTCCTTGCATAGCATAAAGAACTCTGTAGTACGCCGATACTTTGCCCGTCGGCATAGCCTCGCTGTACATAAAGGTGTGATTCTTGTTCAGAATGACAGTGGACAGTGACGAGTGTTGATCTCTAGTGTTGAAAAAATGTGTTACAGTTACTTCACCAAGGACACTGGGTAACTGTTCGTACGAAACAGCTAGCTCGTCGACACTGTACTTGGTTGATTATGGTTTAAATGGTTCAAATGGCTCTGAGCACTATGGGACTTAACATCTGAAGTTATCAGTCCCCTAGAACTTAGAACTAACCTAAGGACATCACACACATCCATGCCCAAAGCAGGATTCGAAGCTGCGACCGTAGCAGCAGCGCGGTTCCGGACTGAAGCGCCTAAAACCGCTCGGCCACAGCGGCCGGCGACGTTCATTTAAAGGAGAGGTTCGAATAATGGCACAAACAATGACATTGAAATCGGCTTTCTTGCGGCAAACCCCGACAGATGGCATAAGAGTGCGTCAGTTGGTCACTGGATGTCACTGCAGCTTGGATAAGCAAATTGGGCAAGACCTTGTTTTCGTCAGATGAGAATGAAGCGTCTTCCAGTACCTCCAACATAAAGCCATGGCTAACTGCTCGAGCGCCTTGAGAAAATCTACAAAAAACCAAAACGCTAGGAACATGAGCAGCAATGGCCACTGGTATGACATCATGACATTCAGCTACTGGGGTCAGAATGGAATAACCATGGATACAACTCTGATGGCCAGCAACTACTTTCTCCAGCAACAAAGGCAGCCGGCTATTCACCGCCCTCGCCAAATTCTTGTAATTAAAATTTGATGAGGTAATTGGCTGAAATTTGTCAGTTGCTACCTGACTAAAACTTTTACCATTGAACACAATTCTGCTCTTTTCAAACGAATCGGGCACAAACCTCCTCTCAACACTTCGTCCATAAGCAGTTTAATGGTGGTAACCAACGAAGGCGAAAAACGCTCATAAAACTCCTTTGGCAGGCTATACAAACTCGGCCAATCACGAGGAGATAATCTGACAATAAGGTCATGGACATCGTCGCATTGTAAAACATCTAAAAACACAGCATTATGAGCTGGTCCAAGTCTATGATCCACAGACTGGACGAGAAATTGAATGACATATAGACGTTTGTGTGTATTTCGTTCAGGCTAACATAGAAATTGCGCAGAGCATGCAACATGTCGTATTGTACCGTAACAACATTGCCGTCCTCGGTCTTGAGGGACGTGATACACGTACATCAATGACGAGTCTGATGTCGAATCAGACGATAAAGAGAAGGCAGTTCATACACTGCTTTTGACCGTGATTTGGAACGCCTGCTTAACCCTCCCACTTCACGCTGCTTTAATAGCGAGAATTGCACCTTTACACGCCTGACGTCTGCAATTCGTAGCAGAGAATGACGCGCACTTTCACAAAGCTCACATAAGAGAGACTAGTAAAATTCTTGCGCCCTCCGAAATTCCCGACCTGTATCAGCGCACAATCGTATCAATGTTTGCCAGAACCTCGGCTTTGCCCGCTGAAACTACTATTCGAAAATGGAAGCTTATCACGCAGCTGAACAGTGACTTTGGTACCACAATTCGCCGTGCACCTCATATTGAGAGGTATCCTCCAAGTGCGCCGTATTCAACACCCAAGGGAATGAAAGCATTTTCACCGTCTGTCGCATATGATGTGATGTAACAGTCACTGCACGTTGGTCCGTGAAGTTGGCGTTGATGACATCGACAGCCAAAATCCTATCACACATCCGGTCAGTATAAATATGTGAAACCTATTGCTAGAAGTAGCAGTAAAATAAGCAACAATAGTTGGATATTTACAGTCCCAAAGAACGGACTAAATTTTGCTATCACCGACAGAAATAAAAATTAGGAAACTCGTCTACAGGATGCAAGATACAGTTGAAACCACCACCTAACAATATATTATGCGGTCATTTCTGTTACAAATGAATCACCTCTTCATAAAAAATTGGGATTGGTCCAAAGTGCATTATGAGCCGACTACTATGCTATCAATGGACACACGCCACAGCTGATGGCAACGTCGGTATGACGATGGGCCTCACACGACGACACAGAAAACACTGAGGGAAAGCTGTGCAGGAGCGCGCGACACTGCGGTGAGGCGGTAGACGAGCAGCCGTCCCACTCGGCGCTCGCTGCGGAACCACCCCTGGACCACGCATGCAGAAATACTATAGCAGAATGTTATGACGTCGCATTTGGAACTCAGATTTCTCTGGTCACGCTGTTGCACTGGAACTGCTCACGACTTCCCGAATGACTGATTACGGAATTTGCCTGTAGAATGCGGCAGACCCATGCTTTGGCAACCGATTTCTCCGAATATTATCCCATAGATATTTATTTTGTGCACGTTTCTGTGCGTGTTCCACGTGATGTGTACAGCTAGGGGGCCTGACATCCCCACACTGAGGCCATGCACGGAATGTCGAAAGAAACCACAAATGTGTAGGAAAATCCGTGGAACATTCGGGGCCGTATTTAGGAGAGGACCATCTCGCCGATTTGGACTTTTGTGATGTCTGCAATCCACTGCAGGCAACCAGCGCGGCTTTTCCTTAAATACGATTACTGTTGATTGCTGCCGTCATCATTGTCTAGTGAAAGCCTATGTCGCTGCTCGAATGGTCTCGCCTTCAAGAGGACTCTTCTTCGGGAGCAGGTCTCTCTGCTAACTTCGAATACTTGCACATTCAATACGGTTTTGCTGAAAAAGCTGCAGACAATGATCCTTGTATCAGTTCCGACTTGTGCAGAATCTAAAGTCACGAAACTATTGGTTACGTAAGGGCCCATGGGGACACATGTAGGGTGATGCTAACGAGGACCCCATTTTCCTAAAAATATATTCAACAATGTTGATCTCCCCCTTAACGGTTAATTTACGTTCGCCACACTCCCTGCTCACCTGTTCTATGTCAACATCACGAAAGGTAGTTCCAGTAGGACAGAGCCTCGTCTTACAGCGCTAGGCAGTCGACAGTAGTCATTCGTTTGATGTTCAGAAGGAGCATCATTGTACATAGTGGCGACACTCTAGGCTTTGGAAAATGAGACCAGTCAGTTCCCAGGTTTGTAGGTGTCGAGTACAGAAGAAGGATCCAATTCTCATGTTTGACTGTAAGCATCTGTGGAAGTATTCTTCCGTTATTACACTTTTCTTGTATCGCTTGTATGTGCAGTTTTCATGTTAGTTTACAGTTGAAGGTCTAGTTTAGTGAGTTAGTAAATTCGATAGGATGGTTTCATCAGGCAGTAGTTACGGGGGTGAAAAGTAGTCGTTTGTCTTATATAATTGCCTGTGTCTTACAATGAGTATTTTCATGGTGTCTCGAGATGCACATCGTTTAGTTGGGGTCGGCAACACAAGGGAGGAAATGGATTGGGGTTTTGAACCCACCCGCACCTAACGTTTCCATAAACATTAAATCTTCTTGTCAATGAGGGTGGCTTGAATTGCAATTTCTCCTCCACCGACTATGTTCTGCAACTTATCCTATAACTCAGTAACAGTAAATTTGTTCTCTCTGCATCTCTTACCCTTCTCTCTCTCTCTCTCTCTCTCTCTCTCTCTCTCTCTCTCTCTCTGTGTGTGTGTGTGTGTGTGTGTGTGTGTGTGTGTGTGTGTGTGTGTACAGGATGGGCAACTACTGCCTGTACACCTAGTACCCTATGGCAATTGATTTCTTTTAACACAAATAGTTACTTATGTATTTAGCCTCCAGTATATCGGCATGTTCCCCATGATGATGTAACCACACTTACATACGCTTCCAGGTTCTTCATGACACATTTTATAGCATACCCAGTGTTACAGCACAAAATGGATCCTCAAACGTATTGTGTATTTATTCGTTTGTAGCATAACGATATGAAGTTACATTACATGAGCCTTAATGACTCCTCTTAGAGTGTTGTCAGAAGTTGTTGGTGGCTATTTCAAGGAAGATGATGTTGCTGATGAACGACCCCCTGTCCAACCAACTGAGCAAATGTTGCATTTGTAATTATATTCGCAACACTTGCACGTGGCTAACAACACTGCCCTGCAATAACTCTGTAATGGTCTGCACCCTTTCCAGGAGGCTATTGCAGCGCCCACAGGCGTCACTCACCTGGCCTACTGCCACCGTGTCGACAACAAGATAGCGTCCCTGCCACGCTATCGTCAACTTTTTCTTAACTAATTGCCAGTTCATGTTGCAACTAAGATTTGGTTGCTGAAGATACCTCCGGCACATTCCTCGCCCCATAGCACATTTAGGATATCCTTCAACACAAGAAGGTATATATTAGGGATGTTCACAAACTGGGCAACAAAGTTCTACAACGTGACAGGCTGAGAGCCCCAGCACCCTCTCACTGCGTTCTGCTACCATTGGTGTGATAGGAGCTGTACGAAGTGGTAGGATGGAAGGCTAACATTAATCCAGAGGTGTTTTTGAAACAAATTTGAAATTTATTAACAAGAAATTCCTACTCAAAATTTAGAAAAAACACATGTTGCCCAACCCCTCCTTTTTATAAAAAAATGTTACCAATAAAATATCATTCACTAAATATTAACGCTGATCCAGTATTCATGGCAACTAGTAATGATCCAATGACACCAAATTTAAGCTCAAGACAATTAGAACGACATCAATTACAGGTTCCAGGTGACACTATGAAACTACTAAAATTAAATTTTAAATCATCAATCCTGTCTTAAAAATGCATATAAATCGTCAAACAAAATTTATATTCCAAAGGTGACATCAAACTTCAAAACAAACTTCATAGAAAATCAGTTTAGCATCAGAAACTGTAATACACAGTAACAATTACATTGGGACTCCTGATCACAAGTTTACACCCACCACTTTCACTCGTGACACATTTTAAGATTTTTCAAGTTCTGTACGGAAGTAACAGATTTTGAGGCTCATAGCGTCTTCAGATGAACGCCAAATGAGGAGACTTGAACTTCTGACTTACAATAGGAGATTATTTATCTCGAAGATTGATCCGCAGCATTAGGATTCAGCCACTGCCACCATAGTGGGTTCACACTGCGGAAAGCACGTTGAAACGTGAAACATAAATGTTACCACCGGTCGCACACAGCGCAAATGGCGGCCACAATGACGGACCCGATGACAATCTTTACAAAATGAACATGTAAGAACACTGCCGCTTCTTACTGTTCTCACCCTAGGCAGTGTATTATTTTTCAGTGATCCAATAGTCATTCCGTTTTTACGCAGTGAGAAATTATTCCTTATTTCTTTCTTTGCCGATGTGATGTGTTTCTATCGAACTGCAGGTGCGACACCGCTTTACTGTCTGCTGTTGCCATCTGCACGTGACTACTTGCCTTTAGTTTTCCGAACGTATGTGGAACACTACATTCACGCTCAGGTGAAAGTGGAACAAGAAGTACGAGATGGTCGCACAGGGAAAGGAACCAAAAAGTATAAATTTCACTCACAGACAAACATATCGGAAAATGCCAGTATTTTACAACCTATAAAATTTACATTCAAAGCCTGATGTAATGAAATAATTGCTTTTCTTCGTGACCAGGCCCATACTTCCATATGTCGTCAACCACGTGTCCACAACCTCTACACTCGTACATACATTACATATATTCCCGTGCAGGGGAGACACGTTAATTGAAAGTCGCTTGTCCGCTGTCGGCGGGTAAACACGATATCGTGGTGTCTGTGCTGTTCAGAAATACGATGCAATGTTCTTTCAGACATGCAAGCGTGTATATATGCATGCATGTCCGAAGGAAGAGTATATTGTACTTCTGAAGAACACAGGCACTGCAGTACCGTATTGACCAAAGAAAAGCTTGAACAATAGCTTTAGTCACACTATTTGGGATTATTTAGGTCCTGTTAGGAGACGTTTGAGTTGTCGTTTGTAATGAACAGGCCTGAAAATCATTAACAATGTGTTGCAAATTAACTTGCGCACCAGGATTAAACCTATGAGTGCTAATATCTGTAGGTAATGCTTTCAAGTTTGGCTAATGACGTAAAGTGTTCCTGACACCTCCAACTGTAACGACAACAACTGTACATATAATAATTTTTTCGTCTGATTTTCGATAGATTAATGTAAATCAATGCCCTGAATCCATTTCTTTTCTTGTCATGTCATTATGTTAAAGAAAATGTAAACACATTTCGATGTAAATTTTAATATTTATGTTATATTTCAAGTAATGTTATAATAGGAGTGAAGTTAAATAATGTTGGGAATATTGTAAGATGTGAAAATTGTAATTGCAAGCCTGGTCCATACGTAGGTAATGTATTAGGATATGTGAAGTGTAAAACCTGGGGTGAATACCCTATCTGTAGGGGAGAGGTAAAAGGTGGATGGCAGGCGAGCGCGGGAAAATGCACACTGGCGCGGTACGGCATAACGGGCTCAGCCAGTCAGTCGGAGTTGGGTACCTGTCCGAGGAACACGTTCCGGATCGAGGAGGCTATTCTGGAAAAGGTGGTTTCTTCGAGCCTCGGATGTGCCGTTTCCGACGACGATACAGCATGGCTATATCCAATAGGCACTGAATTAAAAAGGATTACGACGCCAAGAAGAAGCAAAGTGCCTTTACAGCAAGAGTCATAGCTGTAATTGTATGTGTGCTGTGTGCCCCGCCATCTCGCTGCCCGCCAACCGCCGCATCGACTCGCACAGGTCAATTATTTAAACGTGTATCCGTATGGGCCAGTGTTAAATTTGTACTTAACTGTTCAATAATAACTTGACTTTGTACCAGAATTGCCCTATCAATTAATCATCCCAAGCACTAACCTGGACAGGGTCCTTACCGCATGTTGTGCAATCCGAGTGTCCCGAAATGAAGATTGAAGTTTCATGTTAATAAGAATTACCTGCAGAACTATTTATGCTTGAAAGATGTTTAAAGAACTTTGTTGTTAATGAATATTTTGGTAAATAATAGACTTGACAAATTTTGGAGGTAATGTTGAAAGTGGATTAGTAATGAAGCTTAATTAATCAAAAACAAAATTAATGGTAGTTAAATGAGGAAGTAATAAGACAAAAAGGAATAGTATCTCCTATGTTGTAATTCTTGAGCACTTAATGCTTTCAATAGTTACCAGTTTCAACACAGTGACCATAACAGTTTCAGGGTCCCCACCCCCATTTTTCATTCTTTTCATTGCTATTCATTTAAATGCTAAAGTACACTGAACTGATCTGTCCTGCAAAGTTAAAGTCAATATAAATCCTAAATTTATCAGTGTTTTACCCTTATAAAAATTAACAATTCATGTGTGTTTCAAAAGTGCTAGTACTAGGGTAACCTATGCCCGATTTCAGTCTGATCAATAGACAAAACACAGTTAGTAGTAATCATTGTAGTGTAATGTTGTGCATTTGTAGGTTGTCCAAATCAGTACAAAAAAGGAATATACTAGTTCAGTAGATTTTTCTGGCTCTAAAATTTTCCATATAATGCAATATTACTATGTGTTGTTATGTTTGTACGTACATCCACTTGTACAAGGGAAAAACTCACGTAATGCCTAATTAGGCTGGCGACCGGATTATTAATAATTGGTAGCATCTACTGTGCAGGTTTCTTGTCCGTATTAACGTGTAGTTGCACTTTATACTAGCTTGACGTTTCATGGGTGTTACTGACTGGGTATAAGTCCGATTTTGCTTCCATTTAGGTACACGCGGTCATCATATTTAATAAAATCCTTTCTTAGAAGGTGAAGCCCGTTAACTTATAATAGTACAGGCTTTAAAGATTTAACGTATGCAAGAGCGGGGACGTTATAAGTGGCTTTTTCGTGACAGGACTATTTGTTCTGTTGGAATATAAGCTACGTAAACGTTAATGTAGCTTGCCACGTTACAAGTGGCTTCCCGGTGACAGGACATCCAGTTGTTGTCGGTTTCAAATTAAAGTGAATACCGAACAGTGGGTGTTCAGTGGCTCGAATTGTAACAATATTTAGTAAAGTAAACAGCAGTGAACGTCAAGTACGACAGTGTGGTGTAATTTGCGTTCAGTATGGACAAGAAGGGAGAAACAGTAGATGTGCCGAGCGTAATGGGAAACGCTGCTGGTAGTAGCAGGAGTTTACGAAGCCAGATAACAGATGGCGTTAGAGAAAGACAATTGGCGTACATACAATACCACGAACACGTTAACGAACAGATTGAAATGTTGAGATCGCCTCGAACGCAACAAGGAAGGAAACAGGAAATAGAGGGTGACTTTGTAGATGATAGTGGGTATGTGAATGTATCCACTGATATGTTTGATTCACCACAAATAAAGAAAGAACCGAAAGAAACTTCTGAAGTAGGATCGGAACACACAGATTCCGTAGAACAAAACAGGGTGAAAATTTTAAGCATGAACGATTTATTTGAACAATTAACTACACAAATTTCAGGGCAGAATGATCAGCTTAAAACACACGATGACGAGCAGTTAAAAACACAGGGTAATCAGCTCAAAACACACGTTGATCAAATTAAAGCACAGGTCGAAGATCAAGGAATTAAAATTAGTAAACAAATAGAACAAGTAGAACAAAAAGTGGGTAATTTAAGTTCTGTGGTAAATACTATGAAATTTGAAATTGACACCATTAACAAAAATATGGATACTATGCAGGAAGAAATTGGTAACATTAACAGTAGGTTCGATGTTGAAATTCTCAACATCCAAGAGAAAGTAGAGCCTTTGGTTGAAACAAAAATAGACGAAAAAGTTTTCGGTCTTAAAACTGAGATCGTAAACGAATGTCAACACGGATTATCACAATTTAAAATGGCAGTTTCAGACACTGAAAGAGATTTGGGTGAAAAAGTTGCCGGGTGTGTACAAAAATGTGAACAAAATTCTTCGAAAATTCAAGGCAAAATTTTCGATCTTGAGAGTAAAATTAAAGATAGGCCTGGTGTTGCCTATAATGGCACACCAATTACGAAGCTGTTAGAAGGTGAGGAACGCTTCGATCCCGCCAAGAAACATAACGGATGGCACCCGTTAGATTTCATCAAAAATTGCGAGAGAATGTTTCCTGAAAATTTGTCTGATCAGGAAAAGATAAACGTAGTAATTAGCGCCTTAGCAGGTGACGCTAAGCGCTGGGGAATTAATTTGAACATCGAACGAATGACGTTCGAAGAATTCAAGCAAAAGTTTACGGAAGAATATTGGTCCGAACAAAAACAGGATCATTTATGGCGCGAGTTTATCATGGCCAAGCTTCATGATAACAGGGGCAGGAATTCTTTGAAAGATTTCTGCGAATATTGGTACCGGAAATTGACACATTTAAGAGGTCGGAGATCAGATTCAGAAATTATCTGGGAGCTATATAAAAAGCTTCCAGAAGATTCAAAGAGATACGTGGGAAGCAATCATCGCAGCTTCCAAGCGTTTCTCGAAAGGGTCGAAGACGAAGACCATTGGCGCGAAAGTCGTGCCAATTATCAAAATTTTGGTAACCGAAATAATCGTAATAATGACGAAAGAAATGACGGCGAAGGGTTTCGCGTCAATATGATACAGAGAGGTAGAGGTAGAGGCAGAGGCAGAGGAAGTTACCCTGGTCGCGGTAGAGGTTACGCCACGCAGAATAATAATGACGCGGGAAACTGATTTCCGCGAACGTTGCGGGCCAAACGGAAGCGGACAGTACATACCGGCCCCGATTTAAGAAAAGTTATCGAACTGATAGTAAAGTAATGAGACAGGTTAGAGACAGGCGTGGAACGACGCAAAGTGCCGTTGCGAAGCAAGCGTAAGGTGCGAGCCAGAATGAATCATCTTGGCCGCGCAGAGCGCTACTTGTTAGCAGGCAAGTGGAGCATCAGAGGGCAACGGCCCGGCCTAGCAGAACAGCTGTTCAGAGAGAAGCCGCTAGCAATACGGCAGCGTTAGGTACGAACATAGCCGTAAGGGCTGACGAAAATATTACGAGTGAGAATCCCGTGGCGAAGGAAATAATACATGAAACTGAGAATACACAGAGAGGTGCGGTAAGCAGTGTTAGCAAGGAAGTAAATGGCGAGAATGAATTAGCAGAAGTAACTGATTGGCGTGTGCAGATCGACGATCTGTACAAGGGCCTAAAGCAATGTGAGTGGGAGGATTTTAAGAAGGAGTATGAGGCAAAGAAATTAGTTAGTGAAAAAGGAGATAGTAGGGACGTCGATAAGGTGGCGTGGCCCGAGTTTAAAGAGAAGAGAATAAATAGCGCCGCGCAAAGTACGCGTGCTGCCGATAGGACGAAGGTGAGAAATAGGAAGGAATTGGAGGACGAAATCCTTAGCATTGACGAGGAAGTAACTTCTGTTAGTGATCCGCCAACAGTACTAGCTGCTACCGAAAGGCACCATGAGGAAGGGGCAGATAATTACATAAAAGTAATTGAAGCCCACGAGGATTACACTGAATATGAAGTAACAGTGGATGTCAATAAAGCTGATGATGAGGCCGTTTTGCCAAAAGAGGAAATTGAATTAAAGTTAAAGCCTGACGAAAGTGCAGAGGGAGAACTTAATGCCTGTCTCAGAAAAGCCTTTATGTTAGAACCTGAAAGCGATCCAGAATGGTCGGATTCTGACGATAGTTCAGATGATGAAAGGTACGCAAATACAGACGAAAATGAATATACTAACTTTCCCTATTGTGCGAAAGTAGCGTACTTAAGTGAATCTGGTACTGAGGGAGAGAGTAGTGATGACTCTAGTGAAGATGAATTTTCAGGTGTAAACGAAAGTGAATATACTTTTACTGACAGAGGGTACGAAAAAATTAGTGAAATTTTACCAATGCAAGATACAGAAAGTGAAACTGGGCCAAAACCGAATGAATTACTTAGTAATATGACCCAGGGGCATAATTTGCAAGAACCTCCAGATGATACTATACTGGGGCAAACCTTAATAAATGTTTTGAAGGAGTGTGAATTACAGGAACAAAAAGAACCACCTGATAAAATGATAGCGGAACAGGAGAAGTTGTACTTTGCTAAAGACTTTGAAATTTCAAAACCTAAAAAGCCACCTGATGAAACAAAACGTTGGCAAGATCTGAATGGCTTAGTGAAAGATGTAGAAAATGGGAGGCCTAAAAAGCCACCAGACTTAAGTGACTGTTAAATGAACCCTAAAAGACTGCCTTGTTAATAAAGAGTGTGGGGGCAGGATGCTGTATTTGTATATATTATTAGTATTATGCATGACTTTATTATTACTGTATCTCAGTGTTACCTGAAAGTGAATTATTGTTTTGTTGATTTCGAGTCTGGGGCAGATTTATATCGGATTTTAAGAATGTCATGAATACATTACATCATGAAACTACTGGGTTCCCACCGGAAGAAATTTTGTTAGGCGGCAGAAGTAAAAGTTTGATTGAAGAAAAACTAGAGTTTCCACCTTGTACAAGTTTGGGGTTGAGTCAAAAGAAAGAATTAGTAAGAAAAAGGGCGAAGCAAAAAGCTGAATCTAGATCTAAAAGACATGATAAAAATCTGAAAGTTTCAAAATTTAAAATTGGGGATTATGTTCTTTAAAAAACCCACGAAAAGTCTAGTGAGCTGAACCATGAAATTTCCAAATTGAAATATATTTGTAATGGACCGTATATAATACAGAACATTCCACACGACAATGCTTACTACCTGATCTACCCAAAATCCAAAAGACCTTTAGGTGTAAGAAATGTTGTGGACCTGAAACTGTATGTTCCTAGGAGTGAGTGACCTAAGTACACTCAGAAAGTAATTTGCAGTAAATGTGCTGTATCTTATGCTGAAACTAAATTATTCAAATTGTAACTAATCTCTGTAAATATATGTATACCAATATCAGTGTGCTAATGTATTGATGTGAGTTTCAGATTACCGAGCGAGGTGGCGCAGTGGTTAGCACACTGGACTCGCATTCGGGAGGACGACGGTTCAATCCCGTCTCCGGCCATCCTGATTTAGGTTTTCCGTGATTTCCCTAAATCGCTTCAGGCAAATGCCGGGATGGTTCCTTTGAAAGGGCACGGCCGATTTCCTTCCCCGTCCTTCCCTCACCCGAGCTTGCGCTCCGTCTCTAATGACCTCGTTGTCGACGGGACGTTAAACACTAATCTCCTCCTCCTCCTACTGTAAATGTAAGAATGTATGGAGAAAAGGACTGAAAAGGAAAGGGTAAATGCCAAAAACCAAAGTGGACAGAAATTGAGTCATAATATGAAGGACTGCCAAATACCAATGAAGGCAGATAAATAGTCACTGGAGAATAGTAAGTGTGATACAGGAGATGTGACAATGTGAGGTGAAAAGGACTGCCCAAATCTGAGTAATAGGCAGCAAATATGTGTAGTAAATTTTCTGAATATTATTGTGTGTGTTTTGTTTAGTATGTAAGGAAATGGACTGCCACTCAAGGCGAGCAGCCACAAATTACCTTATAGTGTATACAAATATTTGCATTGGCTTTTGTAGATTAATGTTTGTATTCCAGTTTTTGAAATTATTTCTTTGAGAAAATTGAGTAATTTGCTCTTTTAATAATGTTGTGATGGGAGGTTGGACTGTGCAAAAGGCACTTAAGTAAATGATAAGTAAATGTTTTTGGTATGTTAAAAAATTATAGACCTATATAATGTGAGTGAAAGGAAGTATGTGTTATAAAATTTTGAACATTCACGTAAAGAGTCAGAACCACTGTATGAATGTAAAATTTAGTGTTCCCATTAAATTTACACTTTGTGAAAATTTCTGGAAACGGGGGCATGTGTAACGACAACAACTGTACATATAATAATTTTTTCGTCTGATTTTCGATAGATTAATGTAAATCAATGCTCTGAATCCATTTCTTTTCTTGTCATGTCATTATGTTAAAGAAAATGTAAACACATTTCGATGTAAATTTTAATATTTATGTTATATTTCAAGTAATGTTATAATAGGAGTGAAGTTAAATAATGTTGGGAATATTGTAAGATGTGAAAATTGTAATTGCAAGCCTGGTCCATACGTAGGTAATGTATTAGGATATGTGAAGTGTAAAACCTGGGGTGAATACCCTATCTGTAGGGGAGAGGTAAAAGGTGGATGGCAGGCGAGCGCGGGAAAATGCACACTGGCGCGGTACGGCATAACGGGCTCAGCCAGTCAGTCGGAGTTGGGTACCTGTCCGAGGAACACGTTCCAGATCGAGGAGGCTATTCTGGAAAAGGTGGTTTCTTCGAGCCTCGGATGTGCCGTTTCCGACGACGATACAGCATGGCTATATCCAATAGGCACTGAATTAAAAAGGATTACGACGCCAAGAAGAAGCAAAGTGCCTTTACAGCAAGAGTCATAGCTGTAATTGTATGTGTGCTGTGCGCCCCGCCATCTCGCTGCCCGCCAACCGCCGCATCGACTCGCACAGGTCAATTATTTAAACGTGTATCCGTATGGGCCAGTGTTAAATTTGTACTTAACTGTTCAATAATAACTTGACTTTGTACCAGAATTGCCCTATCAATTAATCATCCCAAGCACTAACCTGGACAGGGTCCTTACTGCATGTTGTGCAATCCGAGTGTCCCGAAATGAAGATTGAAGTTTCATGTTAATAAGAATTACCTGCAGAACTATTTATGCTTGAAAGATGTTTAAAGAACTTTGTTGTTAATGAATATTTTGGTAAATAATAGACTTGACAAATTTTGGAGGTAATGTTGAAAGTGGATTAGTAATGAAGCTTAATTAATCAAAAACAAAATTAATGGTAGTTAAATGAGGAAGTAATAAGACAAAAAGGAATAGTATCTCCTATGTTGTAATTCTTGAGCACTTAATGCTTTCAATAGTTACCAGTTTCAACACAGTGACCATAACAGTTTCAGGGTCCCCACCCCCATTTTTCATTCTTTTCATTGCTATTCATTTAAATGCTAAAGTACACTGAACTGATCTGTCCTGCAAAGTTAAAGTCAATATAAATCCTAAATTTATCAGTGTTTTACCCTTATAAAAATTAACAATTCATGTGTGTTTCAAAAGTGCTAGTACTAGGGTAACCTATGCCCGATTTCAGTCTGATCAATAGACAAAACACAGTTAGTAGTAATCATTGTAGTGTAATGTTGTGCATTTGTAGGTTGTCCAAATCAGTACAAAAAAGGAATATACTAGTTCAGTAGATTTTTCTGGCTCTAAAATTTTCCATATAATGCAATATTACTATGTGTTGTTATGTTTGTACGTACATCCACTTGTACAAGGGAAAAACTCACGTAATGCCTAATTAGGCTGGCGACCGGATTATTAATAATTGGTAGCATCTACTGTGCAGGTTTCTTGTCCGTATTAACGTGTAGTTGCACTTTATACTAGCTTGACGTTTCATGGGTGTTACTGACTGGGTATAAGTCCGATTTTGCTTCCATTTAGGTACACGCGGTCATCATATTTAATAAAATCCTTTCTTAGAAGGTGAAGCCCGTTAACTTATAATAGTACAGGCTTTAAAGATTTAACGTATGCAAGAGCGGGGACGTTATAAGTGGCTTTTTCGTGACAGGACTATTTGTTCTGTTGGAATATAAGCTATGTAAACGTTAATGTAGCTTGCCACGTTACACAACAAATTTCCGATTTTTCTCTACTACCATGCAATTTCTTCGGTTACCTAACTGACGATTGGCCGATACCTGTGGATGAATCCTTTCAATTCATTCTTTCTATTACTCACATTGTACGACTATTTTTTTTTTTCATCGGTTCGCTTCCGTGCCTCTCCATTAACTATTCGGTTTATCCATTTTATCTTCAGCGTTATTCTGTATCACATTTCTGATGATGCACTCTTTGGGAGCATGACAGTTGTATTTTCCGCTTGCCATCATCCACCCATAACACCAAAGTATGGAGGGCATGAGGGCTAATGTTGCAAGGCCAGACCTTCTGACAGTCATCTGGACTGGTCCCCTCTATCTAAAGAATAGGCTGCTGTCCCTCTTCGGGAACCATATGTTGGTCTGGCTCCTGCATAGACGGTCCTTCCATGTTGTTGCATCTATGGGATGACTGTCTGCATGAATGAGGCATGCATGCCACCCTACCGTGGCAAGGGTCTTGTTGCTAAACAGCGGAGGTGGAGGCGGGGATGGAGTAATTTAGTCTACACTATCGAATTTTCTCCTCAGTGCACAAACGAGACGAGGGTATGACAGTTTCTCTGGCTCTCCCTTGCATTGATAACCGCTAAGTAACATTGGCTAAGCTGATATCTATAGATATAGTGCATCTTATTAATCTCCTCCTTATTCTTTCTGCATATTCTTATATACAATTTATTAATTAGTTATTTATAACCATAGATATACAATTAAAACTCAATGAAGCGATTACCAGTGAGTGTAGCTATTTGAAACAGGGCAAATTTATTTTAGATTCTGTATAGGTATTTTACATGAACCCATGGTAGCATGCACAACATGTAAGCGACAAGCCATTTCATGTCATGCATTCAGAAGCGTATGTGGGGCCACCGATGCATCAGAAATGTGCAATTTGTGTTCTGGAATCTTTTTCGGCAAAGGAGGCACATACACAGGGTATTTCGGATACCCCCACGAACAGAAATGCGTGGGTGTCTGGCCCGGTGGTCTAGGTGGCAGAGAACGCAGTGCCGCCATGGCAAGGACGACGGATTCAACGTTTTGGGAGGTGCTGATTCAAAATTGTGTAGTGACATCCGATCCGCTGCTCTTGCACATTCTAAAGTTTATTTTACATTCTCTGTAATGGTTATCGACGTATCACTATGCGTCAGCTGCAGTCACGTGTCACCGCTACAGTGATTTTGGGTTGGCCCGTATGGACTCGGTGCGTGTCGCTCGCTGGCCTCCCACGCCCTGTGTTGCTGTGACGCCCACAGCCGGGATGTCGGAAGCGGGAAGCTGCTCAGACCACAAACGGGTTATTATTTGACTGCTAACCGCTAACCGTATGCTTTCACAGTAAGGATATGACGCAATTTTCGCACACGCACACACACACGCAAACGCGTGGAGTATTCCTGGCGCACATCCGCAATAGTCCACTTACGCAAATACGACTTGCAGCCGAGAAATCGCGTTCCTGCAATTGTAGCTTCCCACTAATCGAGAGATATATACCAAACATATTAATAAGAGAAGGCACTATTCTCCTATGGCGCACAGAACAGGTCACTGTTGAAGAAGAAACGAAAAAAATGCATTGTAAACTTAAAACGACGCAAATATCACCAAGATTAGCGATGTTTTATAGAAACTCAAAATTTGGCGCGTGCCACAATGCGAGATGCTGTTAATAGTTTCCACAACGGAACTTTGCCTCCACATCGCAGAAAACCCAAACAGATTCTGGTCGAATGTAAAGTACAGCAGCGACAAGACACACTTAGTAGCTTCTCTGCACGATGGCAGTGGTAATGTCACTCATCAAAGTTCCGCTAAAGCGAAATTACTAAACACGGTAAACATTATAGAATTCGAATCAATAACAGCTGCTGACGTGAGTAACTTACAAGTAGGTATCGTCGATGTAGAGGAGCAACTTAAACCACTTACAATTTTACTTACAATCCGTCTTGATTTCAAAAATATTTATTCACATGACCGGTTTCGGTTCTTCTAGAACCATCTTCAGATCTGCAATTTCGGTTACAGGAGTAACTGTAATCTGTGTGTGGACGGGTTACTCCTGTGACTTTTCGGCCAAATTGTATACCAGTGAGGACGCCTAATGAGTATGGTCGTATAATATCTCCGTATTTAGCAGTAATCTACAATCGCTAACAAAATGTCCACACCTACGGAATGGAAAGTTCCACATATCACACCTACAGTCAAGAAAGGAAATAGGAGTAATTCATTCAGTTACTGCCCCATACCAGTAACTTAGATTTGCAGTGACATTGGGAACATACACTGGGTTCGAACATTATGAATTATCTCGAAGAAAACGATCTATTGAGACATACTCAGCACCGTTTCAGTAAATATCGTTCTTTTCAAACACAACTACCTCTTTTGTCATTCAAGGTAATGAGTGTTATCGCCAATGGATCTTAAACTGATTCCTTTCGAGATTTCCAGAAGGCTTTTGATACCATTCCAAAGAGACGGCTTGTAATTATAAGGCGTACGCATGGAGTTTCTAGTATGATAAAAAAAATTATTATTTTATTTGGTTAAATATATTTCAATTCTTTCAATTTAAATCTGTGTTTCATACTAGAATGTCGTGTTCCCAGTTTGGCACAGCTTTGCCACAGGAGACACGAAAGCGGTCGAAGACGTCCGTCTTCTGGTCGGCTCCTGATCGTTGTCAGAAGGAGACTAGTTTTTGAATACGCAAAGACTTCTATTACTTGGAAAAGAACAACCCGGATTTCTTTACGTAATCAGTATGAATTTTATAATTACCTAAGGGACCTTTAACAATGAACAGTAAGAAAAAATGCATTTGCAAATGAAATCATTCATAAATGGGGCAGCTGTGAGTTGTATAGAAGACAAGGAGCGGCCTTCTGTCTACGACCAGGATGCCGCAGTATTCTCTGCTGTAGTAAAAGCTGTTTGACATTTATCAAAATAATATGGCATGGAGATTAAAAAAGTATAAAGAAAAAAAAACAGAATAAGAAGTCTGGTAAACACTAAATACACTCCTGGAAATGGAAAAAAGAACACATTGACACCGGTGTGTCAGACCCACCATACTTGCTCCGGACACTGCGAGAGGGCTGTACAAGCAATGATCACACGCACGGCACAGCGGACACACCAGGAACCGCGGTGTTGGCCGTCGAATGGCGCTAGCTGCGCAGCATTTGTGCACCGCCGCCGTCAGTGTCAGCCAGTTTGCCGTGGCATACGGAGCTCCATCGCAGTCTTTAACACTGGTAGCATGCCGCGACAGCGTGGACGTGAACCGTATGTGCAGTTGACGGACTTTGAGCGAGGGTGTATAGTGGGCATGCGGGAGGCCGGGTGGACGTACCGCCGAATTGCTCAACACGTGGGGCGTGAGGTCTCCACAGTACATCGATGTTGTCGCCAGTGGTCGGCGGAAGGTGCACGTGCCCATCGACCTGGGACCGGACCGCAGCGACGCACGGATGCACGCCAAGACCGTAGGATCCTACGCAGTGCCGTAGGGGACCGCACCGCCACTTCCCAGCAAATTAGGGACACTGTTGCTCCTGGGGTATCGGCGAGGACCATTCGCAACCGTCTCCATGAAGCTGGGCTACGGTCCCGCACACCGTTAGGCCGTCTTCCGCTCACGCCCCAACATCGTGCAGCCCGCCTCCAGTGGTGTCGCGACAGGCGTGAATGGAGGGACGAATGGAGACGTGTCGTCTTCAGCGATGAGAGTCGCTTCTGCCTTGGTGCCAATGATGGTCGTATGCGTGTTTGGCGCCGTGCAGGTGAGCGCCACAATCAGGACTGCATACGACCGAGGCACACAGGGCCAACACCCGGCATCATGGTGTGGGGAGCGATCTCCTACACTGGCCGTACACCACTGGTGATCGTCGAGGGGACACTGAATAGTGCACGGTACATCCAAACCGTCATCGAACCCATCGTTCTACCATTCCTAGACCGGCCAGGGAACTTGCTGTTCCAACAGGACAATGCACGTCCGCATGTATCCCGTGCCACCCAACGTGCTCTAGAAGGTATAAGTCAACTACCCTGGCCAGCAAGATCTCCGGATCTGTCCCCCATTGAGCATGTTTGGGACTGGATGAAGCGTCGTCTCACGCGGTCTGCACGTCCAGCACGAACGCTGGTCCAACTGAGGCGCCAGGTGGAAATGGCATGGCAAGCCGTTCCACAGGACTACATCCAGCATCTCTACGATCGTCTCCATGGGAGAATATCAGCCTGCATTGCTGCGAAAGGTGGATATACACTGTACTAGTGCCGACATTGTGCATGCTCTGTTGCCTGTGTCTATGTGCCTGTGGTTCTGTCAGTGTGATCATGTGATGTATCTGACCCCAGGAATGTGTCAATAAAGTTTCCCCTTCCTGGGACAATGAATTCACGGTGTTCTTATTTCAATTTCCAGGAGTGTATATATCAAACAATTCTCACTAGCAAATTAGGGCTTGTTTATAAACAATATAACTTACATAAGTACTTTTTTTAACAGTATGGTGCGATCAGATTTCAGCCTGTCCTGTGCTGTTTCCTATGTTCGCGTTTTTTGTCACAAATTACAGTCACTTTTCTCCTTCGTTGAAGACAATTCCTGCACTGTTCAACACCTCCGATAACAATAGCTTGCCGAGTTACAGTTTCGAACATAAATTACTTGAATGTTATTAATTAATAATGTTGTCTGCACGCTGGCAAGACCGCTCACTTTTTTAGGTTAAAGTCGACCTCCTTTACGTTTTCACGTCACAAGCAGAAGCACATTAAAAAATCTGAAGATCTACCAAAGTTTCTTGTACTGTCATCTTTTATTTAGATCGAAGCGGAACGTCGTTCAGCTTCTGTTAAAATGCTTCTTTGACTGCGCAATCGATGTATTAGCGTCCGCGCTAGATGCGCATCTTTACAGTTATGTAAATTATACAAAACAAATGTCTTTCAAAGAATACTCAAACCTTTCATAGGACGGAAATACCAATAATATTACATCGCTTCCCGCGTGAGGAGTAATGAGTCTGAAAGATCGTTACGGC
Organism: Schistocerca nitens; assembly: GCF_023898315.1. NCBI lineage: Eukaryota > Metazoa > Arthropoda > Insecta > Orthoptera > Acrididae > Schistocerca > Schistocerca nitens. The sequence continues at coordinate 26,082,344 of NC_064624.1, forward strand.
TCACGCGCAATCGTAATATTATTGGATTCACGTACTTAGTGAATGAAGTATTTAAGGATCTCTCCTTGTAGGGAGCAAAACAAACATGACATAAGGCACATAGAATTATATACGTTTCACACTAAGTCGTCAAAACCAATCACAGTTGCTTGATCATTAACAAACTTGGTTGTAGCATGATGCCATCATAAGTGTTCAAGGATTTAACATAGGTTACTTTTCTGCGTGTTCTCAAGAATTACTCTCATTCAGTCAATTGAAACATTGAAATACTAACATAGATACCAGTACAAATTAAATACACATACAGATACAAATACGCATAAATATTGACAATAAGAAAAAAAATTCTATTACAGTATTGGTGCATTTCCGCCAATTTTGAACAGAACATAAAAATCTATCAGTCTTTCTCGTAGCGACGTCACTCTTCACTTTGTAGTTGGGAGTATTTCCCATGAGCTCGGGTGATTTTCACAGCGGAATTCTTTCATCACCTTTCACTTTTCGCTGCACTAAAACTGGGGATCTCCTTTTCACATTCTGGTGGAAAACACTGGGAATTTCACTATGTGAAGGGGGAAGTGATATTTCTTGACGATCCATCGGGTCATGTCGGAATCAGGAAAGTTGATGACTGGTTCAATGACGAATGAGTCCGTTTGGTGGCTGTCTTAATCTCATTCCAATTCATGTTTCAGCACATGAAAATACAGAAAAAAAATCTGTATTAGGACTTGCTCATTAACTAGCATCTTAATCTAAGGAAATATAGAGTAAGAATTTAAGACAATAAAAATTACTACATAGACTATGTACATATACATTATATATTATTCATATTTTGTGTCTAGGTTTTACATTCTTTCGTTAGCAAATATTAGCAAAACACGTTTCGTCTTGTACAGGTCTTTCTTAAGCAATGTATTTAGCAATATTGCCGTAGCAATTTTTATAGTTAAGGAAAAGTCATCATTAGTGTCCTTTAAATGTAAATATAGTAAAATCGTGCGTAGTTTATCAACGTTTTATTATTTTTATGTCCATTTTCATCTCAAATCTGGAGCACGCTCGCGCCCGTTATGGAGAGGAATGCTTATTGTTGAGTACGGGCCGGCGAGCAGTCATTGAATGTTGCCACAGTGCTTCACAGTCACGTGGTAACGAACTGGCGGTTTAACAGCGTTGGCAGTCCGCGTCCTGCACGAGGCAGATAGTTCTGTGGCTGCCAACCTTTCTTTTAACTTGTGCATTTTGTTGAATCGTGGGTACGGGAGCAGCTCGTCAAGGCGACATGGTCAACCTGGACGGTAAATTGACTGCACCAGCGACGAAGAACGGTCATCGATGAAAATGACTACTGTCACCTATTGCAGTAAGTACAATAGCTTGTCTATCCTTTGACTGATAGTCACTGTATCGTCGTTGCAACGTGAGAATACTTGTAATGCTACTTCACACGCGGAACATCACTCGTGTCCATAAGTTTATTACAGTTCTGATTCACACAAGAGATAACTAGTTTCTCGTGCCCATACATGTGTCAAATTACTATTTTACACACGTGTCCATCATTTTGACACAGAGTCACACGCAGCAATCCATACGTGTCCATATAGGTCTCTCTATACCACAGATTAGCACAGGTAATGCTAAAATTACTTATCATGAAAGGATCATTTACAAAATATACATGGTTTTTTTTATTACTGTCCAAGACGTAACGAAAAACGTGTTTGCTATTCTGAATGGTGCTTCTGAAGCACGTTAGATTTTATATATATTTTAAATCTGATTCTTTTCCTTTTCTTATTGTTCTATAACAGCCCCTTTTTTTTCTTTGTTCATTTATTCGGTTACATCAATAATCAGTAAATATACCCACTTTCGCGTGCCGAACAGTTCACGTTCAAAACTTCATCTAACAGAAATCGGGAAAATTATTCCTATTTCCTGGGATGCTTTTGCTCACAGCAAATCAGATTTACATCACGTTCCGATAAGTAACCGCAGATACGCATTAACCAACGAGCCACGATCGTCAATACACACAATATACACACGTCAAGTCTTTTGAACCAATTTCCAAATTTCTTCCCCTACCGGGTAGGGTAGAAAGGTAAGAACGCTAAAGAAGAAAACCACAATAGGATAGTGCAAGGAAATGAAAGATACGAAGATAGATAATAGAAGAAATAATCAGTTGAGCAAATTCATTCTTCGGCTCCACCGTTTTTAATGTCATCCACGCGGCATAACTTGATTTCAGTATTAAAATGTCGCACAAATCCGTTTCCAAAGCATCTTCAAATATATCTCAAAATCACGGCATGCGGACATAGCAGAAGAATATAAGCAGATTATCTCAATCCTCAACTAGGTACCCTAATATCGAAGGTTTCTGTATAATACTCGTGACACAGGAATAGTCTCTCCAAGTTTCTCCAATACAGGACCTAATTCTAATTATAAATGCAAATTTCTTAACTGGTTGACTCATAGTAATAAATAAATTAAAGTTGCTCTCCAGTTGCGAGTACCATTTCATTTCTTTGTACACTAACTATATGTTGCTGCTTATACTCGGTGTAATCTACAGATTACAATGTATCAGTTTTTCATAGTACATGGTTCTAGCGACTTAAAATATCAATCCTTTGAAAGCTTAACTTAGGTTAATACTTCACATATACGGACATTCTGGTCTGAATGAGGAATTTAAAGAAAACCTTTACTATTTGGTAAAAAGGAGATTTGCCATAACTTAAAACTAAAGCAGCAGGTGGCACTTTGGCACATCCCTTACTCAATTCAACGACTGCAGACTTCAATTGTTCAAGAAACTTAAAACTACCTTAAAACTAAAGCAAATCTTATTTTCCAAATACGTAGAGTACCTTCTTCACTCACTTCATATCTTTCAAGCTCCATCATTACTTTGTGTCCACCTCACTCAAATAATTACGTCACCTGCAGAATACATGTACATGCTGTTGACTCACATACTTTCTAAACAGACCACACTCTTGTTTCAAGTTGCAGCTTAACATAATAAATGATTATTATTTTTTTATTTTAATGTTTTTCATGGTACTTCTTTAGGTCTACATGGTGGTAAAGTCCTCTTATTCGTCCACTAACTGGATCTGCCAACACGTAACAACCAATATGCGGCTTCCTGACTATAACAAACGGTCCTTCGTATAGGTGTTGCCACTTACGATTTTTACGTAAGATAAGAGATGGTTTGAAGTGTGTTCTCAGAAGAACACGCTCGTTCAGGCGATACGACAGAACTTTATTGACATGCTTGTCAAATGCCTTTTTTCTTAAATTGGCATGAGTTGTGAGAGAGATCAGGGCTTGTCTTAACTTATTATCTAGGTTGACTTCTGGACCTTCTATCTTGGGGATAGGATCAGTCCATTCATTGCTTTCCCTTTGCCTTGAGATTAATTCTGAAGGTGTGAAACCGGTCGAAGTGTGCTTTTAGTTTTCCGCATGTTCATTAGGTTGAATTTCGCTCACAATTACTTTTGAAGTACCGGGCGGTACGCTCGGTGCGAAGTTTGCTTCCGTATTCCACCTAAGTTGCGAGCTATTTGCCGGAATTTCAGTCGAGATCGTGTGTGTTGGCGGGTTTGCTCGGGCATAATAGATGCGAGAATTTTGAGGTTCATGATTTTGACTTTGATAGTTGGTAAAAGGTGGAGGACTATTCCTAAAGTTTGGAGCATACTGTTGTTTGTATTGCTTGGAAGGATCTGGAGGATTTCTCCCTTGAGAACAGTGCTGGAATCTAGGCTGGTTACCATACTGCTGCTGACTGTTGGTGTTAATCCAGCGTCCTTTTCCATTGAAATTATTATTTTGGCGATCGTTATTGTAGTGATAGCGATCATTGTAATTAACTGGTGAATTACCGTATTGCTGTTGTGTTGTCTGGTATATGGGGTGGTACCTGTTTTGATCCTGGAATTTATGTTTCTGCTTACCGTTACGGCGATAGGAGTTGTTATTATAGCACGGAACGTCGTGTCCTTCACTGTTGTTGGGTTGGTATGACATACCTGAGTCTGCGCCTACACCGTGCGGCTGTGTAGTGTGCGGGCCAAGATTACAATTACTCCGCGCACTAGCACGCACGTCTTCTTGAATCATGTCAAGGTTGTCAAGTACTGACAGAAAAGCCTCCGTGTCGTCGTCACTGACATTTACTAACTTCTCCCTGATTGATACCGGTAGCTTTGACTTAAGGATCATAATTACGTCCTTCGTGGAAATGGGCGTGTCCCAATATTGTATTTTTCGCAGGTATTTCTCAAAGTACCTACGGAGACCAGCACTTCTCGTGTTAAACGGTTCAGCATTATATACTTCCTTTCTAAGGCGTTGTTGTATACCTGAACTCCAGAATTTGTTCAGAAATTGCTTTTCGAAGTCAGCGTAATTATTACATCTTTCAATTACTTCTGTTCCCCAGACAGAACCCTCTCCTTGAATGTAACCTACTATAAAGCGCATACGTTGCTTGTCATCCCAGCTCTCAGGAAAAACACCATTAAATGACTTCAGAAAAACCATTGGGTGGATGTTGCGTTTCTCTGGCAGAAAAGGCTGGAACACGCGGTGCTTGAGAACGCTTTCTTCTTTCATTAGCTCGACAAGAGTTACTTGATCATTCTGGTTGCGTACTAGCGGATTCTTACTGCTGTGACCATGTACAAGTGGAGAGAACTTTACACGAGACATGGGATTATTATTGTATTCATGTTCTGAAGAAAGCAAGTGTGAATGCTCACTTCTATTGTCATTAGGAAAATCATTGACTTGTTGTTTCAACTGCTCGATTTCCTCAGTGAGGTGTCGTTTCCACTCGGGAAGATCTCGGTGAAAAACTCTACGAATCTCTCCTAATTCAGTGAGAATCGTATCTCCTGATGTACCTGGAGCAGCTAAAACTTCAACTGTGGCTGACTTAACGGCTTCCTTTAAGTCGTGTTGAACCTTGTTTTCTATATACTGTTCCTTGGTCTCGACCCATTCTACAAATTCTTTTCCTATCGTGGAACGTACGTTTGCTGCAGCATCATTCACCTTCTTTTCAATGTTTATTTCGGATAGCGCCTGTGTCAGGTCATTGACCTGGCCTTGCAGAGTGACGACATTGTCTGCAAGCTTGTTTACTTTAGCTCCGACCTCAACGGATTTTTTTGAAATTTCTGTTGTAACTGCCTGGCAACTTTCGATTTGTACTTTAATGTCTTTGTGCACGTTACCTACTGTGCTCTCACATGCATCTACCTTCTGCAGAATCCTTTCATTAACTTTAGTACTTAATTCCGAGATATATTCCACCGTGACTGTCCTTATTCTTGCCTCTAAGTTGGCATCAATATTATCTAACCTATTTTTCATTGTACCAATCATGGTATTTAGGTCAAACCGTTTTTGTTCCCTTTCTTTTCTATCTCGTTGTTTTTGTAATTTATAAGCTTCCCTTTCCCGTTTCTCCTGTTCTCTATCACGTTGTTTTTGTAATTTATAAGCTTCCCTTTCCAGTTTCTCCTGTTCTCTTTCTTGAAAAAAAATTCTCATCATTTCAACCATCGAATTTTCTCCCGCTTGCTGTGACGATGATTGCTGTGACGATACGTCACGCACAACATCATCGTCTGCCGTTCTCTCCATTCGCGAATCGGGTCTGCCTGTTCCCGTTCGCGAACGTAGTGGGTATGACTTGACAACAGTGTCATCAACATCATCCACACTGTTTGTCGGCTTGCCTCTGTCATCTGACATGTTTATTTTCAAGTTTGTGACGTAACTGCTCAAAGAAATCTTTCGCAGCACGCCGATCGTCAACTCTCAGATGCGCACGCTGCGACGCTTCCTGATAGTCAAACGTCACACCGCGGTAGGTGACAATTGCCGAGCTATACCGGGTAGAAGACAAGATGGCACCTAACTTTGAAAATAAGTGACAAACACCTACTAGACACTGAATCCTGCTATTATGGCATCCATCTTGTGTTCTTAACCGTAGCAACAATGAAGATGCTCATAATACTAACAAATAAACTTTGCATGAAGAGATGATCAGAAATGAATTCTAACTACGTAAATAAGCAATTCTGCAAGGAAATAACAGCGATAGGATAAAATAAAGCAGTAAGGAAAGAAATTCCGGAAATCAGTTTTTTTTTTTTTTTTGCAAGACGCGAGATTTTATGCGTAATGAAAACCGTACTTACATCAGTCGTTTTGCGCACTGCTGTTACTTTTCAATTTTTTTTTTATACTTCCACGGTTTTGTTCAGTACTTCATTTACGGCTTCCCGATGTCCACCGGATGATGTCATGAAACAATAACAAAACAAATTAAAAAAAAAATTTATCATGTCCCTGTTTGGGCGCCACATCTAGTATGATAAAAAAAATTATTATTTTATTTGGTTAAATATATTTCAATTCTTTCAATTTAAATCTGTGTTTCATACTAGAATGTCGTGTTCCCAGTTTGGCACAGCTTTGCCACAGGAGACACGAAAGCGGTCGAAGATGTCCGTCTTCTGGTCGGCTCCTGATCGTTGTCAGAAGGAGACTAGTTTTTGAATACGCAAAGACTTCTATTACTTGGAAAAGAACAACCCGGATTTCTTTACGTAATCAGTATGAATTTTATAATTACCTAAGGGACCTTTAACAATGAACAGTAAGAAAAAATGCATTTGCAAATGAAATCATTAATAAATGGGGCAGCTATGAGTTGTATAGAAGACAAGGAGCGGCCTTCTGTCTACGACCAGGATGCCGCAGTATTCTCTGATGTAGTAAAAGCTGTTTGACATTCATAAAAATAATATGCCATGGAGATTAAAAAAGTATAAAGAAAAAAAAACAGAATAAGAAGTCTGGTAAACACTAAATATATTCAAACAATTCTCACTAGCAAATTAGGGCTTGTTTATAAACAATATAACTTACATAAGTACTTTTTTTAACAGTATGGTGCGATCAGATTTCAGCCTGTCCTGTGCTGTTTCCCATGTTCGCGTTTTTTGTCACAAATTACAGTCACTTTTCTCCTTCGTTGAAGACAATTCCTGCACTGTACAACGCCTCCGATAACAATAGCTTGCCGAGTTACAGTTTCGAACATAAATTACTTGAATGTTATTAATTAATAATGTTGTCTGCACGCTGGCAAGACCGCTCACTTTTTTAGGTTAAAGTCGACCTCCTTTACGTTTTCACGTCACAAGCAGAAGCACATTAAAAAATCTGAAGATCTACCAAAGTTTCTTGTACTGTCATCTTTTATTTAGATCGAAGCGGAACGTCGTTCAGCTTCTGTTAAAATGCTTCTTTGACTGCGCAATCGATGTATTAGCGTCCGCGCTAGATGCGCATCTTTACAGTTATGTAAATTATACAAAACAAATGTCTTTCAAAGAATACTCAAACCTTTCATAGGACGGAAATACCAATAATATTACAAGTTTCGTCCCAGTTGTGCGACTGGATTCGTCATTTCCTGTTGGAAAGGACATAGGGCGTACTAATTGACGGAAAGTCATAGAGTAAAACAGAAATTACATTTGGAGAAGGAAAGGGAATTGTTACAAGCAGTCTGCTGTTCCTAACCTGTATAAACGATTTAGGAGACAATCTGAAAGCCCTCTCAGAGTGTTTGCACATGATGCTGTCGTTTACATCTAGTAAAGTTGGCATAACATCAAAAACAATTACCAAATGCTAGATTATTTAGCCAAACCAAAGTGGCAAATGACTCCAAACAATTGACATGAATACTAAAAAGAGCTCTTAGGTACCGGATACACGATAAACCACATAAATCTAAAGACTGTCAATTCAACTAAATACATAGTAACTACAGTTACGAACTATTAGAATTTGAACGATCTTACAGAAAATGCTGTGGGAAAGGCGAACCAAAGACAGCGTTTTATAGGCAGAATACTCAGAAGATGCAACAAATGCACTGAAGAGACTGCATGCACTACGCTTGTTCCTGTTCTTCCGACTGAGTTGGTGGAAGACTTCGAAAACGTTCAAAGAAGTGCAGTTCGTTTTGTACTGTCGCGAAATAGGAGAGAGAGGGTCATGGATATGATCAGCGAGATGGGATGGCAGTAATTTAAACACAGATGATTTCAGTTATGGCGAGAACTTCTCACGAAATTTCAGTCACCAACTTTCTCCTCCGATTGCGAAATAGTTTGTGGATGTCTACCCACATAGGGAGAAATGATAATTGTAATAAAGTAAGAGAATTCGAAGCTAGCAAGGGAAGATGTAAGAGTAATTTCTCCTACATAATGTTTGAGAGTGCAACCGTACAGAAATAGGCTGGAGGTGGTTCAATGAACCCTCTGCCAGCCACTTAATAGTGAACTACAGAGAAGTCATGTTGATGCAGATGTAGATGTAGATGAGCTGTCCCCTGACACCCTTTCTAGGGGTCAACAGTGTAGTTGTGGTAGAGAGACTGGTCTGATAGACCTCTCTTCGTCTGTGTAGAGCCCTGCCATGATATTAATTTCAACCTTCTTACGGTAATCGAGCGCAGGTACCCCACCCCCCTACGATTCCCTCCTTTAGAAACTCTACGATTCCTTGATGTCTCTGTGTGACCTCTCAACTCGACCTTTGTTTTAGACAACTCACCACTTAAGTTTGCCCACTGCGATTCAGTATCTCTTCATTAATAACTCGACTTACGCATCTAATATTCAGCAGTTTTCTGTAGCGCCATTTTTAAAAAAACTTCTCTTCTCTTCTTGCCTGAACCGCTGTTCAACACAAATGCTTTCCATCCGGAAATGTTCGTAACATTTCTATATACAAACATCAAAAAATTTTTGCATCACCTCGATTCCGAGAGTTCCGGAACCTGCAAAGAAAATTGGAACTGAGATCAAAATAAACATCATTTCCGCCATTTATATTGCTCATGAAAATCACACATTGCATGTTGTACCACCAGACAGCGATAGCTTCAGAGGTGGTGGTCCAGACTGCTGTACACACTGGTACCTCTTATACTCAGTACCAGGTCAGCTTGCTTTGCCGCATGCCTGTATTCGTCGTGGCATACTATCCAAAGTTCATCAAGGCACTGCTAGTCCAGGTTGTCCCGCTCTTCAATAGCGATTCAGCGTAGAACCCTCAGAGTGGTTGGTGGATCACATCACCCAGAAACAGACCTTTTCAATCTATCCCAGGCATTTTTGATTGGGTTTATGCCTAGAGAAAATGATGGCCACTCTAGTCGAGCGATGTAATTATCCTGAAGGACGTCATTCACAAGACGTGCACGATTGTCGTCCGTGAAGACGAATGCCTCGCCAAAATGTTGCTGACACAGTTGTACTATCTGTCGGAGGATGACATTCACCTATCGTAAAGTCATTACGGCGCCTTCCCTGACCACCAGCGACGTACGTCGGCCCCACATAATGCCACCCCAAAACAACAAGGAACCTCCACCTTGTTGCACTCGCTGGACGTTGTGTCTAAAGCGTTCAGCCTGACCAGGTTGCATCCCAACACGTCTCCGGCGATTGTCTGGTTGAACGCATATGCGATGCTCATCAGTGAAGAGAACGTGATGCCAATCCTGAGCGGTCCATTTGGCATGTTGCTGGGCTGATCTGTACCACGCTGCGTGGTGTCATGGTTGCAAAGATGCCCTATGTAATAGGCAATGCTCATGAATGGTTGTTTACATCTTTGGGCGGGATAAATGGCATCTCTCAACAGTCAAAGGGACTGTGTCTGTGATACAATATCCACAGTCAACGCCTATCTTCAGAAGTTCTGGGAATGAAGGTGATGCAAAACTTTTTTTGATGTGTGTATATTTGTTGTTAAATATTTCTATTCTCAGAACCGCTTTTCTCTTTTTCAGAAACTCATTTCTTGCTACTGGGCGGTAATTTCACAATCCCTCCATTTCGTCCGTCGTCAGTTATTCTCCTGTGCTTCAGTAACGCCTGATTTAATTCAGTTACATTCTATTATCCTTTCTTTCCTTTGGTTGGAAATCATTTATTAACGTTTTTCAAGGTATTACCGTATCTTTTCCGTTCAAGTGGTGTCCCATGAGTTTTGGCGCCCCTTCCAGAAGTACAGTGTCATATACAAATCTTGAAGATTTTACTTCTTATCGCTGAACTTTCATTTCCTCACTAATCTCGTCTTCTTACTCCTCTACGTTTTACTTAATGTGCAGACTGATTAGCATGGGGGTAGGCCACATCCCTGCAGCACTCCCTTCATCTTATTCGACTCTTGTAACTTCAGTCTTGTTTCTGGTTTATGTGTGAGTTGTAGATAATTGAAAAGCCCTTGTTACAGTCAATATTGTCAAAAGCACCTCTTCCTACATCCGCTGCCCAGACAATCCTCTCCCCCTAGTGTGAGGTGGGGTCGCTACTGGCCTCCTCCAGCATATCCCAGTCCAACCACAACCCCTGCTTGATGACACGACCAAACATATCATCCTCACGTCTTTTTTCCCTCCCTCACCATCATCTGTGACACTGTCTATGTCAGCAGGAGCTCCTCTCCCCTATGTATTCATCTCCGACGTTTACTCTGGTATTGCGCGCCATGGATTTGGAATACGCGCCAGACGGCATGGATGTCGAAGACCCCTAGAGGTCTCTGCGCCATCGCGCCATAAGCCATGGCGGCGCGCGTCTCCTGGCCCACGTTTGATGTGAGGGCGCCACAGTGGAATATGTGGTCCCATGAGCCAATAGCGGAGCCTCAATCTCGTATTTAAGCACCTGCCTCTCACTCAGCCAGTGAGTCTAGTCGTTGGATGCGTCTTGACATATCGCCTCGACAACAGACAGAGTGTTTACCGTTCTTTGTTTTCATTCCAAGTGGACGTCATTGATTCGTTTCGTTGTCTCCATCACCCTGTTGCTTCTTGCGTGTTGTCGTAAGGTCTCTCTCGATCGTCCGTCGTTGTTTCATGTCCGCCCTTTCAATTCGTTTATTTGTTCGTGGGCTGCTCTCTGTTTGGTCCCGTGGCGCTTTCTCGCCCACCGGAACAGTCGTGGTTAAATTTACCACACCTTCTCCAACTATGTGATTGCCACAGACCACAACATCCACAGATATGACACTACCACTTTTGGCAGTGGCCTCAGTTCCTCAATGTCCTCCAAGGTAACCTTGGGACCCTCCCAGAGCACACTCGTCCTGAAAGTGACTCCCCCTCTGTTGTCATCCTCGCTTCCCCCAATCTCCTTGGTCATATCACCGCGTACATACTCAACCCCATTCGTAGCGACGACCTCCCTGTTCTCACCATCTCCTCAGCCCATTGCCCACATTCTCCACCACACCCTGCTGCCCCTACAAAGTCCATCCATGACTACCACCAAGCCGACTGGGATACCTACTGGGAATCTGTTGCCTCCCAGGTCGAAAACCACCCACTTACCTTTCAATATCCCACTGAAAATACCCACGCATTTTCATTCCTGCAGAAGACCATCACTTACGCCATGGAGGCCTACGTTCCTACCAAACTTATCCACACTCACCGCCCTACTCCTCGTCCACAGGCCATCCTTCTTCTCAAATCCTGAAGGCTCTACCACCTCATCCTCTGCACACGTGACCAGGGTACACTCCTCTGCCACCAGCAATTACAAAGACACTTACGTAACATCTTAAAAGCAAAGAAACGCCTGGACTGGAGCCAGACATGTATACAAATCTATGCCACCCTCCCTGTCAATTCCTCCAAGTACTGGTCTGCCTTCCACTACCTTATTGGTAGCCATCCCACCCTACATTACCCCCTTCTCCACGATGACTACTACGTCCTTGACAACCTCTGTAAAGCTAACCATTATCCTTCCCGTCTCTCCAACTTCTTATCCATACCTGACAATCCCCACTTTGATTACTCCCTCTGCCCCAGAGTCCTCGACTGCACCAATATATTCGTCCTGCCTCTCGCCCCCAGTTTCCAGTACTTGGATCAGTTACCACCTCAGATTTAAACACTCCCATTACAGCACATGACTTCAAACTCATATTCTGCTCCAAACACAACACCACCCTAGTCATCATGACTTTGTCACCATCGCCACTTCAAAGAATCCACTTCCTTCTTCCTGGCTGTCCTTTCTGTCTTGTATAATGTCATCATACCCACTGGTTTTGACCCCAATCTATGGAAGATGTCCTGCATCCTGCTGTTCCCTAAACCCAACAAACAACCTCTGATGCCTCTTCCTATCGTCCCATATGCCTCACCTCCATGTTCACTAATTTCTTTGAGTCCATCGTCTCCCAACACATTCATCACCACCTCAACTAGCACCACCTTCTTCCATTTACCCAGTGTGGCATCCAGCCTTCTTTCTCCACCGATGACCAGCTCCTTAACCTTACCAACCTTCTTTCCCTCCTACTTAACTTTCGTCATTCTGCTATCTTCGCTTTCCCAGAACGCCTATGACGATGTTTGGCATTCCAGGTTCCTCTTTAAACTCAATGCCTATGCTCTTCCTATCAGTTTCGCCAATTTTGTTACTTCCTTCCTCTCCTGTCGTACCTCTTATGTCACTATCCACAATACCAAATCCCATAAATTTTATCCAGGCATACCTCTAACCCCACCTTCGTCCCCTACCTACTAAACCCTCTCCCTTTCCAGCACACCCCTTTTGCATATCTGAGCTCCTGACTTGCTTTCCCTCACGTTCTCCCATGCCACCTGTCACCTGCCCCTTTGTGTGCCACCCAACTCCCTTCCCTTTCATCCCACCCTCACCCTCACCCTCCCTGCTGCCCCTCCTCTCGCCTCTCTTCTCTGCTCTCCAGTCTACCCTTCCTCAGCATGTCCCTCCCAGCAGTTTATAGTCTCTGTCATGTGTGCTCCATCTCTAATAATGCCGTCATTCTGGTGTGGGTTTTTAATAGTGCGGCGTACCTTTATCTTGTACTTTTAATGCTGTGGCCAACTTTTATCTTGTACTTCTGACTTTGGTGCATTTAAGTGCTACACACATCACCAATTTTACTTTTATCTTTATGTGGACATTTTTAACTGTCTCTCCCAATTAAAGTCTCTGTGGAAATGCATGTTTTGCCCTCCATTGTCTTCCCTTATTATGTTCTCATGTTCCCCTTTTTATCGCCTTTTATCGCCTTTTATATGTTTTGTTTTATCTTTTTTCTCAATATTTGTGTCTCATCTGAAGAGTGGCTGAGTGCACCACTGACAGCCCTCTACCCATATGGGCCCACAGAATGAAATTACACTAAAGAAAAAAGGCCCAGGCGTCGGCTGAATGAGTGATGAGAGTGGACTGAAGTGTGCACGTGGCCGATGTAGCCGACTTGGACAAGTCTGACAGCTGGAAATCGACATCGATACTGATGGAAACAACTATGATAAGCAACCATTTCAGGAGATGGTTGATTACTGTGTGGTGGTGTCTGCGCCATTGCTTGCTCCACTAATGATGGATTAGGCCTTGACTCGAGGACCACCGATCTTGACAACACAGGCTTTGTACATTCTAGCAAGACAAGAAGGACGAATAGTGGTTGGGGGGGGGGGGGGGGCCCTGGCCACGGCTGGCAAGCCCGTGTCCTCCTAGACAACGATCAAGATGTGGGACAGAACTCGATTTGTATGACGTTATTCTGCAGGAACACGATTCACCCCCACCCCCATTAACATCACACTGGACGTCGATAACCTCCAACAGGAGGTTCTAGGCGCTGCAGTCTGGAACCGTGAGACCGCTACGGTCGCAGGTTCGAATCCTGCCTCGGGCATGGATGTGTGTGATGTCCTTAGGTTAGTTAGGTTTAACTAGTTCTAAGATCTAGGGGAATAATGACCTCAGAAGTTGAGTCCCATAGTGCTCAGAGCCATTTCAACCTCCAACAACAGGTCGCCAATGACCACCTAACCATCATTGAAAACCGACGACAACGAAAAAAACTTGTCAGAGCTGCTAGACATGACAAACTGGCTTCTGATCGTGACTACAACGCCTCTTCTCGGGAGGAAGCTGTCCTCGATTTTGCATCCGACTCGCACACGTCCCACCACCTGGAAATCGAGATCGATCCTTATGGAAACGACGATGATTAGCAACTGTTTCAAATGGTGCACCAGAAGCACATATGCCGTAAATGACTCAGTAGAAGACATCGACGAGCGACAGACTCCCTCCCCCCACACCCCCCACCCCCAACATCGAATGCATATGAACTGCTACAGAATGAGGCTGAACAAATGGAAGTTACTGCTCCATCTGACACCAATGCGAGCACTTGAACGTTTGCCCCAGGACCTTCTAAAACTTCAAACCCTTCAACTGTCAAAATACTGCCTATCACAATCCATACAATAGCCATTATGAAATGCATTAAATGTATTCACAATTGGAATATGGACAACCACAGCTGTAGTGTGGAATGACAACAATGACAAACTGTGCCAGACTGGGACTCGAACCCGAATTTCTCGCATTCGGCTATCTGTGCACGACTCATTACCAGTCCCAAAATTCCACATATCATCAATATGCCTCCATGCATATCCAAAGGATATACAGATACAAAGTGTCAATAGAGTCAGCATCGAGAAACCAGAACTCGAGGATATCATCGACAGATACAAAGTAGACATCCTCTTTTTGATGCAGCCACACCTGCATTCTATCCAGTCGTACGAATTTGATAAGCTGATTGGGTATCAGACAGATCGACCGAATGGCTGAGGGGGGGGGGGGGGAGAAAAACACTCACACACACACACACATTCCAGTCATTCTCGCACCACTTATTCTCCTTGAAGAAATTGCAGAAATATCTGTTTGGGGACCTTTGTGCTAAACACTACACCTGGAATTCCTGACGTAAAAACCCATAAGGTGAGAGGCTGTATGACTTACAGGAATGCTAGGAGCCAAACGCTCTTGTACTTGAAGATCGAACACTCATATGAGCAAATCGTAATGACAGCCCAGATGTCCTCAACACAGCTGTGCTCAAGGATATAAATACTCATCTCAGCTCGGCATCATTGACTTCATCCGACCAGAATCCTGTCCTTGGTTGCATTAGTGGGGCACCAGACCACTTCTACCACACAGCAACTGGCATAATTTCAGTTCCTGGCTAAACAACAATGTTCGACCAACAGAAGATGTATCAACCCTAGCATCCATCGATGATATTATTTCAACCATGACTGGCAAGATCAAGAGAGCTCTTTGACAGGCGTCAGTCAGAATTACACATACTATAAGCCAGTATGAAAACTTTTCCCCACTGTTGCATTACCTCAAGTCTCTCAAAAACAGATCTCACAGGTGGTGTGAAAGGTATTGTAACCCTTGTGTTCACAGGGAAATGAAGAGATCGGTACATGAATCCACTTTTGAGCTATTGGACATAGGCAGGAAGTGTGGCAAGACAACATAGAGACCTTCGTACTTTAGTCTTGTGATGAGTGGTGACTTGTCTGATCGTTAGGTCAGTGTCATTCACCGAAATTAACCATCTGTAACCCAAACGATTAATGCTAGGCTGCTCTGGCCAAGGCAAAAATTTGTGCACCGACATATGAGGCTCAATGCACTTTAGACCTGGATGACGGCGACGGCCACAGGAGTTTTTGTTCGGCGGAGGCAACCAGCCCACTGGTAAGTCCATAGGAGGGTGAGTTAGCGTGCAGCTGCGCCGGCCGGCCGACCGCCCACGGACCAAAACAGTTTTTGCCAGAGAAAAGGGATAATGGCCTGCGAGTTCACCTTAAAAGCCAAACCCGCTGTATTGTTTGGGAGAGCCCCAGCATACGCATTTTTTGACGAACATAGTGCGCAGTTTCAGAGTTCTCACAGGGGGACAGTAAACGCCTAATGCAGATGCTATATATTTCCGGATTGCTCAGCCTAAACTTAGCGCCATTCTCCCATTTGTAAGAGTAACGCCTATTGGTGGACTATTTCTGATGCAATGAGATGGAGGATTGAGGGAAAGACAGTGAATAATATACCCTTTCGCTTTTTGCATGGAGGGAAGTCGTTCTGGTGACACTCTTGTAGCAGGAACAAGTAGCGAGTGTCTCTCCTCAGTACTGCACTGAGAGAGCACCTCTGTCGCTAGCGAATCGGAGTGATACTCTATACTGAGTCGCTCGTGATTAAGCGTTTGTTCACTGTGTTGGCTGCTACACTTAATGTGTGATGTGAACACAGACAGAGTATTAGTTAGCGCCTGCGAGCGAACATTGAGAGGCATCGCGGTTGACTGGTTACCTGACTGGAGTACCCCACCAATAGTTAGACTAAGGGCAGATAGGAGTCCTTGACTTCATCAAGGCATAGCGAGAGTTCGATTGGAGAAGGTCAATCCAGATAGAAAGAAATAGTTTCGTTATTTTTAAGTGGCGAACGACACAGACAGCAGTCGTCGCAGTTCACAATATTGCGCACTACAGTGTAGGCGAGCCACATCTTTCTTCCATTAGAGATAACACACTTCATTCACGTCATTCCATTACATTTCTCACACTACAGTCTCGACCATACTTAGAAAAATTTAATCGGATAACTATTCAAGTTGAGTAGGCGCGGCTCCCAGCCATTTTGCCGAGTAAATAACATTCTTAAAGAATAGGGATAAAAGAGCTACCCCACACTTTGTATATATATGTCATTAACAGGATTCCAATCCATAAGAGGTAACCTCCTATTCCGAAAAGAACCCAGAAATTTGTGAATCAGTTTATAAATAAAAGTTTCACTTGATTTTTTTAGATTTTGCAATAAATAATATTCTCCGTTCGTTTAATGTTTTTCTTAATTTAACGAGCAATACTCCAGTACCCAAATATCCCACTAGTTACGTAAGAAAATAGAATATTTTTGTGTCCTTTCCTTACAGTGGACAACTCCAGAAGATATTTATTGCTGAAAGTTTTTCAGGCATTTCTTTCTGGTACATTAGGAATGTCTGTCTGACTTTTGTAGTAGTGTGGGGTGGAAATTGCTTCTTGCAGGAGCCAAAGGGTACATGTCACATCAATCCGTTAAGCATTCATCAACTTAACACCCACACACTGACAACTTAAGTGTATGCTGTAGGGATATTTCCCGACTCCATGGAAGATTGCCTGGGCAGTCCCAATACCAAAGCCAGAGAAGAACTTGACACACCTGCAAAACTACTGTCCAATAAGTTACTCCTGACTCTCTCGAAAGGCTCAAATCGCTACTATTGAAGAGAATTCAGCAACGAATCCTCGACAGCAATATTATATGTCCAGACCAGTTTGCATTTCAACCTTCACTGAAGAAATGCAATTCATCTGGGTCTTCAAATTTGCTGTTCACAATTATGTGCCACCAGTTTTTTGTTTTTGTTTTGTTTTTTAGGATGTCGAAAAGTCATACCATCAAATCTGTCAAGACAGGTCATTATTCAAAGTGGTGAAGTTGAGACTACTCCCAGACTACAGCCTCAATATTTTGGACAGCTTTTTGTGCAATAAGCATAAATGAGTGAAGATCGAGGGCAGCATTATAGCCTCCAAAACCTCACAGACACCATCCTTGAAGGTTCTGTGCTGTCTCTACTACTCTTTGTCATCTATGTCAATGACATTCCTCCATTGTCTTGGCTGGTGCTTTCCCAATTCATGGACGACACCGCCTTGCTGACTGGTAACTGGAGAGTCAGTTTGGTCATCCCTTTCCTACAACGCCAACTCACGATTGTAGAACTCTTGGCGAAGGAAAATACAGTTACTATAAATACAAAAAAGACGACAGCGGTGATTTTTGTCCAACACCGACAGTATCTGAGAGACAGACTCATTCTTCACCATCACAAAATCCCATGGAACAAGCACGTTGAGTACCTTGGGTTCACCTCCAACAATAAGTCGTTTTTGAAACAGAATGTACAGGATAAAAGGATCAAGATTTCACAACTCACCTGCCAACTAGATCGACTACTTGCCAGCTCACAGATGAACGTCAATACGAAACTTCGCCTTTGCAGGGAAACAGTCCTCGCAGCTGATTTAAATGGTTTTTCCATGTGGGGGACAAGCAGATAATTTGAGAACCCCTGAGACTTTGCAAAATTCATGTCTTCGAGTCAGCTGGCCACAGTGGCCATGCGGTTCTAGGCGCTTCCGAGTGGAACAGCGCGACTGCTACGGTCACAGGTTCGAATCCTGCATCGGGTATGGATGTGTGTGATGTCCTTAGGTTAGTTAGGTTTAATTAGTTCTAAGTTCTAGAGGACTGATGACCTCAGATGTTAAGTCCCATAGTGCTCAAAGCCATTTTCTTCGAGTCATTCTTGGGGTCCACTCGTGTTGGAATTCCTGATGTACATGAAGAGCTTAACCAACCAACGATCCAGGAAAACATAATCCAGGACATATGCAAGCTCATGGACAAAATAGAAGCTCTATGACTCACGTCACTTCACTTAGAATATGTTGGATCAGTAGCTCCTGAGCGTTGTCACTGGGTCTGGGTGGCTCAGGTAACTATTGAGGTGCAACAGTAACTATCTACCTCAACTTTCACCTACATGCTATAAAGGCCAAAGCCCAGTGCCCTTATCAGGATTGCAATACACATAATCTTACACCTTGACCATTCACAAAGGTAGTCTAGCCACCAAACTCGTAGCAGTTCGTCACAGCCATAAGAAAAGGTCCAGACCTCAGCCATGATCCAACTGCGCTGCACACTCGTATCGTTCATTCTGCTTGGAGTTGCTACGCCTATGCTCTCGACTTGATTCGCTCTCAGGACTTGTCATTCTGTCACGTTGTCATTGTTTTTCTTCCATCACTGATGTTGTCTTTTTGTGGTTTTCAGCCAGTCACCATCGACGCCCACAGCAGGTCTGCTAGTGTCTCTTGCTCGTGTCCGATTGCGGTTGCTATACAAACAATATATAAAAAATATCCATAGCTAGTGTGTTTGTCCCTTACCGGCTTGTGGTCTAGAAAGAACAGGTAGATATGCCATTGATGCCGATTTATGGTATACTTTTGTGTTATCCACAAAGACGACAGAGGATGGACGACAAACATTATATTACTCAGTCACAATATTACTGCACTTGGCATTTATCGAAAATGTGCGATGACATTACAATAAACAAGTACAGTGCTGACTAAGAAAAACTCACTGCACTTTCAGGTCAGTTGCACATAAACTGTCAACCCGATTAAATGCCTACTTATAACAGGCCAACCAAATCGCCCTCAAACCCAGGTGAAATAATACTGCGGTGGACTGATACGAGATGAGCACTTATTTTTGTTTTGAAAATGCCATTTTTAGTCTACAGCCGCAGTTTATTTATTTTGCCTCCCAGCTACCGGTTGCGGTACACAGGCCATCCTTTGGCACGCAGTCGTTACCCTCGCTTCCCAGATAAGTGTGTCAGATTTTTGTATTTGACGGGTAACTTCTACTCAGGAACCGAACGAAACTAGTAGTAAAATAAATAAACTGCTACTAAAGACTAAAACAAATATTTTTAGTATTGGTCGTTGTTCCATTGACAGTATATGGGAAATATGTATTTTTATATGTAAATTGAAGGTGGAGGGGGGCAGAAAGGAGACGGTTAGGAAGGGAGAATTGATGTCAGTTGCATCGAGACTTTATGCCGAAGCAGTGGCGACGAGTGAAAGATGTGTGCACCTGTGACCTCGTGTTCACTAGGCAGTCGTGTTAAGCACCTGCACCATCCGGACACAGTGTTCATCGCACCAGCACGGAGTGTCTGAGCAGACCATCTTCACCACAGAGATTTCTGCAGGACAGCAGACGTGCATCCTCACTGAAGAAGATACCACACATTCATATAACTGATTTTCCTCGATGAGCGACCAATCCACCTTCTTCGGTGCAGATACACAGTACCTCTGACGTGCCACAGGAACCTCACAGTAGTGAGCATTCAGGACATGGGCAGGGATCGCGGGCAGGTGGCGTTGGGTGGGAGCTGGGTCAGCCGAGATAGTCCGCGCACTTGCGATAAACACTGTGTCCGGGGTTCGTAAAGTGATTAACACGACTGACTACTAAGCAGGAGGACATGCATTCAAAACCCAGTCCAGCACACATTTTCACTAGTCGGCGCTGATTCCGTGGAAAGCCCAATGCAGCTGATATAAATAGTCCCTTCCATTTCCTTTCCTCTCTCCCCCTTCAACAGCTGAGCATTCCACGTAGTCTCTTCTTTTGGACATGTCAGAAAGAGCAGATAGTCCGCAGCTCGTGGTCGTGCGTTAGCGTTCTCGCTTCCCGCGCCCGGGTTCCCGGGTTCGATTCCCGGCGGGGTCAGGGATTTTCTCTGCCTCGTGATGACTGGGTGTTGTGTGATGTCCTTAGGTTAGTTAGGTTTAAGCAGTTCTAAGTTCTAGAGGACTGATGACCATAGATGTTAAGTCCCATAGTGCTCAGAGCCATTTGAACCATTTTTGAAAGAGCAGAAACTATGCATTCATATACGTATTTTCGTTTCCTATCAGCAGCAAGAACATTGTAGGTTATTTTAATAAATGGTGGGAATATGTAAGAGATCAGGCTACCATTTGCGTAGGAAGCCACCACACCAGTGTAAACATGTGGTCAACACATGTCGTGCAATCGTATTGACGAGGCAGAATATAAAGCGTTAAGACATTATCTTATTGGCGCTTCTTAAAAACGAACTAATAGGCATCCACCATTTAAGGTGAAAGTGTATTGAAGCTATGTTATAACAAAACAGTGCTCTTCCATTCTAAGACAGCTTTTCTACTTAAATGAACGAATAATTTGGAGCAGTGAAGGTTATATTGTGTCACAAATGAGCAAAACAACCACCAGTCTTGTTAAGAAATCACAGTGGGAACCTGCTGTTCTTTATTTCAACTGGTATAGGATGAGTGATTTAACGAGCAACCGCGTTCACTGTACTCCATCGCATTCTGTGTATCGTGCTTTGGTAGGCATTAGTTCTCGTCAAACAGCACTTCTAGCGAACATTGTACTGCATTAGGTTCACTAACTGGATCACAGACACAAGTTTACGAAACAATGTAGTGAATAAATCGTCAGTATGGGATGTAGCATTTCGGTGTACACCACTATTGGTAGCTCGTGTTACACCACGTGTTATTCACGTCCCTCCGGTTTACACACGCGAATAAACCAACATTGATCACAGTGTATAAAGCTCTACGGTACGCCGTTCTATGTGAAATGGTTCCGATCCAAGTCTGTGTTAACTGAGGCACTGTTACGTTATACATATATAAAATTTATATATATATATATATATATATATATATATATATATATATATATATATATATATATATATATATATATATATTTTAATTTATCAGGTTAAATTTTTTGTTTGTTTGTTAGAGCATGATTCTTTCTCTCAGGGAGATTATCTTTTCTTATCACTTTTACTTACGTGCATAAGTAAATATGAAACGGGTTCTTGAAAGGCCACTGTTATTCTTGTATCAACTTCAGATTTTGAACGTGATGACTAAAATATAGTAGCCGTTAACTGAATGGAATGAAATCTTGTTAATTTGTATTTATTGATTGCAAAGCAATGCTCGAGAGAATTTCGATTGTTGCCGTGGAGTGCCCAAGATAAAACTTACTGAACTGATGGAATCTGTACAATTTAAAAAATGAACTTTAACATTAAATTAATTATCTGTTACAATTTAGAAACGTTCTTACAACGAAATCTCTCGCGTTTACAGTTACTGCTAACACTTTGAAAAACAAATCAATACTTCGGCACGTAATGGCCGACCAGAGGCTGTATCGGAAGATGAGCTTTCTGCAGTGCAAATTACTGAAAAAAGATGCTTATTAAAACTAATTAGCCGCTGCGACCATTTGAGGTGACAACTATTACAAAGAAATTCATTTTGTGATAACAACAATTAGTTTATTTTAGCAGAATACAGAATAACTTACATCAAATATGTGTAGCCGCTCAATGGCTGCCTTCTGTATCGCGAAACAAAACACTGTGTGTACCATAGAGTACGTCCATCCTCCTCGGCCGTACAATCGCGTTTCTTAGCGATTCTTTTTTATTTCACAGACATGTCTTAAATAAATATGCTACTTTTAAATTATCGCTGCATATCAGGTTTTTTTTTTCAAGAACATTAACTGTATCCTTTATACTAATTATGCTCATAAAATACGTTAAGTGTTTACAAATAAATCTCAGTTCCCCCTTAATACTCCACAATATTGTTCACCGCTTACAACCGATAAAAACATCAATATTTACGTGACGCACCGCCACAGCAGGCGGGCAGCCGCGGTGCCACAGCGCGTTGTTCCAACAACAGTAGCTCAATGCCTTCACTAATACAGTAAGGACATGAGGTGAAAATAATAGTGGATTTACTGTCAAAGCCTATCTTGGGACTAAATACCTGAACAGCTATCATTTCTTTCCATTTGCAACGCAGTATCCGTCAAGTTTATATGCCGTCCCGCCGCGTACTTTTAAACTTTGCAGGATTATATCGATGCTGTTCACTTCACGAAACTTACTGAACACCGAATTCAACACATGAAAGGCAGAACCGTCAGAGTAATGTTCTTCAAGAAAGCAAGACATTTTCACTACAATGTTACGGTGTCCAAATGTTTGCTCTACAGTCAACGATGAATGTAACTACACGTCAGCTACATAATATTTGCTTGACTGACTACTGACAATCTCTTTACTTCTTACCAGAACAGGATGTCTTTTCAACGTGATCCACTACAGTATATGCGGTACTACAAGTATTGTGTGTGTGTGTGTGTGTGTGTGTGTGTGTGTGTGTGTGTGTGTGTGTGTGTGTGGAGTGGAGTGTAATATCTGTGTTGTGCGATGGTGAAAGAGGGCGGAGGGTGAAACGCAGTGCTAGCAAACAGCCCACTCCTCGTGAACAGCACCAAGAGGGCCGCCGAACTTGAGGCCCCCATCCAACGAACGGGTCGCCATCAACAGCGCCACACGCCCTCGCTCCATGAGACACTGCAGGCAGGTTTCGAATTACATTCACGGGTTTGGCACAGAAGCTGGTAATGGGAAACCTTCTGCCACCACGTCTCCACCTCTTGCCGGTCAAATACTGGGGGTGGAAATTTTCTCCACAACCATGATTCGAGCCAGTTCACCTCCAGGTGGAGCGGACCCACAGAGCTGTGCGTTAGAGACTTTGCGCACGAAGGCCAGAATGGCTGTTGATTCCACAAGGGTTACAGATTCTAATTATGTGGTTAAAGCTCCGTGGCTTCTTTACTTAAAGTTTCTTTATTCTAATTATTTAATTTCTTTACTCGTTTGTTTCCCTTTCCTTTAGACAGAGGGCACTAGATGGGATTCACATTATTAACAAGTCAGGACACCCTCCTCTTCACTTTGGACATTTTCCTTTTCTTTCATATTGAAGTCGCAAGTTTATGTGATACAAGGCATGGAAAAAATAAACCACCAAGTTCAGCTGCCACTTAAACTCTGATATTCAACATAATAGGTTACAGAGCTGCTTCAGGCTTTGGACCATCGCGTGAGCTAAAGACGCTAAGGCACTCGTAACTTTCCTTCTGAAGTGGGTGAGACAGCTGTTTCTGGTCAGTCAGATGATTCCGCAGTAAACGTTCGGTGACAGAACTAAAATTCCAATGCAATACTAACACATACGCTCGTTTTATAATGGCAACTGACGTGAAGTAGTCTCAGACTATATGTAAGGTGAATGCAGTTACAAAATGGATTTGATATACAACAGCATGTAAACAAACAAGCGTAAAGTTACTGAAGTGCTGAAAGCAATTCAACAGAAATTACCATTCCTAAATTTCGGACAGTTGCAACAAGACCAATTCCCTCAGAATCGTTTAAACCAGTGGGAAAGTCTGAAAAGGCTCTCTCAAGCTATGGATGGAGGTAGAAGTGCAGAAGAAGCAGAATCAGAAGAGGAAAAGTAGAGGAGAACACTATTTTCGATTTACCAATTACATTAACGAGGACATATATTGGGTCAGCAAGGATAACCCATATGTGTTAGGTAGGTACCTGATACATTTAAACAAGTATGCAGTACAGGTAGGGAATAAGAAATTTGACAGAACATCAGGTTTATTTGAGATAATATTTTTCGAAACTTCTAATCCTAACAAGTGTCTACCGACAAAGATGCAAACGTAAGCTAAAATATTGCATATGACTAACGTACGTAGGAAAGGCAACGACCCAAAAGGACGAATGAAACTGTATAAAGTAAGAAATACAATGATATTATTAAATCTGCTTTAAAAGGTACATACAACGCAGGAAAAGGCTCAACATAAAAGACTGAACACACCATGTCTGAAGCGTATATACAGGGTTGATTGATAAGCCTGGCAAATTTACTGGAGCATTTTTATTGCGCCTTTATGATTGGTAAGCTTGATTATTCAGAGGATCATATAGAGAAATTCAACAATGTACAGCATACAGTTCGTTGTTGGCAGCCATCTGCATTGATCAGTGTTTTGAGCACAGTTGAAAATGGAGAAAACTGAGAATCGTGCTATTATTAAACATTTTCACGTGAGAGATTTGGCTGCCACACAGGTAAGCTGGGTAAAATTCATGTTTGCTCTGTATCATCACTGAAGACCATTTAATTCTGGATTATAGTATTTCAATGGGCCCAGACAAGCTCTTAAGGCGAAGAGCGTTCCAGCTGTTCAGTTGAGGTCACTACAAAGGAAACCATTTACAAAATTTATAATACATTAATTCAAGACCATCCCATAAAAATTCGTGAGATCGCAGATATTGAGGGCATCTCAAATGAACGAGTGCATAATATCCTGTACGGAAAGTAGCTGGGAAGAAGTTGTGTGCGCTGTGGGTGGCGCAATTGCTCACTGTTGACCAAAAGTGCATCCAGCACAACATTTCAACATAATGTCTGGCCACGTTTAATTGCAATCTCCAAGACGTTTTGCACCGATTTGTGACTGTTGACGAAACCTGAACCAATCATTACACACCAGAGTCAAAATTGCAGTCAAAACAATGGGGAAAGGATGGTGAAATTGTACCATCAGCTGGAAAGATGATGGCCACTGGTTTTTGGGATTCTCATGGAGTAATCCTCATAGTTTACTTGAAAAATGCCCAAAAATTAATTGGACTGTATTGTCAATCGTTGGTGGATCGTGTGAAGCTTGCATTGTCTGAATAAAAGACCGGGGGCGGCACGCAAAAAATTGCTCTTTCACCAGGATAATACACCATCCCACACATGGGTAATAACAGTGGCGATAGTGTATGAATTGGGCCTTAAATTGGTTCCTCATCCACTCTGTACACCACACCTAGCCCCGAGTGACTATTTCCTATTTCCTGTTTCCTACCTTCAAACTTTGACTTGATGAGGAAGAAAGTTCCATCAAATGAGAAAGTGATAATTGCAGTCAATGAGTGTTTAGCATATTTTGACAGAACCCAGATTTCTGATGAGATGGAAATGCTGGAGGGTGGTTGGACCAAGTGTATATCACTCAAAGGAAACTACTTTGAGAAGTGATATGAGTTGTTTGCGAAACAAAAACCTTTTATTGCTCTTTTTCCACACTTATTAAGATGAAACAAACAAATCATAGAATGGTTACAACTGCTCACAGCATCAGCTGCAGCAGGGAATAGCTTACACGAATCAAATCATGTCAGTAAGTTCAGAGCTTTGAGAAAGATACATCACTGACTAATTATGCAGACAGTTGTCATGAGCTTCACAAACCAGCACACAAAACATTCCCATGTAATCCAGTATGTGCTACAGTACGCCAATGCGAATAACCTGTGAATGATTCAGAAGGAGCACAGGCTGGCTAACGATGTGAGTTACGTCCTTCACTAGGACGTGAAATATCTTTATGGACAAGCCATATTGCAATCTCTGCCGTTTGGTGGGTTTTAATCGCTGTGCAAGTAGAAAATCTGCAGACTGGAAAAAGGGATCCATCGTGTGGCTGCAGATGCTGCCGAGGAGTGTGTCCTGCAGGCAAATCTGGCATATCCCCTCCATGTGCATGATGCACACAGCGGTTTGCCACTGTCTACAGAGCGCCTAGACGTTCAAAATTGATCTGCCCCCAAATTGATGAAAACACAGGGGAGTAAGCGGAGATACATTCAACACTACAGGAACCTCCAGCAATTTCTCAGTTTGGATATGAGACTTATTAGGTGGCATCTCCTTCAGTCAGCATCCTTGGTTGAAGAAGTACATTGATGTTAATATCTAAAAGAGGGGCCTCGCGATGTGTGGCTTTGAAAATAATTTTTATAAATTAATGAATAGATCTGCTTTCGGCAAAACTAGGGAGAATGTAAAAACCGGCCATGAATTTCATTTAGTTTACCGCTGGGACGGATGTTACGGTGCAAGAGATCAAGCTGCAAACTTAAATTTTAAGTGGGCCACGGTTTTCAATGAAGGACTAGTCACATTTTAGGGTTTCAGTGGTGTTTAGGAAGCCTGTCTATATCAATTTGTGTATTCTGGACCTCTGAAAATTTCACATGTACTGATTCCACTTGCTGATCCGTTTTATATAGATACAGATTCTGTTATCTACTGGGTAAAATACTGTTATCCATACGAAATTATTAGGTACAATACAAAGAAGATCGACAGGTCTGCATATGCAGCTGATAATCCTTATGGAGTCATACCCCAGAAGAAGTTTATCAGGCTGATGGAAGATGGAAAGAATGTTTCAAGACTATGTAATTAGTGTGGTTCAGACCCAAAATGTATGCATACCAAATAGAAGCAGGGGCCACCCAAAGATGGGCTAAGGTAGTGCATCGTACAGTGTTGAGCTCTTATGATTTGAGACCACAAGGACCACGTGCATGGTGGTGATGCTTCTCTGCAAATGGTCCACCAAGCAGTCTCAATTACGAGATCATATGCTACATACTACAGGTGAAAGTCAGCATGCCCAAAAATGATAACAATCTCTTCAGCTATGCAGATAGTATCAGGACACATCCATTCTCACACTATTCAGTCACGTGTGAATTTGTGTGTGTCTGTGTGTGTGTGTGTGTGTGTGTGTGTGTGTTTGCGTGTGTGTGTGTGTGTGTGTGTGTGTGTGTGTGTGTGTGTGTGTGTGTGTGTGTGTGAGTGAGTGAGTGTAACAGATAGATGAAGTGTTTGTCTTAATTGTGTTTATCTGTATAAGTGTGTTAACTCATTGCACACTATGTATGAAAGCACATTGTACAAAAATATACTACATTTTTTATGAATATTGTATATACACTGAAGTGACAAAGAAAGTGGTATTCTAACACAGAGATATGTAGACAGGCATAATATGGCGCTGCGGTCTGCAGCACATATAATTATAAGACAAGTGTCTGACGCAGTTGTTACATCGGTTACTGCTGCTACACTGGCAGGTTATCACGAATTAAGTGAATTTGAATGTGGTGTTATAGTCGGCGAACGAGCAATGTGACACCACGCCTCCGAAATAGCGATGATGTGGGGATTTTTCCATACGACCATAATCATCAAATCTCTTACATCACTGCAGCCGGAAATAGATTCTGCAAGAATGGAACCGATGACTGAAAAGAATCGTTCAACGTGACAGAAGTGTAAATCTTCCAGAAATTGTTGCAGATTTCAGTGCTGGGCCATCAACAAGCTTCAGTATGAGAACAGTTCGATGAAACATCATCGATATGGGGAATCTGAGCTGAAGGCCCAATCTTGGCCCATTAACTGACATTGGACTGTTGATGACTGTAAACATGTTGCCTGGTCAGACGAGTCTCGTTTCAAATTGTATCGAGTGGATGGACATGTACGGGTATGGAGAAAACTTCATGAATCCATGGACCCTACATGTCAGCAGTCGACTGTTTAAGTTGCTGGAAGCTTTGTAATGGTGTGGGGCAGACGGAGTGTTATGGGGCCCCTCATACGTCTTGATACGACGCTGAGAGGGGACATGTATGTAAGCATCCTGTCAACCAACTGACTTGGGCAATTCCAGCAGGACAATGCGATACGCCAAATGTCCAGAAGTGCTATAGAGTGACTCCAGGAACACTCTTCTGAGATTAAACACTTATGCAGGCCACCAAATTCCCCAGATGTGAACATTATTGAGCATATCTGATATGCCTTGCAATGTTCTGTTCAGAAGAGATCTTCACCCACTCGTACTCTTACAAATTTATGGACAGCCCTGCAGGATTCATGGCGTCAGTTTCCTCCAGCACTCACTGCAGACATAGTTGAGTCCATGACTTGTCGTGTTGTGGCACTTCTGTGTGCTCACGCGGGCCCTACACACTATTAGGCAGGTGTACCATTTTCTTTGGCTCTTCAGTGTAGGCTATATGTGTGGTTCTTTCTTCACCTGCTGCTGCTAGTGCACCGATATTATTTGCACATACAAAAACTAATCAGAAAAGAAAAAAAATAGTTTCTAATTAGTACTTGGAATTAAATGCAAATATGGTAGATGATCGAATAGAAGAAAACACATTATTTACTAGTTTAAACATATGTATGGAATTAAATTTGAAATACTATATGTGACTAAATTGTATGCAAGATGTACACATTAAAAATGTACATCGATCATTTTGTTTACAAAAAAAGATCGTTAACTAAAAAACCATTAACTGTTGTATTGTTATATCATTGTTATATCTTTCTTCTAGAAAGAAACCTTATCTTTACAAATGGTTAGCCATATGTAAATGTTGAAAAAGAAGAATTTTCTTAAATCAATGTTGTAAGATGTGGATAGCTATTTGCAGTGTGCTGCATTGAACACGTCTTTTCATTACGAATAGACACCTTTACATATCAGCATAAAGTGTGTTCAATAGCAAAGTTCAAAGTAAAAAAATAAGAATTAATAGTATTATATACAGTCATATTAGCTTCATGACACATTACCACACTGTTACAGTAACTACATATAATTCATCATTAACATTAAAATGCTGACTGCTGCTGGCCACACGCTTTGACGTGGCACCTCTCTAGCAGCTCTTCTTTGTGCACCACGAGCTGTGGTGTGGCGCCAGCACTACAGTGGAGGCACAGGCTGGGTGGGGAGCTGGCTGCGGCCCCACCCCTGCAGGTCTCCTCTTGAG
This sequence comes from Schistocerca nitens, assembly GCF_023898315.1. Classification (NCBI taxonomy): domain Eukaryota; kingdom Metazoa; phylum Arthropoda; class Insecta; order Orthoptera; family Acrididae; genus Schistocerca; species Schistocerca nitens. The sequence continues at coordinate 26,111,615 of NC_064624.1, forward strand.
GACAATGCTGGAGACTTTCGAGTAAGCACTCACTCTTGGGGTGGTTATGAGCAATTGAATGATGAGGATTGGGATGCCGTGGGACATAAAGAACAATTTATTTTGTATTTTCTTTATTTACACATGTACATTACATACTCATTGTGTTTAGCAATGTTTTCTAAGAAGTTGCCTTATATGAGTCTTAAATTCAGCCTCTATAGTACTCAGTAGCATTCAGTCCAACAAGGCCTCATCATATATATATGAGTAGATATATCATCCCTGAATTCTGCTATAGTGGACTTCATACTAATCGGTTCTCCTGGCACAAGGAGAATACATGCCTTTATAAACTGCTACTCTTACATTCAGGTGCCAGAATGTTAGTCTTTTTGTAGCAGTCGCTAACACACAGTATAAATCATCCAAATCCCCCACACGAGAATGTTTTATTTAAATGCCCAGATCCATGAAGTTAATCAAGCATAGCTTCCCTGTAGATATCCACTGCTGAAATCCTCTTCCCTTAAATTTTAGTGTGAGTCAGTGAATGAAATGGAACACACTCTGTCGTCATTTACATTTTTTTTATACTCCCTCACGCTAACAGGTAGTCCTCTCATGCCAAAAACACACTGAAACTTTTCTACATCTGTACTCATGATGGGCCTACATCCACGTGCTTAGATAGAATCAAATTATATGTGTTGGTGAAAAGCAGAACACTTCTGCAACGTAACTGAGACTTGACGATTTGAGGAACGTCAGAAATCTGTACAAGATAGTAGAAGGGCTGCAGAGTTTGATAAATCTGAAAGGTTGTCTGTGGCTTGCTGTTGCATTTCAGCTGTTCCGTGTCTTCCTAAAAAAATACATAGGTATAGTCGAATATATTTGATTTTTTGCCGATCCCTGCTGACAGCACTTTGTGATGCTCTTTTCACTACTATATACGGACCTGAAACGATCCTTATTGGGCGACAGCAATTTGGAGGAGGGCAATGAAGGGGGAGGGAAGGGTGAAAGGACGGGAGGGTGACATAAGCAGTTATGTCTGCTGTAATATCACACCGGAAGAAAAGAGCTGACAGATACTGAGGCAGCGATTTCGCTCGCAGCCTACAATGATCCTGTGCTACGAACCCTCACTGCAGTCTCTTAACGAATGAACGAGCGTACAGAATAGGTTTCTAGATATGTGAGTGGTACGAAAATTTCTTAACAACAGAACCCCTTACATTGTAATCGGCAACGAGTGTTCATGAGAGACAAAGGTATCGCCGAGAGTGCCGCAGAACATAATCTGACAGGGAGGATGAGCTGATGGTGGTGTGGTGTACGGGGAGATGTAACTGTTGAGTGACTGTATGAGGGTATAAGATGACTTAAAAAATTTCTAGTTGGTAAGATGATTCGTAATTAGATGTAAGTGTAGAAATATTCGAATGTAGCATTAGCGGTGTGCTGCTTGACAGATTCATATCGATGAAATATCAAGGTTTAACGTTGCAAAGCGATATGAAGTGGAATGAGCATGTAAGGATGCAGCAGAGAAGGTGAATGCTCGACTTCGATTCGGAGAGTTTTAGGAGAGTGAGGTTCATCTGTAGAAGACAGAATGTAGGACACTAGTACAACCCATTCTTGGGTCCTGTTTGAGTGTTTTGGATCCGCACCAGGTCCTATGAAAGGAAGACTTCGAAGCAATGGAGAGGTGTGTAGCCAGATTTGTTACCTGTAGGTTCGAATAACATGCGAGTGTTATGGAGGTCGTTTGTGAACCTTAGGAACTGCTGTAGGGAAGACGATGTTCTTTTCGAGGAACACTATTGAGGAAATTTAGAGAACCGACAACGTTCGAAGCTGACTGCAAAACGATTTCACTGGCGTCAACGTCCTTTTGGCGTAAGGAGCACTAAGACAGAGAAATTACGGTGTCTATGGAGGCATATAGAGAGTCGTTTTCCCCCTCGCTCTATTTACGAGGAAAGGAAATGACTAGCGCAGGTGCAAGGCAACTTGCACCATGCACCACACTGTGACGTATGGCGTACGTATGGAGATGTAGATGTAGATCGACAATCTACACCAATACTCAGCATGCCACCTGGCTCTGTGTGGCGGAGGGTGCTTCTAGCACCACTAAGTGACAGTCGCTTTACTGGATTTGTTGCATCTTCTGGGTGCCCTGCAATCAAACTCTCTCTGGCTCATCTTCCCTACAAGATTGGACCTAATTGTAATCCCTTGGCAGTTAGTTGAATTGGCACCCTTTGGATTTGTGTGACTCATCGAGTAGCAGGAATTTAACGGATTCCTTCTAGTTCTCAAGTGAATGCCATAATACTTTTCATTATTTAGAATAAACTGCCACTTTTCGTACCAAAACCGATATATTCTCTAAATCATTTTGCAATTGGTTTTGATCTTCTGATGACCTAGATGGTAAACGACAGCATCATACGTAAACAATGGCGGCTCATATTGCCTCCTAAATCGTTTATATAGATTAGAAACAGCAGAACGCCTACAACAGCTCCTTGAAGAAGGCCACATTTCACATTTGTTTTACTGGACGACTTTTGTGAATTACTACTGCGCACAGAGGAATATGGCTGCGATGCGAAGGAGAGACGTCACGTGTCCTGTGTTTAGCCGTCCTGTGGCAGACTTCCGCCTCTCTCGTCGTTATATCGAGGCTGCGCTCCCTGCGACGCGCACTGCCTCTGCCTGCTGCCCGGTGTCGACAGCAGACAATGCATCCGGCAGGAGTGGTTGCCGCGCTGGCGGCTCTGCTCGCAGGGAATGGGACCTCGGTGCTGGAGTGCGTCTGCGCCCACCGTACCGCCTCTGTACGCTCGGGAAACAGTTACGCTGAATTCGAGATATGGAGGAACTACTGTGACTACCCCGGTAAGTGCTTTTTTCGTGCAGTACGGAGTCACAAGACTTATGCACAGTGCTGTTTTCAAACACTCACAACCGGCTTGGCTTTCACATGCTGTTATCAAAGATTATAGTTTTCTCCCTGACAGTGAAGGACTACGTTTGTCATGGGTAAACTGCACTTCATTCTCTACATTTGCGGTCAATGTATTTTGCAACACCCTTTTGCGAGTGAGAAGATATCGCAATGTGCAATTTGGAAAGACTGTAAATTAATCCTCTATATTTCGTAACTGAGCTAAAAACGTTTTCCATATGTGTGAGAATAGATGGAAGTAAGATGTTGCCAGTTATAATGAGTAAATTCTGTACTAACAAACCACTTTCGAGCAGAAGTTCTGACGTACCTCGCCTTAATTGCACCCTTTACGTATTTTCCATAGTTATGTATTCCACATAATCATGGAGATTGACATTATAATAATAAACAATTCAGAATGAATATAGCGATGTCAAACGGCTGTTAACTATTTAAATTACAGTGATACATCGATAATGAAGAGAATGAAGTACAAACCAAATACAAAATTTCCATCGTTGCGCTAGCACAGTAAAGTTCACTACCTTTACTACATTGTACAACTCACCTTTGCGAATAATTTAATTTTCTAAATTATTTAAAATATTGTTATAAATCTAAAATTACCTCACAATGAGCTTGACGACGTTCGTGGGATTGAATCACCTGTAGATATATAGATAAAGTCCATCCGCCTTTCCTTTTTTGTGATGGATCTATGACTCTGTGGTTAAAATCTGTAGACCTGTGAATCGTTTCCTTCTCAGTAGAAAGCACGGCAAGAGCAGACAGCCTATCTTCATCTACGGTACTTCTACGAGACAGTTTGATCCGCGGCAGAGTGTGGAAACACCTCTCTGCTTCACACGGTCTCATGGGATAGCAGCCGCTAATTTCGGCATATTCATGGAGTCGCCAAAAGATTGTTGTAGCTATTTTCGATGAAAAATTTTATAAGGGCTACTGCGCTCTTATTTTCTTAAAAATTATTTCGAGAATAAATGATTTATAGTTATGTTTTCAACTCAGCTTTATTCGAAAACTGCGCAACAACAAAAAGAATTTTTACAGGACACTTATTTGTCAGTGAAAAGTAGAACTACTGGTGAAGTAAATTAGAAGCCTACAAGTGGTTTGCTCTGTGGTATTACGAACAATGTCTCTAATTTTCAAATTTTCGTTTACTTATCATAGTTCCGGACATATGACGTAATAAACAGTGCGATGCACGACAGACTGCCTCATCATACATGACGTTTGTATTTATTGCTTCTTCCCTACTACCTCTGTTCGCAACACATTCTGCACAGAGTACCGACGTACGCTGCTGAATGTACCTACAAACTCATATCATTGTATGACACATGGATCAGGAGATATGGCGTCATGAACACTGAGATGCGTGAAGAAATGCCGCATCATGTATGAATTTTTAATACATTTATTCTATATTATTAAGACACATACAGAGTTCAGCCCACTTAGAGAAATCCCTGATAATGGCAGAGCTTTTGACAGCTTTCAGCTGCAAAGTGCAAACGGCTGTAGGCGAAAACATTAGGCGTCTATAGAGCTATGAAGTGCCAATAGAGACGTTTACAAAATCTGAGTTTACACATGAGAATGAGCTGTGCTTACACATCTGGAAATTATGCTTATTTCTTTGTACGACTGTTTCGTAATTTCAAAAGTGTTTCCACAAATACATGTAAATGAAATTTTTCTATTTACAGTGAGACATAATTCATTTTTGTTTTCATTTCTCACAGAAAACTGCCAAATGGATGTCTGTATATTGCTGGGTTTTTCAGCTAATTATTTTAGAAAGTATCTGTAACCGAATGGGAAATTTTGAGTGTTGGAGTTTTAACCTTAGGCCAAACGTTTGATTCACCATTTTCGTCTGGTTGCTGATACCTTCAATGTGTTTAACATTCCACAATGGCCTCTTTGCTCTTATGAATTATGAGAACTTTGCACGATTTAAAGTTCCGTCTTATGGCTGATCCATGAGGGATTGTTCGTTTCACAATTGCATCTGCAGCAGCCACTTTTCGAGTTTGCTACCTCTGCAAATAGTTATGAAAAACAGTTTCAATTGATTCGACTGGTAGCTTGGGCAAGCATTAAGTTCAGTTGGTGTTCATAGGAAATCCACATAATACATGAAGTTAAGATGTTTTCTTACAGTAGTTTACATTTCTCTATGATTTTCACGCATGACGCAGGCGCCATCATAAATTTGAGATTTTATGTTTCCTTTCGGTGTTTGGCGGGCACATTTTAAACTGAAACAGCTAAGGAGGAAACACTGTTACGCGATTGATTTAAAAATGTCCAAAATCTTTCAACCGGCTGTTCAGTAGATAACAGCCAATGAAATACTACAAACAATTGAAATTTGGAAGATACATTAGAAGTTTAATCTGCTATCACAGACACAAAGTCTGTCTTAGCTATTTCTGAATTGCGTTTCTCATGACACACATGTAACGAACAGTCCAGTAAATTGTTTTGTACACCACTGGATGTACCTAAAAGACAGCAGCACTGTTCGTGTGCCCTTTCACAACTGCAGCTAAAGCTCTCTGAGTATTCTAGGACTGTTAGATTCTACTGTTTCATCATGTACACGCAACGCAAGTTCAGACTCACTGCAGAACTTGATACAGCCAGTTATCTTGGAAAGAACACAGTGGTTTCCCCTACGTTGCCGTTCTGAATTTCTGTATTTTACATGAAAGCTGAGCTAAAGTGTTGCCTAATTTCTGTTTTTCCAAGGGCTCAAAAATATTAATAAGCATTCTTATGTCCAATAGATTCCTCTCGATTCTTAACGTTCTCTGTTAGATGACTTACAAGGAACAGACCAATCATTAGTAGGGCTCATTTGAAAGTGAAAATTTCGACAGGAAAAATATTAACTTGTAATGACTCACCATCCCCACAGAAGAGTCCGGGAGGTACAGAGATCAACCTTCTATGGGATGCATTCACTTCACGAAATGGATATCGTCGACCTTCAGGAAATGTTCTGAGCAAGCCGTTAACCTGCATCATGAAAACCGAATAAAAAAATGGCGCGCATTAGTGATCATAAAGATTCGCACCATCAGTATCAAAGGCGAACTCGTTGGGAGTTACAAACCTCGCAAGACGTTCTGCTAGGTACCCACTCTTAAAGAATGCATATACAATCACATTGGTATAACGGGCTTGATGAGAACTAATGGAATTTTTTGGGGTGCAACACAGCCTGTCGTGGCACTTATCGTGAAACTGGCTGTCCTTTAAGGCGTTGCTGCAGACAGTGCGGTAATATGTTTTATACGCAAGGAAAAGACAAACATCTGGAGGTTGAATTCATCTGGTCGACCCAGGTGGTATAAACTGCAATGTCGCACACTTTCTAGGAGTATGATTTTTATATGCAGACTACGGATCAAGCAAAAGCAACTTATTTTGGCGAGCTATTTACCAAAATCAGTGTTGATACCAGAGTTCTAGTTCTCTTAGCCCGTTCTCCCACTGTTGCTTGCTGTGACGTAAGTATTCCCTATTACCCTTGCCAAGATCACACACACAGGAAATAATCAATCATAGGCGAAGAGCGCCTCTTACTTCTCGCAGCGCAATAAACAGCGTCCAGCCAATTTACCACCTGGTTTAAAAGCCGGCATAATTGTATACGAATGCGTTAAGGAATTTATATTAGATGAATTTGATACAACTCTCTCGGAACCTCTAATTTTCTGGTTCCCTTTCATATGCTTTTCCTCTTCAAATGCCTATTGGTTGTAGCTGAAAGCATATTCCTTACTGAGCGATGGGTTAAGTTTGTTTACCTACTCTACAAATTTTTGGGCCGATTGGTTCAAATGGCTCTGAGCACTATGGGACTTAACATCTGAGGTCATCAGTCCCCTAGAACTTAGAACTACTTAAACCTAACTAACCTAAAGATATCACACACATCCATACCCGAGGCAGGATTCGAGTCTGCGACCGTAGCGGTCGCGCGGTTCCAGACTGAAGCGCCTAGAATCGCTTGGCCACACCTGCCGGCTTTGGGCCGATTCCGTAGTTTTCTGTGCATCACCAAATTGAGGCTTTGTTTGAAATCTCGTCGCCTTACGTCTTCCAGTTGTGTGGCATTGTCTGAAGTTATGCCACCATCCACTGCTTCTCTTGAAATTACTACAATGTATGTCGCGCTCAATTTGAGGTGCCTAACGTAGTAGGTCTCTAGCATGTACTTCCAGTAAATTGTATGGAGCACCATTGAAACGCGCAAACATCATCAGTTTTTGTGGCAAGTGCGCCCTGTCCTCCGTTGAAGTTCTTCTTCTGCACTACCGGTCATATTTCTGCGGACTTAGTCAAAATCTGCTCATAATTGTTCTTTTGCTATGCTGTGAATGATTTTCCAAATACGTAAGAATGTTTAGTACCTTTTCCTTGGACAACGATTGTTCTTTACTACATTTCACTGGAGACGGGAATTGGGGCTCTCTACCCGACAAAAGTGATGGCTCGACCTCTGCCTCAGCGCCACTTTCTCTTGCTAAACACGTAATCGTCATCACTGCACACCTCACGTACATTGTTCGCACTGTCGAGCACACACGACACCACGCACTCCACTGACTCACCTCGCATGAACGCTAATCTTTTATGCGCCACTGCTTTCTCACTCGGCGAGATTTCTTGGGTTCCTTTCTCATGAAAACTCAACTTCGGCTACTGTTATTGAAGATATAACGCAATGTCTGCTTTGTTTATCGTTGCCATTGCTCTGCTTTGCATCAACACCACCAGCACTGTCCACAGTCCCATCAGAAGCCACTCTTCGTACGTTTACAGCCCGACGGTCCCACCGGCTGCGAGGGACATTATCAGAATTAGCAGTATCACGGAGGCGGTACGAGACTCTTTGAGTGTTTACTGACGAGATTAGCTCATCGTCGAGGTGGCCTCATCTTGACTCCCCTCAGCGAAGCGGATGTGACGGGTGTAGCCGCGCGGGCTAGCCCTCTGTTTCTTTACAGAGATATTACGCTTTCTTCTTTTTTTCTTAATTTTGCAGTCTAACTAACTGCGAGTTTTGTCATGCATTTGCTCAGAAAGACTTAATTCGCTCTCGTCCGTTATTGTTTGATCCTTCGTGAGGAAATGTGTGTCCAGAGACTCTGCCGTAAACTTTCTGTCAGATGGGAACAGATTGCCACTTTTTAGTGCACAGCCACTGTCTGCCACTCAGTGCCTTCATTGCTGCTTCATTTGGGCGAGGAGCCGTTTCTCAACCGCACTACCATATTGCTGGACAATTTCAGTACGATTATTTCTAAAATGATCTGAACATTTGATGAGTACTAAGCTATTACATTTGTTTTCTCCCTGCTCCGTAAGCGTTGAACGTTCCCACACAAGTAACAAAGGAACAAAAAATGCAGCTACTACCTCAGACGTGTACAGAACAACGAATGATAGCGCATCCGCTACTTACCTGACGAGATAACCCACGTAAGCAGGGCGACAACTAACGGCAAAATACAGCTCAGAGGCGCATGCCAGCGTTTATAGCGAGAAAGGAGTGGTATGCCGATTATGTCAATGAGAATTCCAGCTGCGGTTGTTGTGACTGTGACGCAATCTTTGGCAGGCAGACTGCGATGAGACAGGCTAAGTGGGTGACGCTCCAGCAGATGAGGCCACAGAATGCCTTGAGTAGTCGTTCACGGCACAACCTGGACTGGAGCCCTGGAGTCACCTGGAGAGGCTCCCATCGGCTACCGCTGCAGCGAGGGGTGACGTCTGGAGCGCCCTTGCGGCTGCAGTCCAGCTGCCTCTCGGCCAGCCTGGAGTCTCCTGTCCAGCCCCGCACTGGCAGCTCCGACACCAACGTAAGACTGCCCCTCCCCTGGCGTTCTGCAAAGATTTATGAGCGCGGGTCTATATGTCTCATCGACCAGCTCACATTAGCCATATCGCCAGTCAAATCACTTAGGGATAAGTGTATTTTTGACTTGAATAATACTCTCTGTGTCTGGCGAGGTACATTCCACGTTACTGTGGTACCACTTGTTTCGGGCAGAGCTGACTCTATCAAGCTGGAGCAGAACTGCAAAGGTGACATGGAGCCCCGAATTGTTTTGTGGACAGGATGTCGAAAGATCGCAAGTGAACTGTCTCGAACACTCAGGAATGTAACAGTTGCAATCCGTGTAACCGATCACGTGTTGTAAACCAAGTGGCTCCTCATAAAATGGGCGAGAATGAGAACAAAGAATGCAACGTGGCACCCTCCACTCTGCTCGCGGCCTCGGCGCACTGATCGTCCTTCGTGGTGATCTGATCAGAACGAGGGCTCATACGGAATGACGGCACAGTGTCCAGTGTCCAGTGTTGTACGGTCGGCGTAGCTCTGCCCGCTTCCTCCTCAAGGGGAGCCGCAGCAGTGGCCGCCGTGCTGACAGTCAGCTGACTTGCTGACCATTTGCTAGTAAAAGTGTGCAGTACACCCCACGCCGTATCGACTATCACTGTCTGCTGCTCTCTTAGTGTTTCACTTTCAGTGGCTGCTTGTACTGATGTGGATAGCAGAAGTCAATGGAAGCTCTTGTAAGGAGTCAGAGTGCAGACATGGAGGTGACTGAAGAGTGTTTCGCAGATCTCTTGCCGGAGTTCATGCCGTGCGGCACCCCGGAGCACCTGTCCGCCGCCGTGGCACCTGTGGAGCGCCTGGCAGCCATCGTCAGTGGCTACGGACTGCCGCCGCCGCCTGCAGGTGGAGGGGGGGAGGGAGAGGGAGGGGGGTGCTCCGGCGCCCTGGCGCAGCTCCGCCGCCTCACGGACCGCCAATCCTTGGAACTCGTCGGGGAGCTCGGCTGCCGGATCGCCGCCGACTGCATCGACTCCTGCTCTGTACCGAGGTACGCACCCCAGTCGACGCCAAATCTACTAACTGTACAACTAATCCTCTTCTTCTGTCATTAAATTTCTTCTCAATGCTGTCACATACTTTTCCTATTTCCCGAGACTGACCATCTGCCAATAAGCATACATTAGTTAGACCCAAGGAGGCAGTGCACTAATACCTTCTACCGCCGCCTCTTCTGTTGACACTTTCCACCGCGTAGTCGAAGAATGTGACTCGTGGCATACGTCTCTCTCCAGTCGCTATCTCCGCATATCGCTACAGGGAACAGTAAATGGTCTGATGACGATAGTCAAAGATGGAATGCGGTAACCATCAATAAAACTTTTTGCGATCGAGACTCATTACCTTACTAAAATTCAATTTGAATCCCTATTCCTTAACCATATTATCAAAAATCAATAAGAGTATAGTGCTATTTGTGATGACAACAGCTGTAGTTTGATGTGGTTGTTAGTTGTAAATAAGTTCAAAAGTGAACAATAAACACCGCCAGTGGCTAAATTAATTACTTTATAGAAAGAAGCAATTAGAGAGTCAACACCCTGCACCACCAGATAATAGTAGTGCTCCATATCATCTGCTATATATATATACGCCATTACAATCTCTAACACGGCAGCAGTTAGCAACAGTAAAATTATGGAGGCCATAGGAGTCATACTGCCAACCAGTGGGCACGTCAGAAGTTTATCCAAACTTTTACCTAGGTTTCCTGTTCATTAAGCCATGTGGCTGTACCTTAGCATTTATATGGATCAGTTTATTGTTGACCGAGCCTTATGACCTGGTTTCTCTTTTCACACAATAGGTTTATATGTGTTATTACTTCTTCCAAGGAAGACGGGTTTATTTCTGTGGAAACATAGGTAAACATTTGAATAAGCTTTTTATGTACAACTAGGTGGTTGCATGATTCCCATTCTTTCCATACATCATTAAGTTACAGTAAGACAGCCAGATTAATACCAATTTTTTCTTGAAGGAGCATGCAATAGCATCACGATGTTACCACCTCTAGCCTCGAAAATTCCTTCAGTTCGGCACGGATCATAGTATTGAAATTTTCTCCAGATACGCAGCGTCCACCCGAGGCCTCCCACTGATGATCAGATCCCGTAGAGCTACCAGTCTGTGGGGAAGTCGGCTGCCACCTCGCAGCTGCTGTTCCAAACAGTACCGTACAATGTCTGTGGCTATAATACTGGGTTGTCTAGTAGGTGCTCAAGGGTGCCTGAGTGTTTGTGAAACCAGGAGTGTACGCACGCAGCCCTGAGAACACGACTGTGTCATCTTCTACAAATCAAGTGTCCAGAGAATACTGATCAGGAAGGTGTAGAAGATACGGCAACACTTTGTCATGGAGAATGTTGAAATAAACGTGCTGGTTCAGCTTCACATTAATCTTAATGACTGATCCAACTCAAGGTGACAGAAACACTTGCATAATACCATGAAACCACCACTGGCCTGAACTACATCCTCTACACACTGCAGGTTGAACGCCTCATTCGGCCGTCGGTCCAATCGACATCTCAGTAACTTCAGAACAGGCGAAATCGCGACTCGTATGACGCACCTCCAACCAGCCACTGTGTTTTTGGCCCACTCAAGACGCGCATCTGTGTGTGTCTCTGTGAACGACGGTCGCTGACTCGAAATGTCGAGTCTGTGCAGCTGCCTTCGCAACGATTTCTCCGCAGCTGGTTCAGAAGGAGCTGCTTCGACTGGCAGTGCCAATTTTCGTCTGGTTTGAAACTCATCACCGGTGACCTGGAGTGACACTCGTCACCAGCCCTGTCGGCTAGAATCTTTTTACGCCACTGCCTTACATCACTACGAGTGGTTCACCATTCGTCGCAGATACTTGGACAGTCCGCGTTGGCACAATAACAGGTTGTCCAGCTTTGCTGTCGGTGTGGTCGTGGACATATCCAAACGCAAAAATTCCTTCCTGCCACTCCTCGACTCCTGCCACGTTGACCCAGGTGACCGCGCTGACTCCACGCGACCGACTGACTCGCACACACCGCGATCGCCACCTCATCGTCACCGCTGACGTCAGCGGTGGGGCGTCACGTGACCGCCTGGTGCCTCCCCTGCACCACAGCATCCACCACTCCAAAGCGACCCCTGTGCTCAGTTAAGTGGAGGCGTAGCATTTCGCGTGGGGAGATTATTTCATCCTTTCGAGAAGCTCTGGGTTTTGTACACTTTTAGCCAACACTTTATTCGCGTATGATAAGCATCAGGTTGGAAATCATGCTCTAGTTGGCGACTTGAAGCTCACTTTATTCTTTCTTAGTTTCATTCACAAGTGGTGTACCATTATCGGTGGATTAATTTCGATCTACAAAAGACACGTCGCTTTACGATCACCACACAAGTGTTGTTAATGCTGTTAGAGGCATACGTGTACTGTTCACTGAATATGTACAAATCTCAAATCTTAGTTCCTCATTTGGACATAATGGCATTTTAATACAGTAAAGGAAAACTTTCCTGACATTCTGCAACTATTATTTACATAATCTCAATCTAGGATTCAGGTTCTTATGCTATGATCAAGTGACAACATGATCGGTTGTGATTAGATTCGTAACAGCTGCACAGCATCGGGTAAATGTTTCCGTTGTGATATTATTTTCATGCTCTATTGAGCATCGAACGATAATACATTTTACTTAGTTTCATTTTCTGTGAAATGCGGTTATGTCTCCGTCATATTAAGAAGTGAATTACATCTCAACATATCCGTATCTTATTAAGTTAGCTAATAAGATTGCTGAAAAGTTGACCTGTCACATTCGAAAGTGTAATTAAATTAGCAAATAAGACACTAAAGCAGTACATCAGCTGTTATATTCGGGCAGCAATATAACTGTTGATAGCCGAGGTAGACGGGCTGTCTACAGCTCGGAAAGCAACTCTCGAAAAGAGGAATTTTTTATTGTTTAATATAAATCTGACTGTTAGGAAGCCATTTCTGAAAGCATTTGTCTCGAGTGTAGTCTTGTATGAAAGTGAAACATGGACGATAAGCAGTTGAGACAAGAACAGAATAGGAGATATTGAAATGTAGTGGTAGATCAGACCGCTGAAGAATAGGTGTACAGATGGTTTAATTAATGCGAAGATACTGAGTCGAATTAGAAACAGTAAAAAATATGGCACAACTTCACTAAAAGAAGTGATCAGTTGACAGGACACCTCCTGAATCGTCCGTTTGGTAATGGGGAAAAAGTGTGGGGAGTAAAATTTGAAGACGAACACCAAGTAATGAGTACAGTAAACAGGTTCAAATGAATTTAGGTTGAAGTAGGTATTTGGAAGTGAAGGGGCTCACACAGGATAGTGCAGCATGGAGAGCTGCGTCAGACCAGTCTTCCAGCTAACGACGACAAAGACAAATAGCTACGACAATTGTAATGGTAATAGAAACAAAGTTATTTCACGTTAATATAGATCAGTAATGGGACGGACGAAAATCTGAATCTTGCTGACAGATGGAAACTGCGTGTCAGGCTGGGACTCAAACCCAGTCCTCCTCCTTTTGCGGACATCGCCTTCACGAACTGAATTATAAAGACATGAAGAACAATACGGGAATTGATGGTCCGCCTCGATGCCAAACACATTTGTTGTTTAGTTATTCATTCCCCAAACTAGTTTCAGCGACAAATATCGCCATAATCAGTGGGTTGTTTAAATCTGAAACATACAGAAAATAGCATAATTATAAAACACTGTAAACATTTTTACATGTGTACTCTTTGTTTTTTAAATATTGTTTTCTGTGAATACTTTCATAATACTTTACTTATTATACATTGCAGCGTGGTTTTAAGACTGTTGTCGCTGTCTGCGGCATATTTTCCGTTTTTTTCTGTTGCCTTTTTTCTCGGCATACATTGTGTCATCTGCAACTGTGTGAGCGGCTGTTAGTAATCAAATGCAAAAACGTGAACTTGCGTATGTCAGCGTTATGCAATAGGGATTGGGTAGTGTTGTGGATACTGTTTTGGTGTGTACTAAGTTGTTACTTAGTTTCTCGTGTAGCTACTCAAGTTCGATGGACGGTTTGCCGCTACTTTGATAAACAGAAAAAAAAAATGGCTCTGAGCACTATGGGACTCAACTGCTGTGGTCATCAGTCCCCTAGAACTTAGAACTACTTAAACCTAACTAACCTAAGGACATCACACACATCCATGCCCGAGGCAGGATTCGAACCTGCGACCGCAGCAGTCGCACGGTTCCGGACTGCGTGCCTAGAACCGCGAGACCACCGCGGCCGGCCCCAAACAGAAAAACATACGGACTACTTGAAACATTTGATATGTTAAGCGTTGTTTTCCCATGTCCTTTGCTAAAAAAAGCTACGGCATGGGCCACAACTGAAGGTAGTAGACGTGTCCCTTTTTTTTTTCTCTCTATGAGAGTTGCTGTGTCGAGAGGAAGTGAAGGAATCTTGCCTGTTTTCACTAGCTGAGGCATCGCAAGGGAAGATGCTAAATTTTCCAAGGATATGCTCCTCTTCTTTTCTGGATTTACCTCATTCGCATGGAAAGTGATTTGAGCTCTTGTTCCCGCTAAACCATGGCAGTGTAGGATACGACCAGTGGCCATCTCCCATGCTATGGAATACGCACCTCCCAGATGATCGGCTGTGTAGGCTCCTCCTTCCTTTGTTGCGTTGTAATTCTTGCCTTACTGCTGGAAGTTTATCACTTACTCTCCTTTCTTGCCTTGAGCTTCTGTGGCCAAAACAGATGCAACGTAAAAGGAGCAGGAGTTTTCTGCAGTTCATCACAGCTCTCGTAATCTCCATACCTGTACCATCTGCTCTCCATAGTTCGATGACATTAGTGTGGTTTCCTTGTGTAATCCCAAAGCAATCCCAGTAATGCTATTATTTCACATCTTGTAGCCTTTTTTTTGGATCCCTTTATATTTAATACTGTACAGATTCTTTCTTAGACTGAGTGCACAAGTTTGTGTATCTTATTATTTTGTCAATCATTTCCAGTCTAAGTACTGTCCATTTCACTTGACACCTCTCTGGCAACACTTTCACCTTAGGAAATATTTTTAAAATATTCTTTCTTTAAGTTTTTCTGGCCTCATTAGCACATAATTTATTCCATTTTCATGTTCCTCCCTCCCAGTAAAAATATAAGCAGCGGAGAGTGACTATTCGCGGTCATCGTCTGAATTGTGTTCTTGTTCAGAATCCAAATCGCGGTGACTTGGTGCGATAAGTTCTTCCGTTTCATACTCAGTGTCGTCACCGTTTTCGTTGCCTGGTTCGATGTCGAACCCTGGATCCTCGTTGAGAGGCCACACAGGCTCCTCATTGTCGGTCAGCTTTTGTGTGGCCTGTAGAGGGTGACAGGGGCCCGCTTGCGGACAAAGGGTGACGAGATCTTGTATTCTAAGATGGCACACGCGTTGTCTATTTTGCGTTACTACAGCTCACTTGGAGGAATGACAACACAACTTAGCATTGAGTTAGCTGAAGCAATAATGAAGATATAGATAACGCTCACAGTTTTATAACAACAATGTAATTTTTTATTAATTATGTAGAGAATTGTAGAAGACAAGGTAATTTGAAGTAGCTGCACTTTATACATAGACGCACCCACTCGCGACTTAAATTGTTGTAAAGATTGGCAACTTCTTTAATTGTTTGTAAATGTAAAATTGTGCACCTAGAAAAAAAGCAGATAATAGCTATCCTACGATTACCACACCAGTGAGTCAGAATTGGAATCAGTTAATTCACAGAAACACGCAGGAGTAGGCAATACAGAAACCTATACTGGCAGTCGTTTGAAGGTAGATGCCAAATATTCGGTGAATGCCTACCTGTAAATGAATATTATCTGAAAACATTCCGCCTTCAGCAAAACACAATTTCTTCTTCTTCACCCGTTCAAGTTTCGGCGAAGCTTTACCGTTAGGAGAGGTTCCCTTCATTTTTCTGTCGAACAAAGAGTGTATTGTTATCCCAATGCGGTATTTTACTCTTTACTCTGCAGAAGAACTAATGGAAACCCACTGATGATATTGAAATATCGACAGAATATATATCGGTAAAAAAAAGAAGAAACCGCGTTTGTTCAAGGCTGAATATTTTCAAATTCCTGTTACTAAATCAAAGACGAGATAAAAAACCTGAGATTTCATGCAGACAAATCACCTCAAGATGAATACCCACTCCCACACCAGGGAGACTGCCCAGTATGTGCTACTGCAGGAAATACCCTCTGCCATCCACTTTCAAGGGGTTTTTAGAGTATCGAAGTGGAAGAAAATTTTGATGTTGCCAACTTGTTATATTTACAGCCTTACAACACAATATTTACTCTGCTAAAAGAAAAAAAAATTATTTCTCAAGGTATGTTACTGACATAACGAAGTACAGTGCCAGTGCATGATGTATGAAAACACACTGTCCCACATGGTATATGATCTCAACCACATGCACCCTTATTTACTGCGTAATTACTGCTTCGATTTCCTTACCATTTGCACCCCTCAGCCTTACCTTCATCTGCGCACATTAAAAATGGTGTTACAAGCAATGTGCGTAGATGGGCCACAGGAGTTTGAGTTTCTCTTTGTCTTGCTTGAATTTATTACTTAAACTTTTGCATACCCCATTGATGATAACAACATCTTCACACTACCACATTCAGTGAGCTGAATGTTTCCGATACTCGCCTGGCCCTGTCCTCGTTATATACCGGCTTATTTTGATGTTGTTGTGAGGTTTGTACGCACTACTCGCACAGCTGATGCTCTCAGTTGTTTAATGACATTTTTCGAGATATTACAGTGCTTTCTGTAATTATGTTTAGCTGATGGCTCTTGGTACTGCCGTATTCCTTGATAGTATTTCTGTTTTTAACGTGTGTTATTCTGGTGCATTGTGTTTTACACGCTGTCTGTCTGCCACTTGTAAAAATGGTTTTTGTACCGCAGTGGACATCTTTTTCCCGGAAAATATGAAACGGACACATGTGAAGTATTACACCTTATATCCAATCTCTGTCCCCTGTTCACCTCTGGCCACAGATGACGCCTTAGGCGCTGACTGAATGACTTCGCCGCAGCTGGGCGGAGACTCCAAACCACGGCCGGCCGCGGCTGCCAGACGCCACGCGTGCAGCGTGTGTTGTGCGGGCCGCAGCACAGGGCGGCACGGGCCCGGCCACAGTCTGCCGCTCGGCTCCGCTCGGTCCTCCTCAGAGGCGCTCGGCAGAGCGCGGCGCTTCATCCGGCGTCTTTCGGCCGGCACAAGTCTCTGGAATTCGGCAGTATCGGGCCGTCAGCGCTGTTTACCCTTCGCTGTTTGTCCGCGGTATGGCGGAGGGTCACTGGTCCGATGCTTGTTTGCACGAAGGAGGCAGTCAAACGATCTACCGTCGGAATCCGTCAAAATGAATGGCTGTGACAGAAGAGAGCGAAGAGATTTCTCAATTCGCTTACGTTACAGGTAGCGCATATCTGCTACGAAACGGCATTATGTACATGGATACTCTCTCAAGTGCCTGGCGGAAGTTTCTCCGAACCACCTTCACAACAATTCTGTTATTCCAATCCCGAACAGTGCGCTGAAAAACCGAGTACCTATACCTTTCCGTGGTAACTCCGATTTTCTGTATTTTATTATGATGATCGTTTCTCCTGAGTATCTCTGCGTAGCCGCGCCGAGTGGCCGCGCGGTTAGAGGCGCCATGTCACTGATTGCGCTGCCCCTCCTGCCGGAGGTTCGAGTCGTCCCTCACGCATGAGGGTGTGTTTGTTCTTCTCAGGATAGGTTACTTCAAGATAGTTTAAGTAGTGTGTAAGTCTGGGGACCGATGACCTCTGCAGTTTGGTCCCTTAAGAGCTCACATACATCTGAACATTTGAACATTTCTGAGTTAACGAATTACTTTCATACACGAAGGAGAAATCTGGTGACTGAAATTTCGTGAGATGATTCTGAACGAAAAACGCCTTTCTGATGTCCACCCAAAATTCTGTATCATGCCAGTGACACTCATTCCCATACTTCGCGGTAATACAGGACGTGCAGCTCTTCTTCGAACTTTCTCGATGTACTCCGTTAACCCTATATTGTAAGGATCCCACACAGTGCAGCAGTACTACAAAAGAGGGCAGACAAGCGTAGTGTATGGAGTCTGTTAGTAGATCTGTTACATTTTCCAAGTTTCTACCAATAAAAAGCAGTATTTTGGTTCTCTCCACCACAAGATTTTCTATATGTTCTTCCCCATTTAAGTTGTCCGTAATTATAACTCCTAGGCTTTTAGTTGAATTTGGGGGCTTTAGATTTGATTGATTTATCGTGCAGCGGAAGTTTAACGTATCTCTTCTACCACTCATGTGAATGACGTCACACTTTCCGTTATTTAGGCTCATTCCCAGTTTTCGCAATATACAGATATATTTTCTAAATCGTTTTGCATTTTTTTGATCATTTGATGAGTTTACGAACTGACTTTATGACAGTATCATTTGCAAACAACCTAATACGGCTGCTCTGATTGTCTTCTAAAGCATTTATATAGATAAGCAACAGCAGTAGGCCTATAACACTTCATTGGGGAACGCCAGTTCTCACTTCTGTGTCAGTCGATGACTTTCCGTCAATTACTACGAACTGTGACCTCTGTGACAGCAAGTTAAGAATCCAGTGACATGACTGAGACGATATTCCGTAAGCACGCAATTTCATTACCAGCCACTTGTCTGATAGTGTCAAAGGCCTTTGGGAAATCTAGAAATAGCGAATCAATTTGAAATCCCTTGTTGAAAGCACTCACCACATCGTGCAAGTACAGAGCTAGTTGTATTTCACAAGAACGATTTTTTCTAAATCTGTGTTTACTGTGTGTCAATAGACTGTTTTCATCGAGGTAATTCACAATGTTCGAACAGAATATATGTTCCAAACTCCTGTTGCATATCGGCGTTAATGATATGGTCCAGCAATTTAGTGGATTACTCCTGCTACCTTTCTTGAATACTGGTGTGGCTTGTGCAGCTTTCCAGTCTTTGGGTACGGATCTCTTCTCCAGTGAAGGGATGTATATGGTTGTTAAGTATGGAGCTATTGCATTACCATTCTCTGAAAGAAACGTAATTGGTATGCAGTCTGGACCGGAAGACTTGCTGTTATTAGATGATTTAAGTTGCTTCACTACCCCGAAAATATCGCCTCTAATTTAGTCATGTTGGGAAGTGTCTTGATTCGAATTCTGGAATATTTACTTCGTCGTACCACACAGAAAGGTTTTAAAGATTTAGTTGACAATGAAAGAGGGATGAAAGTCCAAATGTCGACAGACGGGATTCATTGTTTTGTTCATTAAAAAGTACTTTGTGCTAAATTTGCAGATCTGGAGCACGTGAAGACATTGGTCGAACGTTTTATTTTTTGAAGGAGAAACGAGTGCACGAACGAAACTTGGAACATCTGAAATCGAGCGCAGATTTCACATTTTAAGTGAACATGACTGCATATTGCTCATAGTAAGGCATTGCAAGGTAACTTTTTTCTGATTAGATGGGTATACATGTAAAAAGAAAACCGCGTTTCTGAAAGGGACACATTCTCACAAAGACAGTCCAGTTCCTAAGATAACTGGCGTTAAAAAAATGCAAGGTTCGAAGAATACGTTGTGACCTAGAAAGAATTGCAAGTGTAGTTTTATAAAGATTTTCAGTAGTTTAAAAGTTTGTCTACATTAGCGTTCAGTTACGTATAAATACAGGTTATGAAATATCAGTGCTCTTGTGCCAAGTTATTCTCTGCTTTTGTGTAAATTTTTCTATCAGAACATGTCAGACAAATGTGGTGGTTGCCGCAGAAATCTGAAGCAGGGAGTGTGAAGACTGTCGGTTGAGGTTTCATTGGGGCGAATGTAGCGGCGAGGAAACTGGGTAGATAAAGACTCCTCCACGGCAATGCAGGTTATGTAGAAAGGACAGAAAAATCGCTGAACAGGAGGCAAACTTTTGTGCCCTTAAGGCGAATTTGGAATTATGTGCGCTAAGGGAAGAGAAAGAGATGGGGTGCTGGGAAAAGGTAGAAGCAAAGGGTGAAAAAGGGAAACTGTTGAAAAAAGTTAGTAAATCGGATGTAGTGGAGGAATGGCCTCACCCAGATGTAGTTACATGTAGGTTGATAGAGAATAGTAGCTTAAAGGAAAAAGACAGGCCGGGATCAAATCAGAATAGGAAAAGAAGAATGCTGTTTCTAGGCAGCAGTCATGGGAGGGGTGTAGGCCAGGAGCTTCAGAAGGAATTAGTTGCAGCGTATCAGGTCACAAGTTTTGTGAAACCAAATGCTAGCCTTAGCCAGGTGCTCACCACTGTCGGCTTTAATAATGATGCTCGACAGGTCTTAACTCGCCTTTCTACCGGTATTAGTCCCCCCCCCCCCCCCCCCCCGGATATCAGTCAGATGGGGTTTACCCCAGGAGAGAAGCCCCTTATCCATGCCACTCTTGTTCTTGTTCTTAGAGCCCTTACTTCGCCGCCTCGCAATGCAATTACATGCCTGGACTACATTGGGGGATCCTTTTTCGGTCCATGCATACGCCGATGACGTCACGGTTTTAGTACGACATGTCGAGGACATACCGAGGATTGAGGATACGTTGGGTTCATTTTGTCGTCTTGCCGGTGCTCGCATAAATAGTAGTAAATGCACGTTCCTACCGTTGAGAGGCTTAGATCATGTCGTTATACCTTGGGCGATGGTCGTCAATCGCCGTAAGGGATCTTAGTGGATCGCAATCCGATCAAAATGGCGACACTAAATTGGCGTGAAATACGAGTCGTGTTCACGGGGCGATCCCTGAACATGAACGCCATTCTCTTAGCCTTCTTCACAAGGTACGGGTTTTAGAGACCTATGTCATCAGTATAGTATACGTCGCGCAGGTCTTCCCGCTTCCCGCGATGATGGCCCGCAGACTGAAACGGCTGTCTGGTCGATTCCTGTGGCGCCGTCACACCTTTCGTGTCCTGTATGAAGTCGTGGCCAGGCCTCGTAAGCTTGGAGGATTGGGTCTTTCCGATATCAAAGTGAAGACATCCATCTTATTTGCCCAATGCAATGTTTTAACCTGTGTGCGGGTCTCGCATTCAGTTATCTCTCCTTTACTTTCCCGTCTCCGGCTGGTCAGTTTGACCCCTCCTGTTGTTGTTGAACAGATTAATCCTAAATTGCGGCACATTCGTGAATACTTTGTAATTATCGGTATCTTAGGTCTGATATACTTTCTATGACGCATATTACTACCAACATATTATCACCCCGTGGGGGTGCACCATGTCCCCTTTCTTCTGTTGAACTTTCTTCCCCCTCAACGTCTTAGAAAACGGTCTGGTCTCATCTTAGTTTTCCTACATTGCCGATGGAGATTACTTCAACGTGGTGTAAGGTCACTCACCGTCTGATACCAACTGGTGATCGTCTTTTTCGTATTGGCCCTCGTCCGACTGTTCAGTGTGAGGACTGTCATCAGCCTGACACCTTGCTTCACAGGCTTGTTGCTTGTGGACGGGATGACTGGCTCTGAGTCCGTCATCAGTTAGCTTTCCTTACTCGAGGGCCTGAAACCGCTTTCCCAGACGACACTGTCCTACATCCGGACGTATCCTTTATTCCTCAGATGAAAACGAACACGATTGTCTGGCTCTTGGGTTACTATGTTCACTATGTCATTGAGGGCGGGAATGACCCAAATCCCCACGCTTTTCACCAGTATCTGACAACTGTGCATTGGAAATGGCAGCGGTTGCCATGATACCGAACGCTTTTTGCGAATGTGCTCATTCTTGTGATTAATCGTCAGGCTGTTGGTTAAGTTCCCCTATGATCCCAGTTTCTTCCCTGAGCTTGAGCCCCCTCCCTTCCAGCTTTGTTTTGTCACTTTCCACATGCACATAAAAAAATTGAGCAAAAGGGTGGGATAATGGGTTAGTCTTCCCATTCAGAATTTAATAATTGTTTGTGCTTGAACCAATTAGCTGATTTTCTTTTTGCAGCTGATATTAAATGATGGTTTGACTATGGTTGTCTGATTTTCATCAAAATACCATGATTTTCATCAAAATACCAAGTCAATCTGATAATAATAAAAAAAGTTGGTAGAGCACATTCCCGCGAAAGATCAAGGTCCTGAGTTCGAGCCTCAGGTCGGCGCACAGTTTTAATCTGCCAGGAAGTTTCATATGAGTGCACACTCTGCTGCAGAGTGACAATCTTATTCTACATTTACCAATCATTTCTTAAGTGTAGGTGAAAGAATTGGTGAGAATAGTTGCAAAGAAAAAGCCAAACAGTACATGGAAGAGTCAGTTGTGAGAAATTTCAGTCAGATTAATTTTCACCTAGAAACCTCTTCTGAAAAAAGAAAAATCATTAAATCTTTGATAAATAAATGTCTGTTGGAGCAGATGACACCTCTAACAAGATATAAAAACAATGTGGGGCAGTTACAGCTGATGTTCTGATTCACATATATAATGCATCAGTAATGCAAGCTGTTTTCCCAGCAAGGTTAAAATATCTGTGCAAAACCACCACTAGGAATTTTCTATGACTTATCAGAAGCATTTGATTGTGTTAACCATGATATTATGTTAGAGAAATTACAATTCTATGGTATAAATAACAGCATATGAGTGATTTAAGTCATATCTACAGAACAGGAAACAAAAAGGTTATTTATATGGTTTAATTGATTTACAGAAGTTTTCCATTTCATGTAACTGGGGTGAAATTACACTAGGTGTTCCACAAGGTTCAATCATGGTTCTCCTGTTCTCAATGTACATGAACGACGCCCCTTCTTATCTGAAACAATAAGCTTAACTGACACTGCTGATGATGCAGCCATTATTATTAAACCTGTAAAAGAGACACCAGTGGAAAATTATACAAATAATGTCTTTGGAAAAGTTATTAATTGGTGGGCTGAATTTTGGAAAAAGACAGTACATCTAGTATTCTACTGCAAGGAATACAGCTCCTTCAACAAATATAACACATCAGCAGAAGTCAGTAGTCAGGGTAGACAATACCACGTTTTTGGGTGTACATATAGATGAGAATCTTAATTGGAAAATTCAAATTTTGGGTCTCATAAAGCGACTAGTTTCCACAACTTTTGTAATCAGAATAACTGCCAATTTTGAGTGACCTAGGGTAGCAAGCTAACATATTTTGCATATTTTCACTCTCTGCTGTAATGGGGAACAATATTTTGCGGTGACTCAACGCCTAGGCAAAAAGTATTCACGGCTCAGAAAACAAAAAACAAAAAATAGGTGAGAATAATGTGTGGGGCTTACTGTCGCACATCTTGAAGGAATCAGTTTAAAAGGTTGGGAATTGTTACAACAGCATAACGGTACATTTATTCAGCAATGGAATTTGTTCGGAGCAACCCATTTAATTATGGCGCGTTTGCAGTTCTCCACTCTTCCCCTTCTTCATGCTCAGACAGCGTGGCGTGGTGGTGGGGGAAATATGAAGCGAGGCTGAGTACTTTGGCACTTGTGCCCGGGCATGGTCGGTGAGCCGATGTCTTGGCCGCCCTTTCTCTAAAGATTTCTCGAATTTCTACACCCTTCGTTTCTTTCGTGATTCCTACAAACACTAACAACCATACTCGTACTGGTAACTAATTTGAATACAATCTGCTGGTGAATTTTGCTTAATGGGTATGAGGCCACCGTCCAAGGCATATTTCTGTGCCTAAGATTTCATCTCCTAAATCTGGAGGCACCACCAAAGACACTTTCAGAGGACGTAAGCACTGAGACAACAGTAACTTAAAAATATGAAAAGGAACCTCTCCGAGATTTGAATTTTGATATATTCTAGAGCTTCCAGCAGATAAGGGTAACGCTACAATGCTAATCAAATAATGAAACTACTCCAGTAAAACTGGGGTTGTATTACAGCCAGGAAGGTACAGGGAGATTAAAAGAAATCCCACAACAGAAATACTTAGGGTAATGCATCAGTCAGTAAAATCCTGTTTGATTTCTCCCACCAACAATAAATGTCTTATCAAATCAGAACTGGTCCCACCAAGATTGTTTGGTGTACCAAAAATT
The DNA here is from genome assembly GCF_023898315.1 of Schistocerca nitens. Taxonomy (NCBI): domain Eukaryota; kingdom Metazoa; phylum Arthropoda; class Insecta; order Orthoptera; family Acrididae; genus Schistocerca; species Schistocerca nitens. Next base: position 26,135,653 of record NC_064624.1, read on the forward strand.
CGCAAACCCATCATTCCATTAAAGAACAGTTGCTAGTGCTATGGACTGTCTGACAAACGTGACTGCCAAATACTTGACCAGTCTTCTGCAGCCCTCTGTAACAAAAAAAGACATTTATAGAAAAAATAAAATCCTTGATGTTGAGTCCATCCGATATTAGCCTGTGTAGACGTTTTATCACTGCTTACTATGGGTGCTCTTAATGAAACGATGTCACATATGGAAATTACACTCTTAGACAAGAAAAAAATCAACACTCCATGAAGGAACTACCCGAAAAGTAAAGAAACCAGTAAATGTGCTGTACATGAACAAACAAACAATTGGATGATTTATTCAAGACAAAAGCTTCACAAATTAAGCAAGAATAATGCATTAGTCCACTTCTGGTCCTTATGTAAGCAATTATTCAGATTGGATTGATTGACAGAGTTGTTGGATGTCTCACTGAGTAACATCCTGCCATATTTTGTCCAATTGGTGCCGTAGCTCTTCAAAATCCCGACCTACTTTCAGAAGAAATGATTAATCTGAGAGATAGTAAAATATTGCAATATCTGCTTACAGGTACGGAGCTACTCATGAAAAGGACCAAGGATCTATTCCCATTAGTAAAAGCAGTCACCGTCCACATCATCAGAGTGCAGTGTTTATGCCAATAACAAAGGAGCGTGAGGGTTCTGAACACTGTAAAGAATGTATGGCCTGCAGTTACAATAGGAGGATTATATAAATTGTCTTGCACACACGGTCAAACACACATAAGTACGGGAAGCAACTTTAACGAAAAGGAGAATGACTGAAATTATACGAGTTGCTGGCCTTAGTGTTGAATACAGAGACCAGGCAAACCAGCAGAGGCTCGACAACAGACACACTCGCGACCCTGCGCTCTGAAGCACCCGTGTGATGACATCACAGTCCGACTGTGGCGTGGATGCGTACAAACAGTTCGGTTTGCTGAGTTTATAGAAGTTTCAAACTGCTGCCTGAGCCTTTATACCCTCTGAAGATGTCTCCAACATTTGGAAACGAAAGGTTAGAGACCTTTCCCACTTTTTTTTTTTTTTTTTTTTTTTTGGGTCTTCAGTCTTCTGATTGCTTTGTTGCTGTCCGCCACGAATTCCTCTCCTATGCCAACCTCTTCATCTCAGAGTAGCACTTGCAATCTACGTCCTCAATTATTTGCTCTATGTATTCTCCAATCTCTGGCATCCTCTACAGTTTTCACCATCTACAGCTCCCTCTAGTACCATGGAAGTCATTGCCTGATGTCTTAACAGATGTCCTATCATCGTATCTCTTCTCCTTGTCAGTGTTTTCCTCACATTCCTTTCCTCTTCGATTCTGCACAGAACCTCCTCATTCCCTACCTTTAAGTCTACCTAATTTTTAACATTCGTCTGTAGAACCTCATCTCAAATGCTTCCATTCTCTTCTGTTCCGGTTTTGCCACAGTCCATGTTTCACTACCATTCAATGCTCTGCTCCAAACATACATTCTCAGAAAATTCTTCAACAAATTAAGGCCTGATACCAGTAGTCTTCTCTTGGCCAGGGATGCCCTTCCTGCCAGAGCTAATCTACTTTTGATGTCCTCCTTGCTCCATCCATCATTGGTTATTTTACTGCCTAGGTAGTAGAATTCCTTAGTTTCATCTACTTCGTGACCATTAATCTTGATGTTAAGTTTCTCTCTGTTGTCATTTCTGCTACTTGTCATTAGATTCGTCTTTCTTCGATTTACTCTCAATTTATATTCTGCACTAATTAGACTGTCCATTCCACTCAGTCCATCATGTAATTCCTCTTCACTTTTACTCAGGATAGCCATGTCATCAGCGAATTGTATCACTGATACCGTTTAATCTTGAATTTTAATACCACTCCTGAACCTTTCTTGTGTCTCCATCATTGCTTCTTCGATGCACAGATTGAAAGACTACACCCCTGTCATACACCCTTTTTAAGCCGAGTACTTCATTATTGGTCGTCCATTCTTATTATCCCCACTTCGCTCTTGTACATTTTGTGTGTTACACGTCTTTCTCTATAGCTTATCCATGTTTGTCTCAGAATTTCGAATATCTTACACCATTTTACATTGCTCAGCGCCTTTTCCAGGTCGACAAATCCTATGAATGTGCCTTCATTGTTCTTTAGTCATTCTTGCCTCTCTGGTGCATTTACCTTTCCTAAAGACAAACTGATAGTCATCTAACGCATCCTCAATTTTCTTTCCCATTCTTCTGTACATTATTCTTGTCAGAAATTTGGATGTATGAGCTGTTAAGCAGAGTTTTCGATAATTCTCGGACTTGTCTGCTCTTGCAGTCTTAGGAATTATGTGGATGATATTTTTTAGAAAGTCAGGCGGTATGTCGACAGACTCATATATTCTTCACACCAACGTGAATAATCGTTTTGTTGCAGTTCCCCGAATGATTTTGGAAATCCTGATGGAATCATATCTATGCCTTCTGAATTATTTGATCTTAAGTGCCTCCAAAGCTCTTTTAAATTCTGATTCTATTACTGGATATCCTATTCTAAATCGACTTTTGTTTCTTCTTCTATCACATCAGACAAATCTTCCCCCTCATAGAGGCTTTCAATGTACTCTTTCCACCCTTCTGTACCCTCATCTGCATTTAACAGTGATATTCTCACTGTACTCATAATGTTATCACCCATATTTTGATTTCACTCAAGGTTGCTTTGACTTTCCTGTATGCTTACTCATTCCTTCCCACAATCATTTCTTTTTCGATTTCTTCACACTTTTTAGGCAGCCATTTCGTCTTAGTTTCCCTACACTTTCTGTTTATTTCATCCCTCAGTGACTTGTATTTCTGTATTCCTTAATTTCCCTGTACATTTTTGAACTTCCTTCTTTCATCATGTATAATACAATAAATACTTGAGTTATTTCTTTTATTACCCATGGTTTCTTCGCAGTTACTTTCTCTGTACCTATGTTTTCCTTTCCACCTTTTGTGATTGTCCTTTTCAGAGATGTCCATTCCTCTTCAACTGTACTGCCTACTGGGCTATCCCTTATTGCTGTATTCATAGCGTTACAGATATTCAAGCGTACCTCGACATTCCTTAGTGCTTCTGTAACTGACATCTTTGCATGATGATTCTTCTTGACTGATCTCTGATACTTCAAAATACTCCATCATTACTACATTGGATATGAGTATGTATCTGCTTCTGTGTACGCCTTACAATCCAGTATCTGATTTCGAAATCTCTGTCTGACCATGATGTAATCTAACTGTAGACTCCCCATATCATCCAGCCTTTATCAATTATATATCCTCCTCTTGTGATTAAGAGTAATCGCTATTACTAGCTGAAATTTGTTACAGAACTGAGGTAGCTTTTCTCCTGTCTCACTCCTTGTCCCAAGCCCATATTCTCTGGTAACCATTTCTTCCAGGTCTTCCCCTACAACTGAATTCCAGTTCCCTATGACTATTAGAGTTTCATCTCCCTTTACGTACTGTATTACCCTTTTCAGTATCTTTATATACTTTCTCTATCTCTTTATCTTCAGTTTCCGACGTCGGCATGCATATCTGAACTGTCATTGTCGGTGCTGGTTTGCGGTCGATTGTGATAAGCACAGCTCTATCATTGAACTGTTCACTGTAACACACACTTTGCTCTACATTCCTATTCCTAATAATCCTAATCCCACTATACAAGCATCAAAAAAAATTTTGGATCACCCGGTTCCCAGAACTCCTGAAGAGAGACGTTGACTGTGGATATTGTCTCATAGAGACAGTCCGTTTCACTGTTCAGAGATGTCACTAAACCCGCCCAAACATGTAAACAACCATGCATGAGCAGCACCTATCAGATAGCGGGGGTCCGACAGCCGGTCAGTTGCAGTCATTCCACCAAGAAGGAGGTACACAGCTCATGTTGTCTGTAGTTCAACATTGCCTAGACCGTCAATTCCGCGGTTCGATCGCGTCCGCATTGTTAATTTGTGTCACAAATGGCTCGCAACAAGAGAAGTGTCCAGGCGTCTCGGAGTGAACCAAAGCGATGTTTTTCGGACACGGAGGACATACAGAGAGACAGGAACTGTCAATGACATGCCTCACTCCGGCCGCCCAAGGACTACTACTGAGGGGATGACCGCTGCCTACGAATTATGGCTCGGAGGAACCCTGACAGCAACGCCTCCATTTTGAATAATGCTTTTCTTGCAGCCACTGGATGTCGTGTTGCGACTCAAACTGTGTGCAATAGGCTGCATGATGTGAAACTTCACTCCCGACGTCCATGGCGATATCCATCTTTGAACCACTACACCATGCAGTGCGGTACAGATGGGCCCAACAACATGCCGAATGGATCACTCTTCTCCAATGAGTGTCACATATGCCTTCACCAGATAATCGTCAGAGTCTTGTTTGGAGGCAACCCAGTCAGGCTGAACTCCTTGGACACACTGTCCAGCGAGCGGAGCAAGGTGGAGACTCCCTGCTGTCTTGGGGTGGCATTATGTGGGGCCGACGTATGCCGTTGGTGGTCATGGAAGGGGACGTAACGGCTGTACGATACGTAAAAGCCATCCTCTGACAGATAGTGCAACCACATCAGCAGCATATTGGCGAGGCATTCGTCTTCATAGACGATAGTTGCACCCCCATCGTACACATCTTGTGAATGACTTCCTTCAGGATAACGACATCATTCGACTAGAGTGGCCAGCATGTTCTCGAGACATGAACCCTATTGAACATGCCTGGGATAGATTGAAAATGGCTGTTTATGGACGACGTGACCCTGCAACCTCTGTGAGGGATCTACGCCGAATCGCCGATGAGGAGTGGGACAATGTGGATCAACAGTGCCTTGATGAACTTGTGGATAGTATGCCACGACGAATACAGGCATGCATCAATGCAAGATTGCCTGCTACTGGGTATTAGTGGTACCGGCGTGTACAGCAATCTGGAGCACCACCTCTGATGGTCCGCTGTTTGGTGGTACAACATGCAGTGTGTGGTCTTCATGAGCAGTAAAAAGTGTGGAAATGATGTTTATGCTGAGCTCTATTCCCATTTTCTGTCTAGGTTCCGGAACTCTCGGAACCGAGGTGATGCAAAACTTTTTTCGATGTGTGTAATATTTTCTGCTACTGTTGATATTATCGTATACTCATCTAACCAGAAATCCTTGTCTTTTTTCCATTTCACTTCACTGACCCCTATTTCTAGATTGAGCCTTTGCATTTTCCTTTTCAGGTTTGCTAGCTTCCCTATCACATTCAGTCTTCTGACATTCCACGCCCCGACATTAGAACGTTATCTTTTCGTTCATTATTCAACCTTTTCCTCGTTTTCATCTCCCCCTTGGCAGTCCCTTCCCAGAGATCCGAATGGGGACTATTCCATAACTTTTGCCGATGGAGAGACGATCATGACACTTTTTCAGTTACAGGCCACATGCCCTGTGGATACACGTTATATGACTTAATTGTTTTCCATTGTCCTCTGCATCCTCATGCAGCGGATCATTGCTGATGGTTCCGCCCTTAGGGGCACTTTCCAACCTCAAGGGCAAGAGAGGGTGACTCTTATGCTGGAAGTCTTCGGCCACCAATGCTGATTATTAATGAAAACTTAAGCACTGACAGGTATCGAATCCAGGAACGAGGACTTTTCGATTGCTATTCAAAGACGCTACCTATAGAGCAGCTACACCAGTGTCGGGTATGATGTGTTGGCAGAAGAGCCAACACAGTGTTGCTAGAGGAGGCCGAAATGCACGCGTTTAAGCTCACGCAGACTGGCGTGAGGTCTGGAACAATTAAAGGAGTTGAGTCTAATAAATAAAGTACGAAGCTTTTGGAATACTTAACTTTAATCCCTAATTGGAGAACATCGCTCTTGATGATACATAATTACAATCTCAATATAAACTGGTAATGGCGCCTTGCTAGGTCGTAGCAAATGTAGCTGAAGGCTATGCTAACTATCGTCTCGGCAAATGAGAGCGTATGTGTCATTGATCCATCTCTGGCAAAGTCTGCTGTACAACTGGGGCGAGTGCTAGGAAGTCTCTCTAGACCTGCCGTGTGGCGGCGCTCGGACTGCAATCACTGACAGTGGCGACACGCGGGTCCGACGTATACTAACGGACCGAGGCCGATTTAAAGGCTACCACCTAGCAAGTGTGGTGTCTGGCTGTGACACCATAGGGTACCCATCCACAATAGCAGCCCAAAATATGACCGACTTGTCTCCCAGCTGAACCCATGGACAGAGACGTGCACCGATTGCTGGTAACCTACACAGTCTTGTATGACGAGCCCCAGGCGTCATTCGAACCTGTGCTTGCCGGTGAATAGAAGCCCACTCCACTGGCCCAGGTTCCGTTTCACGTGACCCCTTAGCCAATTTCTTTGCACTCCAAGGTCCTAGGTAGTTTTTTTATTGTTGTTCATAATGGACGCCTAGGAACCAAATTCATCGAATGCAGCTGGCTATTGACTAATTGAAATTAGTATTATACACTCCTGGAAATTGAAATAAGAACACCGTGAATTCATTGTCCCAGGAAGGGGAAACTTTATTGACACATTCCTGGGGTCAGATACATCACATGATCACACTGACAGAACCACAGGCACATAGACACAGGCAACAGAGCATGCACAATGTCGGCACTAGTACAGTGTATATCGACCTTTCGCATCAATGCAGTCTGCTATTCTCCCATGGAGACGATCGTAGAGATGCTGGATGTAGTCCTGTGGAACGGCTTGCCATGCCATTTCCACCTGGCGCCTCAGTTGGACCAGCGTTCGTGCTGGACGTGCAGACCGCGTGAGACGACGCTTCATCCAGTCCCAAACATGCTCAATGGGGGACAGATCCGGAGATCTTGCTGGCCAGGGTAGTTGACTTACACCTTCTAGAGCACGTTGGGTGGCACGGGATACATGCGGACGTGCATTGTCCTGTTGGAACAGCAAGTTCCCTTGCCGGTCTAGGAATGGTAGAACGATGGGTTCGATGACGGTTTGGATGTACCGTGCACTATTCAGTGTCCCCTCGACGATCACCAGTGGTGTACGGCCAGTGTAGGAGATCGCTCCCCACACCATGATGCCGGGTGTTGGCCCTGTGTGCCTCGGTCGTATGCAGCCCTGATTGCGGCGCTCACCTGCACGGCGCCAAACACGCATACGACCATCATTGGCACCAAGGCAGAAGCGACTCTCATCGCTGAAGACGACACGTCTCCATTCGTCCCTCCATTCACGCCTGTCGCGACACCACTGGAGGCGGGCTGCACGATGTTGGGGCGTGAGCGGAAGACGGCCTAACGGTGTGTGGGACCGTAGCCCAGCTTCATGGAGACGGTTGCGAATGGTCCTCGCCGATACCCCAGGAGCAACAGTGTCCCTAATTTGCTGGGAAGTGGCGGTGCGGTCCCCTACGGCACTGCGTAGGATCCTACGGTCTTGGCGTGCATCCGTGCGTCGCTGCGGTCCGGTCCCAGGTCGACGGGCACGTGCACCTTCCGCCGCCCACTGGTGACAACATCGATGTACTGTGGAGACCTCACGCCCCACGTGTTGAGCAATTCGGCGGTACGTCCACCTGGCCTCCCGCATGCCCACTATACGCCCTCGCTCAAAGTCCGTCAACTGCACATACGGTTCACGTCCACGCTGTCGCGGCATGCTACCAGTGTTAAAGACTGCGATGGAGCTCCGTATGCCACGGCAAACTGGCTGACACTGACGGCGGCGGTGCACAAATGCTGCGCAGCTAGCGCCATTCGACGGCCAACCCCGCGGTTCCTGGTGTGTCCGCTGTGCCGTGCGTGTGATCATTGCTTGTACAGCCCTCTCGCAGTGTCCGGAGCAAGTATGGTGGGACTGACACACCGGTGTCAATGTGTTCTTTTTTCCATTTCCAGGAGTGTATTAATACCTTCAGCTTCTGACGGGCATTGATATATATCGGAGGCAGGTGAAAATGTGTGCCCCGACCAAGGACTCGAACGTGGGATCTCCTGCTTACATGGCAGATGCTCTATCCATCTGAGCCACCGAGGGCACAGAGGATAGTGCGACTGCAGGGAGTATCTCGCGCTCGCCTCCCACGTGACCCACATTCTCACCTTTCATGTCCGCACACTACATTCATAGTGTCCCACCCCAACGCACTCATTACTCGTGGAAGACATTCTTACCAAGTCCCGTAAGAGTTGAGGGAATACGTGTGCATCTGCACAGAAGAAAAAGGTCATGGCCGGTATTGCCAGAACTATATACTTATATGGATGTGGTGTCTGTTCTTACTGACATGTCCTGCAACCACTTCCTTAATTACCGAGGTGTCTCACTGTGCCTGTCACTGTCACCTATGCAGCTCTGCACGAACCTATGAAAGTCGCTTAAAGTCGTATCCTAAATCAGCTGAACCACATTTCTAGAAACTACTGTGGTGGAAGTGCAGACAAACGAAAGAACGCTGTAATTGCTCTTGCATATTGAGCTGCTGCATATTGTGTTAAAGCGAGGGAGAACAGCGCTCATACAATTAACACGAAAGGCACCGTGTTGGATGTTAATGGCATTGCTACAATAGCTCTCGCTTAGTGGTTACCTGTTCTATCCAGTTTTGTCTATGCTAATCTCACAATCAAAGATGCCAAGATGCTAATTCTCGAGGCAGAGTCCGGTAAGAGTTCAGTCCTAAATAGCGGAGACCACCAACTGAGTAAGGTTGCACAGTATGGTCTTTCTTGTCACGAAAGCTCAAGATTCAACCTCGTCCAAATGGCACACAGGAGACCTGACTACGTCTTGAAAAAGTGGGTTCATAGTGGAAGCGCTGCCTGTGACTGTGGTGCCGAGGAGCAGACGGTGAGGCATGTTGTGGGGGAGCGCCCACTCCGTGTGTTTAAAGGTGGTCTGCCGTGCTTGTCCTGTCGTTGTCCTGGTTGCATGTTTGTATGTGAATTCTTGTATTTCTTGAGAGACGATCAGTCCACCAGAATACGTCAGCAGACTAGCATACCAGTCATAATTTACGCCAGAATACTTGTCTGACACCTTGATTCGACACTAATGAGCTGGTGACCTCTATCAATGAGAAACGTAAAAGCTGGAGAAAGGACACGTTGAGTTTAGTATTCGCTGTTCTATTCTACAAAATACAGTCAAGTTTCAGAATATCGCCTGTTACATATGCTGACTCTATTTCATTTTGAAAGGTTGGACAACATGGAATGGAACATGACAACGCTGCAGAGGGATGATCTGAGGCATGACGTCGTGTCCCAGTCACTGCGTGCTGTTCGGAGCATCACAAGAGCCGTGGTCGCCAGGGAAAGATGTGAGAGCCACCGTCTACGTAATTACAAGTGGAGGGACTTGAACAAAACTGGTGAGTATCTTATTTGTGAGTACGTTATTAATAAATAAAGCGTGAAGTGCTCCTTAAGGTATTCTATAAAAAATCCCATATAAGTTCATGGACACATGATGATGGATTTGCGACGGACCGAAAACTCTGACCAAATTATACATAGAAATAAAAACGTTAGATCTAAATAATAACAGCACTGGAGAAAAGAAACAGTTATCTACTCACAACCGATCGCATCCAACAAGGGAAGATCACCAACTTGATCTCATATAAAAAAAAAGCGGACTTGCAAAATATTAAAAAAAATGGCTCTGAGCACTATGGGACTCAACTGCTGTGGGTCATAAGTCCCCTGGAACTTAGAACTACTTAAACCTAACTAACCTAAGGACAGCACACAACACCTAGCCGTCACGAGGCAGAGAAAATCCCTGACCCCGCCGGGAATCGAACCCGGGAACCCGGGCGTGGGAAGCGAGAACGCTACCGCACGACCACGAGATGCGGGCTGCAAAATATTAGCCCCAACTATTGATCTCGAGGAAGATTTGTGCCATAATTCTGAGAGTACGCAGTTATGACCTTCTGAACACATAGCTTTTCAACGCTCGTGTACGACTTGTTTCTGACACTCTCCAACCCACTGCGATCGACCATTGTCAGAGTACGAACTACTGTACGGTATGATGAGTGAGAGGTTTGTGTTTATAATGTCGGTGAACCAAGAAGCGATAGTGTGGCACCTCCAGGATCACTATACAGTGACGATCAAAGTGCAATTATTAAACCTCAAAGCTCGTGAAAGTTGTAACTCGTAATCTTCGTGACATGTGGCTATTCGACTAACTCTTACACGCGGGAAATGAAAGTGCGCAAGTGTTTCTTTCTGATATTATTTGTACCTTGTAATTTACTAGTAATAATCATAGAGAACATCTGGTAAATGTAGGCAACAAAATCTGAGTGACAATAGAGTCTTCTTTATGAGAGGATGACGGCGACAATGATGGCGGTGCGCTTTCACAAAAAACCACATTCGTCATACAATTTCTTTGATACAGTGGAACAGAGACGTAAAATCAGGAATTGACTGATTAAGAAGCTTGCTTTGAAGATGTAATATTGTCAGATAACAGAGATCTATGTATCAGTGTGTGTGTTTTATATAAAACTGCCTGAGAATATCAGTACTAGAATATCGTTAAACAATGTTGATCATATATGTGCATGAGATTGACATACTATCTGCTCATATTGCTTACCTGTTTTTCATGTTAAATAACATGTGTTCCACTTGTAGAACAAAGTTTCGAAACACATGGGGCAGGCGTGACTGGTTCCACTCACCTCCTCCCACGCTTTCAATGTGAAGTGAGTATGAGGGCTGTAGATGTCACCCCGTCCCCCCTCCCCTGTACAGTAGTCTGCACTCGTGCATTAGGCAGTTGCAGTGGGGCAGAGCCACTGACAGGCAGCCTGCGCGTGCAAAAGGTTAAAAGCAATGCATTCAAAAAGTCTTCATTTAATGTTAATTTTAAGAGGGAGCGGGTGTTCGGTTGCTATGGTTGAGATCTTGCAAGTGTACCTTTTTCTCCTTAAAACACAAGGTCAAGTTGGTTGTGTTTACTTGGAAGGTTACAAATAATAAACATGAAGGTTGAGGACAGATTTCAGTCGATGTCAGATAAGGAGAGATCATGCCAACACAGCAGTAGAGCACACCGCCTCTAGCCTTGACAAGGGCCTGACTTCACCGACACAGAGACTCCACAAGTCTCTCCAGCCGTGTCGTGCTCAGCTGACGTCACTCAGCAGATCCCGTAGAGCCGCCAGATCGCAGGGACTTTGAGACCTTCACTTTCCACACGCTGGTCGCAGACATTTCCTGTGAATCGAATCGTTTGGCGGGCACATGGGGACGTGACAGGACGCCTCAGTGGTCGCAAAGCCAGGAGCGCGTCCACACAGATCTGTGAACATGGCTGCTGTCTCGGGAGAGTCCACAGGATACTCAGCATGAAGTCAGGGCACAGGTCCTGAATTAAAAGATCACTATGTGATGTGATGCGATCTAGACTGCACGTACACATAATTTCAGCACAAATCTCTGACACGTGACTCCTGTCCGTTGTCGTTCTAATAAAAGCGAGAATGGAGAAAGGTGGCGCCATTTTATTCCGAAATTTTCAGATCTTTGAGGCCATCTGGTGTCGCGTGTGGCCCACTGACACATACGCTCCAGAGGGTACGGGGATCCACTACACGATGGCAACTCCAGCAGGACAGACACTATGAGTCGCAAGGAAGGGTAGAGCCGGTGGCCTTAGAGATAGTTTAAAGTGGATAACAAGCACTAGCGGATTTTGGCACATTTATTTACTTCTTTACGCGTTTATTTCACGTGATAAAATTAAGGCGACCGTGCACTCTCTTACACATAATCCGACACTTTAGTCTGTCAACATCACAACAAGCGTAGAACACGAGCAGCAGGCAATAATGTTAATTATACTACTACAACTAATAACAACAACAATAACAACGCAGACAGATATGAACACACGTTTCTCTTGATGGGACATGCACAACTGTCGATATTTATCACCAGTGGTAAAATTAAATACAGTTGGAAAACTTTGCAACAGTAGCTTGTTTTATCATTGATGATAGAAATTAATGTAAATTCCATATGTTATGCTTTATATCAGAATACACATACTATAAAAATTGCAGCTCTGCATTTCTGACATAGATGTAAAACAGCGTAAAACATCGATTTTTGGAGCAACTGTTTCAAACTGTTGATGAATTAATTTTACATGTTTCTTCGCCTTTCTACTAACAAACTACATAATGACAAAAATATCAAAGATTTACGTACTCCGATTTCGTAACATTATGGCTGCAGTACAAACAATCACGATCGCATACCAGATTTAGCCTTGCAGCGGAGTGGAAGAGACCGGAGTCCCTTTCTCTCTCTCTCTCTCTCTCTCTCTCTCTGTCGCTATTTGTTTTAACTCGCAACAATCGCTAGCTATCGAAAACTCTTGCTTCCCCACAGCAGGTATGCTTAGAAAAGGATCGAGGCACAGGAAAATACCAGCCTTAGGTTACGTCCGGGTCACACAGAAATTTGACTGTGAGGCATACCCAGGGGCAGATATAACCTGAGATTTCCATTGAATAGCGATGAATTATGGACAGAAGATGAAGGGAATTGTCTGGAAGAATTAATATGGAAAGGAGTGGCACACTGAAGTTCAAGACAATCATGAAATGCATCTGAATTTCTCTTAGGCTGTAGATACAACGTTGATGAATGCCACAGAGGCAGGAATAGACATTATGAACAGGGCATCCTAGAAGTTGGACCAAAAAGGATAAATACAAGGCGTTAACGAACAAGAAACGTTGCGAAACAGAAAAAAAACACTTCAGTTGAAGTGTGAAGAAGAAACAACAATGGCAATGGAAGACACTGGAGATCCCATATAAGAGTCATAGCTTAACACAGATTTGGAACGCAGAAGCAATAGGTAACATACCTTCGTATTTTCCGAAATCATCGGCGGAAGCGTCAACCAAGAACTACACAAGTTGGCGTGTAGACTATACGAGAGTGGCGGTATGCCGTTAGACTCAATCCTGTAGACAAGAGCAGGTACTTGCGAGGCCTATCGCACAATTAGCATAACACCTCATCTATCGAATTTGTTGACAGGAATAATAGAGATCAAAACTATCTGGACACCTGGCTGCCAATGACACAGGTTCGCGGCGTCCTCCATTGGTAATGCTGGAATTCAGTAAGGTGTTGGCCCACCCTTAACCTTGATTACAGCTCCCATTCTCGCGGGCATCCGCTCAAGGTTTCCTGGGGAATTGCAGCCCATTCTTCACCGAGTGCTGCACTAAGGAGAGGTATCGATGTCGGTCGGTGAGGTCTGGCACGAAGTCGGCGTTCCAAGATATACCAAAGGTGTTCTGCAGGATTCAGGTCAGGACTCTGTGCAGGCAGTCAATTACAGGGACGCGCATTATGAATAGGTGTTCGATCGTGTTGAAACATGCAATCGCCATCACCGAATTCCTCTTCAACAGTGGGACGCAAGAAAGTGCTTGAAGCATCAATATAGGCCTAAGCTGTGATAGTACAACGCAAAACAATAGCAGCTGCAAGGCCTCTCCATGAAAAACACGACCACACCATAACAAAACCGCCTTCGAATTTTACTATTGGCACTACACACGCTGGCAGATGACGTTGACTGGGCATTCGCCATACCCACACCCTGCTATCGGATCGCCACATTGCGTACGGTGATTCATCCCTCCACACAACGTTTTTCGACTGTTGAATCGTCCAATGTTTACCCTCCTTACATCAAGCTAGGCGTCGTTTGACATACACCGGCGTGATTTGTGGCTTCTAAGCAGCTGCTCGACCGTGAAATCCAAGCTTTCTCTCCTCCCGCCTAAACGTCAAAGTACTTGCAATGGATCCTGATGCAGTCTGGAATTCCTGTGTGATTGTCTGGATAGATGTCTGCCTATTACACATTACGACCATCTTCAACTGCCGGCGCTCTGTGTCAGTCAACAGACGAAGTCGGCCAGTACGCTTTTGTGCTCTACGTGTCTCTTCACGTTTCCACTCCACTATCACAACAGAAACACCGGACCTAGGGATGTTTAGCAGTACGGAAATCTCGCGTACAGGTGTATGACACAAGTGACACCCAATCACCTGACCACGTTCTAAGTGCCTGAGTTCCGCGGGGCGCCCCATTCTGCTCTCTCACGATGTCTAATGACAACTGAGGCCGCTTACACGGAGTACCTGGCAGTAGGTGGCAGCAAAATGCACCTAATATGAAAAAGTTATGTTTTTGGGGTTGTCCGCATACTTTTGATCACATAGTGTCTATGCAGAGGAATGTAAAAGAAAATAGAGGATATGACAGATGACGATCAGTTTGGTTGTCAAAAGTGTAATAGCACAAGAGAGCAGCACGTCTGACGTAATTTATGAGGTAAGCAAAACTTGAAAACAAAATGGACACATTCATAGGACCTGTAGACCTAGAAAAGCCATCTGGAAACTAAAATTGTGCAAAATGTTCAAAATACTGAGAAACGTAAGAGTATAATTCAGCGAAAGGCGGGTAATATACAATACATGCAATAACCAAGACGGAACAATAAGAATGCAAGACCAAGAACAAACTGCTGTTCCATTTCCTACCAACGCGTTCCGTATATTCCATTCTTTATGGTTCGGCTGAAAACCTTATCATTTCGTGTTTTATCAGTCCATCTAATTTTCAACGTTCTTCTGTAGTACCACATCTCAAACGCTTCGATTTTCTTCTGTTCCGGTTTTCCCAGTGTCCTTGATTCACTTTCATACAATCTCCATGTTCAGTTATTCGTCCTCAAACTAAGATCGACATTTGATATTAGTTGACTTATTTTGGTCCTGAACGTCCTTTTTGAATGCTCTTGTCTACTTATTACGTCCTCTTTAATTTGTTACTATGGCAGCAGAATCTTTTCAGTTCGTCTAGATCCTCGTCTACAGTTTTGATGTTATGTTGAACAATAATCTAATTTCTGCTACACTTCATTAATTTAGTCTTTCTTTGGATTTGTGCGAATCTTCTCACACTAATCTGCACTTGCAAGCATCTGAACTGTGTGACTGATATTTTCCTGAGATTCTGATTGTCTATCTCTGGAAGAGTCTACAAACCAATTGGAATGATAGTTTCGTTTCCAAGACTCTCAACAATTTTCGAAACTCCGAAGGACTGTTCCATATGCCTTCCACATGATTTGGTCGCAAGTCTTCCTCAGCTCTGTTTGTTTCCGTGGGCTGGAGAGGCAGCCATGTCTATGACCGCTGCTTGCCGCGACCTCCCACCAGGTCACATGAGGACAAAGCTGCGTCGACCTGACCGCCACAGGCAAAAACGACACCCGCCGCCCAACACCACAGAACGCCACTCAGTGCCCCAGCTGACTCTGGCTCCACACTACACTGCCTGTGCTGCGGTGTCAGTGGTAACCACAGACCTCAAGCCCTATTCCAGCAGTCTGTCTGTGATGGTTGGTGAACTCAACACTCCGTTGTCTCGACCCCATCCCCTAGCTACACGTTCTGCAGTCGTTGCCCTACCGCGAAATGTCAGTGTAATGTGTCGGTACTATGCTCTCAAGTCCCTCATGCCGAAGATTCGATCTTCTACAAAGTCTGAAGGATGCCCATAAACTGAACGTGCACGTTCTTTGGACATTTTCTTTTGTGATCTGCCCGTGAATAATTCCAATAGCGTTAAACACACACAATAACCATCGTGTACTCACATCATTCTCCATCTGTAGGTATATCTTTTCTGCACTGAAAATAAGCTCGCGTAAGGACTAAACTCGAAATCATCTCACATGCATAAGAGTAATGCAGCATGATTTTTTAAAAGACAACATATCAGAAATTAACTGTAAAAATTATTTGTTTCCACAACTCCAGTTTTGATCTTATGCCCATTATAAACTGGTATACAGCAAAAGCTGAAAATAAAGGACAGAGGGCATGTGTAGAACGGCACTATCCTGCCATCCATACGGCAGTTACATCAAAAAACGCTAAAAACAACGCATCACTTACATTGTGCCTCAGTAGATGTCAAAATTTACGAACCCTCTGACGTGTATATACCTCATCATTGTATCTGTATGTTGAGTATAATAGCTCTGAGAGTACATCAGCATTAAATGAGCGTAGAGAGGATCGTAGAACTGGCATAAGGTAGATTTATTGTTACCAACGTCAACATAACTAACGTGAATCTCATCAGATCACTGTTCATGTGCACTGTTAACACGGCAATTGAGACAGTTGGTGGCGGAAAATATTCACAAGTCGGTTTTCCTTAGTTGTCATCAGTGATTGTACATACAACAGTAAACGTTTTATATCGGGGTATCTTAATATCATGTTTACATTCGTTAACAGAATTTGCCATTCTGTATTACGATACAGTCATGTGGCATAAGGGAATAAGATAAGAAATTTGTTTATTATGATAGGGCGTAATAGGACATATGATATCTACCTCCAAGACTTGCAGTAGCTTGGATGCTCATAATAATCATATACATATCATTTTACATATGAATTCATTGTATCAGATTAACATCACAAAGACATAAATCACACTGTCGTACATGAATTGACCCACACAACAAATAAGAAAAAGAAGTACAATAAACTGAGATAAAAATGTGTGATGGGATACTTCCCACAAATTACAGAACATTATGTATACCACTACCTAATTGTAAAATGCACTAATAGTATGTAAGGTACCACAGCGGTACAAATGTAGTCATAGATTTCCATGGTCCCTAGAAAGTTTAGGGGCAGAAGTTCTTTTCCGGCTGCACTTGCAAAATACCTCGTACAATTTTTTCCTGAATTACTAAAATATATTACTTACGTTACAATAAAGGCATCCTAAATATAAAAACGTGTACGAGTCGACACGATTCCTCATCGTTTTCTTAGAAATCATACAACTCATTGGATACGTCACAAGGACTACTCATATTATAAAACCAGCATAGACACGATTCCGTGCAAATCATTACATCCTATGTTAGTAAGTCAAAGCCAAATAGGGCAAACTACACATCCTCATTTATCTTACCTTCTGTTATTAGCACATAAAACTGACTGGAAATTATCTCAAGATCTCTTACTCCTTAAATCCGCCTTATTGCTGAGCAAGTCGTGTGAGCGATTTTTTAAGTATTTGTATATTTCCATTTTTTCAGGTAGGTTGATACTTCTACCTTTAGGGAATGTATTAAGAACCTTTATCGTCGAATCTACGTTAGGTGATGGTACTCTTCTCGCTCTGCCTGATGTGCTCTTTAAACTTGTGATTGGAATATGAGCTTTGTAACATCTGGTCGAGGTGTCCATGTTGTAAATCTTACGATTACTGACAGTGTACATTCATCTAGTTTCAAAGCGTAGATGCTACCTGTATACATTCTGTGAAGGCAGAAAGTGAAAGCTGTCCTTCCACAGAGATTTGGACCACTGGCTTGTTCACCAGTACGTAGTCTCCCGTCTTGTGCAGAACTGCAGGTCCAGGCGGCGGTTTTCCGGGAGCGCCTCTCCAGCTACTGGCGAGACGTGGCGCAGCTGGTCTCACTCGGCGAGACGCACTTCTCACAGCTGTTGGTTCCCCTCGCCTTCGAACATGTGGTGGGTGGTGATTTTTTCTCCTCTTACAAACTTTGTTATATGTACCATAGGTGATAAAATGACACAGTCCGCAGCTCGTGGTCGTGCGGTAGCGTTCTCGCTTCCCGCACCCGGGTTCCCGGGTTCGATTCCCGGCGGGGTCAGGGATTTTCTCTGCCTCGTGATGGCTGGGTGTTGTGTCATGTCCTTAGGTTAGTTAGGTTTAAGTAGTTCTAAGTTCTAGGGTACTGATGACCATAGGTGTTAAGTCCCATAGTGCTCAGAGCCAGTTGAACCATAAAATGACACACACGACCTGGTCAGTTCACGGAGTCTGTTTCCGGGTTTATCTGGTTCCCACTGGGGCTATCTTTGGTTCTCCAGTTATATTGCTAACCCTCTGCCAGAATTCAGAACCGACCTCTACTTCTTTGAGCATTGTGGGATTATGACACAGGGAAGTTAAGCTCAGAATGGTTGAGGATAGGGAAAAAAAATCGTCTGTATTTTCCTTTTCTGGTATTTGCTCGCTACTTCTTTAACATATTTAGGAAACCTTGCATCAGATTCTGGTTTACAATCCCAAGCCAGTTAGCTACGTATTTAGTGGAGACTGGTCTAGTATCTATTGTCTGATTTTTTATGTGACTATTTTTATGTGACTATTTGCTTCTTTGAAATCTGTACTCCCAATGGAAGAAGGAAGGTAGGAGTCGGAGATTACATAACTAGGAAATTGCAGTGTCTAATAAGGTAACAGATAAATAAAGTTTTACACACTGATATGGATGCTGTCATGCACAATATCACGAGGATTCTTTGGCAAGGATCAACAGCAAGTAACACGAAAATCGTAGCATAAGCAGACGACGTGATTTTGTAGGAAGACCATGACCAGAAATTGGAAGAATAGTAGTTTGTTAGTCTGAAAACGCTATAACATTACTATATCTTTCTCATGCTCACTGATACAAGTCATAATTCAAATTTATTTCAGAGAAGTCAAGGCTCTTTGATGCTGGTTCACTACTAATCTGTAAGTATTCTAGGGTAGGCTATAATTTATGCTATAGTAACAATTGACGTTCATAAGAATTGCGTAAGTTGACATCTGGCCTTATAAAATTACTTCTCCTCAACATGGGGGATCGTCGAGATTGCATCTCCTAATTAACCGGTATACATATCTGATAATGTATACACTTCGATACAACTGCTCCAACTCCTCCCACTCCTCCCAAACTTTCAAGTGTCGATTCCCCGCGACCCCGTGACCAGATATTAGGTAGCTGATGCTTGTGACTGGACAATGCTCCAGCCATCACAGCCACAAAGGAAGACGGACAATAACCACAACTTGAAGATGAGGTCCATCAGTTGGCGCATTTTGCGTCAGTGGGTGTCGGTCTGTTGTCAAAACAACTCAAAGTTTTTACTTTCCATGTACCCAAGAATTTTGTTATTTCGTAATTTATTCATGTTTGTTGCAATTCACACATTCTTTTATGAATAAGGTAATTTTTCAGTTTATAATATGTAAAAAACATTTATTACTAATAGAGACAGAAGCTTTCAGTGTATACCTACTTATGACAGCAACAGCAATGGCAGCACAAAAACAACACACAAACACACACAAACACACACACACACACACACACACACACACACACACATGCACACACCACAAATATATATAATACTTTCCTTACAGGGCTTGACATTGTACGTGTTCTACACAAAGTATATCCTCACTCACTCATATATATATTGTGCAATAAAGCATTCATGACCTCACACATGCAGAGGGAACTGTGACAAACGGTTCACCAAACTGTACCACAAACACTCAGTCACACACTAGAACTGTTTACTAATTAATTAAAAACACACAGTCCCTTCAGTGAATAGTCTGGATGCAGAAGGGTCCCAAACTATCGCGACAGATGGATCACTTGTGATCGTGAAAGGACAGCCCTGCTTCCAGCTACAATTGCAGTCCATACCTCAGTATATACCTCGATCGAAAGATTACCTGATCAGCATTTGTGGTGCAGCGCCAATGCCCCGATGCCGTCGAGGAAGCACCTGTTGTAGTCCCCGATTAGGAAAGCCTTTGACGCTTTGCAAATGGCTGTGCTCGTCATGTAAACTGGTGGGATGCTCCAGCTGTACCTCTAGGACATATACCTCAACAGCATTAGCTGCCACATATTTCATCTTTCTCCTCATTCTGGCGACTTCCCCTTGGGACATCAATCAGAACCCTCCAAATGATAGACGTTGTGGTCTGGTTTGCATGTAGATTCTGTTTACATCCACGTAAAAGATGTAACTGAAATCGTCAGACAACATCTACTCCTTCTGGCTCATTTGCAAGTTATTCGCCTTGGCATACCTATGCACAGGTTGGCCAAGTCACTCCTTTATCGCATGTGCCAAGGAGACAAGCAATTCAACGTTGGTCAAGAATTCAATGCTGGCATGTGTCTTTCTTAACATGGCATCACCCGAAAGCTCAGGCATGCACTATAGAATTTCTCGAAGATGTTGGAGGACAGATGTATATGGTGTTCATTATTTTACATGTTCTTATAAATCAGAGATGCCGAACACCTACTTTCACCAAGTGTCTCTTAGTTTACTGGAGAGTCCAGATTTTCATATAGACAGACCTCTTCTTCGTCATAAGCTGAAACTTTGAATCATCGAGATATATGGCTCCCTTTGCTACGCATATCTTCAGGACGCGTTGGTTCAGCATGTTTCTAAAAAGATGTGAGCATGAAGCGTTGTGAATCTAGGAAGTGGAACATTATTCTTTGTGTGATCATCACTGAAACGACATGTATATCCGAATGGTGCCAGAAATGACACTGATCTTATCATCCTACATCCCAGACTCACCAAAGTGCTGAACTAGAAAGTGGGCATCATACTCACTTAAATTGTGGAAAAGACCGCTATGTGGTGTGGCAGTTAGCACTTAAAGATAAAAGGCTTGTGAGCTGCACTGTGGGACTTCCCCGTTACATGAGAACAGGCTCTACAGGGAGCTTCCTCGTCTCTGTCCAGTCGCGGTCCCCAGATATAACGATCAGCTACCTGCCTTGTACAATGCATCATTCTCCTTCTAGTTGGTCGTGAGGACGTTCTCACTATAAATCTTATAAACATCCCGTGCAAGATTTTCCAGCTCAGGGAGCAACCATCTCGCAGTATACCCTCGACATAAGATTTCAATTTCTTGTGATGAGTTATATGTGGACACAACTTGATAGGTATTCACATGTCGTATTCGTCATTCTGTGACAGTGATATGGGACCCAGAGGCATCACCTTCACACTGTCCCACGAGAGCTAGGAGGCACTCTGAATCGATGTAAACAACGAAGGGACAGAGCTGCTAGTGAGAGGCATTCTTAAACTTCGAGAACCATTTACCCTTGATAAGCTTTTCCACCCATATTGGTTCTTCGCTCCAGAAGTGAATGAGGTGTCTTTCGAGATACCAGCTCTTGCTAAATGACTTGAGACATCTACAGCAAAAATATCTTGCAACTTTATTAATCTCATTTGAGAACAAAGTAGGTGGGATACACATTTGATCCAAACATACTGTTGCTTATCGCCTTTAGAGATTAGCAGCAGTCCTACACTTTTGGGACGTTTACCAGCTAATTTGGACAAGATGAGGGGACCAACTACTTTATGCTTGACTTCTTTGTTGTTGTGCGACATAGTGTGTTAATGTTCGTCTTCTTCTTCCGGCTTACCAACATTCAGCCCATAAACGCGAATCGAATACTCGCAGTTCTTACTGTCTTTGAAATGACCTGGAGTACTATGGGGAATTCTGTGCTCTGGAAATTAAAATGTCACTGGACATCTGATGTTTGGTACGCATCTGTGTGCCTTCATTTTTAGGATTATGTCTATCGCTAGCGAGAAGCAACGATGCAAAGCAATTTAAATTTTTGTCATCAAGATTTTGGACATTAAGGGATGATTTTAGCAATATATTCTTTCGAAGAGGGATGTAACTGGATCCCACAATAAGTGGATCAAAATCTTATGAATATAAATCAAGGTGGAGTATATAGCTGAGTGTCTTACTGGACCCCATTTCATGCATCGGAGAAAAGTGACTCAGTATGACCACTCTGGTCACTCGACGATCCCCCATGTTGAGGAGAAGTAATTTTATAAGGCCAGATGCACTCATGTTGCTTTACAGCCACTACATCCTACTGGACCGCACATTAAATACATGTCTGCAAACTCTTGCGATAAGTGAGGTTCCATCTATAACTACTCACTGTGCACTGTACACAGCAACACACCTCACCATGACACGTCACAAGCTGTCTGACGCAATGGACAGCTGACAGCAGGGTCAGTGGTGTGCTTGCAGCGCAGATTATTGCTCCAGTGCGATGCTTGCAGTCGTCACATGACACACGTGCTATGAGTCAAGTTGTGTACAGTATGTATGTTTGGTGGTCAGGGGTGTACACTGTTTATCAGATGCTACTGCTAGAGTGAAGAACGGACACCCGAGATCTTTGCAAGAGTATGAATAACTGCAGGCATTATTACAATACATACATTGAGACTGACAGTCGTTGGTTGCAACAGTTACTATTGTAAGTAGGTTGTTTAGGTTTTTATATTGGTAACGCCACGTAGCGCTCTGTATGAAAATCACTGGCTGTGCTGTGTGCAGTCTGTGGCTACTTTGCATTGTTGTCTGCCATTGTAGTGTTTGGCAGATGGATGTGAACAGCGCGTAGCGTTGAGCAGTTGGAGGTGAGCCGCCAGCAGTGGTGGATGTGGGGAGAGAGATGGCGGAGTTTTGAAATTTGTAAGACTGGATGTCATGAACTGCTATATACATTGTGACTTTTGAACACAATTGAGGTAAATACATTGTTTGTTCTCTATCAAAATCTTTAATTTGCTAACTATGCCTATTAGTAGTTAGTGCCTTCAGTAGTTTGAATCTTTTATTTAGCTGGCAGTAGTGGCGCTCGCTGTTTTGCAGTAGTTCGAGTAACGAAGATTTTTGGTGAGGTAAGTGATTTGTGAAAGTGAGGGCCATTCTTTTGTAGGGATTTTTGAAAGTCAGATTGCGTTGCGCTAAAAATATTGTGTGTCAGTATAGTGTTGATCAGAATAGGTAAAGAACGAAATGTCTGAGTGCGTTCAGTTCTGCTCAGCTGTTTGAAAATCAAATAATGTAAGAGGTTTATCAGCACAGTAATTAATTAAATTTTCTAAGGGGACGTTTCACTATGAGCTACATTGTTGTTAGGTGGTGCATGCTGTGTACGTCATTAGCACAATAAATATGCATTTTCGAGCATTGGTTCCCTGTCTCAATATACTGTGTTGTGGAACCATTATCACCTGTTCCAATATGACCCAAAAGGATTGGGACACCACGTATAGAGAACAAGAGTAGTTCTGTCACTGTTCCCTCGGCCGCTACTGATGGCACCCTTGTCTGTGACGAGCACTCGCCTACCAGGACAACATACTGCCTGCTCCTAATGTAAGCAAAAAGACTGGACCTGTGCGAGACGGGCTCGCAGACTAAGGGTTCAGCACAAACTCCCCGTCGAGAATAAAGAATACCAACCATTTTTGCCAGCTGTCGATATGATACTGGTAACATATTGGTCCTGACAATACCAAAACCGCTTCAGAATTTCTACAGTGGATCATCAGCCTAGACCGAACAAACAAGAACAAGCGAACAGGGAACCTCAGTTTATGTAAGCAGGGAGAGAAGATTTAATGACGCATTTCTCTTTATGTACTAAAAAATGACTACAACATACATTTTATGTTTGGATGCACTAATGTTCGTATGTTATGCTTTTAACAGATGATCAATGCAACGCATGTCCAAATGGCAAAAAAAAAATAAAAAAAAATTTCATGTGATATAATTACAACTTAACAAATTTCAGATTTTTCCCTTTACTTGTACTGGAAAA
Organism: Schistocerca nitens; assembly: GCF_023898315.1. Classification (NCBI taxonomy): domain Eukaryota; kingdom Metazoa; phylum Arthropoda; class Insecta; order Orthoptera; family Acrididae; genus Schistocerca; species Schistocerca nitens. The sequence continues at coordinate 26,159,325 of NC_064624.1, forward strand.
CTCAGTTGTTGCGAAATCTCATGACTGTAAGTCAATGGGGAGCACCCTATAGGTTTCGATGACTGAGTTTTCGATTATCAAAATATGTGACATAAATGGCCGTATCTGTTGACTGGAGTGATTTATAAGCTTACAATTTTTACGCCGCCAAGGGTCTGACATAAATTTGAACTTGATACCCAGAACTGATCCAGAGAAAATGAATCCTAGCAGACGGACAGACAAATAACAGACTGATAAAAAATAATACGGAAAGTATTTTCTAGAGTTAAATAGTTACAAATTAAGGACTTTCAGATTTAGGTCATATCTTTTGAGTGCATTGACTTAGAAACTTACAATTTGTCCAACGCCAAGGGAGCATAGACCTTAATATGTGACATAAGTTTGAACTTCGTACCCGAAACTGGTCCAGGAAAAAGGATCTTAACATTCGGATAGGCAGACAGATAGATTGATAAAAACAAGACAAGGAAGTATTTTTTATTGTTATATAATTAATATAATTACAGATTAATAATTTTCGGATTCTTTTCGTTTACTTGTACTGTGAAACCTCGCTTGCCAAATTTCACGATTCCAGATCAATGGAAAGCACCTTTCAGGGTTTGACGAGTGAGTTTCCGAGTGTGATTATATGTGATATAAATGGCCGTATCTCTTGATTGGAGTGACTTTTAAGCGTAAAATTTTGATACCTCGCTGGGAGCACAGACATTAATACGTGACATGAATTTGAACTTGATACGTAGCGACAAGGGTTCTTAGCAGTCGGACCGACAAACGGACAGCAAAGCGATTCTATGAGGGTTTCATTTTTACAGATTGAAACATCGAACCCTAATGATTCCACAGTATTGTGTCTTCATCCACTGGAGTTATTTTGAGACATTTTCTCTGTTTGGTTTCTGTGTTAACATAATTTAGACAAATGGGACATGCTCATTTTGTCCCCTCTGAAACTCCGACGTCAATAAACCGTGCTACATCCCTTCAAATCTGCAACATTCGAGACGTGTTCAGATATAGACGACATCGTTTTAGATGACGAGCAATAAACGGAAATTTTCGGCAAAAGTGAGCAGCCAGGCAATGGAGCAACGCTATAGAATGCTGAGTCAAACTGACATTTCACATGTCACAATTAATTCAGATAATTTTTCTGATATGGAACGGCTGATGTATATCATTGTGTTTGTAAACGGTCGCAACGTGTCTTCAGGTTTCACATAGTATTGGTAACGAGTAAGATTTTGACGGAATAGTTAGCGATCTCATCATTCTATTTTCGAAAATCGCTCAAACGTTTGGATAGAATCTCCTCAGAGCCACAGCCTCGCCATGTGGCTCTACACGTAGGAACTCGACGCTGCTGGTGGCCCCAGAACATTCCAGTCGGACACGTCGTTACGAGAGTATGCATTCATACATCCAGACGTCTGTAATGTCAACTACCAAGAAATACCTGCGCCTCTCTTACCTGATGTCATAGTTTGAGAAATGTGTGTATTTAATAAAACCCCACTAGGCATCTGCTGTGCGTAAATGTTTCAATGCATGTACAAAATTGAATGCACCACACTCAAGCGCTGGCAGTAATTTCAGTTTTATTTACTAGTGGTACACGTAACTGTAAATTAAGACAGGCTGCTGCTTTTCAATGTTATGCAAGTAATTTGAACTATTTTCTGTGTGTCTCAGGGTAACCACACGAGTGGTCAGCAATTCCACGGTTGGATGAAGGACGTGGAACGTGTGAAAGACATGCTGCACACGAAAGTAACCGGATTGGTACACGACGCGCAATGCGTCAGCAAACAGGTAGAGCACTACGAGATGGAAGAAGACAAGGACAGGCCAGGGCACTTGATATTCAGGTACGAACCAGTGTGCACTCAAATCTTTGCCCCACTCACTATGATTCATTAGTGTTTATTTCACTTTTTTTCGTGGAAGTATTCATTACTGCAATAGAATATACTGGGATCATTTAAGTCAGGGTGGAATAAAGAACTAGGAGCGAGAGGCCGTAGTGAAAGAGATGGTTACAGAAACTAGTCATTTGCAAAGTATTTTGATTCCATATAGCCTTTGATTTTTTTGGTTCGTATTTTGTCTTAAAATATGCCACGTATTACGTAACAGACAGCGCGAAAAGAGACACAACGAGCGATGTTACTGCTTTGAATAGAGAAAGTAATGATGGTTGCAGATACGTTTTCATAATTTGTGGATTCAATAACGTGGAACCTGACACCAAAAGTGAGGGTGTCCTCATCTTGTGCGGAACAAAAAGGAAGTCACCTGCGGGATAAATTAGGCCAATACCGTGTAGTAGGGACTCTAGCCCATATATTGGCATCTAGTCGGTGAGGAAAAGAGGCCGAAAGTCATGTTCTTCTGAATAGACGAAGAAAAAATCCAAGCACCCATGAGGGAAGATGTCAGCAGAGGGAAGGAAGCGGATAGCCATGGTTCTTATATTTTGTCCTGTGGTTGGTGGGTTTCAATCACTCTGTAGCATAGAGCGTAAATACTGGAAGTTGCGAGCGAGAGGGAACCGGAATAGTCTCTCGAGTGGTTTACATACGAGGCCGTGGAAGGGAGTAGTGTAGGAGATATGGTGGGAGCATGGAGTGTGACCAGGTGGCTTCCTATGTGGGAATGGGTAAGCTCCCAGTAGGCCTCCCACGTCTTGTGGCGGTGTTCTTGGATTATATTAGGTGGCTTCTTGTGGGATAGGTATGGAGGTGGAAAACATGGATTAGAATCGACAAGTAGACTCAGTCGTGATTGCTTGCAATTGGATGAAAGACTTCTGCAGTTACGTCTGAAGAGCTTGGTATGGGAGTCACTCTGGGATGAGTGTGTCTGGGAAATGGGTTAGGTCTTCTGAAACGAAGGTGATCAACTGACGTCCACAGTTAAGTTCATCATGGGAACTGATGTGGAAGTAAAGCTGTGGAGAGGCAATGGTCAGTGTGAGCACGGAAATTATGTGGTATGGGATGGCTCGGACAGAGACAGGCAGTAGGGTGGTAAAATCCGCACTGAGGATAAAGTATTATGCAGAGTGATTGAACATGATTTGTAGGTAATTGGTGCTGTTTTTGAGGAACAGTATTGTTACTCCACATTGGTTATTGTGTGGGGATTTTTGGTTCGTTACTCTACATCTGTCATGGGCGCTGTGACTGGGTTACTGGTTCACTGTATACAGAAACCTGCACATGGTATGATGGGATATAATTATGGATAATCTGTCAGGCAGTGGTCACGAATGTACCAGTGGCTGGGGAGGTGACTTGAAAAGTGTATATGAGTATATTGTTAGACAGGGACAAAGGAAGCTGCAACTCAGGTAGCAGAGTACTCGCAAAGTCCACATTGGGGGTTTTAGTCTAGGTGGTAGTTGGAGGTACTCTCATGAACACTCGCCAGTTGGTACACCTATAGAGAAATCAGACCGCTTTCAAAGTAAAGACAGATGGACTGTAAAAATATTATCAATAAGGTGTCGAAGTATTGGTAACAAAGTTCACGAATTTACCGAACTCCAAACAAGTTCTCAGACTCAAATTATTCTAGGAACTGAGAGCTGTCTAAAAAAATGGTTCAGTCGGCTCTGTGCACTATGGGACTTAACATCGGAAGTCATCAGTCTCCTAGAACTTAGAACTACTTAAACCTAACTAACCTAAGGACATCACACATCGATGCCCGAGGCAGCATTCGTCACACGTTGACCAGTCTGCTTTGGCGCTAGAATATACCAAAAGGAAGGCCGAAGTTAAGAATTCCTCGTTTAAGAAATCGTTCACGCAGGAGAATAGCACAAACGTACCGTCGTTTTGTCATCTGACAGAGCCCCGTATTGACGACATTGTAATAAGCACCCCTGCCATAGAGAAACAACTGAAAGAGTTGAAGATAAATAAGTGGTCATGTCTGGATAGAACCCCAATTTGGTTTTACAAACAGTACTCTACGTCATTGGCCTCTTACTTAGCTTGCATTTACCGCTAATCTTTCGATCAGCGCTAAGAACCAAGTGACTGTCAAAAAATGCAGGTGACTCCAAAGAAAGGTAAAAGAACGGATACGACAAATTACGGACCAATATCCCTAACTTCTGTTTAATGCAGAATCTTTCTTGTCCGTTTCTAAGATGTTGTTGTTGTTGTTGTGGTCTACAGTCCAGAGACTGGTTTGATGCAGCCCTCCATGCTACTCTATCCTGTGCAAGCTTCTTCATCTCCCAGCACCTACTGCAACTTCCATCCTTCTGAATCTGCATAGTGTATTCTTCTGTTGGTCTCCCTCTACGATTTTTACCCTCCTCGCTGTCCTCTAAGACTAAATTGGTGATCCCTAGATGCCTCAGAACATGTCCTACCAACCGAACCCTTTTTCTACTCAAGCTGTGTCACAAATTCCTCCTCTCCCCAATTCTATACATTACCTCCTAATTAGTTATGTGATCTACCCATCTAATCTTCAGCATTCTTCTGTAGCACCACATTTCAAAAGCTTCTATTCTCTTCTTGTCTAAACTATTTATCGCCCATGTTTCACTTCCATACATGGCTACACTCCATACAAATACTTTCAGAAACGACTTCCTGACACTTAAATCTATACTCGATGTTAACAAATTTCTCTTCTTCAGAAACGCTTTCCTTGCCATTGCCAGTCTACATTTTTTATCCTCTCTACTTCGACCATCATCAGTTAGTTTGCTTCCCAAATAACAAACCTCATTTACTACTTCAAGTGTCTCATTTCATAATCTAAGTATAATCCGATTTAATTCGACTACATTCCAGTATCCTAATTTTGCTTTTGTTGATTTTCATCTTGTATCCTCCTTTCAAGACACTGTCCATTCCGTTCAACTGCTCTTCCAGGTCCTTTGCTATCTCTGACTGAATTACAATGTCATCGGTAAATCTCGAAGTTTTTATTTCTTCTCCTTGGATTTTAATCCCTACTCCGAATTTTTCTTTTGATTCTTTTAGTGCTTGCACAATATAGAGATTGAATAACATCGGCGATAGTCTACAACCGTGTCACATTCCCTTCCCAAACGCTGCTTCCCTTTCATGCCCCTCGACTCTTATAACTGCCGTATTGTAATTAGCCTTTCACTCCCTGTATTTTACCCCTGCCACCTTCAGAATTTGAAGCACAGTATTCCAGTCAACATTGTCAAAAGCTTTCTCTAAGTCTTGAAATGCTAGAAACACTGGTTTGCCTGTCCTTAATCTAGCTTCTAAGATAAGTCATAGGATCAGTATGGCCTCACATGTTCCAACATTTCTACGGAATCCTAACTGGTCTTCCCCGACGTCAGTTTCTACCAGTTTTTCCATTCGTCTGGAAAGAATTCATGTTAGTATTTTGCAGCCGTGACTTATTAAAATGATAGTTCGGTAATTTTCACATCTGTCAAGGCCTGCTTTCTTTGGGATTGGAATTATTATATTCTTCTTGAAGCCTGAGGGTATTTCGCCTGTCTCAAACATCTTGCTCTCCAGAAGGTAGAGTTTTGCCAGGACTGGCTCTCCCAAGGCTATCAGTAGTTCTAATGGAATGTTGTCTACTGCTGGGGCCTTGTTTCGACTTAAGTCTTTCAGTGCTCTGTCTAGCTCTTCTCATCTCCCATTTTATCGTCATCTACATCCTCTTCCATTTCTATAATGTTGTCCTCAAGTACACGCCCCTGTATAGACCCTCTATATACTCCTTCCACCTTTCTGCTTTCCCTTCTTTGCTTAGGACTGGGTCACCATCTGAGCTCTTGATATTCACACAAGTGGTTCTCTTTTCTCCAAAAGTCTATTTTTTTTGTAGGCAGTATCTATCTTACCCTAGTGATACATGCCTCTACATCCGTACATTTGTCCTCTACCCATCCCTGCTTAGCCATTTTGCACTACCTGAGGATCTCATTTTTGAGACGTTTGTATTCCTTTTCACCTGCTTCATTTACTGCATTTTTATATTTTCTCTTTTCTTCTATTAAATTCAATATCTCTTCTGTTACCCAAGGATTTCTACTAGCCCTCGTCTTTTTACCTACTTGATCCTCTGCTGCCTTCACTGTTTCATCTCTCAAAGCTACCCATTCATCTTCTACTGTATTTCTCTCTCCGACAGAGTTTCAGTTTGGGGTGGATAAAAAGTCATGTAATCTTAAGGTTTCGTTTGCATAATGTGTTCACCTGACTACTATAATAGAAAAGATTAGCTCACGTTGGATTATCGGTAACATCGCTAGAAGACGCATTTTCGTAAACTGTAGGTAATCGTTTTAATAATTTGTTGCCGCACATAAAATGAGTAAATTGAAACGTAGTGAAACTCTGGGAGAACACACTGATGCCGGTCCCATACACGTCGCCTGTTTGAGCGAGCTGAACGAAATGTAACATGGCGCGTGCTTTCTGTGCCGGACACGGCAGACCACACACACGCCGAGAACTCAGCAGGGAACAGAGGTAGTGGGAAGGAACACACTCGTCAGAGAATATGGCTTCGAATGTTTTACTCATAAGAGCTTTCTCAGAAAATGTTCTTTTGCTCTGAGAATCCTCTACAGAGAATGTCCTCTTGTTTATTAATACGCTCCGGTGTGTTTATTGTCTGTTGGATGTCAGTACGAATACCGGAGATGCATGAGGGAGCTCAGAGTTCCAACGGCAGTGGTGGAGCTTTGGTACCGCCCTTCTAGTTCAGACAGGGTACCATTTCGTGTATCTTCTATAGATCACGTATCACCATTTATAGTAGGTCAGCTCTAAAATTCCTCCACTCCACTTTATTACTGGACTCGCATGATACCTTTAGTAATGGCTTCAGCACTACTAGCCAAAACCGTGGACCGCACACTGACCCCTGCCTCTGTACGCAAATTGACGATTGTCTTCCGTGGTGGTGGTCTGCCTCGCTCGTCGACACTCCAGGTCCCTGTGGCGAGTATTTATTGCGTCTTCTGTTGATCTGCCACTTTGTGTACCGATGCACGTGCTGCCTAACTGAATATGGCAGTCAGTATTGTATCACTACTGCTGTGTAGTACATTGCAAATTGTCCAGAAGTTTCGAGATTTTCTTTACACTTTGTTTTAATGGAGACTGTATGTTCACCACTTTCATGCACTTCTATCCGTTGTCTGGTTGCATTATGCAATGAACGGTTCCATTACGTTAAAAACAGCCCTTTCCCGAAATTCATCCCCAACCATATCTCCGTATAATGATTTTCAGATCATTGCCAATATGCACGTACTTCCTCCCTCTGGGGCGTGCAAATGATGAATTTAATCACGGCACGTATTCTGAGACCTAGCGTGCCACGTGGAGTAGGTGTGGTGCTGTACGTCCAGGCAGAACACCGTGCGGGGATACGTCCCATGGAAACGATTTGAGAGTCTTAGCACCATGGCACCGACGACATCTCTTGGGAGGGATTGCTTTCCGGTGAAACTGGCGACCCAGACATCACACGGAACTCATTACCATTGAGCTTCATGCTTTAATTGACAACGTTGTTCTCAAGTAACAGTGATAACCAAGGACCATGCTACAAGGAGTATAGGTTGTTGCGCATTATCTGAGACAGTTTGTAAGCTTTCCATCGTTGATGGGCTATAGTGAATGCAGTCGTAGATTAATTTTAAAAAAATTGTCTCATATCCTATTCTGTGGGTTCCATTCTCGTCATGAGATGTACCTGATACATATGCATCGAATCGGTCTACAGAACACTGACCTTAGGACCAAGTTTTACAGCCAAAAACGCAGTAGGATAACTTGCACTGTTAAACGAGAGACCAACACCAACAACTCACGAAGCGAGACCCAGCGAATGGTTCAGAACTGGGTAAAGAAACATTTGTATGCAATAGTTGTGAGCTATTTTGTGAAGTCTTACGTCATCAGACATGTGCTTTTGGACGTCAAGCTCCAAATATATCATACATAGCAGTGTCAGACGCTGGGATGCGCAATTCCGGACGTAAGCGGAAACATTATAAAAAAGCCACAACTGATAATGGTTTAAATGAGTAAAACAAAACACATATTGTGGAATAAACACATACTTTTGGTAGTTGCAAAGATGAATTTGAAATACCTTGAGTCACCATAATGCGCTGTCCTTAGCCATTGGATTAGCTGAAAGGGACTGGAGAAGTGGAATGCATGCGAAATTGTTCTTTAAAGAAAAGACGCATTCTGCAGAAAGCGCTTCAGTTCTGCAGTTTAATGTGTCTAATTTACATCTAAAATCAGTTCAAACGATGTAGCAGCAGAGAACGCAGTGGATGTTCTGCAAGAAATAGTCAAAATCAGTATCTGTCTTGAGTGCTCTGAAATAGGAAATCTCGAGGTGCAAGAATACTAAAAAAAGAATAGATTTGCGATTGTTTGCTGTGTTTCTATGCTTCCTTTAAAGAATACGAAAGTTCCAGGTATGAGTCCCAGTCTGCCACACAGTTTTAATCTGCCAGGAGGGTCATCATCCACCGCTGAGTGGAAATCCATTCTGGATACATTTACATTCTTGCATACACTGAACACGGTTGGTTTTCAACTTTTAACCCCTTCGGCTTGTGTGTTGCAGGCGGCCGCTGTTGAATGAACGCCTACTGCCCTACCAGCCGTGGAACCTTTCCTCTCACGACGACTTCAGTGCGCTGTGCGAGGAGCGGCAGCCAGAGGCGTCGCAGGTGTTCAGCCTCGCTGACGCACTGTACGCCTACTATCGTTTCAACTGGTACACTGTAGCTGTGTACATCGATATGTTCTACCAAGATGATTTCAAGACTGTAGGTAAGTTTAACAGTGGGAACCGTCCACTTTATCGTTACGCGCTGACGGCTGAGGAATGAGGTTCAAGTACCCTTCTGATTATCTACTTTTGGATCTTACGTGATTTTGCATGCACGCAAGATAATCACTGGTGCTCTCAACAAAGTCAGTTTTTCGACTGCTTGGCAACTCTCCATCTGCACCTGTTACAATATAACTGCTTCATTTCGATGTACTATTGTCTCCTTCATTGTACAGGCAGTAAAAAAGACTACGTTCAGAAAATTTTGCTGTGTTTAGAGAACACTAAAAAAGAACAACTTTATGTTACACAAACGTCACAGGTGGACCCTGCTCGTGCTCCATGAAGGTTTAGACGCTAGTGATGTTCAGCGACTGTGTGATGTTTTAGTGATGTTACACTAGTGGCGGCTGGGTGCTAATGATTGTATAACACATTCGAAACAAGTGGGTGTTTCACAAATAATGGTTGCAGCCTCAGCCTGACAGGCAACCAGCCCACCTGGAGTGTCTGCCAGTGTCTGGTACACCGAACAACTCGACTCCCTCCCGTAGGAGGTCCGCAACGTGCCTAAAATGGTATTCATCGCACAGCAGGTTGAACACCGTCTCTGAACGTCAGTGGAGGTGCGACATTTGCGTCACATAAAGAAGTGTTCCTTTTTATATTCTCTAAACACTCTAAAACTCTGTGCATGTAGTTTTTTTCAGACCCAGTATGAGGCTTGTTTTAAAAACGGCTGTTGGTTTCTGTAACATAACGGCTACAGACAAACAAACTTTTTGTTAATACTGTAACTGGTGTAGTGTTCTAAATTTCTTTCTGGTATGATATTGTTCGATTTAAAAATTTTCTTTACATATAATATTTTGATTTGTAACTGAACAGTTAATTGGACAAGCTAAACTGTTAATATTATTCTTACAAATGTTAATACTATGGACTGTATTGGGACTGAAGAAAAACTGTATTTTCAGCAACGGCACCTGTCTGCTAAACAACTCTATTTCATCGAGATCACTATATTTTTTTGGCTTATTATTTTATTCTCGTTGCTGGATTTATCTCTTACTCGATCATTCGACCTGTCTATCGTGCACCAGATATGAAAGGAGTTGTAATCGTTCGTTTCTCTCCTCGTAACTGCCAGACAGCTTGTTGCTCGGTAGGGAGTAACTCCATTTAAATGAGAGGAGGGGAGGACAGCGAGCTCCATGGGAAAATTGATTATGCCTGCCGGTGTCGCCCTTGACCGCTTCAGGCAACCGAACTTGCAGGGTTTTAATTGGTAATAAAGTGACTAATTAACAAACTAAGATGGTCGACAAGGGTTACAACAGATAAAGAAGTAAGTTGTCATAAGAATATACCTATATTAGAACCAGGAACTCTAATACTGCAAAGACCTACCTTTAAAAAATTTCGGCTACGCCAATAAATTACTGCAGACACTCATAAGAATAATACTGGCGCATAAACGGAAATATGCATTGTTAGCAAATTATTAAACAAGTAGACGTGTCGGGGAATGAGAGACTCTTACGCTGCTCTCTGCGGCGTGTCTATAATTATGCCTGAAACTGTAATGGACCCTGAGAATACGTGTGTGAGCTGAAGTCGATGTTTCAATTCCTTAAAATGCGAGCGAGTGCTGAGAAGATTTTACAGAGCGAGCAGCGACAAGAGCTGACAGATTTGCGGACAACTATCCGTTTGTCTGGATGCTAACTTTAAGCCCGACATCGAACATACTGTCAGGGGAAAGCCGTAATGATAATCCAGATAGATCGGAGAGATCGCGGCAGTTCGGTGGAGATAAGAAGCGGGCGGGGGGGGGGGGGGGGGCGAACAGGAACGGTTGCGAATCTCTTATCTCTTCTGAGCACGTGGCCATGTTGCAGATGGCTTACGACATCCAGCAGGCTACCCTCGCCACTTTAAAACCGTGGCTCTTTACTGCCTGCTTTTTACGCATCACTAACCAGCAGAACTGTAACGAGAGGAGGCGGCCATTCCCTGAGCCAAATGCTGACGCCTCTAATCACATCCGAATGACCGTTTCCACTGACCATCTGACGTCAGAAATTAGGACTCACTTGAACTGCTGACAATGGAAGTGGCCACGATCTACCTGCTGGTACACAGAGAGCTGATAACGCCTTCATTCCTCAGACGCTTTCCGTCCTGCCTAGGTGGCAAGTGGCGCCGGCAATGACGCTTTCTGCATCAGGGAGCCTCTTTGAGAATTATAAACCTTTCTCATTTTCAGTGAATTGTACATTACTCAAGGCATAAAATGTATTATGCGATGGTAAATCTGTAGCATCCAGTCTCGAATACTATAGTTGACTGGACAAACATTTGTGAAAGTATAAGTATATTCAGTTTCATCACGCATCACTTTAGTTTACTAATTGTTAGTTTAGTTCATACACAGACAGAAAGATTTTTTTGAATATTGTGGAATCATTAAGAGAGTATATATTATACATGTTGGTTACTGACAAAAATGCTTACTTCTAGCAACAAACCTGGTAATCACTCTCTCCCCCAAATTATCCTACGAACTACCTCACATGACAACCTGGCCACAAAAACTAACAAACGCCTCAGCCTCCATAAACCTCCCAACCTACAAAAAAGGGAGATATATCTCGTAATTTCTAGTAAACATATTCCACACCCACTACTTCTCAAAATCTCTCTCCAACGACTTACTCTTTTGTTTAGTCCTACCCATCCACTAAATTCCTTAGGCCTAAATCCTCGGGGGCTCAGTCTGAAAACGTACTATCAAGTCTAAACTAATCTAATAGCTAATTCTCAGGAATGAATCCATCTTTACAATTTGCACAAATCCTGATTTCCAGACGATCCTCCTACAAAACATCCCAGTCAGTCTCTCTGGAAGCAACACTTCTCTTACTACCACTCAATCCTACTCAACCGCAGTCTCTTTGACTCCACTCATTTTCGCCGCTGTCAACCAGGTTGGTGTACATGACACACAGTGGGAGATGTTGGGCAGGAATTAAATTCCCATTCCAGCACCCAGATAACCAAAACCTTCTGTATCAACAATAATTCTCACATTCTTACAGATTCCTTGTCCACAACAGACCATGACATCAAGAACAGAGCCTTGATTTGCTGTGGTTGCCATTGTGTAGAATCAACTAAACAGCAAATACAAGCCTACTTCCTGTGTGACGACTATCTGGCACAGAATCGCAGAACCATCTCACCTATCCCAGTTAGAAACAAAACCACCCACCGGCAGAACGAGGAACCAGTCCAAGTTGCAAATTTTTACTTTCTATTCATTCAATGACTAGTTTCGGACCGAGAGCGATTTTCAGATCGTTATAATATAGTCGAAATTGGCATCCCGAATATGTCAAAAATGTGCAATGAACATTTGCAGCGCATTCAGTATGAACAAAAACTAAAAATTGGGACTTGGACTGGTTTTTCCTTCTACTGAATAACAGAAGTTGCCGAACCAAGCTGCTTCAGCAGCATGTTGGAAGTTCGTAAAACCATCCATGTTAACTGAGCCCAGATGTACAATCTTTGCACACATGCGTCGTTTACACAGCTTCAGCGTTGAGCTACATGGGACTTAATTATTCTTCTTAAAGAGTTACTGGAGTGGTAACATCCGAAATTTGTCATGGCCATTTCCAGGGGTTGTTTAGGTGGTAATGCTGGGATTTCGTCGTCATGTAAGGGTACAGTACCCTTACGTAGTACCGATTATGCACTATGCAGAGATCATACGTGGTTTAAGCAAAGACTGCAGAGCAGTCAACAATGTGCGAGAGGGTAAGCAGTAGACGAGTGTTGGAGTCCGTGGGTGGAAGTCGGGTGTGAGAGGCCAGAGAGAGAGGTTGCTCGGTAGCGAGGCCGGAGATGAGTGGCAGAATGGCACACAGTGTTTGATGTTCATAAATGTTTATAAATTGAGTGATTTAATTAATAAATTCCAGCATTTAAGGAAGGAGATGTTATCATTTAGTAGTTTTCACAATAACAGAAGTGGACAACAATGAGTCTCATGACAAGGAGGAAAGATATATATATTGCTTAAATAATTAAAATATAACTTCACCTACAGTGTATGCAAATAATATAGTTCGGTGCGAAACTGGGAGCAGGTTACATATGGCGACGTGTGTGTAGGACTTCGATTCCACAGCAATCTTTGGAAACGGCGGAGAAGACAACACAGCAAACAGTGAGTCCGCAGCACTTCAGCACAGCAGCGCTTCGAAATTCAGTGAACTCAATGTTGTGTAGGAATGAACAGGAATAGGAATAATTAATAGTGTTACTGACTTAAGTTGCGAGTGAACTTTTCAATTTAGAGCAAGCATAGGTTATAATGAACAGTGATTGTTGTGAACAGTGTTAATATGGCTAATTCAGAACAAAACGGTAGTGTTACTAAAGACGAGGGAGGACAATTTAATAACGCGGTTGACGGAGAACAAATTAATGTGATGGAAAACACTACAGTTAATTCGACAGAGGTCAGTGGTATTCTTAGTTTTGATTTGCCTAACAGAAGTTCGACACCGATGGTTATCCAGCAAACAGAAATTACTATTGTCAGTAAAGATTGTATATCTCAATTGTTAGAAGCAATCAAAAATGCTCATGAGGAAAATAGACAGGCGCATGTAGAAATAAAAGCTTTACATGAAGAAAATAGACAGGCGCAAGTAGAAACAGGAGCGTTTCATGAGGAAAATAAAAAGGTGTGTGAGGAAATAACAAAATTTTATGAGGAAACAAGAAAGTTCCATCAGGAAATCAAAAATGATTATCAGACACTAACTAATGCGATTAGCAATTTGTGAACAGAACTCGCCAGCTCATTTGAACAAAAGCGTGATGAGCTCCGAAAACAATGTCAAGACAACAAACATGAGGCCATTGGCAGCGAAATTACAGATCTTAAAATTCAAGTTAATGGACGGTGTAGGCAAGCGGAAGATTTTATTTGAAAAGTTAATGACAAAGTTAAGGCTCAAGATGACGAAACCGTCAAAATTAAAAGTTCTTATAAAGCCAACGAAGAGTCGATAATTAAGATGATTAACGGCGTACAAACGCGATGTGATGAACTAAATGATGAGGTACATGAGATACGACAAAATGTAACGAACAACGACACAATGTCAAATGGAATTAATAAAGAAATTTTACGCGATGAAATTAATGCAGTATTACGTGAACCAGAGAACAATATTGTTGGTTTGCCGCAAGTAATTGTTGACAATGGACTGAGCGGTCGAAAATTTCATGAATATGAACCGAAACAAGGCATCCACGCAGTTGCTTTCATTAGACAATTCAAAGATGCGTTTCCGAGGCATTATACGGCATTATACATAACGGTACAATGCGTGAGTTTATGCAAAGGTACTGGAACGACAATGCATACTTGGACGATCCGGTTAAAGAAGAAGAGCTAATGCTTATATTAATGCAGAAATTACCATTTTTGGTGCGTGAGAAGTTAGCACTCACACCACAGTTAACAACGGAGCAAGTGTGTTTGCTAATTGACCGAATGGAATTGCTCAATGCCGAAAGCGATCAGCGTGAGCGACACAGTAATAACAATTACCCGAATCGTCAAAACGGCCCAGCGCGGGAAGAAAGTATTTGATCGCCTAGACGATGATAGACACAGGAGAAACGAATACAATGTACAAGACGGATTCAGGTCAAATCATCCGCCGAACCGGCCACACAATGACAGAGACAGGTATCGATCGCCAGAACGTGCAAGAAGCCGCGATCGCAATCAGCGAGATTCTGAACCATTAAACAAAGCGAAAGTTTCGGAGACGACCCGCTCCAGAACTCTGTCACAGGGACAAGGGTCGGATATTATGATAAATGCCATAAAGTGTGAACATGTAAATGATGTCAACAAAGATTTGTGTCGAGAAAATGAAGAAACTAATAAAGAAATTCTGATCCCATTTGTGGAAGTCGAAGTATGTGGTATTGTTATGGATGCATTAATTGATTCAGCTAGTGAGGCCAGTGCTATTTCTGAAAATCTATTTTCGCAATTAAACAATCTTGTCGCTATTCCCACATTTCCTGTTAACAGCGTACATATTGTCAGTGCAGTTGGAAACCGAGGCAAACCAGTCAAACGACAAGCATTACTAAGATTTCGTATTCAAGGGGACGAATATGAGCAGTGTTTTAATCGTTGGTTCTCTCAATGTTGGGGTAGTTCTCCGAGTTGATTGGTTGTCAGAGATGAGATGCTGTATTAATTTTGAGGAGAATTGTCTGCAGACGTGGAGAGATAATAAAGAAAGAAGAATTGTATTCAATAGGTTTATTATAGATAATAAGGGCGCTGCAGGCGTGAAAATAAGTATGATGCGTTATAGAGGAGAATATGAAGATGTCACTTTAAGCAATTCAGAGAACTGCGCTAAGCTGCAAGTGAGGAACGAGGAGGATACTCTAAATTGTATTCAAACCAAGATTCGAGCGTTAGTGGACTTGAGTGAAGCAGAACGAGAAGAACTGAGGGAACTACTGAGGTGCTACATCGATATATTTTCAAAGATACCAGGATTAATTAAAGGATATGTTTGTAAAATTAAAGTAAAGGACCATGAACCATTTTGCAGTTTGTCATATGCAATAGCATTGGCAAAAAGGGAAGCCATTAACAAGGAAATACAGAGGATGTTGAATAATCAAATAATTGAGCGCTCAAATAGCGAATATTCAAACCCAATACATGCTGTAGCAGAAGAACGGAAGCTGGCACATGACAAGATAGTGAAGCCCATTACGTACAAAGTTGGTGATTTAGTACTTATTCGAACTCATACGAAATCAAGTGCAAATGAAGAGATAAAAAAGTTTCATCACTACTACAGAGGACTATTCAAAATTAGAAAACTTGTTCACTCTAATTCGGTTGAAATTGAAATGGTGCAGTCCGGTTAGTATCATAGCCTACAACATGTAGAAAACATTAAACCGTTTCAACTGTAAGAAATGTTGCAAGCCAGAGATGCTCTGTAAAAAAAATGAACATTGTCATATTTGTGTACAATCATTTTGCCTGTGTGAAAATAAATGGACAATAGTCGGTAGCTATTGTGAGTTAGTTATAGTGGACAGTAGTAGGTAGCTACTGTGAGCTAGATGCAATCAGTTTTAAGCATTTTATGCCGTCACGTAAATATTGTGCAGTGCTTAAGTCAGAGACATGTCTATAAGCAATAATAGGAACCCGTGGCGCGAGTGTTGTGGTTACTACAGACTGATTGACGTGCGCGCGCAGTGTATTTTGATTCACCACTGCCGTAATTCCGTTTCGTGTTTGTATGTTTCCTTGTTAATAGCTTCCCTTTTTTCCAATGCTATTGCATATGACAAACTGCGAAATGGTTCATGGTCCTTTACTTTAATTTTACAAACATATCCTTTAATTAATCCTGGTATCTTTGAAAATATATCGATGTAGCACCTCTGTAGTTCCCTCAGTTCTTCTCGTTCTGCTTCAGTCAAGCCCCGTGGGCTATGGGCAGCGTCTTTGATTCCTCCTCAAAACGTCTTCGGTCCCGGGTTCGATCCCCGCCACTGCCTAAAGTTTGATAAATAATCAGCATAGGCGGCCGAGACTTCTGGCATAAGAAGTCAGCCTCATTCTGCCAACGGCCTTATCAAAGAGGGCGGAGGAGTGGATAGAGGTTCAGGGCACTCTCTTGTCCTAGGGGTGGGAAATTGCCGCTAAAGGCGGAAGAATAAGCAATGATCAACGACATGAGGATGCAGAAAGCAATGGAAACCCCTGCATTAAAGACACGTAACGTGTATCCACAGGACATGTGGCGTGTAATTGAAGAAGTGTCATGATGATCTCTCCATTGGCAAAAGATTCCAGAATAGTCCCCCATTCGGATCACATGGAGGGGACTGCCAAGAGGGAGGTTACCATGAGAAAAAGATTGAATAATCTACGAAAGTATAACGTTCTACGAGTCGGGGCGTGGAATGTCAGAAGCTTGAACGTGGTACGGAAACTAGAAAATCTGAAAAGGGAAATGCAAAGGCTCACTCTAGATATAGTAGGGGTCAGTGAAGTGAAGTGGAAGGAAGACAAGGATTTCTGGTCAGATGAGTATCGGGTAATATCAACAGCAGAAAATGGTATAACAGGTGTAGGATTCGTTATGAATAGGAAGGCAGGGCAGAGGGTGTGTTACTGTGAACAGTTCAGTGACTGGGTTGTTCTAATCAGAATCGACAGCAGACCAACACCGACAACGATAGTTCAGGTATACATGCCGACGTCGCAAGCTGAAGATGAACAGATCAAGTGTATGAGGATATTGAAAGGGTAATGCAATATGTAAAGGGGGACGAAAATGTAACAGTCATGAGCGACTGGAATGCAGTTGTAGGGGAAGGAGTGGAAGAAAAGGTTACAGGAGAATATGGGCTTGGGGCAAGGGATGAAAGAGGAGAAAGACTAATTGAGTTCTGTAACAAGTTTCAGCTAGTAATAGCGAATACCCTGTTCAAGAATCACAAGAGGAGGAGGTATACTTGGAAAAGGCCGGGAGATATGGGAAGATTTCAATTAGATTACATCATGGTCAAACAGAGATTCCTAAATCAGATACTGGATTGTAAGGCGTACCCAGGAGCAGATATTGACTCAGATCACAATATAGTAGTGATGAAGAGTAGGATGAAGTTCAAGACATTAGTCAGGAACAATCAATACGCAAAGAAGTGGGATACGGAAGTACTAAGGAATGACGAGATACGTTTGAAGTTCTCTAACGCTATTGATACAGCAATAAGGAATAGCGCAGTAGGCAGTACAGTTGAAGAGGAATGGACATCTCTAAAAAGGGCCTTCACAGAAGTTGGGAAGGAAAACATAGGTACAAAGAAGGTAGCTGCGAAGAAACCATGGGTAACAGAAGAAATACTTCAGTTCATTGATGAAAGGAGGAAATACAAACATGTTCCGGGAAAATCAGGAATGCAGAAATACAAGTCACTGAGGAATGAAATAAATAGGAAGTGCAGGGAAGCTAAGACGAAATGGCTGCAGGAAAAATGTGAAGAGATAAAAAAAGATATGCTTGTCAGAAGGACAGACTCAGCATAGAGGAAAGTCAAAACAATCTTTGGTGACATTAAAAGCAACGGTGGTAACATTAAGAGTGCAACGGCAGTTCCACTGTTAAATGCAGAGGAGAGAGCAGATAGGTGGAAACAATACATTGAAAGTCTCGATGAGGGTGAAGATTTGTCTGATGTGATGGAAGAAGAAACAGGAGTCGATTTAGAAGAGATAGGGGATCCAGTATTAGAATCTGAATTTAAAAGAGCTTTGGAGGACTTACGGTCAAATAAGGCAGAAGGGATAGATAACATTCCATCAGAATTTCTAAAATCATTGGGGGAAGTGGCAACAAAACGACTATTCACGTTGGTGTGTAGAATATGAGTCTGGCGATATACCATCTGACTTTCGGAAAAGCATCATCCACACAATTTCGAAGACGGCAAGAGCTGACAAGTGCGAGAATTATCGCACAATCAGCTTAACAGCTCATGCATCGAAGCTGCTTACAAGAATAATATACAGAAGAATGGAAAAGAAAATTGAGAATGCGCTAGGTGACGATCAGTTTGGCTTTAGGAAAAGTAAAGGGACGAGAGAGGCAATTCTGACGTTACGGCTTATAATGGAAGCAAGGCTAAAGAAAAATCAAGACACTTTCATAGGAATTGTCGACCTGGAAAAGCGTTCGACAATATAAAATGGTGCAAGCTGTTCGAGATTCTGAAAAAAGTAGGGTTAAGCTATAGGGAGAGGCGGGTCATATACACTCCTGGAAATTGAAATAAGAACACCGTGAATTCATTGTCCCAGGAAGGGGAAACTTTATTGACACATTCCTGGGGTCAGATACATCACATGATCACACTGACAGAACCACAGGCACATAGACACAGGCAACAGAGCATGCACAATGTCGGCACTAGTACAGTGTATATCCACCTTTCGCAGCAATGCAGGCTGCTATTCTCCCATGGAGACGATCGTAGAGATGCTGGATGTCGTCCTGTGGAACGGCTTGCCATGCCATTTCCACCTGGCGCCTCAGTTGGACCAGCGTTCGTGCTGGACGTGCAGACCGCGTGAGACGACGCTTCATCCAGTCCCAAACATGCTCAATGGGGGACAGATCCGGAGATCTTGCTGGCCAGGGTAGTTGACTTACACCTTCTAGAGCACGTTGGGTGGCACGGGATACATGCGGACGTGCATTGTCCGGTTGGAACAGCAAGTTCCCTTGCCGGTCTAGGAATGGTAGAACGATGGGTTCGATGACGGTTTGGATGTACCGTGCACTATTCAGTGTCCCCTCGACGATCACCAGTGGTGTACGGCCAGTGTAGGAGATCGCTCCCCACACCATGATGCCGGGTGTTGGCCCTGTGTGCCTCGGTCGTATGCAGTCCTGATTGTGGCGCTCACCTGCACGGCGCCAAACACGCATACGACCATCATTGGCACCAAGGCAGAAGCGACTCTCATCGCTGAAGACGACACGTCTCCATTCGTCCCCCCATTCACGCCTGTCGCGACACCACTGGAGGCGGGCTGCACGATGTTGGGGCGTGAGCGGAAGACGGCCTAACGGTGTGCGGGACCGTAGCCCAGCTTCATGGAGACGGTTGCGAATGGTCCTCGCCGATACCCCAGGAGCAACAGTGTCCCTAATTTGCTGGGAAGTGGCGGTGCGGTCCCCTACGGCACTGCGTAGGATCCTACGGTCTTGGCGTGCATCCGTGCGTCGCTGCGGTCCGGTCCCAGGTCGACGGGCACGTGCACCTTCCGCCGACCACTGGCGACAACATCGATGTACTGTGGAGACCTCACGCCCCACGTGTTGAGCAATTCGGCGGTACGTCCACCCGGCCTCCCGCATGCCCACTATACGCCCTCGCTCAAAGTCCGTCAACTGCACATACGGTTCACGTCCACGCTGTCGCGGCATGCTACCAGTGTTAAAGACTGCGATGGAGCTCCGTATGCCACGGCAAACTGGCTGACACTGACGACGGCGGTGCACAAATGCTGCGCAGCTAGCGCCATTCGACGGCCAACACCGCGGTTCCAGGTGTGTCCGCTGTGCCGTGCGTGTGATCATTGCTTGTACAGCCCTCTCGCAGTGTCCGGAGCAAGTATGGTGGGTCTGACACACCGGTGTCAATGTGTTCTTTTTTCCATTTCCAGGAGTGTACAATATGTACAACAACCAAGAGGGAATAATAAGAGTGGACGATCAAGAACGAAGTGCTCGTATTAAGAAGGGTGTAAGACAAGGTAGTAGCCTTTCGTCCCTACTCTTCAATCTGTACATCAAGGAAGCAATGATGGAAATAAAAGAAAGGTTCAGGAGTGGAATTAAAATACAAGGTGAAAGGATATCAATGATACGATTCGCTGATGACATTGCTATCCTGAGTGAAAGTGAAGAAGAATTAAATGATCTGCTGAACGGAATGAACAGTCTAATGAGTACACAGTATGGTTTGAGAGTAAATCGGAGAAAGACGAAGGTAATGAGAAGTAATAGAAATGAGAACAGCGAGAAACTTAACATCAGGATTGATGGTCACGAAGTCAATGAAGGAATTCTGCTACGTAGGCAGTAAAATAACCAATGACGGATGGAGCACGGAGGACATCAAAAGCAGACTTGCTATGGCAAAATAGGCATTTCTGGCCAGGAGAAGTCTACTAATATCAAATACTGGCCTTAATTTGAGGAAGAAATTTCTGAGGATGTATGTCTGGAGTACAGCATTGTATGGTAGTGAAACATGGACTGTGGGAAAACCGGAACAGAAGAGAATCGAAGCATTTGAGATGTGGTGCTATAGACGAATCTTGAAAATTAGGTGGACTGATAAGGTAAGGAATGAGGAGGTTCTACGCAGAATCGGAGAGGAAAGGAATATGTGGAAAACACTGATAAGGAGAAGGGACAGGATGATAGGACATCTGCTAAGGCATGAGGGAATGACTTCCATGGTACTAGAGGGAGCTGTAGAGGGCAAAAACTGTAGAGGAAGACAGAGATTGGAATACGTCAAGCAAATAATTGAGGACGTAGGTTGCAAGTGCTACTCTGAGATGAAGAGGTTCGCACAGGAAAGGAATTCGTGGCGGGCCACATCAAACCAGTCAGTAGACGGATGACAAAAAAAAAAAAAAAAAAAAAAATGTTGGCGAGCCGATGTGGAGCCACCGACTTGAAGCGATGCGCGCACAGCGCGGTCGTCACATGTTACAACTGCAGTAGAGGATGTACCAAGCCCTACGAGGACCTAGCATGCAGCGCGACTGTCGCCTGTTCCAGCGCTGCGCCATCCTGTCAGGTTGGCGAGCTGTGTGGAGTGCGGAACTATGGGATGCTGACGTCGGCGGCCAGCTGTTCAACAACAACAACAACAAGCTTCACGGCGCGGGAGTCGCTGTTATGACGCTGTTACTACAATTCCAACAATTTGCAGAGACAACGAGTCTACAGTCCCCAACAGCTTCGATGCCACAGCCCTATAATTCATCGAAAGCTACAAATACGTGTGTTTTGCATTGTATCATATAGGGAAGTGAAATAGCAGAGTAAACAGTGAAAGTGTTATTGTTATTGTGGTGGTATATCCCCGATGGCATCGATGCCATAGCCCAGTGCGTTGTGAACCAGCGTGTTTGCGTGTGATTTATGACTCAACATATAGGCAGGGACCTAAAGCAGAGTAATTAGATATGAAGTGCTACATAAAAAAGTGTTTTCCAAGGCGATTATTTGTTTATGGATTACTTTCCACGGTATGTGCCTTTTGTCAAATTTCTTGTATTACTAACCCTGTAAACTGTGTGCCATAAATATAACAGTATCGCATTTTCAAAACATGCTGCCACTTAGAGTGTTAATTTATGTGGGGTAATAATATAATATCTTCCAGTGAATATTGTGTAGTAGTTAGAGTTGTCTGTTTACTATTTTGTTTATTTTTTGATCACATTCATTCATTAGGCTTACGTTTCTATTCATTCAATACAGTGACTATCTGATCATTAGTATTTAATTCATTACAACAATAAAAATTCATGAACAAGCTAATAGACACTTGTTACTTGTGTATCACAGTTAGCCATACTATTTATTTGAAACGTCGCAGCATTGTGTTTCATGTTGCTGTGTTAATTCAATGACATTATGCAGTGTGCAGAAGCTTTTGCGATTAACCTGGCTTATCTTGTTGCTAATTAGAGAGTGATTTAATGATATAATTTTATTAATGTACTGTGATTAAGTGATACTTCAATTTCTTAAACACCATTTTCCTAACACAAATGAGAATTATTTTTAATGACTTGAGTTTCTCCATTATTGTTATTATTTATTTTATGGCCTTCATTGGACCACTCTAGTGAAAAATACAAGGTTGTAAACAAGTTCTTTCACAGGGATACAATTTGGCTCAACAATAACTTAATATGATATTTAGGTAATATAATTATTAGAGCCTATTCTTATATGAAAGGTGTTTTGCTCTTCCGTCTGCCCAATATTTCTTCATTCTTTCAGATAATTTCTTTCTTTCTTCATCTGAGACCACTCTTCCAGTACTCCTTTTATTGATTTTCATTTGTAGTCTGGTTTGCGGGTCTTGCAGTATTCTGCTTTTTTAGGTCATCTACTGTAATTTGGAGTTCTTTTATATCTCCCTTAATTTCTGTGATCCATTTAATGTCGCTCTTGCTATTCCACAATTTTTGTATTATTTTTTTTACTAATTCTGTTTTCTGGAGTTCTCATCAGATGTCCAAAGAATGAGATTCATTTCTTCCTGTTCGTGCTCATGACTGGTTCTATTTTCTTATATACTGTTTCATTTGATGCTATTCTCCAATGTCCATTTATTTTATACTGTTTATTTATACATGTCCTACTTATTCTTCTTTCTCTGTTTAGTATTTTGTCAATTTCTGCTGTATTAGTTGTTTTGAAGATAGTTTCCGCTGCATACGTTATTTCTGGTTGTGTAACTGTTTTATAGTGTTTTAATTTTGCATCTATAGATAGGCTTTTTTTGTTGGATGTAGTTTTGGTAATGTAATTTGCGTAGTTCAGTTTTTTTATTCTATTCTGCCATGATGGCTTCTCATTTGGATTGTATGTTATTATTTCACCTAAATATTTAAATTTATCAACAATTTTGATTTCCTGTTCTCCTATTGAAATTTTGTTTGCAAGTGGTGGATTAGTTAGCATAATCTCCGTTTCTTGTAGTGATTTCACATTGCCTGGCTTCTTGAACGGTGTTGGCTAGGAGAGCAAAATCATCAGTGAATCCCAAGCAGTTTAAGCTAATATCATCTTCTGCACTTCCATTTCTTATCATCTTTGGATTGTCATTGTACCATTCTCTCATTATGTATTCCAGTGCACAGTTGAACAGTAATAGTGATAGGCAGTCACCTTGTCTTAAGCCTGTTTTTATGAGGAATGGTTCCGAAATTTCTCCTCTAAGTTTCACTTTTGGTGTGGTGTTGGTTAGAATGAGTTGTATTATTTTAATTAGTTTTGGATGGGGTTCTAGATTTTAAAAAATTTTTAATACTGAAGGTCTGTGCAGACAGTCATATGCCTTCTTAAAATCTACAAATGTTATTGTCAGAGGTTTATTCTGTTTCTTGTAGTATGCGATAATGAATTTTAAACTAATTATCTGCCCTACACAGCTTCTCCATGGTCTGAAACCTCCCTGATATTCCCCTAACTCCTGTTCTAATTGCTCTTTGATTCTTTCATATAAGATCTTAGATAGAATTTTGTATGTGCAATCTAGGAGAGAGATTCCTCTGTAGTTGTCTGGGTTGCTCTTATCTCCCTTTTTGTGTAGTGAGTGGATGACAGCTGTGGTCCAATGTTCAGGGAATCGTTCTGTTACCCAAATTTTTGTTAGAGCCATGTGTAAGGAGATCCTGACTGTGTCACTTGCCTATTTCCACATTTCAACAAAAACCTGATCTTCTCCACATGCCTTATAAGTTTTTTGACCTTTAAGAATTTTTTCTACTTCTTGGAAAGTTGGAGGGTCTAGTTTGTTAGGTTTGGTTTTTATTGGGGTATTTATGTTGATTTGTAAGGGTTCTTTGGGTTCCTCGCAATTCAGAAGTTTATTAAATGCTTTTGCCATGATTTCTGCATTTTCCTTGTTACTGTGTGTCATTCTTCCATCTTCATCTTACAGTATTAGTGTAGGGGCCTCATATTGTTGTAGTTGTTTCCCAAAGATTTTATGGTAGTTCCTGGAGTTGGTTTTATGATAATTACCTTCTATAAAGTTTATAATATCTTTATGCAATCCTCTCTTGATTCTTCTAATATTTTGTGTAAATTTTTTTCTTTCATTTTTTAGGTTGATGGCATTTTCTTCAGTTTTATGTGTTTGAAACTTTAACCATGCTTGGTGTCTATCTTCATGGAATTTGTCACATTCTGATGTCGACAATGCATGTTTCCTTCATGGGTTCAAGGGAGCTAGAGTCTCTGCTTCTTTTTTAAGATTAGGCACTAGTTGTCCAAGATCATCAGTTAATTTGATGGTTTGTGTTATTTGTTGGTATTTATTATTTTTAATTAGCTGATGTGGGTCAAACCTCCTTTTTATTTTATTAGTTTTTCTGGTGCTCTTCTTTAATGGAGTGAATTTGATTTTAATTTTAACTATGTAATGGTCTGAGCCTGTGTCTACTCCTCTCAGTACTTTAACATTGTGGACCTCCTTATGAAACTTTTTGTCCATACAGACATGGTCTAGCTTCCCCCAGTCTGGATGTTTCCACGTTTTATGTTTACTTGGCTTCCTCTTAAAGTATGTTGATTTAGATATAAGGTTGTATTCACTGCAGAGGTCTACAAGTCTTTGACCGGTTTTGTTTGTAAATTTATGTGGGCTCCATTTTCCAATTATATCTTTATATTTCCTTTCTTTTCCCAACTGAGCATTGAGATATCCCAGTAAGATTTTTACATTCTTTTTATTTACTCTGTTCACAGTTTGTTCTAGAAGGTCCCAAAATTTATCTACCTCTTCCTTTTTTTTTGTTAGACAATTTTTTTTCAATTGTTGGGCATGAACATTTATTATTGTATAGGTTTTATTCATTGTTTTTAAGTTTAGAGTCGCAATTCTTGGCGATACTGCTTGGAAATCCGTTACTGAATCTATTATTTTTATGTTTACTAAAAATCCCGTTCCAAACTGGGGACGTTGTTTCATTGCCCTCGGTGCTGGTTTCCCATTATAAATTCTGTATCCTTGTGATTCGAATGAGTCCTCTGTGGTGTTTCTCATTTCTTGGATCCCTGTTATTAAAATTTTTTGTTTATTTAGTTCATCTGTGAGCTCCTTGAGTTTTCCGGTCTGAAGTAGTGTGTTTATGTTGTGTGTTGCTATATAATTTATCTGCTTATGTTTAATCTTCTTTTTGTGTTTTAGTGTGCATTTTGATGGTTGCAAACGCTCCGATTCGTTGCTGTCTTCTAGGTGACTACCCACCGAATCCGATGTAGCCTTTTCCTGACTTTTTAAGCAAGACGGTGGAATTTTTGCCTAAAAGACCTTGCCTTTTTTTTACTTTCGAAGGTTCTCAACCTTAGTTGGAGCAAGCTCCGATTTACAACTATGATTGTTAACCACAGAGGGTGTGTTTGGTACGAGAGCTATTTTATTTCACTCAAGTCCGCCGGTAAACTTGTGAGGACTTCCCTATCAGCCACCTGGGACGCGCCACGTAGGAGTATCACCTCTCCTCCTACTATCACAGCATTAGTAAGCAAATAGTTTTGACTAAATAATGTAATTTCACATTTTTTTCATTTTTGTCTTTCTGTATATTTTTCTACTTTATTTTTCTACTTCAATATTCAAATCTAATATCACTATTACATTTTTTCATATTAAAGTATTATTTTGGTGGGGATATGTAAGGGTACAGTACCCTTATGTAATATCGATTATGCACTATGCAGAGATCATACATGGTTTAAGCAAAGACTGCAGTGCAGTCAACAATGTGCGAGAGGGTAAGCTGTAGTCTAGTGTTGGAGTCCATGGGTGGAAGTCGGGTGTGAGAGGCTACAGAGAGAGGTTGCTCGGTAGCGAGGCCGGAGATGAGTGGCAGAATGGTACACAGTGTTTGATGTTTATAAATAGAGTGATTTAATTAATAAATTCCAGCATTTACGGAAGGAGATGTTATCATTTAGTAGTTTTGACATTAACAGAAGTGGACAACAATGAGTCTCACAACAAGGAGGAAAGATATAGATACTGCTATAATAATTAAAATATAACTTCATCTACAGTGTATGTGAATAATACAGTTCGGTGCGAAACTGGGGGGAGGCTACAGTCACTATTTTAATGTGGCTTCAGATATTGCAAAACATAATCCGAGGCAAAATTGTTCATTAAGGAACCCACACACCTGAACAGCAAAATTTGACTCAAGCTCTGTCCTACCATAACCGCACATGATCCGTGACTGCCTTCTCATCGACCAGAGGTACTGCAAACTTCTGTTGTACAGTTAAATAAAAGTTCCCATTCATGTAAGCTTCAAAAGAATGTGGTCCAAACATGTATTGTGATCACACCAAGGCCCATGTGACATGAAGTGGGTTTCTTTCTAACTCTTGCTGATAATAGGTATTTTCCTTAGGCAAGAAAACAATATTTCTCCTGTGCAAACTGCGGTATATGGCTCATTTATCAGTAAACAGTCTTGAGCCAACAAAGTACGGTAGGCTACAAATCGTAGCTCCATATCATTGTCAGTTAATTCAGTAACAAACATCGGCCGAGATCCTTTCGTATTCAAATTTCTTTCAATGTGGTCTTGCATTGTTGAGCAAGATGCTTGAAGTCCAACTGCTCTTTTGCAAATGGATTTCATTGGAGACGGCTTATCTGATTAAGAGACAGTGACACACGTTTCCTCTCACGTTTTATTGCTTCCAATACGTGACCTGTCTTTGAGACAACCTGAAAAAACAGGACATTTATCTCAGTCAGGCAGGCTACTTTACGAGGTAGACTGTGGCAAGTTGTCTCATCATGCCCTTCGTAGTTTTTTCTATCTATGGATGTTCATGCTCACACAAATATGCCACTAATCTCTCCTTTGAAATATAGCTGTTGCACCATGGGTTCGGAACTCAGAGACTACAGTGCTGAAACAGAAATACAATACTGATAGCATTGCTTTTTCGCCAGCTTCAAAGCAGTAATATCAATAAAACTTATTGCTTTCCTCATTTTTATTGAGCCAAGAGCGACACAGGGACTTCTTGAACACCCTGTAGATGAAATAGACTTTCATGGTAACAATGATATCTGTCTATCTGAATAGTCTTAATTTGTTATGACATGTCGCCTTACTTAATTCTGAGTAACTGAACCTGGATAATATAGGTAAACAACGACCAATCTTATCACCTAGAGGAGACTTTGGATCCAGCTACTTGCAGTATATGGGCGCCACATACTTGCTGTCATATTTTTGCAGATGAGGAGTGGCAGCTGGAGGACAGAAGCAGCGCTACGCTCTTCGTGGACACTGACTTCACCACTGCCGTAATTCCGTTTCGTGTTTGTATGTTTCCTTGTTAATAGCTTCCCTTTTTTCCAATGCTATTGCATATGACAAACTGCGAAATGGTTCATGGTCCTTTACTTTAATTTTACAAACATATCCTTTAATTAATCCTGGTATCTTTGAAAATATATCGATGTAGCACCTCTGTAGTTCCCTCAGTTCTTCTCGTTCTGCTTCAGTCAAGCCCCGTGGGCTATGGGCAGCGTCTTTGATTCCTCCTCAAAACGTCTTCGGTCCCGGGTTCGATCCCCGCCACTGCCTAAAGTTTGATAAATAATCAGCATAGGCGGCCGAGACTTCTGGCATAAGAAGTCAGCCTCATTCTGCCAACGGCCTTATCAAAGAGGGCGGAGGAGTGGATAGAGGTTCAGGGCACTCTCTTGTCCTAGGGGTGGGAAATTGCCGCTAAAGGCGGAAGAATAAGCAATGATCAACGACATGAGGATGCAGAAAGCAATGGAAACCCCTGCATTAAAGACACGTAACGTGTATCCACAGGACATGTGGCGTGTAATTGAAGAAGTGTCATGATGATCTCTCCATTGGCAAAAGATTCCAGAATAGTCCCCCATTCGGATCACATGGAGGGGACTGCCAAGAGGGAGGTTACCATGAGAAAAAGATTGAATAATCTACGAAAGTATAACGTTCTACGAGTCGGGGCGTGGAATGTCAGAAGCTTGAACGTGGTACGGAAACTAGAAAATCTGAAAAGGGAAATGCAAAGGCTCACTCTAGATATAGTAGGGGTCAGTGAAGTGAAGTGGAAGGAAGACAAGGATTTCTGGTCAGATGAGTATCGGGTAATATCAACAGCAGAAAATGGTATAACAGGTGTAGGATTCGTTATGAATAGGAAGGCAGGGCAGAGGGTGTGTTACTGTGAACAGTTCAGTGACTGGGTTGTTCTAATCAGAATCGACAGCAGACCAACACCGACAACGATAGTTCAGGTATACATGCCGACGTCGCAAGCTGAAGATGAACAGATCAAGTGTATGAGGATATTGAAAGGGTAATGCAATATGTAAAGGGGGACGAAAATGTAACAGTCATGAGCGACTGGAATGCAGTTGTAGGGGAAGGAGTGGAAGAAAAGGTTACAGGAGAATATGGGCTTGGGGCAAGGGATGAAAGAGGAGAAAGACTAATTGAGTTCTGTAACAAGTTTCAGCTAGTAATAGCGAATACCCTGTTCAAGAATCACAAGAGGAGGAGGTATACTTGGAAAAGGCCGGGAGATATGGGAAGATTTCAATTAGATTACATCATGGTCAAACAGAGATTCCTAAATCAGATATTGGATTGTAAGGCGTACCCAGGAGCAGATATTGACTCAGATCACAATATAGTAGTGATGAAGAGTAGGATGAAGTTCAAGACATTAGTCAGGAACAATCAATACGCAAAGAAGTGGGATACGGAAGTACTAAGGAATGACGAGATACGTTTGAAGTTCTCTAACGCTATTGATACAGCAATAAGGAATAGCGCAGTAGGCAGTACAGTTGAAGAGGAATGGACATCTCTAAAAAGGGCCTTCACAGAAGTTGGGAAGGAAAACATAGGTACAAAGAAGGTAGCTGCGAAGAAACCATGGGTAACAGAAGAAATACTTCAGTTCATTGATGAAAGGAGGAAATACAAACATGTTCCGGGAAAATCAGGAATGCAGAAATACAAGTCACTGAGGAATGAAATAAATAGGAAGTGCAGGGAAGCTAAGACGAAATGGCTGCAGGAAAAATGTGAAGAGATAAAAAAAGATATGCTTGTCAGAAGGACAGACTCAGCATAGAGGAAAGTCAAAACAATCTTTGGTGACATTAAAAGCAACGGTGGTAACATTAAGAGTGCAACGGCAGTTCCACTGTTAAATGCAGAGGAGAGAGCAGATAGGTGGAAACAATACATTGAAAGTCTCGATGAGGGTGAAGATTTGTCTGATGTGATGGAAGAAGAAACAGGAGTCGATTTAGAAGAGATAGGGGATCCAGTATTAGAATCTGAATTTAAAAGAGCTTTGGAGGACTTACGGTCAAATAAGGCAGAAGGGATAGATAACATTCCATCAGAATTTCTAAAATCATTGGGGGAAGTGGCAACAAAACGACTATTCACGTTGGTGTGTAGAATATGAGTCTGGCGATATACCATCTGACTTTCGGAAAAGCATCATCCACACAATTTCGAAGACGGCAAGAGCTGACAAGTGCGAGAATTATCGCACAATCAGCTTAACAGCTCATGCATCGAAGCTGCTTACAAGAATAATATACAGAAGAATGGAAAAGAAAATTGAGAATGCGCTAGGTGACGATCAGTTTGGCTTTAGGAAAAGTAAAGGGACGAGAGAGGCAATTCTGACGTTACGGCTTATAATGGAAGCAAGGCTAAAGAAAAATCAAGACACTTTCATAGGAATTGTCGACCTGGAAAAGCGTTCGACAATATAAAATGGTGCAAGCTGTTCGAGATTCTGAAAAAAGTAGGGTTAAGCTATAGGGAGAGGCGGGTCATATACACTCCTGGAAATTGAAATAAGAACACCGTGAATTCATTGTCCCAGGAAGGGGAAACTTTATTGACACATTCCTGGGGTCAGATACATCACATGATCACACTGACAGAACCACAGGCACATAGACACAGGCAACAGAGCATGCACAATGTCGGCACTAGTACAGTGTATATCCACCTTTCGCAGCAATGCAGGCTGCTATTCTCCCATGGAGACGATCGTAGAGATGCTGGATGTCGTCCTGTGGAACGGCTTGCCATGCCATTTCCACCTGGCGCCTCAGTTGGACCAGCGTTCGTGCTGGACGTGCAGACCGCGTGAGACGACGCTTCATCCAGTCCCAAACATGCTCAATGGGGGACAGATCCGGAGATCTTGCTGGCCAGGGTAGTTGACTTACACCTTGTAGAGCACGTTGGGTGGCACGGGATACATGCGGACGTGCATTGTCCGGTTGGAACAGCAAGTTCCCTTGCCGGTCTAGGAATGGTAGAACGATGGGTTCGATGACGGTTTGGATGTACCGTGCACTATTCAGTGTCCCCTCGACGATCACCAGTGGTGTACGGCCAGTGTAGGAGATCGCTCCCCACACCATGATGCCGGGTGTTGGCCCTGTGTGCCTCGGTCGTATGCAGTCCTGATTGTGGCGCTCACCTGCACGGCGCCAAACACGCATACGACCATCATTGGCACCAAGGCAGAAGCGACTCTCATCGCTGAAGACGACACGTCTCCATTCGTCCCCCCATTCACGCCTGTCGCGACACCACTGGAGGCGGGCTGCACGATGTTGGGGCGTGAGCGGAAGACGGCCTAACGGTGTGCGGGACCGTAGCCCAGCTTCATGGAGACGGTTGCGAATGGTCCTCGCCGATACCCCAGGAGCAACAGTGTCCCTAATTTGCTGGGAAGTGGCGGTGCGGTCCCCTACGGCACTGCGTAGGATCCTACGGTCTTGGCGTGCATCCGTGCGTCGCTGCGGTCCGGTCCCAGGTCGACGGGCACGTGCACCTTCCGCCGACCACTGGCGACAACATCGATGTACTGTGGAGACCTCACGCCCCACGTGTTGAGCAATTCGGCGGTACGTCCACCCGGCCTCCCGCATGCCCACTATACGCCCTCGCTCAAAGTCCGTCAACTGCACATACGGTTCACGTCCACGCTGTCGCGGCATGCTACCAGTGTTAAAGACTGCGATGGAGCTCCGTATGCCACGGCAAACTGGCTGACACTGACGACGGCGGTGCACAAATGCTGCGCAGCTAGCGCCATTCGACGGCCAACACCGCGGTTCCAGGTGTGTCCGCTGTGCCGTGCGTGTGATCATTGCTTGTACAGCCCTCTCGCAGTGTCCGGAGCAAGTATGGTGGGTCTGACACACCGGTGTCAATGTGTTCTTTTTTCCATTTCCAGGAGTGTACAATATGTACAACAACCAAGAGGGAATAATAAGAGTGGACGATCAAGAACGAAGTGCTCGTATTAAGAAGGGTGTAAGACAAGGTAGTAGCCTTTCGTCCCTACTCTTCAATCTGTACATCAAGGAAGCAATGATGGAAATAAAAGAAAGGTTCAGGAGTGGAATTAAAATACAAGGTGAAAGGATATCAATGATACGATTCGCTGATGACATTGCTATCCTGAGTGAAAGTGAAGAAGAATTAAATGATCTGCTGAACGGAATGAACAGTCTAATGAGTACACAGTATGGTTTGAGAGTAAATCGGAGAAAGACGAAGGTAATGAGAAGTAATAGAAATGAGAACAGCGAGAAACTTAACATCAGGATTGATGGTCACGAAGTCAATGAAGGAATTCTGCTACGTAGGCAGTAAAATAACCAATGACGGATGGAGCACGGAGGACATCAAAAGCAGACTTGCTATGGCAAAATAGGCATTTCTGGCCAGGAGAAGTCTACTAATATCAAATACTGGCCTTAATTTGAGGAAGAAATTTCTGAGGATGTATGTCTGGAGTACAGCATTGTATGGTAGTGAAACATGGACTGTGGGAAAACCGGAACAGAAGAGAATCGAAGCATTTGAGATGTGGTGCTATAGACGAATCTTGAAAATTAGGTGGACTGATAAGGTAAGGAATGAGGAGGTTCTACGCAGAATCGGAGAGGAAAGGAATATGTGGAAAACACTGATAAGGAGAAGGGACAGGATGATAGGACATCTGCTAAGGCATGAGGGAATGACTTCCATGGTACTAGAGGGAGCTGTAGAGGGCAAAAACTGTAGAGGAAGACAGAGATTGGAATACGTCAAGCAAATAATTGAGGACGTAGGTTGCAAGTGCTACTCTGAGATGAAGAGGTTCGCACAGGAAAGGAATTCGTGGCGGGCCACATCAAACCAGTCAGTAGACGGATGACAAAAAAAAAAAAAAAAAAAAATGTTGGCGAGCCGATGTGGAGCCACCGACTTGAAGCGATGCGCGCACAGCGCGGTCGTCACATGTTACAACTGCAGTAGAGGATGTACCAAGCCCTACGAGGACCTAGCATGCAGCGCGACTGTCGCCTGTTCCAGCGCTGCGCCATCCTGTCAGGTTGGCGAGCTGTGTGGAGTGCGGAACTATGGGATGCTGACGTCGGCGGCCAGCTGTTCAACAACAACAACAACAAGCTTCACGGCGCGGGAGTCGCTGTTATGACGCTGTTACTACAATTCCAACAATTTGCAGAGACAACGAGTCTACAGTCCCCAACAGCTTCGATGCCACAGCCCTATAATTCATCGAAAGCTACAAATACGTGTGTTTTGCATTGTATCATATAGGGAAGTGAAATAGCAGAGTAAACAGTGAAAGTGTTATTGTTATTGTGGTGGTATATCCCCGATGGCATCGATGCCATAGCCCAGTGCGTTGTGAACCAGCGTGTTTGCGTGTGATTTATGACTCAACATATAGGCAGGGACCTAAAGCAGAGTAATTAGATATGAAGTGCTACATAAAAAAGTGTTTTCCAAGGCGATTATTTGTTTATGGATTACTTTCCACGGTATGTGCCTTTTGTCAAATTTCTTGTATTACTAACCCTGTAAACTGTGTGCCATAAATATAACAGTATCGCATTTTCAAAACATGCTGCCACTTAGAGTGTTAATTTATGTGGGGTAATAATATAATATCTTCCAGTGAATATTGTGTAGTAGTTAGAGTTGTCTGTTTACTATTTTGTTTATTTTTTGATCACATTCATTCATTAGGCTTACGTTTCTATTCATTCAATACAGTGACTATCTGATCATTAGTATTTAATTCATTACAACAATAAAAATTCATGAACAAG
This sequence comes from Schistocerca nitens, assembly GCF_023898315.1. Lineage (NCBI taxonomy): Eukaryota > Metazoa > Arthropoda > Insecta > Orthoptera > Acrididae > Schistocerca > Schistocerca nitens. Next base: position 26,192,754 of record NC_064624.1, read on the forward strand.
CTAATAGACACTTGTTACTTGTGTATCACAGTTAGCCATACTATTTATTTGAAACGTCGCAGCATTGTGTTTCATGTTGCTGTGTTAATTCAATGACATTATGCAGTGTGCAGAAGCTTTTGCGATTAACCTGGCTTATCTTGTTGCTAATTAGAGAGTGATTTAATGATATAATTTTATTAATGTACTGTGATTAAGTGATACTTCAATTTCTTAAACACCATTTTCCTAACACAAATGAGAATTATTTTTAATGACTTGAGTTTCTCCATTATTGTTATTATTTATTTTATGGCCTTCATTGGACCACTCTAGTGAAAAATACAAGGTTGTAAACAAGTTCTTTCACAGGGATACAATTTGGCTCAACAATAACTTAATATGATATTTAGGTAATATAATTATTAGAGCCTATTCTTATATGAAAGGTGTTTTGCTCTTCCGTCTGCCCAATATTTCTTCATTCTTTCAGATAATTTCTTTCTTTCTTCATCTGAGACCACTCTTCCAGTACTCCTTTTATTGATTTTCATTTGTAGTCTGGTTTGCGGGTCTTGCAGTATTCTGCTTTTTTAGGTCATCTACTGTAATTTGGAGTTCTTTTATATCTCCCTTAATTTCTGTGATCCATTTAATGTCGCTCTTGCTATTCCACAATTTTTGTATTATTTTTTTTACTAATTCTGTTTTCTGGAGTTCTCATCAGATGTCCAAAGAATGAGATTCATTTCTTCCTGTTCGTGCTCATGACTGGTTCTATTTTCTTATATACTGTTTCATTTGATGCTATTCTCCAATGTCCATTTATTTTATACTGTTTATTTATACATGTCCTACTTATTCTTCTTTCTCTGTTTAGTATTTTGTCAATTTCTGCTGTATTAGTTGTTTTGAAGATAGTTTCCGCTGCATACGTTATTTCTGGTTGTGTAACTGTTTTATAGTGTTTTAATTTTGCATCTATAGATAGGCTTTTTTTGTTGGATGTAGTTTTGGTAATGTAATTTGCGTAGTTCAGTTTTTTTATTCTATTCTGCCATGATGGCTTCTCATTTGGATTGTATGTTATTATTTCACCTAAATATTTAAATTTATCAACAATTTTGATTTCCTGTTCTCCTATTGAAATTTTGTTTGCAAGTGGTGGATTAGTTAGCATAATCTCCGTTTCTTGTAGTGATTTCACATTGCCTGGCTTCTTGAACGGTGTTGGCTAGGAGAGCAAAATCATCAGTGAATCCCAAGCAGTTTAAGCTAATATCATCTTCTGCACTTCCATTTCTTATCATCTTTGGATTGTCATTGTACCATTCTCTCATTATGTATTCCAGTGCACAGTTGAACAGTAATAGTGATAGGCAGTCACCTTGTCTTAAGCCTGTTTTTATGAGGAATGGTTCCGAAATTTCTCCTCTAAGTTTCACTTTTGGTTTGGTGTTGGTTAGAATGAGTTGTATTATTTTAATTAGTTTTGGATGGGGTTCTAGATTTTAAAAAATTTTTAATACTGAAGGTCTGTGCAGACAGTCATATGCCTTCTTAAAATCTACAAATGTTATTGTCAGAGGTTTATTCTGTTTCTTGTAGTATGCGATAATGAATTTTAAACTAATTATCTGCCCTACACAGCTTCTCCATGGTCTGAAACCTCCCTGATATTCCCCTAACTCCTGTTCTAATTGCTCTTTGATTCTTTCATATAAGATCTTAGATAGAATTTTGTATGTGCAATCTAGGAGAGAGATTCCTCTGTAGTTGTCTGGGTTGCTCTTATCTCCCTTTTTGTGTAGTGAGTGGATGACAGCTGTGGTCCAATGTTCAGGGAATCGTTCTGTTACCCAAATTTTTGTTAGAGCCATGTGTAAGGAGATCCTGACTGTGTCACTTGCCTATTTCCACATTTCAACAAAAACCTGATCTTCTCCACATGCCTTATAAGTTTTTTGACCTTTAAGAATTTTTTCTACTTCTTGGAAAGTTGGAGGGTCTAGTTTGTTAGGTTTGGTTTTTATTGGGGTATTTATGTTGATTTGTAAGGGTTCTTTGGGTTCCTCGCAATTCAGAAGTTTATTAAATGCTTTTGCCATGATTTCTGCATTTTCCTTGTTACTGTGTGTCATTCTTCCATCTTCATCTTACAGTATTAGTGTAGGGGCCTCATATTGTTGTAGTTGTTTCCCAAAGATTTTATGGTAGTTCCTGGAGTTGGTTTTATGATAATTACCTTCTATAAAGTTTATAATATCTTTATGCAATCCTCTCTTGATTCTTCTAATATTTTGTGTAAATTTTTTTCTTTCATTTTTTAGGTTGATGGCATTTTCTTCAGTTTTATGTGTTTGAAACTTTAACCATGCTTGGTGTCTATCTTCATGGAATTTGTCACATTCTGATGTCGACAATGCATGTTTCCTTCATGGGTTCAAGGGAGCTAGAGTCTCTGCTTCTTTTTTAAGATTAGGCACTAGTTGTCCAAGATCATCAGTTAATTTGATGGTTTGTGTTATTTGTTGGTATTTATTATTTTTAATTAGCTGATGTGGGTCAAACCTCCTTTTTATTTTATTAGTTTTTCTGGTGCTCTTCTTTAATGGAGTGAATTTGATTTTAATTTTAACTATGTAATGGTCTGAGCCTGTGTCTACTCCTCTCAGTACTTTAACATTGTGGACCTCCTTATGAAACTTTTTGTCCATACAGACATGGTCTAGCTTCCCCCAGTCTGGATGTTTCCACGTTTTATGTTTACTTGGCTTCCTCTTAAAGTATGTTGATTTAGATATAAGGTTGTATTCACTGCAGAGGTCTACAAGTCTTTGACCGGTTTTGTTTGTAAATTTATGTGGGCTCCATTTTCCAATTATATCTTTATATTTCCTTTCTTTTCCCAACTGAGCATTGAGATATCCCAGTAAGATTTTTACATTCTTTTTATTTACTCTGTTCACAGTTTGTTCTAGAAGGTCCCAAAATTTATCTACCTCTTCCTTTTTTTTTGTTAGACAATTTTTTTTCAATTGTTGGGCATGAACATTTATTATTGTATAGGTTTTATTCATTGTTTTTAAGTTTAGAGTCGCAATTCTTGGCGATACTGCTTGGAAATCCGTTACTGAATCTATTATTTTTATGTTTACTAAAAATCCCGTTCCAAACTGGGGACGTTGTTTCATTGCCCTCGGTGCTGGTTTCCCATTATAAATTCTGTATCCTTGTGATTCGAATGAGTCCTCTGTGGTGTTTCTCATTTCTTGGATCCCTGTTATTAAAATTTTTTGTTTATTTAGTTCATCTGTGAGCTCCTTGAGTTTTCCGGTCTGAAGTAGTGTGTTTATGTTGTGTGTTGCTATATAATTTATCTGCTTATGTTTAATCTTCTTTTTGTGTTTTAGTGTGCATTTTGATGGTTGCAAACGCTCCGATTCGTTGCTGTCTTCTAGGTGACTACCCACCGAATCCGATGTAGCCTTTTCCTGACTTTTTAAGCAAGACGGTGGAATTTTTGCCTAAAAGACCTTGCCTTTTTTTTACTTTCGAAGGTTCTCAACCTTAGTTGGAGCAAGCTCCGATTTACAACTATGATTGTTAACCACAGAGGGTGTGTTTGGTACGAGAGCTATTTTATTTCACTCAAGTCCGCCGGTAAACTTGTGAGGACTTCCCTATCAGCCACCTGGGACGCGCCACGTAGGAGTATCACCTCTCCTCCTACTATCACAGCATTAGTAAGCAAATAGTTTTGACTAAATAATGTAATTTCACATTTTTTTCATTTTTGTCTTTCTGTATATTTTTCTACTTTATTTTTCTACTTCAATATTCAAATCTAATATCACTATTACATTTTTTCATATTAAAGTATTATTTTGGTGGGGATATGTAAGGGTACAGTACCCTTATGTAATATCGATTATGCACTATGCAGAGATCATACATGGTTTAAGCAAAGACTGCAGTGCAGTCAACAATGTGCGAGAGGGTAAGCTGTAGTCTAGTGTTGGAGTCCATGGGTGGAAGTCGGGTGTGAGAGGCTACAGAGAGAGGTTGCTCGGTAGCGAGGCCGGAGATGAGTGGCAGAATGGTACACAGTGTTTGATGTTTATAAATAGAGTGATTTAATTAATAAATTCCAGCATTTACGGAAGGAGATGTTATCATTTAGTAGTTTTGACATTAACAGAAGTGGACAACAATGAGTCTCACAACAAGGAGGAAAGATATAGATACTGCTATAATAATTAAAATATAACTTCATCTACAGTGTATGTGAATAATACAGTTCGGTGCGAAACTGGGGGGAGGCTACAGTCACTATTTTAATGTGGCTTCAGATATTGCAAAACATAATCCGAGGCAAAATTGTTCATTAAGGAACCCACACACCTGAACAGCAAAATTTGACTCAAGCTCTGTCCTACCATAACCGCACATGATCCGTGACTGCCTTCTCATCGACCAGAGGTACTGCAAACTTCTGTTGTACAGTTAAATAAAAGTTCCCATTCATGTAAGCTTCAAAAGAATGTGGTCCAAACATGTATTGTGATCACACCAAGGCCCATGTGACATGAAGTGGGTTTCTTTCTAACTCTTGCTGATAATAGGTATTTTCCTTAGGCAAGAAAACAATATTTCTCCTGTGCAAACTGCGGTATATGGCTCATTTATCAGTAAACAGTCTTGAGCCAACAAAGTACGGTAGGCTACAAATCGTAGCTCCATATCATTGTCAATTAATTCAGTAACAAACATCGGCCGAGATCCTTTCGTATTCAAATTTCTTTCAATGTGGTCTTGCATTGTTGAGCAAGATGCTTGAAGTCCAACTGCTCTTTTGCAAATGGATTTCATTGGAGACGGCTTATCTGATTAAGAGACAGTGACACACGTTTCCTCTCACGTTTTATTGCTTCCAATACGTGACCTGTCTTTGAGACAACCTGAAAAAACAGGACATTTATCTCAGTCAGGCAGGCTACTTTACGAGGTAGACTGTGGCAAGTTGTCTCATCATGCCCTTCGTAGTTTTTTCTATCTATGGATGTTCATGCTCACACAAATATGCCACTAATCTCTCCTTTGAAATATAGCTGTTGCACCATGGGTTCGGAACTCAGAGACTACAGTGCTGAAACAGAAATACAATACTGATAGCATTGCTTTTTCGCCAGCTTCAAAGCAGTAATATCAATAAAACTTATTGCTTTCCTCATTTTTATTGAGCCAAGAGCGACACAGGGACTTCTTGAACACCCTGTAGATGAAATAGACTTTCATGGTAACAATGATATCTGTCTATCTGAATAGTCTTAATTTGTTATGACATGTCGCCTTACTTAATTCTGAGTAACTGAACCTGGATAATATAGGTAAACAACGACCAATCTTATCACCTAGAGGAGACTTTGGATCCAGCTACTTGCAGTATATGGGCGCCACATACTTGCTGTCATATTTTTGCAGATGAGGAGTGGCAGCTGGAGGACAGAAGCAGCGCTACGCTCTCCGTGGACACTGACTGTGTGCAGCTGTTGGCGAACGCCCTGGACCACCCCACGTGTCCGCTGGAAGACCTGCCACCGGAGACCATCCAGCAGCGCCTACAGTGCCGCGAGCAGCTGTGGGACGACGTGGTGCAGAGGTCGCCCCACATACCCGTGACCAGCTACCTGGCCTACACGCAGAGGGTGAACGTCAACCTCTGTCTGCTGGCCTGGATGGCAGTCAACTCATACAGCATTTGTCAGGGCGTCCCGTTTAGTATGATACAGTCCGTGAGAGATGCTCGATGCTACTTCGATAGTCCTGACGACCAATCGTGTCTGGAATCGAACGCTACAGATGCCATCTGCTCTGTTTCCAGAGCTGTTCTGCTGCTGAAATGTCGCGACTTTTCCTCCACTACGGCTTCCGATAATTGCATCATTCATTACCCATTTATAATGCCACTTAGTTCTAGCAGCATACTGTATCCAAAGCTAACAGAAGAAACACTGAACCGCAAAAACCGTTTAAAGAACGACAACTTGAAATACAAGGATTTCAAAATCGATAGCTTAAAGCCTTTAGAAATCTCATTTATACTGGTAAACATTATTTTCCGCTTTTCGACAGCCGGAGTATACATGTACCTTCCACAGTTACGTAACTTGCCTGGAAAGATACTCTTGTCCTTTCAGATCACGTGCATAATCCAGATCCTGTGTTCTGAGGTCGTGTATCGTTTGGCAGGCGTCCCTGACTTACCTACAGCAGTGCTGGTAGATAGCGCCCTCACACTTCTCAGCTGCATCTGGCTAAACTCATTCTGCTACCACATGTATGCTTGTGTTCGTCATCTCAGGCTTCCTAACGACCTACTACCTGCTGAAGTAAGCAAGTTATTCCGTCGTCAGGTGTTGTACGTGTTAATGCTGTGGAGTATAGTGTGTGTGGCAGCTGTCGCTTTGGAAAAGACGAGTAAATATTACCTGATCCACAGTCGTGTGCTAGTCCTTGTGAGCATTTGTCTGTCAGTGGCTTTCAATTTGGTTTGTCTCGGACTGGTTGGATACATGTACCTACGTAATCGGTATTCTATGCGGCAACTCAAAATTGTTGATAACAATAAATTTGCCTCAAAGAAGCAATGTATTTTTATGTCAGTTAAGGCTGTTATCGTAACTGGAATAGGTATTGCAATAAGACTTGGGTTCCACCAGGCTCAAGGAATTGCGCAGTTTGTCTATTACGTACATCTAGTTACAATGGTGCAAGGACCAGTGCTCTTCGTCTGTTTCGTTTGTAATGGAACGACGCTCCCCATACTGAAGAACAGGATACTAGCGTGGTTTAACCCAACTAACATCCCTGCAGGGGGACACCTCTGCTCAGCAGCTGAGAGGAATCTGGCCAGGAGAAAGAATGAGCAGTCTCTGGTTACAGCATCCTCTCTGTAGCCTCCTTCAGTATTTTTCTCCAGTAACTGTCTTGACAGTAGATTGGATTAAAGCCTGCAATAAAAATGAAATCTATCTAATATGACAACATTAAATGTGATATCGTACAGCCAGTACTTCTCCTTTCCAATATCTTCTTTATTTTTAACTGTCTACTTACTTGGAAGTGGTAGCCTCGGTCTACGTATCCTATGCACTGAGATTACTTACTACAATCGTTGGGAAACGCTTTGCATATCCAAACACACACACACACACACACATATATATATATATATATATATATATATATATATATATATATATATATATATATATATATATATATATGCTGTATTTGTTGGATTTATTGGTGTTCAACCAGTATATATATATATATATATATATATATATATATATATATATATATATATATATATATACACTGGTTGAACACTAATACCTGAAAACGCCCCTAAGAAGAAACCAGTATATATATATATATATATATATTACTCTGCAACATTCGCAGAGAACAACAGGAATGGTCCTGCAGTAAAATCTAAACATTCACCAAGCGATCTTGTGAAAAATTTGAGCACGGTATAAGAGACACAACGATATATGTACCTCTTGACGAGGAACTCCCAATTGATATCATCATTTTTCTTACCTTCACTCGGGCCATCTAAAGTCACAGGAGACTCAGTGCTAGATCCACGATATTTCCTGTAAAACTCAAAAATGGGTAACTTGTTGTAGCCTGTTGGATTCTCGCCAGACTTAGAAATAACGCCCACTTTTAACAATCACTATGACACTTTTATCTTCGATCGCAGACACTGAAGCGAGACTGAATTAGGCGACAGCATAACTAATGAGTACCTGCCATTTACTGTATGATCTACAGCTATTAACCACAAAAGCAGGAAAAAATTAAACCAACATAGATTCACGGATTCGAATCGCCGAAAAATTCAGATTGAGACGTTTAAGCACAAAAGCTAGCGTATCAGCTACTGAAACCATATTATAACATATTACAACTAACAAACAATGCAACCTGCTGTACCTGAAAACGCCCCTAAGAAGAAACCAACATAACACAGAGAAACACTAGTCACATACATAATAAACAAAATTAAATAGAAATAAAATTCTGGAGACAATACAGCACTAACCAAACGGACGTTTTGATTTGAATAGTCCCAATGCCGTAATAAAAAGAGTTGCCCGCCAAGTGATGGGCGAGGGAATCACAAGAATTAGGCCCCACAGTGCCAGTCGTTTTTGGAAAAGAATTCAAACGAGCCATAGCATACCATCTGAGAACAGCCAGCCTTAATAGCAGATGACAATGTCATCCATTACTGATGACCTCAACTAAGTTCTGCAAAGTGCTACAAAAAAAGTCACGATCATCCATGGTATCCAAAAATCGACAAAACTCACGAAGAAACGACATTCCAAAACCAAATGCAACCGCTTAACATCCACTACTTCGTAAGATTAAGGAATCTGAAACGTAAGAAAAGCAGACGAGGGACTAGAGGCACAAGCAGACAACAACGTAAAATTTCTCCTTTCACAAAACACCTGCCACAAACACATTAAAACATTTCTTCATACCGGCCATGAAACTGAAAACAGTCTCTCTAAAATAGAAGCAAACTAAAATGAATGCGTTTTCCAAACCTGGTAGACCAAAAACCACTCCTACTCATAGATTACCGTCCTCTTAGTGATAGCGAAAACTTTCGAGACAAATTTAAAAAATTTCAAGGAATAAAGCAACATATTCCGACAAGAACAGGCCGGATTCAGCGGCAACCATAGCACACAGGTAATCCGGTCCTAGGACTGAGCAGCAAAGCGACACAGTCTCAACGCAACGCGGCAGACACAACGACATCACGCTTCCTGGTGGACAGCGAACGCACTTTGCATAGCTTGTGGCATGCTGGGCTGCTCTTTGAAACGTTACGTTGCAGTTTCCCACGCCAAGCTATGCAATTAATTACAAACGTTATTGGGAACAGGTAAATACAAGACCGTATCGGTGATCACCATTCGACGAGATTTACGGCAGTCGCAAAGACGGCACGTGGAACAGCCACGTCTTCACTACTTCACACGAGCAACACAGCTGACACCGCTAAATCTTGGTCGAGGGATGAAAGAACAGCTCCGTAGATTAAAATACCCTGGATTCACGAAATCTGTCCTTCAGCACCTATCTGGGACCTTCTATTACACATACTTTAAATATATATTTATTCCCCACACATCATCCTTGAAGTTACGTCAGACACATTCTGCAAGTCAGTTATAAACAATGAAGAAATATACCAACTGGAAAATAAGATGTTATAACGCAGAAAGATGTTGTCGTGGCCTTCATTCTGAAGACTGGTTTCAAACACAGCTCTCCATTCTGAAAGCCTCTTCATCTTCAAATACCTACAGTACCCTACATCCTTCTGAATCTGTTTACTGTGTACACCATTTGGTCTTACTATACGATTTTTACCTCCCACACTTCCCTTCAAGACTGAATTGGTTATCTCTTGACATTTCAGAATGTGTCCAACCATCCAATCCCTCCATTAGTTCAAGTTGTACCACACATTTCTTGTCCCTCGAATTCTACTCAGTATATCCTCACTAGCTATGTGATCCACCCATCTAATCAACATTCTTCTGTAGCACCACATTTCGAAAACTGCGATTCTCTTTTTGTCTAAACTGTTTATCATCCATGTTTCACTTCCACATATGCCTACACCCCATAAAAATAGCTACAACAAAAGATTTCCCAAGACTTAAGGATATATTTGACGTTAACAAAATTTGCTTCCTCAGAAATACTTTTCCTGCCATTGCCAGTGTATATTTTATATCCTCTCTACTTTGGCCACTATCAGCTACTTCGCTGCACAAACAGCAAAAATCATCTACTACTTTCAGTGTTTCATTTCCTAATCTAGTTCCCTTAAGATCATCTGATTTAATTCGATTACACTCCATCATCCTCGTTTTGCTTTTGTTGATTTTCATCTTATATCCTCCTTTCAAGACACTGTCCATTCCCTTCAACTGTTCTTCCAAGTCCTTTACTGTATCTCACAGAATTACAGTTCATCAGTAAACCTCAAAGCTTTCATTTCTTCTCCCTGAAATTTAACCACTACTCCAAATTCTCTATAATGCGCCTCGACGCTTATAACTGCCCTCTGGTTTCTGTACAAGTTGTAAATAGCCTTTCGTTCTCTTTATTTTACCGGCACTACCATCAAAATTCCACACAGGATGTTCCATTCATCATTGTCAAAAGCTTTATTTAAGTATACAAACGCTATAAACGTAAGTTTATCCCATCTTCTAAGATAAACTGTATGGTTAGTACTGACTCATGTGTTCGCACAGTTCTTTGGAATTCATACTAAACTTCCATGAGGATATCAGTTTTCTCATTCTTCTGCAAAGAATTCCTGTTAGTGTCTTGTAGCCATGATTTATTAAACTAATAGTTCAGTAATTTTCACACAAATCAACAACTGCTTTCTTTGGAATTGATGTTATTACATTCTTCTTAACGTCCAAAGGTATTTCGTCTTTTTCATGCATATAACACAACAAATGGAAAAGTTTTGTCGTGGCTGGCTCACCCAAGGCTATCCATAGTGCTGACAGAATATTGTTTACTCCTAGGGCGTTGTTTCGACTTAGATATTTCAGCTCAATGTCCAATTCTTCTAGCAGTATTACATCTCCTATCTCATCTACAGCTGTGTCCACTTCCCTTTTTGTAATTTGTGATATAACTGACATAACTACATTAGCTATAAACGAAAACTGTATGACTTCATGACAGCAGAAATTGTAAATATGGTGCCTGAACCTAAATCATCAGAAAACAGTTCTAGCTTCATTACATCTATGCACAACACAGATTACATACCAGACGTCAGATCCAGAGGCCAAGTCTTGCTGTATTGCATTACACCATAATACCTAGCGCTATACAGAATTCTTAACTTGAAAGTAGCATCTTTCTATTTTAGCAACTAAAGTCAAAACGAGAAACAACAGTCTTCAAAAATTTGTTGGTGCCTTATTGGGAGCTGATGCCCCTGTTTTAAGAGCTATAGCTTTAATCCTACCGCAGGTGCTTTGTTACTGAAGATTGTTGTTCGACCAGGATCAATGATGCCTATACAAAGAAGATAGATGTGCCATTCAATCAGGAATTACGAGATGTATTCAGAGTACAAACACTATAAGACTTCCCGTTCTCAGCGTCATCCCACCTCCAGCTGCAAGACGATCAACTGTCCTAAAGGTCTGGAAGAATGTTCGGAAGAATTCTCGACTACCCATTCATCGAGATATTGCACAGCCAGAATACCAAGGCTTGAAATCAAGGACAACCTCATGGAGCACAGCAAAAAACCTTGTTGTGCCCCCTTTCATTGTCAATTATTCATGGAAAATTCAGTAAGCGCAGTCATCAGTAGTGAACAAACATCTAGTCAAGGACGCTTTCATGCAGACAGAAGGATTCGATCTCCTCAGACGTCAGTAGAGGATCATGAACTGTATTAGCACTGGACAAGGCATATGTGCTTATCTAAAGTAGGTGGTGAGTGTTCTTTTACAGACAATCAATGTCACTTTCTGAATATTCCATTTGCCTAGCCTCAATATAACAACAACAAGGTCACATGTTGCAACACCCTCTGAGGCGTGTGCATGCCCTGTCCCCCGTCATGACGTCACATGATGATCCAATTGTGCTAATTCAGAGATCTCTATATCGTCAAACATGTTGATTCGATTATCTCCGTGTTTAATCATCAGGATATGTAATTATCCTGGGGCTGTCTCCTGGATCCTGAGATGTATGTCATAATTTCAACAAATAATTACACATGATTTTATCAATTATGTTGCTCCCATGGTCTTTGTCCCTGGATCTTGAAGCACACTCGGCCGTGGATATTGAAATGAGAATCCTCGTACAGTGTCATTTTTGTTATGTCTTCAAGGCTCAAAATGTGTGTAATTGCCCTGAAGTTGTGCTGCACAATTTTTACATGTTACTACATTAACTCTTAGGATTAAGAGGTCATCTATACTGCAGAGAGATATATAAACTATACAGCTACTTCATATTGTCAGTTCATTTCCAAATGCTACTCCTTACCAGTACATACATGTTAACGGCATGCGGTTCCAAACATGCGAATGTAAGATTAGTGTATCTATATGAATGTGAAGTTATAGTATAAACTGACAATGTTCGTCGTAATGCTAAAACACAATTTACAGAGATAAAGTAGGGAGAGCATTGTAGGCCGATGAAGCACACTGTGAAGTTGATGACAACACAGTCTGATCCATCTCAACTTCCTCCTGACATGAACATCTGTAGCAATAAGGCAACCATCATCGATCTGTATGAAACTCCTACATTAAAGTTATCATCATTATCGCAGGACTCTTCACAGTGTGTTTATTTAAAACTTAGATGTGTTACGAAGTTATATTGGCTATAAAGTTCAATATGGATCGCAACAGACAAAGTCGGTGGCAACCGAATGTGAAACCGTTGTTTAATGATGTTGTAAGTCATGTACATGAAATGTACCATAGAAGACGATTCAGAACAACGTATAAATGTATGTATGCTTGCAGTACCGAAGTCTGCTACTATAACTCCTATGTATATTGAATCTGTAGAATTGGTTTACAGATGGAGAACCGAAATATATTGTGCATCCTGTTGATTTGAACACAATGACAGTAGAATTTAGAGGGTATAAGAAACTATTTAAACAATACTGTAAGGATGTAAGGCAGTATGAATAATAAGAAATGTGTCAACAACGTATTTTTTTTATTTTCTGTACGTAAAAAAGATAATAAACAGAATTATATACAATGTATATTCGTCTTTTACTGCACCAACAGCAGTGGGAAACAAACATTATGCAAGATATTTGCAGATATGATAAACAGGTCATACTATTCTGCAAACACTCATACATACTCACTAGCTGAGTGAGTAGTGAAAATATGGCAGAGTGTCAATAAGTTTCGACGATATAAACACACATTTATAACAGCATCAAATGGGTTCAAGTTACTTGCAAATACCAAGACACTTAAAGCAGAGACATGAGCAACTGAAGGGGGTATTGACTTTGCAAATGAAGCTTCAGTGGTACTACTTTTAGGCTTTCTGAGAGAAGAACGTCTAGCATTGGATGCTAAAAAGGTTTACAAGTCTGACCTAGCTGTAGATATATTCCTGACAATTCATGCTTAATGCAGTTTTGGAACAGATATGTATCTAAACGATAAGCTGCTACATACAATTCCTGTTTTTTTCCCCCTGCAGTAGGTGCTGGATACTAAACATTTAAGGCTCTATCTAATGTTATATATCTCCCTGTAACCGTTCAAACGTTGGATACGCTCGAGGTGAATGTTGTTGACCAAGACAGTCAACTTGCAAATTCTGTGGAGACGAAATAATCGTGCAACTACATTTGAAAAAAGGTAATGGGGATATGATATAAAAGCTGTATATGCACACTGCAGAGGAACACTTCTTTGTGTAAACTCGTTACATCAACATAAGCGAGGAGGTGGCCATGGTGGGGGCAGCAGCATGATGTCAGTGGGAGGTCCGCTGCTATTGTCGCCCCAGCACCTACGTCACACAGCAGTGGCAGAAGCAGCGTGACGTCACCTCAACTCGGATGTTAACACTGGGAGACACCTCCAACTCTCATCCATGCTGGAGGCGCACAATCACTGCAAATATTGTCACTGCAGTAGAGTTCTATCAGTAGAGGGTACAGCAGTCTCAGCAGCAGTTCCAATAAAAAAGACCAGTTGCTTGAGATCAGTTAGACCATAGACCTAAATTATTCACTGACTGGTGTGTTATCAGAAACAGAATTTCACAACCTCGAATTGAGAGTGGTGTTTAATATCTGGACGCCCTCCCACTATATTTCTGATGCATGTAAACCTGTTTGGACCCAAAGGATGTCTAAAATTCGAAAAAACTTCAGTACCCTTCAGTTAATTGTAAAGCAATGCTATGCTATGAGTCTGAAATTCCTACACATCACGGTATGACTGAGTTGGCACACATACACTTGTAGAGTTGTTGTTGTTGTGGTCTTCAGTCCTGAGACTGGTTTGATGCAACTCTCCATGCTACTCTATCCTGTGCAAGCTTCTTCATCTCCCAGTACTTACTGCAACCTACATCCTTCTGAATCTGCTTAGTGTATTCATCTCTTAGTCTCCCCCTACGATTTTTACCCTCCACGCTGCCCTCCAATACTAAATTGGTGATCCCTTGATGCCTCAGAACATGTCCTACCAACCGATCCCGTCTTCTGGTCAAGTTGTGCCACAAATTTCTCTTCTCCCCAATCCTATTCAATACTTCCTCATTAGTTATGTGATCTACCCGAGTAGAATAAACGAAATATTGCAAACCACCTCGCTCACTGAATGGTACGAGAAGTATGTCTACGACCGCTTACAAACAAAGTTGTCATAATTCGAAGAAAGACACTCTGAGAAACTATAAAGTAATGTGCTGTACTTAGACATTTGTGCATTCATCCATTGTCAACGTAATGACAGTTCTTTATTCATAAAACTTCCAGGAGATACTGCATCGTAACATACGGCTGTTCATGTAATAAATAAAGATGAATTCTGTTTTGTATAGTGTGGCCCGGGAGAATAATTTTGACTCCCTTCCAGAGTGTTCTGGTAAATATGTCGATGTTCGCAGTAATTATAAACATGAAGGCACTGGTTATCCCATGAAAATTCAGGATATCGATAAATATGAAGAGCAGGGTGGGGGGTCTGAATCAGAGGCTCAGACGGTTCTGCGACCGTGTAGGCTGCAGATTCCGCGACTTGCGCCTTATGGTGGTGGGGTTTCGGGGTCCGCTAAATAGGTCAGGTGTCCATTACACACAGGAGGCGGCTACACGGGTGGCAGGGGCTGTATGGCGTGGACTGGGCGGTTTCTTAGGTTAGACAGTCTCGGTAAAGATCAAAAAGGGCTTAAGTCTCAAAGGGTACAGGGCAAAGAAACGACCAGAATCAGCCAAGCAATAGTCGCTATTGTAGTTGTAGTTGTATACTCAACAGCCATACCAAAACAATAATTGGCTCCTTCTACCGACCACCCGACTCACATGATATACACTCCTGGAAATGGAAAAAAGAACACATTGACACCGGTGTGTCAGACCCACCATACTTGCTCCGGACACTGTGAGAGGGCTGTACAAGCAATGATCACACGCACGGCACAGCGGACACACCAGGAACCGCGGTGTTGGCCGTCGAATGGCGCTAGCTGCGCAGCATTTGTGCACCGCCGCCGTCAGTGTCTGCTAGTTTGCCGTGGCATACGGAGCTCCATCGCAGTCTTTAACACTGGTAGCATGCCGCGACAGCGTGGACGTGAAGCGTATGTGCAGTTGACGGACTTTGAGCGAGGGCCTATAGTGGGCATGCGGGAGGCCGGGTGGACGTACCGCCGAATTGCTCAACACGTGGGGCGTGAGGTCTCCACAGTACATCGATGTTGTCGCCAGTGGTCGGCGGAAGGTGCACGTGCCCGTCGACCTGGGACCGGACCGCAGCGACGCACGGATGCACGCCAAGACCGCAGGATCCTACGCAGTGCCGTAGGGGACCGCACCGCCACTTCCCAGCAAATTAGGGACACTGTTGCTCCTGGGGTATCGGCGAGGACCATTCGCAACCGTCTCCATGAAGCTGGGCTATGGTCCCGCACACCGTTAGGCCGTCTTCCGCTCACGCCCCAACATCGTGCAGCCCGCCTCCAGTGGTGTCGCGACAGGCGTGAATGGAGGGACGAATGGAGACGTGTCGTCTTCAGCGATGAGAGTCGCTTCTGCCTCGGTGCCAATGATGGTCGTATGCGTGTTTGGCGCCGTGCAGGTGAGCGCCACAATCAGGACTGCATACGACCGAGGCACACAGGGCCGACACCCGGCATCATGGTGTGGGGAGCGATCTCCTACACTGGCCGTACACCACTGGTGATCGTCGAGGGGACACTGAATAGTGCACGGTACATCCAAACCGTCATCGAACCCATCGTTCTACTATTCCTAGACCGGCCAGGGAACTTGCTGTTCCAACAGGACAATGCACGTCCGCATGTATCCCGTGCCACCCAACGTGCTCTACAAGGTGTAAGTCAACTACCCTGGCCAGCAAGATCTCCGGATCTGTCCCCCATTGAGCATGTTTGGGACTGGATGAAGCGTCGTCTCACGCGGTCTGCACGTCCAGCACGAACGCTGGTCCAACTGAGGCGCCAGGTGGAAATGGCATGGCAAGCCGTTCCACAGGACTACATCCAGCATCTCTACGATCGTCTCCATGGGAGAATGGCAGCCTGCATTGCTGCGAAAGGTGGATATACACTGTACTAGTGTCGACATTGTGCATGCTCTGTTGCCTGTGTCTATGTGCCTGTGGTTCTGTCAGTGTGATCATGTGATGTATCTGACCCCAGGAATGTGTCAATAAAGTTTCCCCTTCCTGGGACAATGAATTCACGGTGTTCTTATTTCAATTTCCAGGAGTGTAATTGCTGAACGGTTCAAGGAAAACTTGAATCTCATTACAAATAAGTACCCCACTCATACAGTTATAATTGGTGGATACTTCAATCTACCCTTGATTTGTTGGTGAAAATACGTGTTCAAAGCCAGAGGAAGACAGAAAACATCTTCCGCTTTTTCTGAGAATTACATTCAGCAATTAGTTCATGAACCCACACGAATTGTAAATGGCTGCGAAAACACTCTTGATGTCTTAGCCACAAATAATCCTGATCTAATAGAGAGCGTCATGATGGATACAGGGATTAGTGAACACAAGGTCATTGTAGAGAGGCTCAAAACCATATCAAACAAAACCACTAAAAATAAACAAAAATATGTCTATTTAAAACAGCAGATAAAAATTCGCTTGATGCCTTCGTAAGAGAGAGTCTCCATTCCTTCCAAGCAAATTATGTAAGCTTGGACCAGATCTGGCTCAAATTCAAAGATACTGTATCGACAACAAGAGATAGATTCATACCGCATAAGTTAATAAGAGACAGGACTGATCCACCATGGTACACAAAACAGTCAGAACACTGTTGCAGAAACAACGAAAAAAGCATGCCTAATTCAGACCAACGCAAAATCCCCAAGACTTGCTAAGTTTCACGGAAGCTCGAAATTTAGAGCGGACGTCAATGCGACATGCTTTTAATAGTTTCCACAATGAAACATTGACTCAAAACATTGTAAAAAACCCAAAGACATTCTGATTGTATGTAAAGTACACCAGTGCAAAAAACAGTCAATACCGTCACTGCGAGATAGCGATGGAAACGTTACCAATGATGGTGCCACTAAAGGGGAGTTACTAAAGACAGTTTTCTGTAATTCCTTCATGAAAGAAGACGAAGTAAATATTCCAGAATTCGAAACCAGAACAGCTGTTAGCATGAGTGCCATAAAAGTAGATATCTTATGTGTTGCGTAACAACTCAAATCACTTAAAAAAGGCAAGTCTTCCAGTCCAGATGGTATACCGATCAGGTTACTTTCAGAGTATACAGACACAATAAAGTGTTTCTTAGCAATCATATACAACAGCTCACTTGACGAAAGGTCTGTTCCTAAAGACTGGAAAGTAGCACAGGTCACACCAATATCCAAGAAAGGAAATTGGAGTAACCAATATCATTGATCTCAATTTGCAGTAGGATTTTGGAACATATACTGTACTCGAACATTATGAATCACCTTGAAGAAAATGACTCATTGATACATAACCAACACGGATTCAGAAAATATCGTTCTTGTGCAGCACAACTAGCTCTTTATTGCAATGAAGTAATGAGTACTGTCGACAAGGGATCTCAGATCGATTCCATATTCGTAGATTTCCAGAAGGCTTTTGATACCGTTCCTCACAAGCGACTATTAATGAAGTTGTGTGCATATGGAGTATCGTCTCAGTTGTGTGAATGGATTCGTGGTTTCCTCTCAGAGAGGTCACAGTTCGTAGTGATAGACGGTAAATCATCAAGTACAACAGAAGTGATATCTGGCGTTCCGTAAGGTAGTGTCATAGGCGCTCTGCTGTTCCTAATTTACACAAATGATCTAGGAGATAATCTGAGCAGCCCACTTAGATCGTTCGCAGATGACGCTGTAATTTACCGTCTAGTAAAATCATCAGACGATCAATTCCAATTACAGAATGATCTCGAGAGAATTTCTGTGTGGTGCGAGAAGTGGCAATTGTCACTAAACAAAGAAAAGTGCGAGGTCATCCACATGTGTACTAAAAGAAATCAGATAAATTTTGGGTATATGATAAATTGCACAAATCTAAGGGTTGTCAATTCGATTAAATACCTAGGAATTACAATTATGAGCAACTTAAATTGGAAAGACCACATAGATAATATTGTGAAAAAATGAAATGGCTCTGAGCACTATGGGACTTAACTTCTGAGGTCATGAGTCCCCTAGAACGTAGAACAACTTAAACCTAACTAACCTAAGGACATCACACACATCCATGCCCGAGGCAGGATTCGAACCTGCGACCGTAGCAGTCGCGCGGTTCAGAACTGTAGCGCCTAGAACCGCTCGGCCACCTCGGCCGGCAATATTGTGAGAAAGGCGAAACAAAGACTGCGCCTTGTTGCCAGAACACTTAGAAGATGCAACAAACCCACTAAAGAGACAGCCTACTTTACACTTGTCCGTCCTCTGCTGGAATATTGCTGCACCTATGGGATCCTTACCAGGTAGGATTGACTGAGGACATTGAAAAAGTGCAAAGGATGGCAGCTCGTTTCGTGTTATCGCGCAATAGGGGTGAGAGTGATACGCGAGTTGGGGTGGCAGTCATTGACACAAAGGCGGTTTTCTTTGCTGCGAGATCTATTTACGAAATTTCAATCACCAACTTTCTCTTCCGAATAAGAAAATATTTTGTTGACACTCACCTACGTAGGGAGAAAGGATCGTCATAATAAAACAAGAGAAATCAGAGCTCCAACGGAAAGATTTTGGGTTTCTTTTTTCCCGCGCGTCATTCGAGACTGGAATGGTAGAGAAGTAGTATGAAAATGGTCCGAGGAACCCTCTGCCAGGCACTTAAGTGTGATTTGCAGAGTAACCATGTAGAGGCAGATGTAGATGTAGAATATACATATCTCCCATACGCCTTGGATGCGTGCAACGATAGTGATGGTAAGAATGCTCATAAAGTTGTTGGCTCTCTGCGTTTTTCAGAATTTGCAAGGCAACAGGAAAACTATGTAGATTTGCTGATCGTCTCTGATGAAAACAATACAAAGCAGCATCATTATTTGTCATCACAGCTGAATAAACATCATGGTGTGCAGTATATCTACAGTAGATGTTTGAGTACATTCCACATGAGTGAAAATTTTCCTGAGCAGCAGCATGATTGTTCTACAAAAGCTTCCGACTGTGTAAACAGGTCATGATAAATTCACAGAATTTAAAAATTTTCACCACAAAGAGCGCCTACCATTTGCTGTCTACGCAGGCTTGTAATTTCTACTCACACCTGTACATTGGTACAGGTCCTGAAAAATGGTTGCTATCTGAGCTGGAAGAACTTGCAGTGAGAACTGATGATCTTTGTCATAGCATTGTTCATATAATCGAAACACCTGAAAGTCATTCACTATATGAAAATGCATTTGCAGTCAACTGTTGGATAAAACAACTAAACAAGTTGTTAGGGATCAGTGTCATTTAACTATTAAATTCTGTAGTGCAGCACACAACTCGTGTAACTTGAGTTATAAGCTTCCCTGGCACATACAATTTGAGCAGATAACATGTGCACTTCCTCACTGAACACTTGAACAAATTAGGCATGCCTGACGATTTAGTTAATGTTATAGTCAAGTACCCTGATAAATACATTTCATTTTCAAAGAGTATAACGAAAAATATCACATAACAGACAGCGTAATTATCTGACAAACTTATGACATACATTTCTGAATGCAAGGACCAGGACCCAAGGAACAACATAATCGTCTGATAATATCTTACATAATATCTGATGAAATGATGACATATATCTCAGGATCCAGGCACAACAGGAGAATAGCAACATAATTTAATTATAATTAAATATGCAGGTAATCGAAGCAAAACATGTCACCACGTTTGACCTTCTTGTTGTTATGATTGTACTGAGACTAGGGCAACTGGCGAAATTATAAAGGGACCTTGAACTATCCATAAAGGAACAATCCTCTTCTACCATTTAATTCACAAATGGGGATGAGCAAGTTATGCAAATCACGACTTTGGTACCGCCTTACAGCCAATCCACCGTATTGCTGCTGACCATTGTCTTCGAGCCAACAAGGAAACATTAATGGGCATTTATCACGCATCAGATGATGCAATCTAATAGATCAGAAAACTAGATCTATAGATGTAAGATGCTAGTTAGTGACTGTGCGCATTTGTTTACAGATGTTGTATATGCATGTTTGTTTCCATTATACAATAAATAAGTAAATAAGTGAGTGCAGAAGCTAATGATACACGTTATGTTTGTTAAGAAGCGACACTAAGTCTTTACAGCCTCATGAGAAATGTAACTTGTCATATTAAGAATGTAAAATACAAAAATATGAAAATATAGTCGACTTTACCTGTGACCATTTGAAGATACCAGAACATTAAATGCTGTGTGCACTTCTTGGTGCCAATCAAATATTGCCAGAATAATCGCTATTTGGCCCATAAATATGTATAGTTATAATTCAAATAATAAAATAGAACTATTAATATCATTATAAGAAATAAAAAATATATAATGAGTGCATATCGTGCATGACAAATGCAAATCACAATGCCTATGTCAATTTAGCAGTAATTTTACCACGAATGCATCAGAGCACATAGCAGCTCTCAGAGGGGAACTATTTAAATAAAGGCAAAATCAAGGAACCTATTATAATCCAGTGAATGAGACATCTGCCAGTGTGTGTGTGTGTGTGTGTGTGTGTGTGTGTGTGTGTGTGTGTGTGTGTGTGTGTGAGTGTGTGCGTGTGTGTTTGTGTGTGTGTGTGTGTGTGTGTGTGTGTGTGTGTGTGTGTGTGCAGTGGAGCCGATGTCGACGTGTTTGTGGGGACGACCATGAGAGGGGCAGAAACCCATGTCACAGTGTCCTGTGGAGAACACTTTCAAACTGGTCCATCATACTGGCGCCTTCAGTATCCTAACTTGCAACATGTTTATTAACATATGTCACAGAAAATATCGAAAAAGTAGTTCTGGTCGAATTCACCTTGCTAATTTAGTATTTGTTCAATACCCCTTTTCTTATTACCCTACATTTCTATTTCCGCCATCAAATCAGGCATACTTCCCTTGGTCACAGTGAACAGCACCTCAACGCTATGTAAAATTTCCTGCACCATAAATCCCTTGTCATCGAAGGCAGTGCAACTCTGGCAGTATGTGCGCTCCTTAAAGCGAATTGACAATTCCAGTTTGTTATTTTAATTGTAACTGCACGTACATGCATTAATACCAGATGCGAACGTCATCCATTACTGACGACCTCAAGGAATTTACGCAACGTGTTAGTAAAAAGGCTCACGATCATCCATAGTATCCAAAATTCGACAAAACTCACGAAGAAATGACACTCCAAAACCAAATGCAACCGCTTAACATCCACTACTTCGTAAGATTAAGGTATGTGAAATGGAAGAGCCGAGGGACTAGAGGCACCGGAACATAACAACATAAGTTACTCCTTTCACAAGACACCTGCCTCAAACACTTTAAAACATTTCTTCATCCTGGGCATGAAACTGAAACAGTCTCTCTAAAAAATAAGCAAGCTAGAACGAAAGTGATTCCAAAGCTGATAGACGAAAAAACAACTCCAAGTCATGGATTACCGTGCTCGCAGTGATAGGGAAAAATTTCGAGACAGACTAAAAAAAATTCAAGGAAGAAAGTAACATAACGCTAACCTGGTCCTAGAACTGAGCAGCAAAGCGACACAGGCTCAACGCAACATGGCAGACGCAAAGGCAGCGCGCTTCCTGGTCGACAGCGAACGCGCGTTTCCAAAAGTTGTGGCATGCTGGGTTGCTCTTTGAAACGTTACGTTTGAACTTCCCCATTCCAAACTGTGCATTTTATTGAAAACGTTATCGGAAACAGGTAAGTACATTGAACGCGTGTCTCATGGCTCTCCTTACACTCGTTTTCGCTTTGCTCATCATTTGTTTATCAGCTAGGTTTTTACTACTGTTGAATATAAGATGTAGTGCTCTTTGATTATACAGCGCTTTTTCAGACACGGCTATTAAGCCAATGAGGCTCTCCCCATCCCTTAAAACTTTACTCGGAACATACCTGTCTTGGGCATATTGAACGATGCCTTTGAATTTTTTCCATTTGTTCTCCACATCTTCTTCCTCATCACCGAGTATTTGAGATATTCTGAAATTTGTGTCCTGTCACCTTTGCTGAGTAAATATATCCTGCTACCTTTCTTAACATTCCTTGTAGAGCCCGTCACCATAGATGCTATCACACCTCTGTGATCACTGATACCTTCCTCTACGTTAACTGATTCGAATAAGTTCAGGTCTGTTAGTTGCCATGACGTCTAAGACGTTACCCTCACTAGTTGGCTCCCTAACTACCTGCTCAAGGTAATTTTCGGACAAGACATCTCGAACAACGCCACACGAGACCCTGTCTCTGACACCAGTTTTGATGGCATAACACTCCCAATCTATATCTGGCCAGTTGAAGTCACTCCCTACTGCAACGGCATGATCAGGAAAATTACTAATGACATCCTGCAAGTTCTGTCTCAAGCGCTGTATAACTACAGATCCTGACCCAGGTGGTCTATAAAAGCATCCCATCACCATCTTCACTGTTGTTTGATACTCAGCTCCACCCAGGTTAATTCAGATTGGGAATCTGTGATTTCATCGAATTTTTTACTGCATTAAGCACCACGCCACCGTTGGCGGCTAACCTATCCTTACGACAAACATTCCCATCATAACTTAAGATTTCGTTGTCATTGATGTCTGGTTTCAACCACAGTTGTTGAAAAAGTCTGTTATAAAGTTTCTCACCTTCATGGGTGTCTCATTTACTTGTAGTCAGCAGCGTGTCTACGCTGCAGTTAGCAAAGACTGCCAACATTGAGGAGTGTCTCGGTGTATATTGAACTCTTCTGACATTTACCCTACAGAGTGATGGCTCACTAAATATTTTACGAACTTAATAGTTGGTGGACATTGTTCTCAAAAAAATGTAGATTTTTTGGATGGTTATCATCACACAAATATTTAAAACATAAATTCTTCTCGTACTATGAGAAAATGTAAATGCTACCTTACTGCAATCACATTTTTAAATACAAGTTCATGTCATTTAATTCGTGCAAAATAATAAAACGAATACAATAACTGGAGTGAGGCTTTCAAGGATCACAAGTTAAATTTAAGAAAAGAACGATGTTTAAAACAAAATCAAATACAAAATAAAGACCACATCCATTTGATAAAGATTCTTCTAAAATTAGCGTTGTGTAGGTACTGAGTATGCGACCTTTAGCTCACGAGCCTAGAGCCTCAGCCACTACGCTGGGGAGCTGCTGGGTAAACTTGTGTTATCTTTAGTGGTGTAGTGCCTCATGAGGCATTAGTTTCGTCAGGTTTTCACAAACTGGGGTCCACCAGGGTGGATGGCTGCACGGTGTGAAACCTGGCACCCAGTACTACACCCCTGTATGATTGGTTTCAAAAAGACAGTCCCACACCTGGTGTCTCAGTGACAAATAAATCTTTACTGCATCAAAACCATAACTTTTATTATCAGATGAGATATCGATGACTGATATCTACACTTTTGAAAACTTTGCACATACGAGACAAATGCATTTTTTTAAAATTTTTGCTAACTGGATGACTTGTATTAACAAAACAAATGAGGCTGCTTGATTCTTCAGTGTTTGTTGTTTTTCTGTCGGCGAGCTTCTCAGCCACTAGATAAAATCATATTTCACTCACTTCATATCTTCTACCGTTGTTACACAATAGTATTGTGTCCTATTACTGCACAGCGACCAGCATAGAAAAGACATATAAGAAACGCAGGAACCGCCAAACCGTAACTCCTTTTCAGAAGGAATCCACCAGCAAGAATGCAACGTTCGCTGTACACGGCTCTTATCGGTACTGTAAGAAAAGTACATACACTGTGGAAGCAACGCAAGGCTGTTGTAGAAGACTTACAAAAATGAGTATGTTACACTCGTGCATTACCTACTTTTTTATTGGTAATCAGTACAACTCTATTATAATTCATTCGGTTATTATGACTAGCTCGAAAAACATTAGGGACTTTCCCAGTAAGTTTTGTGCCGTTGACAACTTACAACACACAACGTTCGGTGTACCCAGCGCTCCGTTTTACAAACGGGCTAAAATCGATAGTGCCCTCTGTAGATTTGGACGTCATCGTCTTTCCAGTGGACAGCAGGTGGAATGCCTTTTCGTGTCTAACTGGACAGATTATTTTACGCACAATCCCTGGCCGCCTAATAAGCGGGGCCTGTTGCGTCTGCTGACCATCGCTACGGGGCTGACCTGGCAGCGTCGGCAAGTGCTGTCAGCCTCTGACACTGGATGCGTAAAGTCCGGGTACTTGCACTCCAGCAGCTGCGCTGCGTCAAGACAAACACACAGATTCTAACTCTATTATCTGTCTCGCTGTGTTAAACGTTTAACGAAACGAAAATATTTTGATAGAATTTTAATTTCTTAGAGTCGGTCATTAATTACGCGCAATACTGAAGTTCCAATTTCAGTTGGCCCTGGAAGCCGTTAGAGAGACAAACCTGCAACTGTTATTGGTGTAGTAGGATAGCGGTTTATGAATATAGATGGGTTGACCATTCCCCTAAAGCTTTGGGGGTAGAGATATGTTTTCGGTACAGAAGCGTTCTTAATACTGAAATGAACTGACCTTTTTTCTATGGGAGTTTAGTTGTACACACTGTTGACCATATCTTTCATTGGCGGTTCTCAAAGTCGCCTTTTCAAAGTCTCATGCAGTTGGAATCTTTGGAATCTACGTGCTGCACTTGCTGTGACATAAAGGCCTCTGCTAGCAAACTTCAACTGTTGCTCGTCGCCCAAGGATTAGCTCAAAAAAATAATAATAATATAGAACTAACAAATATTTGTACTAGCACATAATATCCTTTCCAATAATACGCTATCCACGAAGTGTGCAAGTGTGAATCGTTAAAAAGGAAACATCACGTTAAGCGACTACATGTTTTCTCTTCTATAGGAGACCAGGGTACAGGAAACTTTGCACCTCTAATTTTTATTGAAAATAATCCAGAAATAAACTACAAAAAATTCTGTACCTTACAAGACTCACAGAGGTGGACCGGTACCTAATTAGCTTCGTTGCTGTAAAATTAACACTTTTTGTTCTGTTCGACATTTAGTGCGATCAACGTCTCATATGGGCTTTTTGGAGCCATATCGTCGGCAGTGAGTTCTGTGTGTTCAGGAACAGATCGCATGCGGACAGCATTGATTTTATTGCATTGACTTTGTCCACTTTTGTGGATGTGGCGAATGGAATTATTGTCGTAAGATAAGTGGCAGTATAATATTTTATGAATGTGTGAATACAGACGAAGGAGTCTTAAGAAAATGTCAGTGTTGAGTATAATATAGCGCTCTAAGTTTCCGAAATAGTACCGGTGAAAATTAAGAAACGTTCTCATATTGTGAGTTGTAAAAACGGGGTTTAATGACATTGGTGGAACAGGATATTTAGAAATGGTGTAGTGAACGCTCAATGTTTTTACTTTTTTATCTGAAGTTATTAATTAAATAATTATTCAGTATTACAGCATGGCAACAGATGAATTGCCTTTAGCTGTAACAGTACATGCAAGCATGCAAATCGCACCTAAGTCAACAATTATTAAGATCTCCTGGCTGACATAACCATGTCATCAAAGTGTGTCAAGGTCCACTGCCGAGTCCAAGGCCGTGTCAGCGGGCGGGGGTCTTGTGTGCCGCGCTGTGAAGTCTTTACATTTCTCTTTTGACGAGGCACCACGAGCTCAGGCTAGGTGCGTTGCTTGCAGCGACTACGAGGCAATACAGCGTCTCCTGTCAGGTACGTAGGTGGTTCTTGTGTGTGTGTGTCATTCTCGGGAATCAAGGACACATGTTTATTTATTTATATAGCACGAAAAAATTGCTTTTCTCTCACTTTTTATCCGTTATTGGGTTTGTATTTCCGGCTTTGGGACCGTTTTCCCTGAAACAGTTTGTTGGAGCCAGTTCACATTTATATCACTAATAGATGTTGATGGTCTGTTGGCAATGTAAAAGTTTCATGCTTCTAAGTGTAGGCAGTCAGACGTTATTGCCATTTTGCATTTTTGCCACATGATTTGAAACACAAAGCGACGCGCCGTAGACCCCAATAGCGTACTTTCCGTTGATCTAGAGCCATGAGACGTGGACAGAAAGAAGTGTTCACACTAAGGGAAACAACGGAAAGTTGTTAGCTTGTGATTATAGAAGACGAATAAACAGTGTGTGGACGTGTCGGATACTTTGACGTTAAAAGCTGTGGAGGATGCTCGCTAAGGAACATAGCGTATGGTAGAGAGTGTGTCGTGAAGTGCAGTGATCGCGAGGTGTTTGAGACATGAGTTTGTCTCGCAGTCACTTGTTTTGCGTGGTCGCGTTGATAGGGGGCCGGTATCAAACGGAGCGCACGTTGTTGGTCGCACAACGCCATCTAGCAGGGCTGGTATGTCACAAGCATTGATGGATTCACAACGCCATTAGGAGCATCTAGCGGGGCTGGTCCGTCTCTCGCTCACGTCCCACATTACAGTGGATTTCTTACCTTCAATTCTTTTCTGAAAACTTGTCCACCGGCGTCACACAGCAGTGTTTGTCTTTCAGTTATTGTAATGCTCCAATCGACGGCGATTTTGGTGCGTGTGTTTGAACTGTAAATTTATGTTGCTGTCGTGACAGATAGCACAACTAATGTTCAACATCACAACAACGAGCGTATTTTATTTCAGTTGCTATATGGCCCAGCTCCTATTCTACAACTTGGTTTCTCCACTTTATTAATCGATGTCTCTCAACTTCATCGAAGATTATACTTTTCGTATCACCAGAGAATTAGTGCCTGTTTTCTCCTCATCAGTCTCCACAACAGTGCCTGTTCAACATGTTTGTGTGAACATATTTTTTCTCTATCTCCCACCATTCTGTCCCCCTCTGTTACTTTCCCTCCCTCCTTCCCTCCTCCCCTCTCTCCCTCTTTGCCCTTTGCCCCAGTCTTCCTCCGTGTTCTCCCCGTACCACCAACCTCCTCCCCTCCTACTCCCATTATTTCTGTCATTTTTCCTGTCCCAAACCTTCCACCTCCTAACACCTCTCCCTTCCCCCCTACCTCCCTCCTTCCTTCGCACCCTCCCTGCCTCCCTTTCTCCCACCCTCCATCCCTCCCTCCTCTGTCCTTCCATTCCTTCTGCCTCCTACTCTTCTTTCTCTCCATCTGCTTCTTCCTGCATTACAGCATGCAAAGCAGTTAATGCAAGCTCCACAGTTACTGCACACATATTAGCTGAAAACACATGAGTTACTGCACATGCAAGAGTTACTGTGCATGCAGGAGCTACTGTTTATCCAGGAGCTACTGCACATGCAAGACTTACTCTGCACTAGAGATACTGTGCATACAAGAGCTCCTGCACACGCTATGGTTGCTACATGAGCTAGAATTGCTGAATGTTCCTGCACATTCCAGTGTAGCTCTACATTCGAGTGTTACTGTGTACACAAAAGTCACTGCAAAAACAACAGTTTTTGCACACACAACAGTTACTGAATGCACAAGAGTTTCAGCATGCAAAATGGTAACTGTACGTATGAGAGTTACTGCATGCGTAACAGTTGTTGCACACTCAATACTTACTGCATGTACAAGAGCTATTGCTTGCACAAGAGTTACTGCAGATGCTAGACTTATTGCACCCATGAGAGTAACTGCACACACGAAAGTTGCTGCATGCACTGGAGATACTGTACACACAAGAGTAGATTTATTGTACATACGAGAGTTACCACCTCCACAACCGTTACTGCATGTCCAAGAGTTACTGTGCACAAGGAGTACCATGCATTCAAGGCTTACTCCATAGGATACTGTATCGCAAGTATATATCCAGAAGAGGAGTTGATATCACACTATGCATC
The DNA here is from genome assembly GCF_023898315.1 of Schistocerca nitens. NCBI lineage: Eukaryota > Metazoa > Arthropoda > Insecta > Orthoptera > Acrididae > Schistocerca > Schistocerca nitens. Next base: position 26,221,125 of record NC_064624.1, read on the forward strand.
AGTCTCTGAGTCATCACTTCCACATCACAGAAGCTATAAAATTACTCCGTTTTTTTTTTCAGGATGATAGCAGCAAAGTGACCAACGCTAATTGTGTTTCATTTTCAATGCTTTGGGAATTGACCAATAGTGCATAGTCTTTCGCATGTTGCCCACAGTAAAATACAGACACTTTTGTTACGTCATTTAAACATTCACTGTTTCAGTTGATAACTTTTTGTAATCAAGAAACGTATTTTACATCTTAGATTGTAACACCTTTGTTAAACATGTCGCATTTTCTGTCTCGTAGTTAGCGTCCACCAAATTTCAAAGTTATCAATCGCCACGAACGCATTCCGTCATTTTGGTATATCCAGCGCTTTCTATGGACTCCTGACAATTTGACCATCATTCTGTAACGTCTTGTCCGGCATATGCAGTGTTCGGAAAAACAGTCTGACCAAAATTGTAGGGCAGAAAGACAGCATAAAAAATAATCTGGGTATAGTAACTAGAGATCGTAGTTGAATATTTACAGCGCTATGCCAGCATGAAAGCGGTAATCTGTTTCAATCTTTGTTACAACATACTTATGTTAGTTTGTGTTCACTTATTTATTACTTACTTTGACCATTTTAAGACATCTAGAAGCATAAAACATCGACATGTGGTTGTCTTTGTTTCTAAAGAAGTGTTGTCTGGAACGTCGGCTGAGTATTATGCACATGTTTGTGATGTTTCAAGATTTTCTTGATTTCATCCTGGAGACTGGTTAGACTGTGTTTGCGCATACATTTTGAGTAAAGACGACTAGTATGTCAGATTTTAATTGCGTTCCTGTAACGCCGTAAATACGCATTTGCGACCGCGAATTTCTGTACTCAGATTCCTGTGTTTCATACTGTTTTTTCGCCCTACACTTTCGGGCAGACTGTTATTTCGCAGCCTGTATAATGTTGCGGGATGGTAAACCTTGCTCAACCACCACTACTTAAATTATATACTATTTATGTACGCTACGCATATGTCATTGAATGACTTCCAGCCCGGTCGTACGCCTATTCGTCACTGCAAAGGCAGCACACGACACACAAATTCACGAAAGCACAGCATCTGATCCGCATAATTACACTGTACTGACTGTGAGCACATTTAGACGTTAATCGCAAATTCAGATAGTAGTAATGTAGAACCTGAATTTATTTTTCCGTTAATCAACAGTCTCCTGCAACCGACAGAGCATTGTTGCTGCCTCAGCGATTAATTGTTGCTACTAGCACCGCGGAATGGCACTTTTTAACTTTCTCGTGAGTAATGGCAGTTTTCTGAAGTAAATGAAAACGGAAAAGTAAGTCACATGCAAGTGTTCATAATCGAAATCCCTACATGATGCAACGACTTAATTTTTAATGTCCACCCACATGAAAACCTCGTGTATCCCTAAAGTTGCGAGATGAGTATCCATTCCCACATGTGAATCACATTCCCAGCCGCTGGCCAGTTGCACAATTTTAATTTAGGATCCGGAGAGTGCTGTTTCGCACTCCGCACATTCATGGATGGCCTTATGTCACAGCTGATGTTACCCTACAGTCCTGAGAAGGAGGCGATTGTGTGAGAAAATCTTAAGGAAACGCGTAAAGCAATCGCCAAAGATATCTTCAAAATGTTTTTATCCAAGCCAGCTAACTCACGTAATACTGTGTTATTATGCTGACCTGGATGACATGCGTTGTGTAGATTATGTGCAGTGGTAAAAGGAAGAACATATTCACACTCCATGGCTTTGAAGTTTGGAGTGGCTAGAAATATTCCTCTCGATTCAAAAAAAGGTCTTAATCGTGTATGTACAATTAGCGGACATGTTGTCACCAGCTATCGCTATTGTAGACGTAACAAAAAAGATGACAGCATCACCTGTTTTGTATCGTTGTGAAATTTATACTCAGTGTGAGAACCGTTTTACTTCGTGGCAATGAGTCCTCTGTTCTCCCTTTGTTTCTATAAACTGTGTTCGTTAAACGGTAACAGATAAATAAACGATCCGTCCAGGGCCTTTACACACTGCACATGAGAGGAGGTAGACTGCATCCAAGTCAACAATTAATTCCCTGAAAAGGCGATGGAAAGAAAAAGAAACTTTTGTCAGCGATATCATTCTGACGTGCCGCTGGGGAGCACCGATCGCGAGAACGATGGCCACCAAAGCTTTATTTTACGGTTCTTGACTGCGTTATACGCTCCTCGTTGTCGTATGTGGGCAAACGCTAACCTTGGACCATGGACCATAGAGATGTTGTAATAGATGGCGCATGCCTCTATCCCTGCTGTGATGGTATTTGAAACAAAATAGATCAGACAGTAGCGGTATCTGTAGCTGGAATCAAGCAATGATTTCAACAACTGATCTCTTTGTTCAATTAACCAAATTTTCCCAAGGGTCGCAGTGTTAGACCGATAACTATCCTTGTTACGTTTGGCCAGGTTGAACGACAGCAAACGTTTCAAACACTGTCCTGACAATTCTTTATTTCCACAAACGAAGGAATTACAGTAATTCGACGATTTCCTGTTCTTGTTGGACTGTGGCTCATTTAGCTGACCGTTTTTACAGGAGACCTAATATCGATTTGGCGGGAAGCATATTTACTCAGGAGTAAGTGTGATGTGTTTTATTATGATTTACGAAGTACCATTCGTAATGTCCGAATTTTACATGGAATAAAAGGCTATGAATTTTGCTTAATCGAATAGGGCTATCGATATAATATCGAGATAAGAAGCGTGATGTGCCAGAAAACGTTAGTTGTAGAGGAAATTCATAATACTGGGTCAGAGATTAACGTTCTGTTGTGTAAAAAATTTTCAACATTCGTAGAGTCTTATATCTGACGACCGACGTAGCCTACATCCCTACTTTCATCGAAAGAAGGATTTTGGAATATGTCTGCTGCGCAGCTTGTGAAGTCTTTTGGCTTGAAATTCTCCCTTTGAAAGAGTGCGTCCAAACATATCTCAGTCCCCCGTTACAGAGAAAACAGTAATCACTTTTGTTTCACGTGTGTTTGTGATGGTCGGCAAGCCCTTGCATCTTAAGCAGTACCGACAACTCACCACCGTTAACCCAGCCCTGGAACGCATACGCAGATGTACGCACCTACTTTAGAAAATTTACGTACGTTCTATGCACATTGCATTCCATGATAAACAACCGTGACGTTATGAAATTTTCACTCGCGTCCTGTTTATTACGAGCTACCAAAACATTCCTCCTGTTATTAAGTTCAATCGTCTAAAAGCGGTATTTTTTGTTCGGCTACAATTGTAATATACTATTTTAACATATAAATGGCGTATAATTAAAAGACAATTAGGAACACTGTGGGCTGCAAGTGCAAAACGCACAAACTGCCATCGCTTTGTTTCCACTCTCGACATTGGAACCTCCCAAATTCTGTTGCCCAATTGTTAACGGTGTAGTTGCATTTTCCTCCTTGAAGTAGCGTTGCCGCATCTTGACACATTCTGGCTGCGTATCAAATCAGTATCAAACTTGCCTTGTTGTCGACACACAAGAAATTTATCATTAATATCTGCTTCTACCAAATGTGTTGTCTACTCTCTGGTGTTTTTAAATAGTCCATACTAGAAGACTGTACTAGAAATTGGAGCGAATGGTACATGTACATATTTTCTATAAAAACAATGACCAAATTACAGAAAACCGAATTGCTGTACTAGAATTACTGTGCACTACTATAATTTTCTATTTGTCATTAATGCATCGACTTTTACGTAGCGAAGCGTCTCTTGTACTGATAACATTTCTATGAATGATGCGTTCTACGACTCTGTTGTTTCGTTGAGAGCGATGCTTCGATGTAAACGTCGAAATTTCCAGCAACTATCAAGGTTTTGGAGCGAATGCAAATATCGTTCTGGAGACAGTATTAAGGGGCTCTCAATTTAGTCAGTATTGGTAACATAGGAAGCTACATTGTCTTCTTGTCGGAAGAAACTTGTGGCGTCTCTTTATTCTTAACCGTTGCTGCACGTACAATCACCACGTCACGCAGAGTATGTTGCTATTATGCCTTAGGTTCGCAGTGAGACCAGATAAGGAAAAAAGACGCTTCATATCTGAGTATTTAACGTCGTCCTACATTTCTGTGAATGTTATTCACCTCTCACTGTGTGAACTGCTTCGTTTGGGAACTGAGGTAACGTCTCCAGTTAGTAATGGTAGAGAACTTTTGCCAACGCCTGACTCTCCGTTTCCAAACGAGAGACACTATCAAATCTGGTCGTCCTTACTAGCCAGGCGATGAAGCGATTTGCCAACTCGGGTAAATCTTCTGTTTCTGACTTTCATTGGTTAGGGGAACAGACTGAAAGAGCACAGTTATGTCTGTCTTAATCCACAGGAAACACACGTGCTTCCGGTTACACTGCAGCTAAGAAAATGCTTCACCTCATCAACGTAATCGCAATGATTCGACGAAAAGCCTCTGTAAAAGTTGAAATTATTTTTGCGATATCTGATCTGTGTGGCCTCTCTAATGACAGAAAATGGAAATCGCCTTTATTATATAAAAGATTGTCTGCATTCCTCGATTTTTTCGTTGATAATAGTAGTCTAAATATTTTTGCGTAAAACGTTAGGTGAAGTATTATACTTAGTTGAGGCAAATAGAAAACGACGGGAAATGTTATAAATATGGATCGCTTCCCAGAATTAACTGTTCCCTTCGCTTCAGTTGTGTTACATATATTCAAGTCTCGGGATGGCGTCTATTGCTCTTACATTATGGTGACGTAACATCAACACTCGCGACTCATTTATCATGAACGATACTGCACTGCCAAACACGTTACCCCTATATTCGAGTTCCTCTTATTAAAATCTGAAGAAACATTTTCTCCCATGTTAATGTGTCTCATTTTTGCTGTAGTATGCGCCTAATACACCTTGAAAACGCAAACGGCGGACATTTTTCCCATAAGCTTTAACTCTCCCGGTTACAGCTGCCAAATATATAATTGTTAATCTCTTGAACTTCTGATTCAGCAAAAGGATCGCGCGAGCCGTGTAGACGACATGTTTACATCGCTGTGACACCTTCTTTCCCGAAACGGTGCTCTGTTCCCCTCCACATTCCGGTCGTACATAAAAACAGGAACATAGTCGTCTTGTTGGCAATGTGGAAACACGGAAAATAATCATTTTTGTAATCTCTCGACAAGTATGCCACCCATTCTCCGACGTGTCTGAATAGTCGATACCACAAAAGCCATAAAAGAAATTGGTGCGCAACCTATATCTAGACTTAACTGAAAACCGTGCCCCAGTAAGCGTAACTTTGGTTGCTGAATAAAGCACCTCCGCACGCTTTAACGGACACGGATAACACTTTGGAACATACCTTTTGTGAGCAATCTGCGACTTCTCCTCCTCATTCTCATGATTTCACTGGCGTCAGTAGGAAATCCATATCCTCCACCATTCGTTAACGTCTCCTCTCGATGTTAGGAAAACACCGATAAGTTCGCTGTAACAAGGACAGTTGCACTGCAGAGACCATGTGAGTAAAAATTATGAAGCTCGCAACATGAACGCTTCTTCGGACTAGCAAAACCTATTAAGCATTAATATGTAAACGTGACTACAGAAAAACGGTTCCCGAAAATTTCGTCAGCTGAATCTTGCGTCCCATGTAAACGTCGTGTCTGTCGTATCGTCCACCTCTCGTGCGCAGTAAATACGAGGAAACTCAGAGAATGTATTGAAAGCTAGTAGCCCACCTTGAAGAAGATCTTGAGGCAAAATTTACCACCTTTCAGTATAGTCAAAACAGATTTTAAAGCGGATAGTGTTTGCCTCTGTGCGGGAGAAAAACGACGGCTACATGGGTCCATAGAACATTGTCCACGTGTTGTAGGTATATATTGAGATACAAATGTGAGTTAATATCATCGTATTTAACAGTCATCACTTCCGAATAACTGAAGACAAGAAAAGTATTTTATTATTGCTCACGATGATAGGAACAATGTGACTAAAGCTGTTAAACATTTGGTTTGTTTTCAAAGCTTTGGCAAGTCTGTTCTTTCCTTAACACAGATTCTGTGAGGTCTCATATGTTGGCCCATAATAGCGTGACTGCACTCTTGTCACGACATTTATACACTTACTTCATTACTCGAGCACTTTTTGTAATCAAGAAAGGTATTGTACACCTATATTCTTAGCTCCTTTGCTAAACGTATGACATTTTCTTTGGCGTAGTTATTTTCTACTGAATTTTAAAGTTACATATCGCTAGCAACGCATTCCGTTATTCTGCCGTTTTTAGCACTTTCTGCGAAGGACTAAGTGTACTGGATTTCTAAGAATTCGATCAACATTCTGTCACGCCTCGTCTAGCATATATAGAATGCGGAAACACAATTTGACCAAAAGTGTAGGTCACAAAGACAGCATCAAATGAAAGAATTTGAATACGAAACTAGAGGTCGCATTTGATTATTTATGGTGCTATAGCAACACGGAACACACTTAAAATTTTCATACATTTTGGCCCTTTAAAGACATGAAACATGGAGATGTTATTGTCTTAATCTCTGAAAAAGTACTGTCTGGGACGTCAGCTAAATCCGATGCCCGTGTAAGTGCTACATTAAGTTTATCTTGATCTCAGCGTGACGATTGGTTCATCCAAACATCCTGTTTACGAATACATTTTCTGCAAATTACTCATCATTTTGAGTAAAGACATCTGTATGTCAGATTTCAATCACTTTCCTATAGTGCTGAAAATATGTAGTTACGGCCCTTAGCTGCCATACACAAATTTCTGTTTTTCATGCTGTCTTTTCCACCCCGTCACTTTTGGTCAAATTGGTTTCGCACGCCCTGTATAACGGTGCTGGATGGCAAACCTAGCTCAACCAGCCCTGTTCAAATTATTCACTTTTTACGTACGCTACGCATGCCTCATTGAATGGCTCCCAGCCGAGTCGTCCGCCTATATTCCGCCACGTCACTGGAAAGCCAGCACGCGATCCACAAAATCGCGAAACCAGCGTCAGATTCGCATAGCGATTCTGTACTGATTGCGAGCACATTCAGACATTAATAGCAAATGCCGATCGTAGGCTACTAATGTAGAAGCTGAGTTTATCTTTCCGTCAATTCTCCGTATCCTGCAGACCACACAGTACAGTCACAGTCTAACATAACAGTCGCGAAACTTCGCCTCTATTTTGTTGCTACAGCGCCAGCAGCGCCCCAAGCGGCCGGTAGGTTGAACTGTGAGTTCGGCGCGATCGTGAAAGCGAATAGTAATTGTTTATTTTCATTTATACAATGGTTTTTACCATCGGGAGCATTTGTAGCGCAATAAATTGCAGCAACAACATGAAGAAGACACCACAGCTGTCTTTTTTTAGGTTTCCTAAGGATCCTGGGAGGTATATACCATCATGTTACTAAACTATATCGTCAGGATTCACTTGCAAACTATATGTGTAAAAATGATGAATGTTTCGTTTTAGGAGCAGAAAATGGCTAGTTAATAGCAGACGAGAAGACCTTATGAAGAAAGACCCAGTTTACCTGTATAATAATATTAGCTTTTGTTCGCTACATTTCGAACAAAACCGGTTCATGAACGCAGACAATAACAAACTCGTTTGGAATGCAGTACCCACACTGTTTGACATTCCAAATAAACACCCCCCCTAACTGACGATGAAGAAGAAACTGCCACAAAGATTCGACAGTCAATCTAAAGCTGTAAAACAGTCCTATGACACAGAAGCAGCCAGTTCGACTCTCCATGTATCAGTCCCAGATTCGTGTGAATCACCAACACAGACCTGCTTTGACGATGAAGTGGTTAAATTAAGTGCAGCTGTTCGTGTCGTACAAAAGCGTGTGAAGTGTCAGAATGTGCAGAAGCGAAACTATTACGGGACAAGGAAAGTGCCTACAGACAGATTGTTTGAAAATTATTCAAATATTTGGTTTTTCGTGAAAAGTAATGTAATCAGCTCATTACAGTGTTTTCAGCATATGACTCCAACTATTTGGCAGTTGCTTGTCCCACTTAGAATAATATAAAGATGAAGGTCGTACTTGTGGCAACAGGCGACAATGACAAACACAGTAAGCTTACAGAACGATAAACGAGCTGTCGATCGCTTTTGCATGTAGAGGTACGTGTCTCTGCTTCTTACATGTGAATCTGTGTGTTTATATTCTTTTGATATCAACGTGGTAAGCTGCAATTCTGTCCAATGTCACAAGTGTTTCTTCACGAATGTGTTGTAACTTGCCACTCTATTCATGGTTTTTGTCCATACTTGCGCATATTTTAGAATCATTTTTAGAAACGTATATGCCTTCTGACACTACAAAAACTCTTGGAGGCAAGAAAATAACTCGAATAAATCGGAAATTACGTAGGAAATGGATGCAAACAAACATTATGCTTACGACGCGTCTGACGTTCACCTTACCCGCCGCTTGGAGCGCTAGTGTCGCTCCATCTGTCAAACGGCAACAACTTTTACAGCAGTGAGTGTCGCGACTGTTATGTTAGACTGTGGTTCAATGGCTGCATCATCGGTCGATTGTTGCTGTTGGAGCCACGGAATGACGACAGTTAAACTCAGGCTTTCTCCGGAGTGATTGGGATTCTATTAAATGAATAAAAACAGTAAGAAGTAACGAAAGCAGCAGGTAACAGTAAAACTGCACGTTTCTGGTGATTTTATGCGATGGCAATTTTAAACGGTAAATTACGTAGTAGGACTGAGTAAACAGCTGTTACACAAACCCAGGTTTAAAGTTACGCCCTCCACAGATAAATTAACTTACGTTATCGTCCTTGCCACATATCATTTTACACACAACTGTCTTCAACTACTTCTTATGAATTAGAGTTAACTAAGGCTCTAGCTCATGACGAAGTTGACTATTACTATTACTACTCTCTTATTTTTCTTAGGTAAAGAATGAGCATAATGCTCATAGGACACAGCAGTCTTACGTCTAGCATGCAGTCATCCAGGAAACAATTCTTTCTGCCAGAGCATTACCTGTTGCGACACAGGAATGATTTTGTAATTGCCTCTACATGCAATTCATATGTAACCTCTTAAATTGAGTATTTAGTAAAAGGACTAACCGAGTTATGTACTGCGTAGTATGAATGAGTGCTGCAATTTTGGCGGCAACAATGAGAAACTAGCGCAAAATAGAAGGACTTTGCTATAGATGTCTGCCATCATAGGGCTGTCGTGACAGCTAAGTCGTTCATGAAAATGGTGACAATCAGTCGGGAAGGCAGTGACAAAGCTCTTTCGGCTGCAGGAAACGGAGAACTGACGGAGAAATAAATTCGGTTTCTGCATTTCAGGGATCTGCATTTGTGATTGAATGTGCTCAAAATGAGTTCGGTGTCCTCTGATGCTGGTTTGGTGGCTTTCTGTGTCACATGATGGCGTTCCAGTGACGTGGCGGAGCGGAGGCGGACGACTCGACTGGAAGTCGTTCGGTGATGTATGTGTGGCGCACGTGAGAAGAAACGTCATGACGCAAGCAGTGCTGGTTGAGCGAGGTTTGCCCTGCAGCACCATTATATTCGCCTGTAGTGAAGTGACAGCCTGATGTGCTAAAAAGGGCACAATGCGGTGGTACACAGTAGGCACGCAATAGGAAACGATATATGTATGACCAAGGCACTACAAAATAAGATGAAAAATATATTTATTGATTACAAAAAGCCCTCTAGTAAGCTACTAAATAAATAAATCTAGTGACAAAAATGTGTGTCACACTATTATAGGGCACCGTACGTGACCCTACAGAATCGGTATTAATGAAAAGAAGGACTATGCACCGTTGGTCAATTGCCAAAGTATTGAAAATGAATCAAAACTGTTAACTGTGTTGGTCACATTGTTCCCATCATAGTGAGTAATGACGAAATACTTTTATAGCGTCTGTGACTTTGAAATGACGACCAAACGACTGATAAATACGGTGATATTAACTCCTGTTTGTATCTCGATAAGTACCCAAAATACATGGATAATAGTCTATGTAACCAAGTAGCTCTCGTTTTATATCCCAACGAAAGGCAAACACTATTCTACTTATCAACGGTTTTGACTATACTGAAATATGATAAATTTCGCCTCAAGGCCTTAATCAAGTTCGGCTCCTAGACTTTAATACCTGCTGCGACTTTCCATGTATTTACTGAGCGACGTGAGGTTACGGTATGACAGATACGAAGTTTACTTGGGACACAACATTCACATTACGAAAATTTCGGAAACCATTTTCCTCTAGTCATTTTTACATGTTAAGCATTAATCGGTTTTGTTAGTCCCAACAAGCGTCCATGTTGCGAGATCCATGATTTTCAGACGCATGATCTCTACAGTGCCACTGTCCTTGGTGCTGTGAATTTTTATCAGTGTTTTCCTAATATACAAATAATGGAGAGTATGGATTTCCAACGGACACCAGTGAAATAATAAGGATGATGATGATGATGATGATGATGACGATGATAATGGTGATGATTATGATGATAATGAGATTGCACATAAAGGGATGTTCAAAACTATTATCCATGTCCATTAAAGCGTTCGAGACAGCTTTACTGAGCGACCGGAATTACGCTCGTTCTGGAAAGAAGAGCGAGGCTATCGCTGGTGTAAGAGTATTCCACCCAAAAGCTGAGGTGTGTAGGGACGCTCAGAAAACTTCTGAGCGAGTAAAGACACATTCATATAGCTGTGAACACAGTTTGGGTTTTTTTTATCATTGGCCGCTGGAAGTGTGGGGGATCCTTTGCCAATGAGTGAGTGGGTGACTGTGGTTATAGCTTTCAGTTTTCAGCACTGTTTCTCACACGCCGACATACGAGTCCCACAAGGACTTACCACAAATTTCCAAATTTGCATCAAATATGTAAAGCGAGAAAAACAAGAGTCTGCAAGACCGCTCAATAGGTAGAGCGATTTTGTATCCAGTTCAATTCTTGAACTTCTCTTATGTACATATTGCCTTTGTCTTTCCCTAGTATAGAATGAATTACATATTTAGTTCATATTCTTACGGTGAGCGTAACACACTCGTGTTTACTTGTCCTTCCTCTGTTTATGTAATATATTTCATTAATTACATAATTTCATAAATTGACTGCTAAGGTGTTTTATGTGGTGTCACCGCCAGACACCACACTTGCTAGGTGGTAGCCTTTAAATCGGCCGTTGGCGACGAACAGATAAAACGGTGTTCTTCACTATACTGACATATATCATTGCGACTGCCCTGATTTACTTGTGTCATGGCTTCGCCACAATCTCCAGATGTACTGTCCAAATTTTATCGCTTACAGAATCAGCAGACGCAGGCATTAATGGATGCCCTTGGACACCTCGTCCAGGATCAACGTGCAATGCAAAACAATGCGGCAGACGCCGCTCCACCGCTAACGCAGCCACAACACACAGTTGCACCAACATTCCGACCTTTTGATGCTGCACTGGAAAGCTGGACGGATTGGTCCCGCCGATTTGGATTCCATCTCGCTGACTTCAGAATTCAAGGTAACGAGCGGCAGCCTTATCTTTTGTCACCCGTCGGTGTGCAAACCTACCATGTGATGGTCAATTTATTTCCCCGACGCGACGTAGCAACTCTGTCCTACAAAGAAATTTTGTATGCATTAGATGCATATTTCAAACAATCAGTCAATGTCGTTGCGAAATGGTGTACCTTCTTTCGTACAAAACGTACAGCAGGTCAGACTAATTGGGAGTGGGTTGCCACCTTGCAAGGTCTTACTAGGGATTGTGCTTTTGGGTGTCAATGTGGACTCCCATATTCAGATATTATGGTACATGATGCAATTGCACAGAACGTTTCTGATGTTTGTATAAGGGAACAGATTTTGAAACTATTCAATCCCTCCCTTCAACAAGTGACGGACATATTGGATTGGCAGGACTTGACTTTGCTCAAGAATCATTTGAAACTTCGCCAGCCATGTGTCAGGTTAACCGGCCCGCCGGGCGAGCTGCACGGAGCAGTAAACAGCCCTCGCGCCTGGCCGCGCCGCTGCCGCCAAGCTCTCAGTCACGTGTGCTGCACCGGCAAGCAAATGCAGTGCTTGAATCATGCCCGCGGTGCGCTACTAAACATTCGCGTGAGAATTGCCCATCATGCCAAGCTATTTACTTTTACTGTAATAAAAAAGACCATGTTCAGAGTGTTTGCCAGAAAAAGCTCAGATCGGAAACTCAAACCCATTCCCGGCCCATTGCTGTGCGCCGGAATCGGAATCAAACCAAGGTTACTCAGGCTCGCCAAACTTCGCCCATGGAAATTCATGTCGTTCATTCCACTCCGCCCAGTGCTACTCTCTCTAACAGTGACTGTGTTCGTCCCACAAATAGTGTGTGTCGAGATCGCCAGAACTCCCGTCAAGTCGCAAGTGATTTTGTACCAGTCTCAGTTCACGTTGCACGAGACAGTCGCTCTTGTCGTCAGCAGGACAATAAACTTTTTGTCGACTTGGATATTAACGGCAAAGTGATACCATTCCAGCTCGATACCGGAGCTGCAGTTTCACTGATCAATCAAGACACTTACAAACAGTTGGGCGCACCTCTGTTGCGTGCCGCAAATGTTAAGTTAACTACCTATTCAGGTCAAGAGATCCCTGTGTTAGGACAGTACAGCCTTCTTGCAACATACAATGGACAAACAAAACTTGTGTCATTTTACGTCCTTTGTTCTTCTTCTGCAGTGAACCTGTTTGGTTTCGATTCATTTCAATTGTTTAACTTGTCTATAGTAAATCAGGTACTATCAGTGAACCAGACTGTGCCTTCAGACAGTGTTTCTCGTTTATGTGAAGAATTTGCAGACATTTTTGCACCGGGCCTCGGTTGCAATAAGAACTCTAAAGCACATTTGGAACTGAAAGTAAACGCGCAACCAAAATTTTTCAGAGCGTGCAATGTTCCCCACGCATTGCGGGATGAGGTCGCAAAAACATTACACGAATTGGAATCACAAGGTGTAATTGAACGTGTGCAGGCTTCTCTCTGGGCATCACCCTTTGTAATTTTGCCAAAACCTTGGGGAAAATTGACTTTGTGTGGACTTCAAGGCAAGTTTTCCTTTACCCCTCCCGGAAGATCTTTTTGACAAACTGTGCACGGGCAAATATTTTTCGAAGTTGGACCTAGCAGATGCATACTTGCAAATACTGGTGGACGAAGAATCCCAGCACGTTTTGGTGGTTAACACGCATCTTGGTTTGTATCAATTCAAACGACTGCCATTCGGATGTGCATCTGCTCCTGCATTGTTTCAGCAATACCTACAAACTGTTTGTGCGTCGGTCCCTACTGCAGCAAACTATTTGGACGATATTGTGATCTCTGGAAAGACAGAAGAAGAACATTTAGCCAATCTCAGAATATTATTTCAGGTCTTGTGACAAAATGGTCTTCGCTTACGGAAGGACGAATGTGTGTTTTTTGCTCGTGACTTGCCATACCTGGGACATGTACTCAATGCCCAAGACATACATCCCAGTCCCACGCACCTCCATGCCATACAAGACTTGCCTTCGCCGCAGAATTTGAAGCAGCTCCAGAGTGTGCTGGGAAAAATAAACTATTATCACCGATATGTGCCGCATGCCTTCATCGCTTACACCTTCATCACTTACGCCGTAAAGGTGTTCCGTTCCTCTGGACGACGGAATGCGAACGCGCCTTTCGCCGGTTGAAATCGGCGTTGCTTTCCAACACTTACCTTACGCCATTCGATTCCTGGAAGCCCCTTTTGTTGATGGTTGATGCAGGATCGGTGCTGTGCTTGCGCACAAAGATGGCTCGCACAATCGCCCTATTGCCTTTGCGTCCAAATTGCTCTCGTCTGCGCAAAGAAATTATTCACAGATCGAGAAAGAACCATTGGCTCTCGTATTTGGTGTTACAAAGTTTCATGGCTTCTTGTATTGTCATCACTTTAACATAATCACAGACCACAAACCTTTGACTTCGCTTTTTCATCCAAACAAGCCTGTACCTCCACATACAGCGCAGAAATTCATTAGCTGGTCTATTTTCCTCTCGCAGTACCGCTACGATATCTTGTACCGGTCCACTGCTAAGCACGGAAACGCCGATGCGTTGTCCCGTTTGCCTGTTGCTGCTGATAGGGCATTCGATTCCTCCGAACTTGCTTGCATGTTCATTGATTCAGAAACCGATGACGTGGTCGAATCGTTTCCGATTGATTTTCGTCGTGTAGCTACAGCCACAACTGCCGACCCTGTCCTTGCTACCGTTCTGCGTTTTGTTGCTACACAATGGCCCTTGTCAAAGTCACGGATCCGGGACCCGTTGGTTCGCCAATTTTTTGCTCACAAGGAGTGACTTTTTGTTCAACGTGTTTTGCTGTTGCGTTCTGATAATGATCAGTCCAGGGTCGTGGTACCACGTTCGTTACAGTCCTCTGTCTTAAAGCTTCTCCACCAAGCACATTATGGTATAGTGCGAACGAAACAACTTGCTCATCAGCACTATACTTGGTTCGGAACCGATGCCGCAATTACGAATATGTGCTCTTCTTGCATGGCGTGTGCCGAACAACAATCAGCACCACTGCGGAAATTCTTTGCATGGCCAAAAGCCACTTTGCCTTGGCAACGCCTACACATCGATTTTGCTGGTCCATTCTGGACTGCTCGATGGTTGGTTGTGATAGATTCATTCAGTAATTTTCCTTTTGTTGTCCGGATGTGTTCCACGACATCATCTGCCACCATCCAAGTGTTATCTGCTATCTTTTGCATTGAAGGTCTTCCACAGAGAATAGTTTCCGACAATGGCCCACAATTCATGTCCGCAGTCATTCTGCAAGGCCAATGGTATTCAACATCTGACGTCCGCGCCGTTTTCGCCACAGTCAAATGGTGCCGCTGAACGATTGGTCAGGACTTTCAAGTCCCAGAAGTTGAAGTTGAAAGAGTCGCATTCTCGGCAGGACGCGTTTTTGCTCTTTTTGTCCTCGCATCGCTCTCAGCTCCGAGATCGTCGCTCACCGGCTGAGTTGCTCCACGGGCGCCCTCATTGAACCTTGATGTCTTTGCTACATCCGCCGCATCAGGCTCCTGAGCAGCAGCAGACACCTGCTTTTGCCCCAGACGACGTTGTCTACTACTGCCACTATCGAGGTTCACGGCATTGGCTCGAAGGGCGCATTCTTCGCTGCCTCGGACGCGCTATGTATCTGGTTTTGGGGGCCTCTGGTGAGGTGCGCCGGCATCTCAATCAGCTGCGCCTCTGTCGTCGCATGGGATCTGCCGCTCGCCGTCTGCTTTCAGCGACGGTGCCGTCCGGTAAGCGCCCCGGGGACCCATCTACTGGCTCGCCTCAGCCCCATGTGTTACCGACGCTGCCTTCCATTTTGCCCCATGGCGACGCGCCGCCGCCGTCGTCGTCTGTTCTCCCGCCGGCGACACCTGCAGTGGACGCGTCGTTGCAGCCGTCGGGCACCGCCCTGGGTCACGAGCCGCCGATCGCTTCCCGTGACCAGTTGTCCTCCGACATGGAACTCTTGCCCACTCTGGACCATATGTCGTCTTCGCCCGTTGGGTGCCACGGCCCGATGGAGGTCGACCCTTCGGCCCCTCCTGACTCTCTATGGGCGCATACACCGCATGTTGGTGTGCACCCTGGAGTAGGTTTTCAGGCGTTCCCTAGCTCCCCGCGTTCAGAATGGCAGGGTGCGGGTGGCACAGCCTCACCTGTTGTTAGGGTCCCCACCTCGTCGCATACGTCAACATGGGGTCCTCCCCACGGCGGGTGGAGGCCTTATACCACAACCGTCCGTCAATTTGCGGGGGAGGAATGTGGTGTCACCGCCAGACACCACACTTGCTAGGTGGTAGCCTTTAAATCGGCCGCGGTCCGTTAGTATACGTCGGACCCGCGTGTCGCCACTATCAGTGATTGCAGACCGAGCGCCGCCACACGGCAGGTCTAGTCTAGAGAGACTCCCTAGCACTCGCCACAGTTGTACAGCCGACTTTGCTAGCGATGGTTCACTGGCTACATACGCTCTCATTTGCAGAGATGACAGTTTAGCATAGCCTTCAGCTACGTCATTTGGTACGACCTAGCAAGGCGCCATATTCAGTTACTATTGATATTGATATTATGAATCATGTACCTTCAAGAGCGACTTCATCATTAATGGATTAAAGTTAAGTATCAAACTAATTACGTCCGCTTTCTGAATTCTAATTCCTTGTCATGTTCCAGACCTCACGTCAGTATAGTCCTTCCCTCCTCACGCCAGCCTGCATGAGCTAAAACGCGTGCATTTCAGCCTCCAATAGTAACACAGTGTTGGCTCTTCCGCCAACACAATATTTTAATATTCTGTTCTGGTGCCGGCATGTCACTGGGTATGATGGGCTCTCTAGCGGTTCAGTTCCACTGACC
Source organism: Schistocerca nitens (assembly GCF_023898315.1). Classification (NCBI taxonomy): domain Eukaryota; kingdom Metazoa; phylum Arthropoda; class Insecta; order Orthoptera; family Acrididae; genus Schistocerca; species Schistocerca nitens. Next base: position 26,237,655 of record NC_064624.1, read on the forward strand.
TTTTGTCGCCTAAGGGCATTTTAGTGGCCATGCCAAGAGATTGCGTAGATTACTTACTGAAGACTGTATTTTTATCCATTTGGCTTTTTTCCATATTTACTTTATCATTTTTATAAAATTCTGTTAGCTTTGTGTTCTCATGTACGTCATTATTTTTTTGTACACAAAATCGCTACAACAGCATACAGAGTTACATATTGTATCTTAACCACTTCGTTTTAACGGTTTAAATTTAACTTTAGGCACATTTTCATTTGTTGCATTCTATCACTGTAGTATCTTATACAACCGTTAAGCCAATTGTAAACTTTACTTTTTGCATTCTTCCTTCATTGCATATTGTGCTATTATGTAACTGATGAATAAGGGTAGGCCTTGGCTACTGTTCAGCAGTGTGTTGTGAACAATAGCGCTGTTAACAAGCTTACTCTCTCCACACTATGGCCTAGTTTACACTATATTTTAAATACACTGATGGAAAGAAAATTTATGTAGAGTAATGACATTTTAGGAATGTATGTGTTTGGCGAACACATTTAAGCGATTAACATTTCAAGATCATAGATTAATGCAGGTGTGAGATAAGACATAGCAAATACGAAATGGTGGTACATTAATAACCGGTGTAACAGCCAGGAACTTGATTCCAAGAATGCAAACGTGCATGGATTGTCTTGTACAGGTGGCGGATGTCAGTTTGTGGAATGGAATTAATGCTGGTTGCAGATAATGCTGGACTTGTCATCTGATGATGTCAAATATGTGTTCGACTGGATACAGATGTAGTGGTTGAGCAGGTCAAGGAAGCCTGTTGGCACTGTATAGACCATGTTGGGTTACAATGTAGGCGAGCATTATGCTGTTGCATAACGTACCCTAGAATGTTGTTCATGAATGGCAGTACAGCAGCTCGTATCACCAGACTGACGTAAAATTTCACAGTCAGCGTGCTTGGGATAACCACGAAAGTGCTCCTGCAGTCATAGCAAATCGCACCCCAGACCATAACTCCAGATGTAGGGTCCAGTGTGTCCAGCACACAGACAGGCTGGTTGCTAGCCCTCTTCTAACCGCCACAGGGTCGTCACTGAGGCACAACCAACCTTCATGAGGAAATACGGCAGACCTCAGCCCCACACTCCAGTGTGCTCTCTCTTGACACCACTGAACTCGCCAGTGGCAGTGGTTTGATTTCAGTCGACTGCACGCTACAGGTTGTCCGACTCGCAGCTGTCCTTAAAGTAATTGATTTTTAACAGTTTGTTATGTCACTGTGAGTCCAGTTGCTGCTCAGATTACTGCTGCAGATGCAGCACGGTTCATCAGAGCCGTATGCTGAACAGGATGGTCTCTCCTCTCTGTCGTTCTGAGCCCGGTTTTCTTCCGACTGTACATTCTCATGACGACTGGTGCCTGTAATAATGCACAGTGCCTTTATTCCTGCCAAATATTTCGTAAGTATCGCAGCTTGTCATAGCCCTATTACATGACCTCATTCAAATTCAGTCAGGTGTTGATAAGGTAGTCTTTATAGCTTTAAAGGTATTCTTAACTAACATCATCTCGCTACGTCCAATCTCAAGGATAAATAACACTGACGACCTGGTCTGCATCCTCATAGTGACACTACTAGCGCCACACAGATGCGACTCGCGCGAAATTTGAATAGACATCGTATCTCAGATGTAGAAACAGGCCTCTCAACTTCCGTTTATGTTGCACAACTCCTTCTTGTTTAATTGATTTTCCCCCATCAGTGTGTATGCAGCGATGCTAAGCTGATTTTGCATTTATCTTGTGATCATGCTACTAAGGCTTCGTTATACTAAGACATGTCTTAAAACACTCAGGCCTTCTTATATTTAAGCGCATGTTTTCCATAAGTGTGCCAGTAATAATTTCCAATATCGTCTATTGGGCTCTGAGCACTATGGGACTTAACATCTGTGATCATCAGTCCCCTAGAACTTAGAACTACTTAAACCTAACTAACCTAAGGACATCACACACATCAATGCCCGAGGCAGGATTTGAACCTGTGACCGTAGCGGTCACGCGGTTCCAGATTCAAGCGCCTAGAACCACAAGGCCACACCAGCCGGCAATATCGTGTATTTAATTTTTTCAAAATGTAGACAGACTATGATAGACAGACTATGACACTATTTATTTATGGTTCATTAAAATTTTTATAATTTTTTCCTTCAAAATGTAAAGTAAAGTGTGCTATACTGGAGGTTGAAGTTCTTTGCATTGCATGTAAGTAATGTACGTGAAATACTATATAAACTGTCTATCACGATAAATAATTTTCTGATGACATTTTGTATTAAATGTGAGTAATTTATCTGTAATAAATGGTCACACTTAGGAACAATGTAAGAAATAGGTGTTATGTAAAAGCCAGGGTGCTTTTGAATGAAACGAAAGTGGCTCTGGAAATGGAAGAGGTGGCAAGGGCGAATTGGCGCGCTACCTAGAGCAAGTGCGGAAAGTAAGTCACACGGTCTGTGGCAGCGGTGATAGAGGCAACACCCTTGTGGAGCAGGAGAAGCTTTGAATGCCAATTTACAATTGGTATTTTACTTTTGTACAGCGTGTACCATTAATTTAAACTGTGTTTTGTAACTGAATAATCATTCTTGAACTTTAAAGAAACTGGTTTACCCTGTTGTTTCATCCTAATTTTATAACTATGTAGGGTTCCTTCCAAGTGTTTGATTGATCTATCCTGTTTTATAGACTTCTGAAGTGCCAAGTTAATATAAAGAGTCACCATTTTAATTGTTTTTGTGTAAAGAGTTGTCTTAGTTGTTTAGCTGAAAGGCGTAACGAGAATTTTAGTTAGAGTAATAACACGTCCTCTTAGGTAAAATATTCCTCATGTAATATAGCCCCCATTCGGATCCCCAGGCGGGGACTACTCAGGAGGGCGTCGTTATCAGGAGAAAGAAAACTGGCGTTCTACGGATCGCAGCTTGGAATGTCAGATACCTTAATCGGGCAGATAGGTTAGAAAATTTAAAAAGGGAAATGGATAGGTTAAAGTTAGATATAGTGGGAATTCGTGAAGTTCCGTTACAGGAGGAACAAGACTTCTGGACAGGTGAATACAGGGTATTAAATACCAAATCCAAGGTAATACAGGAGTAGGTTTAATAGTGAATAAAAAATAGGAGTACAGGTAAGCTACTACGAGCAGTATAGTTTACGCATTATTGTAGCCAAGATAGACACAAAGCCCACACCTACCACAGTATTACAAGTTTATATGCCAACTACCTCCGCAGATGATGCAGGAATTGAAGAAATATACGATGAGATAAAAAAAATTATTCAGAAAGTGAAGGGAGACGAAAATTTAATAGTCATGGGGAACTGGATTCGATAGTAGGGAAAGGAAGAGAAGGACAAGTATTAGGTGAATACGGAATGGGAGGGGATGGAATGAAAGGGGAAGCCACCTGGTAGAATTCTGCACAGTGCATCACTAGATCGTAATTAACACTTAGTTCAAGAACCATGAAAGAACGTTGTATATGTGGAAGAGGCCTGGAGACACTGGAAGGTTTCATATATATAATGGGAAGACAGAGATTTAGTAAGCAGGTTTTACATTGTGACATATTTCCAGGGACAGAAGTGCACTCTGACCACAAGCTATTGAACTATAGATTAAAACTGAAGAAACTGGGAAGAGGTGGTAATTTAAGGCGATGGGATCTGGATAAGCTGAAAGAACCAGTGGTTGTAGAGAATTTTAAGGAGAACATTACTGAACGATTGACAAGAACGAGGGAGGGAAACACAGTAGAAGAAGAATGGGTAGCTTTGAGAGATGAAATAGTGAAGGTAGCAGAGGATTAAGAAGGTACAAAGCTGGAGGCTAGTAGAAATCCTTGGGTAACAGAAGAGATACTGAATGTAATTGATGAAGGAGGAAGTAGAACAATGCAGTAAGTGAAGGAAGGATAAATGCAAACGGCTCAAAAATGAGATCGACAGGAAGTGCAAAATGGCTATGCAGGGATGGCTAGAGGACAAATGTAAGGATGTAGAGGCATATATCACTAGGGGTAATATAGATACTGCCTACAGGAAAATTACAGAGACCTTTGGAGAAAAGGAGAAACACTTGTATAAATATGAAGAGCTCAGATAGAAAACCAGTTCTAAGCAAAGAAGGGAAAGCAGAAAGATGGAAGGAGTATATAGAAGATCTACTTGAGGGCAGTATTATAGAAATGGAAGAGGATGTAAGTGAAGATGAAGTAGGAGATATGATACTGCATGAAGAATTTGACAAAGCACTGAAAGACCTAAGTTGAAACAAGGTCCCAGGAGTAGACAACATTCCATTAGTACTGATAGCCTTGGGAGAGCAAGCTATGACAAAACTATACCATCTGATGAGTAGGATGTATGAGACAGGCGAAATAACCGCAGGCTTCAAGAATAATATAATAATTCCCATCCCAAAGAAAGCAGGTGTTGACAGATGTGAAAATTACTGAGCTATCAGTTTAATAAGTCATGGCTGCAAAATATTAACACGGATTCTTTACTGACGGATGGAAAAAGTGGTAGAAGCCGACATTGGGGAAGATTAGTTTGGATTCCGTAGAAATGTTGGAACATGTGAGGCAATACTGACCCTACGACTTACCTTAGAAGGTAAATTAAGGAAACGCAAAACTACGTTTCTAGTATTTGTAGACTTAGAGAAAGCTTTTGACAATGTTGCTTGAAATATTCTCTTCCGAATTCTGAAGGTGGCTGGGGTCAAATACAGGGAGTGAAACGGTATTTACAATTTGTACAGAAGCCCGATGACAGTTATAAGAGTAGGGGGGCATGAAAGGGAAGCAGTGATTGGGATGGGAGTGAGGTAGGGTTGTATCCTATCCCTGATGTTATTCAATCCTGAAGTAGTAGATGAGTATTGCTATTTGGGCTGCAAAATAACTGATGATGGTTGATGTAGAGAGGATATAAAATGTTGATTGGCTTTGGTAAGGAAAGCGTTTCTGTAGAAGAGAAATTTGTTATAATCGACTGTAAATATAAGTGCCAGGAAATCTTTTCTGAAAGTATTTGTATGGAGTGTAGCCATTTATGGAAGTGAAACATGGATGATAACTAGTTTACAAGAGTATAAGGGTAGATCACATAACTAATGAGGAGGTACTGAATAGAATTGAGGAGAAGAGCAATTTGTGCCACAACTTGACTAGAAGAAGTTATCGGTTGGTAGGACACATTCTGCTTCGTCAAGGGATCACAAATTTAGTGATGGAGGGAAGAGTAGAGGGTAAAAATCATAGAGGTAGACCAAGAGATGAATACACTAAGCATTACAGGAGGATGTAGGTGGCAGTAGTTACTTGGAGATGAAGAAGCTTGAACAGGATAGAGCAGCATGGAGAGCTGCATCAAAGCAGTCTCTGGACTGAAGACCACAACAACAATAATACATCCATGCTTTAGTACATTACAAAGAAATAAAGCAAAACTATTCTTGTTTTAAATGTTTTCTGAACTATTGAAAAGTGTTATGGTAAAAGATTGCTTATGTAAAATATAATCAGAGTGAAGCCAAGTTACTAGAATCTGTTAAATGACTATAGAGTTAGTTCAAAGAGTAATAGCTTTTGAAAGCAAAATTCAGTAAGAAAGAGGATTTCCGCAAATGAAATGTTCAGTATACAAAGAGTGTGCTTTAGTATTTAAGTATTTTAGTATTTCAGCTTGTTGAACAGGGAATGCGCTTTTCTAAAGGTCCCCTCTGGCCAATTTTTCTTAGCTCCCTTTAAGTTATCTAATGGGCATTTTGTCTTATAAAAACGTAATGTATAACGGTGTAGTTCAACATTGTTCACGTGGAGTAATATTTATTTGAAGAAGGAATTTAAACAGTAGCAAGAAAATAGCTAAATTCATACTTCTGCTTTCCCAATGCCGTACTGTTTCATAGCTTGGATAGGCTGGCAATCGTTAGTACATATTTTAAACCATTAAATGAACTTGGAACTGAGTTGTTTTAGCTTCAATATAATGCTATTCATACTGTGTTTCTTTCTAACCACTGTGTAAAATCTTAGAAAAAGAATTAAGTAGTCTAATTTACTTATCCATTAGACATAACACATGATCAAATCCTGAAAAAAGTAACTCTATTGATTAGCTTTTCCTATTAATGGGACTATCCTCCCACAGTGTACTTTATTTGGAAACTAAACTAAATTGAGTAAGAGGGCTATACAGGGCAACACAGAGACCGAGTTTTCAGTTATTTAGGTAAAAGCATTCTAAATTACAACAGCAGTGGTAGGGTTATAATACTACTAGTTGTATTTATGTTTTTCCCATTCTTTGGTGCAGATTTGGAGATGGCGATCATTGACCAAAATTGTTAGATTAAGGACCTAACAATTTTGTGATCATAGTTGGGAAAAAACTTTATTCTACCTTTCTGGAATATTGTTCTAGTCACAATAATGTTCCAGCTTGTAAAATGAGTGAGTGATCAACAAATCACTTGTTAGATTGTTCCACCAAGGATCTGTTACACGCAGCAATACCTTAACACCTTTAGAGCAACGTGAATTCTTAAATTTTAAGAATTTTCTCAGCAAGGAACGAGTATTCTTTGCTGTATACAGTCCCGTGCAGAGGTTTTGAGGGAGATCCTACTGCCTGACATACCATTCTCACAAAATGGTACGTGCCTCTTGTAGCAGCATATCAAGTTGTATGTGCATATGGTTTGTCTTAATCATTTCGTCCATACATTGGAGACAGTCGTGTGGGCTGGTTGCTCTCTGAGCTCGAAAACCCTGCAAGCAATGTTGTTGATATTTATAACACCATCCCTATAACCAAAATGCAGGAGCATAAATTACTGTAAAAGAATGCAGCTGGTTGTTATACTTGTGGGTAGTTACATAGGAAATGGAAACACTGCATAAGGATCATTGCACTCTAATTGACAAATTCTGCGGTGCTGCACATTATGCATGCAACTTAAATTCCCAACTCCCAAGACATGTAACAACTTTTATTCACAATTTAATCGGCATGGCGCTCAATTTCTAGTAGAGCCTTGGCTGACTACGGTATGCGAAAGATACACTACAGAAAGTTGATGCAAGTATGTGTCAGAATGATTTACTCGTAAATCTCACTCAAGTTGCATTTCCTGATGATACTAAGTTTCAGCTAGTACTGAAAAAAGAGGGTTTCCCCATATGAATATCATGATTTTTGGGAGCAACTCAGTGAATCCACATTGCTGGTATGCAAACCACATTCAGCACCATACATTCAGGCAATGCAGCTTTAGATGCAGAGTGTGGGCATGCAGAGAGTTTATGGAAGGAGTTCGTAAAACTTCGTATGGGCACAGACGTGTACTTAGTTGCAAATGTTTCCAATTGATTTCAGAGTGTATGCCTGGAGCATACAGTCTGCATCTTGCCTACTGCTATTAATTCCAAGGTTTTTGTGGGGCGACATGTTGAGAAAGATGCATGTCAAAACTGAACTCCTGATCAATGTTATCATACTGCTTTACTTTCGATTGAGGGATTCGTGGGAGTCTCCCAGTATGTCCATTCGAAGCGCAAGTCGCCGAAGTGGCGTTGGCTCAAAAGACTTGCACCAGGCGATCAGGCCTACCCGCTGGGAGGCCCTCGTGACACGAAATTTCATTTCAGTTTGTCCATAGGAATGCCAAAACAACTGTTTGAACAGTTCAATGTATTAGGTGCTTCAAGTAACACCAAGTACTTAGATGTACATTACATAGACAAGTATGCTGTGCAAAAACCTCTAACTTCTTCAAGCTTTTGGTAGCACTCTGATAAGTACATCGCCAGACTGGGTAAGAAAATCTAATACATTCCAACAAGTTTAGACACGGAGTATGATTCAGATGTATTTTTCATACATCATATTAGTTTGCATGAGTAGAGAGTGCTGAGTTCCAGCAGAAACTTCCTACCCCAAGTTGATGATAACGCTGGAGGAAAAGAACAAGGTACATACTACATTACTGTAACCTCCAGCAATGTCTCAAGTTGGGGTTGGAGCTGGATACAGCCGTATGTGCTATTTCCTTCAAGAAATATCCCTTGTTGAAGGGAAACATTGTTTTGAAAGAAGAATACAGGGTTCTCACAACATGTAGATGTGAGAAAAATTTTTACAATCTTATGAAAAATGCAATTTTCGGCTAAACTGGGCAAAATATCAGAAACATTGCGAAATTCACTTATCTACCTGATCGGACGGGTGTTATGGTGCAGCAGATTATATCGAAAATCCGAATTTTAAACAGGGCACAACCTTGAAAGAAGAATTCGTCACTGTGGAGATGGGCAACATTTTGCACCAGTGTGGATACGTGTGTTACACTATCTAAATTCAACCACTACCAGTTCCATTACGAGTCTGTGAAAACTCACTTTGCAGATCCAATATTACTTTACCACCTCCCCCCCCCCCAATCATGAAACACGGACCATTCCATTAGTGGGGGGGGGGGGGGGGTTCTAGCGTGCCTCTGCGATACAGATAGACGTACCGTAGGTGGAACCACAATGGAGAGGTATCTGTTGAGAGGTTAGACAAATATGTGGTTCCTGAAGAGCGGCAGTAGCCTTTTCAATAGTTGCAGGGGCAACATTTTGGATTATTGACTTATCTGGCCTTGTAACATTAACCAAAACGGCCTTGCTGTGTTGGTACTGCGAACAGCTCAAAGCAAGAGGAAACTACAGCCGTAATTTTTCCCGAGGGCATGTAGCTTTACTGTATGGTTACATGATGATGGCGTCCTCTTGGGTAAAATATTTTGAAGGTAAAATAGTCCCCCAATCGGATCTCCGAGCGGGGACTACTCATAAGGGTGAAGTTATCAGGAGAAAGAAAACGGGCGTTGTATGTATCGGAGCGTGGAATGTCAGATACCTTAGTCAGGCAGGCAGGTTAGAAAATTTAAAAAGAGAAATGGACAGGTTAAAGTTAGATATAGTGGAAATAGTGGCAGGAGGAACAAGACCTCTGGTCAGGTGAATACAGGGCTATAAATACGAAGTCAAATAGGGATAATGCAGGAGTAGGTTAAATAATCAATAAAAAAAATTGGAGCACAGGTGAGCTACTATGAACAGCATAGTGAGTGCATTATTGTAGCCCAGATAGGCACTCAGTCCACACCTACCACAGTAGTACAAGTTTATATGCCAACTAGGTGCGCAGATGATGAAGAGATTGATGAAATATATGATGAGATAAATGAAATTATTCAGATACTGAAGGGAGACGAAAATTTAATAATCATGGCGGACTGGAATTCAATAGTGAGAAAAGGAAGAGAAGGAAAAGTATTCGGTGAATATGGAATGGGGATAGGGAATGTAAGCAGAAGCCACCTGGTAGAATTCTGCACAGAGCATCACTTAATCGTAGCTAACACTTGGTTTAACAATCATAAAAGAAGGTTATATATGTGGAAGACGAGTGGAGACACTGGAAGGTTTCAGATATATAATGGTAAGACAGAGATTTAGTAACCAGATTTTCATTGTAAGATATTTCAAGGGGCAGAAGTACACTCTGACCACAAGCTATTGGTTATGAACTGTAGATTAAAACTGAAGAAACTGGGAAGAGGTGGGAATTTAAGGAGATGGGATCTGGATGAGTTGTAGAGAATTTTAAGGAGAACATTAGTGAATGATTGACAAGAATGGGTGAGGGAAACACAGTAGAAGAAGAATGGGTAGCTTTGAGAGATGAAATAGTGAAGGCAGCAGAGGATCGAGCAGGTAAAATGACGAGGGCTAGTATAAATCCTTGTGTAACCGAAGAGATATTGAAAGTAGAAAATATAACAATGCAGTAAAGGAATAAAAACGTCTCAAAAATGAGATCGACAGGATGTGCAAAATAGCTAAGCAGGGATGGCTAGAAGACAAATGTAAGAATGTAGAGGCATATATCACTAGGGGTAAGATACATACTGAATACAGGAAAATTGCAGAGACCTTTGCAGAAAAGAGAACCACTTGTATGAATGTCAAAAGCTCAAATGGAAACCAGTTCTAAGCAAAGAAGGGACAGCTGAAAGGTTGAAGGTGCTTATAGAGGGTCTATACAAGGGCGATGGACTTGAGGACAATATTATGGAAATGGAAGAGGATGTAGATGAAGATGAAACGGGTGATCTGAAACTGCATGAAGAGTTTGACAGACCACTGAAAGACTTAGGTCGAAACAAGGCCCCGAGTGTAGAAAACATTCCATTAGAACTACTGATAGCCTTGGGAGAGCCAGCACTGACAAAACTATACCATCTGGTGAGCAAGATGTATGAGACAGGCGAAATACCCTCAGACTTCAAGAAGAATATAATAATTCCAAACCCAAATAAAGCAGGTGTTGACACCTGGGCTATGGGTGTGTGCTGTGTGGCACCGATGTCTGTCAAGATTGAAGTCTACTTGAAGTACCCACATGGCCGTGTTGGCCGCATTCTGTCTCCCACACCACACGTTGAGCACCAACTCAGTACTCAAGCACAATGTCATTAATGTGCAGTACATCATAACCGAGGTTTGGCTTGTTATGACCTGATTGGTGAAAATTGGTGTGTGTGTGTGTGTGTGTGTGTGTGTGTGTGTGTGTGTTTGTAGATGACACAGTACAACCACTTATCATAGTATACATATAATGTGATAAGTGCTCAAAATGATGACCCTCAACCTCAATGCATTTGCCAATACGTGTAACGACATCAGGCGTCGTTGGGGGATCACGATAGCAAATATCCTTCAACTTTCCCCACAGAAAGAAATCCGGGGATGTCAGATCCGGTGACGCACTGGCCATGGTATGGTGCTTCGACAACCAATCCACCTGTCATGAAATATGCAATTCAATACCGCTTCAACTGCACATGAGCTATATGCCTGACATCCATCATGTTGGAAGTACATTGCTATTCTGTCATGCAGTGAAGCATCTTGTAGTAACATCGGTAGAACATTACGTAGGAAATCAGCATACATTGCAGCATTTAGATTGCCATCGACAAAATGGGGGCCAATTATCCCATACATTAACATACATCCCATACATTAACCCACAAGGTCGCTGATGTTCCACTTGTCGCAACCATCGTGGATTTTCCGTTGCCCAATAGTGCATATTATGCCGCTTTACGTTACCGCTGTTGGTGAATGACGTTTCGTCACTAAGTAGAATGTGTGCAAAAAATCTGACATCGTCCGGTAATTTCTGTTGTGCCCAGCGGCAGAACTGTACACGACGTTTAAAGTCGTCGCCATGCAATTCCTGGTGCATAGAAATATGTTACGGGTGCAATCGATGTTAATGTAGTATTCTCAACACTGACGTTTTTGAGATTCCCGATTCTCCCGCAATTTGTCTGCTACTGATGTGCAGATTAGCCGCGACAGCAGCTAAAACACCTACTTGGGCATTATCATTTGTTGCAGGTCGTGGATGACGTTTTACATGTGGCTGAACACTTCCTGTTTCCTTAAATAACCTAACTATCCGGCGAACGGTCCGGTCACTCCGATGACGTCGTCCAGGATACGCAGCAGTATGCATAGCACACGCCCGTTGGGTATTTTGATCGCAATCAATATGATATCGACCCTTTCCGCAATTTGTAAACGGTCAATTTTAGCACGGGTCATGTATCACGAAGCAAATACCGTCGGCACTGGCGGAACGGTACGTGATACCATGTACTTATACTTTGTGACTTTACAGCACCATCTATCACAAAGCGAAAAAAGTGGTCCAACTAAAACACTCATATTTCTCTACGAACTACACGAATATGTAATAAAAATCGGGGTTCCTATTTTAAAAAACGCAGTTGATATCCGTTTGACCTACGGCAGCGCCATCTAGCAGGCCAACCATAGCGCCATCTGGTTTCCTCCTTCAAGCTAGACGAGTTTCGTTCTCTGTAGTGGACCATCCTGTATACATATATATATATATATATATATATATATATATATATATATTATTATTATGTGCGATTGGACCCATACAGATCACGCAAAGCTTTTCCGATTCAATTTTTTAATTCTCCAAACTTCTCTCATTCTTTCCCCATGAATTCTCTTTCTTTCCTCTGTCCATTTTGTCCCCTGTCTCTTGCAAACTTCATTCTCGGGTTGTACTTTCCAACTATTGATTTTTTGCCTGTATACATTTCTGTTTATAACTTCTGAAGAATTTATTTGTGCATTTGCTAGATCTGTTTTGGTTTCTTTTATCCAGGGTATGGTTTTCAATTTTTCAATGTATATTAAAATTTTGTGGGAGAGTCTGGGTGTTGGGAGTCTGTGGATATGACCGTAAAATTTTAGTCTTCTTTTCTGGATGTCTGCGGCGAGGTTAGATAATTTTTCTGTAGTTTTCCGAGACTGTAACCTGTATCCATCTTCAGTTCTTTTTGGGCCAAGAATCTTTCTGATAATTTTGCGTTCCTCTTTCAGGATGCCTTCCAGGTCGCCTTTTCTATGGAGTGTGAGTGTTTCGCTGGCATATAGTGCTTCGGGGCTTGATTACTGTATTGTAGTGTCGTATTTTTGAGTGAATGGAGAGACACTTTTTATTGTAGATGTTGTGGGTTTTCCAGTATGCTCTTTTCAGTTTTTGCAGTCGAACTTTTTGTGCAGTTTTCTCTCCCCCTGTGGGTTCTAGTACCTCGCCTAAGTATTTAAAGAATGGAACTCTCTCAATTTGTCCATATTTTGTAGTCAGTTTTTGAGTTTCAAATTTTGAGCAGATGAATTTGGTTTTTTGGAAGGAAATTTGTAGCCCAACTTTTTCGGCGCATTCTTTGAGAATGTCTATCTGTTTAATTGCTGTGGTCTCGTTTTCTGCTAGAATGGCCACGTCATCTGCAAATGCCAAGCATGAAATTTTAATACCATCTTTAGATCTTCCTAGTTGTATAGGCTTCCAGTAATTTTGATTCTTCAGTTCTTTTTCCCATTCTCGGATGACTTTGTCTAAGACAAGGTTGAAGAGGAGTGGAAACAAGCCGTCACCTTGTCTGATGCCGGTTTTGATCAGGAAGGGCTCTGATATTTCACCCTGGAATTTTATCTTAGAAGTTGTGTTTGTGAGCGTTTCTTTGATAAGGTTTAGGGTTTTCGGATCGAGTCCTAGCTCCTCAAGGATAATAAACAGAGATTGCCTATCGATTGAATCATAAGCCTTTGTGAAATCAACAAAGGAACAAATGATCGGACTGTTTCTGACTGCTTTGTATTTTAGTGTTGTCTTCAAATTGAAAATTTTTTCTGCACAGGATCGGTGAGGGCGAAAGCCAGCTTGGTATTCACCAATACTGTGTTCGAGTTGTTCTTGTGTTCGTTGAAGAAGACAAGCTGAGAGGATTTTATAAGTGACTTGGAGAAGGGAGATTCCTCGATAGTTGTTTATATCTGCCATGTCTCCCTTTTTATGCAGTGGATGAATTAGGGCGCATTTCCAATCTTCTGGTAGTTTTTCTGTCTGCCAAATGTCTGTGATGATTTGAGTGAGTTCTTTGAGGGAATTTGGTCCAAGATTTTTAAGTAGTTCTGCAGTGATATTATCTTCTCCGGATGCCTTGTTGTTTTTCAGTCTATGAATATGTCTTTGGATCTCCTCTAGTGTAGGTGGTGGGGATTCTGGATTTGTGTAGACAGCAGTTTCTTGAGGGAATCTTGAAGAAGGTTCAGGGCAATTGAGGAGTCCGGAAAAGTATCTCGCCAGCTCCTCACAATTTTCCCGATTTGTGAGCGCTAGTTTTCCACTGGTTTTCTGAAACATAGATTTCGTGAGCCGTATCCATTGATTCTCCCAGCAAAGGTCTTATAGAAGTCTCGTACATTATAGTTACGGAAATTTTCTTCAATAGACTCACACTGTTCCTTGAGGTACTTCCTCTTGACTTGTCTGATTGTTTTTGCCACTTGTCTTCTGGTGTTGTGGAAGTGATCTAGATTTTCTGGGGATTTTTTACTGTTATACTTCAGAAAGGCTTTCTTTCTTTCTTCCAGCGCTTTTTCAGATCCAGAGTCCCACCAGCGGTGTTTTGTGTTCTTTTTCAATGGGATCAGTTCTTTTGCCTTCTTTGTAATTTTTGTTCGAAATTTTTCCCATGAGTCAGCTGGTTCCTTTTCCCACTCCTCCTTCAGATTGGTTTCTTTGATTGTTCGTGTGTCAAATTTCATCATGTGTGTTTTCTTCGGATAGAATTTTTTTGGGGTGAATTTCACTTTAATACGTGTTAATTAGTGGTCTGAGTCAATGTTCGCCCCTCTGCGGACTTGGACATCATGGATCTCTTTCTGTACGAAATAGGAGATGGCAATGTGGTCAATCTGATATTCGCCGATCTCTTGTATGGGGGACCTCCAGGTCTTTTGTTTTCTAGGTTTTTTCCTCAAAGATGTAGACATTATTTTTAGATTATTTTGTTGGCATAGTTCAATAAATCTCAGTCCGTTTCTGTTGGTGAATCTGTGTGCTGGATATTTCCCTACAGTTTTTTGGTGTTCTTTCTCTCTGCCAATTTGTGCATTGAAATCTCCCATTAAGATTTTGATATCATCCCGGGGAATTTTGGCCATGACATCTTCAAGTTTAGTCCAGAATTTTTCAGTTTGTAGTTGGCGTTTTTTGTTGTCTATGTTTGTGGGTGCATGAACATTTATCAATGTGTATTTCTTGTTGGTGCACTGGATACGCATGGTCATGAGGCGATTATTTATGGAAGAGACCTCTCTAATTGAGCCTAATATATTTCTGTGCACCGCAAATGCCATGCCCAGGAGTGGCGTACCATTGGCAATTCGTTTGTCAGTCTTGCTCTTGAACATGCGATAGTTTCCATAGTCTATTGTATTTTCATCCGTGAATCTAGTTTCTTGTAACGCTAAGATCTTAATTTTTTGTTGGTCTAGCTCTGTTACTAAGTTGTGTAATTTTCCAGGTTGAATTAGGGTCTGAATGTTAGAGGTACCAATGTACATGGGAACCTTGGGACGAAGTTTGCTTGAGAACTCTGATCGTGATGGCCCGGGTTCCCCAGAATCCGAAAACCCAGTTGTCGTCTGTCGACGAGTGGATTGGTTACCACCTGGGGTAATTCTGTCATTACTCTCACGAATCATGATAGCTTGTAAGTTTTGGGCCAGTGTTTCCACTGGGTGTTTAGAACCAGGGATTGTCAGTTCCTGGAGCATATAATACAGCCGCACCTACTAGATGGACAGACGCTGACCTCGCTGCCGCTCGACTCGAGTACAGACGCATTGAGGATTTGGAATGTGAGATTTTTTTTCAAGGTTTTCTCCTATAGATCCGCCGTGTTCTGCGTTAACAGGGTCACCTCGTGTAGGATGTGGCTCTTCACCACGCACGGACGGTCTTGGACGTAGCTTCCTCAGAGGCAAAGGTCTTGCATACCTCCTCAGCTCATCCCTGGGGTGGTGAGGACCAGTACTGAGTCAACCCCAAGCAAAGGTGCTACCTCTACCAATCACCTTGACCCCATATATATATATATATATATATATATATATATATATATATATATATAAGAAAAGAAAGAAGTGTAATTGCATTCATTCTTATAGAAAGAGATTTAAGATTTGTGCAATTCAGTGCAATCCAAATGTAACTGCACGTTGTTTTATATATATATATATATATATATATATATATATATATATATATATATATATATATATAAAACAACGTGCAGTTACATTTGGATTGCACTGAATTGCACAAATCTTAAATCTCTTTCTATAAGAATGAATGCAATTACACTTCTTTCTTTTCTTGCTATTGTCAGACACAAATGTCTGCATAAAGTGCCATATTTTTTTACAGTAGGGATGTACATCTGCATTGCACATTTTTTCTCTAAGATGGTGTTATTTACACTTCATTAAAAGCATTGTAATATGATTACAGTTAATACTAGGCAGATGAGTGGAATAGTGCTAGCTCTGTGGATTGAGTGACAGTGCAACACAGGTAAATTAGCCATCTGACTGACCATCCCAGCTGATGGTCATGCACATTGGCTGCTACCTAGCACAGCATAGCCAGAGGTGGAAGCTGTGACACATCTGGCCCATTGCACACACTTGCTCAGTGTTGTGGCATGGGGTGGTGGAGGAGCACAGGATGGTGGTGCAGAATGGGGAGGTCCTTTCCCCCTCACGTAGTGTTAAAAGCATAGCACAAGTGGACAGATGCAAACGAAATGAAAATTGGACCTAGGACAAGCAATATGTGTGTGACACTCAGGGAATAGGCACATGAATTCTATAAGTGACCAGACTGTTATAAATAACCATGCATTTCTGAGTGACTACTGGCTTCAAACAACCATCTTATGTGGCTTTTCATGTGATAGACACATGGGAAAATCACAAAATCTTGCAACAGTGCAAGTTGTTCCCATATCCCACATTATTCATTACAAATGCCAGCAGGATCATCCAGCATCATGGATTTTTTTACTTAGGATGACAGCCCTACATCCAATTGTTCTCCCACAGGAGTGGGGAATGCCATCTAGCACACTTGGGCGTCTTTAAATTTCTCACTAAATTTTGAATTCTCCACCAATTTTTTAATTTCCTACTGCTTGATACACATTAGAAATGACTGGAAGATTAGATATCCAGGAAGCAGGAAGGTTAACCAATCTGTAAATCTGTTCATGTGTTCTTTAGAAATATGAAATCAAAACTAACTTTATTACATCCATGTGTAGAATGAAGAACTTTATGGAGAAATATTCTAAATTAAATAAAGGCAATTACAGTATGTTATGTGAAACTGGAGGAGGCAAAAATTCTACTCTTGCAGCGAAGAGAATGGTATATAACATTCTGGTGAAGGTATTTTTAAGTAGATAGGAAATCACTATCAGTGGTATTACTAATTACATATTAAAAAAGTTCTGACAACATTTCTTGATTTGCATTTTCCTAAATAGATACAGAAGATACATATTAGGTGACAGGATGTTATAATAATGATACAATGAAGAAAGAAGATATTTATAGTAATGGGGGAAGGTCTTTAATGGGATCCAAAGAAAAGGAGGCTCTGTGATAGGCCAAAATGGAGCTATCATTTTACCAGAGATGACAATAATCACGAAAATAATTTTATACCACCACCTCCCTTAGTCATCAACAGTAAATGAGGCAATTTTTTCAGGTGATATTGCTGTGGTATGGATATGTTTGGTGTTACAAAGAACAAGGAACAGATTCTGATGGTGACACAAGAGAGACAGACTAAATGGGAAATTCCAGGGGGACTTTCACGACCAGAGGCTGAGAAGCTGACCACAGTGAGAAGCAGCGACAGCAATCAGGAAAAGTCAAAACTATTGTTGAAAAGGGGAAAAACCACACAACCTTCCTTGTCTATAAATGGTTCTGTAATTATTTCTGATTTCTAGCAGTTGGTGCATATCTGAATTATTAATACTGAATGGAAACATATTTGTAGTTTCGATAGTGAATCTCATCTGAAAGAAGGTTCTGATACCTCAAAGATTTAGAGTATTGAAGTTTCTTTGATCAAATAAAGTCACTGATAAAATACTTGTCTGTGGGAGACATCTAGTTTTCCAGTTCACATAGTACTAACGTAGGAAAATTCAAAGCATAATTCTATTAGATTAAAATAACCACTCATTTAAGTAGTTGCTGTGATGGAAATTCATCCCCTAGAAGTATATAGTTTCTTGAGAACACGGAACCATTAAACACATGAGAGTAGCGATTTTTATTCCTTTTCTATCCAAACTAAAATTGGATTTCCAAAATATTTCATGGGAGATATTTTATCGATAGGAGTCAGTGCCTGAAGAGGCAGAGTTTGGATAAATATTTTTAATGGCCAGTGACAAAGCATTGGTAGCAAGGACATTTTTTTAATTTTCTCAGTAATATGGATCTGGTGATAGAATAAATGGGGACACTGTGAAAATCGTCTTCATTAGTATAAAATCAAAAGTAGAATAACAATCTGCATTGATTAGTTATGAGACAAGAGGTGTACATGTCTGTTTTTTCACCTTTTTACAGTTTAAATTTGAAGAAATGCAATTGATTTTCTTGTAATTACTCGTATATGTATATTCCAGAAGCAAGAAAGAAGAAAAACAGATAAATGTAGTACACATACAGAAGAGGTACACAATCAAAAAATTAATCTGTTGGGAACCCGGCTTAATGGAAAGGAATGGACATAGGAAGTGATATCTCTGACCATTGAGTGGTGTGTGTCTTTGCTTTCCAGCAGTGTATGTGTAAGAAAGCAACGAGCGGCACTAAAACCTGTCAAGATTTTGTACATAAATAAAATTATGAAAGAGGAAAAGAACTCTAGACAGACGCTGTTGAGAAATTAAAGAATTTCATCATTAAAGAAAAGGCTGGATAATTCATATGATTTTAGACATTGTTCAAAATGAAGAAAGATCACAGAACTTCAGTGGGAATTTAGTCCAGCCTAAAGCTCGCAGCCAGCAATAAAAAACATTGAATGAGACCTGGATATTAAAATTTATCTGAAAACAAAATAATTGTATACCAGCAAGTAAATAACACTTATGGAGTATATGTCAAGAGAGAATTCGTAATCGACCTCTGTAATACACAGTTTTAAGCAGCCGTGGATTGTGGAGGATCTTTACACTTTTCAAAATGTCCCTGAGTGCAGTCCCGCATGAGACACACGAACATACTGTAAGAACGTCTACTAACTGAGTGTGGCGCAAGAGGGAATGTAAATTGAAGAAACTTCCCCCCACCACTTAGATACTTCGTCTTCGTCAGTCATGTAGTCCGAAAAGCCAGTTCACCCCTCACTGAATGGCATGTCAAAGTGTTGCGCAATTGATTTTAAATGACAGCATTCACACACACCGGCAATGGAACATAACAGTATGTTACCATCAGTGTACCTTGGAGAGACGTTGACGTCGGTGTGAGCAGGGGCGTTTGGCAGGGAGAGGGGACAGATTCGTCTTCTGCTGACAACACGTGGAAATTGTTTTCATTGCGCCCACTCATGTGGTTATAATGGATTTCTTCTCGGTACTTTGCAGCCGAGATGTATCTGCTGAGAGGCCAGACAAACGTGTGGTTCCTGAAGAGGGGCTGCACCCTCTCCAGTAGTTGCAGGGACAACAGTCTGGGTGCCTAAACGGCCTTGCTGTGCTGGTACTGTGAATGGCTGAAAGCAAGTGGAAACTACAGCTGTAATTTTTCCTGAGGGCATTCAGCTTTACTGTTATGTTAAATGATGATGGCGTCCCATTGGGTAAAATATTCTGGGGTAAAATAGTACCCCATTTGGATCGCTGGGTGGGGATTACCCAGGAGAGTGTCATTATCAGGAGAAAGAAAAGTGGCGTTCTGGTATCAGAGCATGGAATGAACCTATCAGGCAGGTATGTCAGAAAATTTAAAGAGGGAAATGTATAGGTTAAATTTAGATGTAATGGGAATTAGTGAAGTTTGGTTGCAGGAGGAACAAGACTTCGGGTCAGGTGAATACATGGTTATAAATACAAAATCAAATAGGCGTAATGCAGGAGTAGGTTTAATTCAAATGATTTAAATGGTTTTGAGCACTATGGGACTTAACATCTGAGGTCAACCGTTCACATAGACTTAGAACTACTTAAACCTGTCTAACCTAAGGACACCACACACATCTATGCCCAAGGCAGGATTCGAACCCGCGACCATAGCAGTCTTGCGGTCCCATACTGAAGCACCTAGAACCAATCAGTCACAGCAGCCAGCGAGTAGGTTTAATAATGAATAACAAAATAGGAGCACAAGTAAGCTACTATGAACAGCATTGTGATCTCATTATTGTAGCCAAGATAGACACGAAGCCCACGCCTACCACAGTAATACAAGTTCATATGCCAACTATTTCCGCAGATGATGAAGAGATTGATGAAATGTGTGATGAGACAAAAGAAATCATTCAAATATCGAAGAGAGATGAAAATTTAATAATCATGAGGGGCTGGAATTCGATAGTAGGAAAAGGAAGAGAAGGAAAAGTATTTGGTGAATACGGATAGTAGATAAGGAATGAAAGAGGAAGCCACATGGTAGAATTTTGCACAGAGCATCACTTAATCGTAGCTAACACTTGGTTCAAGAATCATGAAAGGAAGTTTTATACATGGAAAAGGCCTGGAGATACTGGAAGGTTTTAGATAGATTATATCATGGTAAGACCGATATTTAGGAAACAGGTTTTCAGTTCTAAGACATTTCCATGGGCAGATGTGGACTCTGACCGCAATCTATTGGTTATGAACTATAGAATAAAACTGAAGAAACTGCAGAGAGGTGGGAATTTAATAACATGGGACCTGGATAAGCTGAAAGATCCAGAGGTTGTAGACAATTTTAAGGAGAGCGTTAGTGAACGACTGACAGAATCAGGGGAGGGAGATAAAGTAGAATAAGAGTGGGTAGCTTTGAGAGATGAAATGGTGAAGGCAGCAGAGGATCGAGCAGATGAAATGACGAGGGCTAGTAGAAATCCTTGGGTAACCAAAGAAATATTGAATTTAATTGATGACAGGAGAAAATACGAGGGTTGGAACTTTAATAGTGGCAGATATTTATGTAAAGCTCGTACAAATAGTTCAAATGGTTCTGAGCACTATGGAACTTAACTTTTGTCATCAGTCCCCAAGAACTTAGAACTACTTAAACCTAACTAACCTAAGGACATCACGCACATCCATGCCCGAGGCAGGATTCGAACCGCGACCGTAGCGGTTCCAGACTGAAGCGCCTAGAATTGCTCGGCCACATCGGCCGGCCAGCTCGTACAAAATGGTACATGTTTCAAGTTTTACTGACCTTCAAAGTAGTTACCAGCATTGCCAGCGATTTGGAAGTCGTAGGATACACTTAGCAGTGCCAGTTGTGTTGACAGCTCGAGAGGCGCCGTCTATTGCCCGGAGAATTTGTAGCACTTCCGAAACGAATGCCATGAAGTGTTTCCTTCTGTTTAGAAATCGAGCTGAACTCATGAGAGCTTAACTCAGTTGAGTGCGGTAGGTGGTATAGCACTTAGCAGCCCATCAGTTAAACAAATCAGTAACAGCTTGCACTGTATGTGCTTGAGCATTGTCCTGCAAAATAATGGTCAGGTCCTGCAGAAAGTGTCAGCACTTCTGTCTCTAAGCTGGTCGTAGGTTGCGTTCCAACTATGAACAGCATAGAGAAAGAAGTGGTGACACTTTCTGCAGAACCTGACCATCATTTTGCAGGACAATGCTCAAGCACATACAGTGCAAGCTGTTACTGATTTGTTCGACTGATGGGACTGCTCAGTGGTATACCACCTACTGCACTCCCCTGACTTAAGCACTCGTGAGCTCAACTCGATATGTAAACTGAAGGAAATACTTCACGGCATTCGCTTCAGAACTGCTACACATTGATCGGGCAATAGACCGCTTCGCTCAAACTGTCAACACAGCTGGCACTGACAAGAGTATCATACGATTTCCACATCGCTGGCAATGGGTTATACACAATTCTGGTGACTACTTTGAAGGTCAGTAAAAAGTTAAGACACGTATCTATTTTGTACGAGCTGTAAATAAATAGTTGCCACTACTAAATTTCGAACCCTTATATAACAATGCAGTAAATGAAGCCGGCAAAAAGGAATACAGACGTCTTAAAAATGAGATCGACAGAAAATGGAAAATTGCTAAGCAGGGATGCAGGGGTATATAACACTAGGGTAAAGGTAGATACTGCATACAGAAAAGTTAAAGAGGCCTTTGGAGAAAAGAGAACCACTTGTATGAATATCAAGATCTCAGATGGAAACCCAGTTCTAAGAAAAGAAAGGACAGCAGGAAGGTGAAAGGAGTATATTGAGGTCTACACAAGGGCGATGTATTTGAGGACCATATGGAAATGGAAGCGGATAGAAGAATATAATAATTACAATCCCAAAGAAAGCAGGTGTTGACAGATGTGAAAATTACTGAACTATCAGTTTAATAAGTTACGGCTGCAAAATATTAACACGAATTCTTTACAGACGAATGGAAAAACTGGTAGAAGCCGACCTTGAGGAAGATCACTTTGGATGCTGTACAAATGTTGGAACACGTGAGGCAATACTGACACTACGAATTATCTTAGGAGATAGACTAAGGAAAGGCAAACACACGTTTCTAGCATGCTTAAAATTACAGGAAGCTTTCGACAATGTTGACTGGATTACTCTGTTTCAAATTCTGAAGATGGCAGGGGTCAAATGCAGGGAGCAAAATGGCTATTCACATTTTGTACAGAAACCAAGCGGCAATTATAAGAGTCGAAGGGTATGTAAGAGAAGCAGTGGTCGAGAAGCGAGCGAGAAAGGGTTGTAGCCTATCCCCGATGTTATTCAATCTGTATACTGAGCAAGCAGTAAAGGAAACAAAAGAAAATTTGGATGGGAATTAAAATCCATGGAGAAGAAATGAAAACTTTGAGGTTTGACGGTGACATTGTAATTCAGGGACAGCAAAGGACCTGTAAGAGCAGTCGTACAGAATAGACAATGTCTTGAAAGGAAGATATAAGATGAACATCAACAAAAGCAAAAGGACGATAATGGAATGTAGTCCAAATAAATCAGCTCATGATAAGCGAATTAGAGTAGGAAATGAGACACTTAAAGTGGTAGATGAGTTTTGCTATTTGGGGAGGAAAATAACTGATGATGGTCAAAGTAGAGAGGATATAAAATGTAGACTAGCAATGGCAAGGAAAGCGTTTCTGAAGAAGAAGAATTTGTTAACGTCGAGTATAGATTTTTTAAGTGTCAGGAAGTCGTTTCTGAAAGTATTTGTATGGAGTGTAGCCATGTAAGGAAGTGAAACATGGACGAAAAATAGTTTGGACAAGAAGAGAATAGAAGCTTTTAAAATGTGGTACTACAGAAGAATGCTGAAAATTACATGGGTAAATCACATAACTAATGGGGAGCTCTGGTTAGAATTGGGGAGAAGAGAAATTTTTGGCACAGCTTGACTAGAAGAAGGGATCGATTGGTAGGACATGTTCTGAGGCATCAAGGGATCACCAATTTAGTACTGGAGGGCAGTATGGAGGGTAAAAATCATAGAAGACGTAGAGATGAAGATTCAGAAGGGTGTAGTTTGCTTTAGGTACTGGGAGATGAAGAAGCTTGCACAGGATAGAGTAGCATGGAGAGCTGTATCAAACCGGTCTGTGGTCTGACACCACAACAACAACAGGTAAACAACCAATGGGAAAGAATATGAAGGTACAGATGGATTAATTAGTCTGTGAACTAACAAAAGTATTACTAAGGATGATATGGGTGAAAAATGTGATGGTCTTTATTTATCAAATTACACAGGTGTGCTCAAATAATTCTGAAAATAATCCAAATAAAATTAAATCAGGTTAAGGCAAAAAGTATAAAAGTTTGATAAAAAATTGCTGAAGATTTTTTTTTTAATTAAGACTATCATCAGATTCTTCAGCTGAGAAAAAGGGAGAACGACTAACAAAAGAATATACTGAAAAACCAGTTCAATACGTCTGGATGAATGATGTTAAAGATTTAATCGATATACAAACAGTGATTCACGGGGGAGAAATGTATTTAAATAAAGATTATCATAATGAAAAAGTTGGAATAACATAGATGCTATCGAAATAAAACAATGGTCTTGTTGTCAACACTCCAAAAGGAATGTCATGTCTGATTAGATTTTTGAATAGCTTGCCACACACGTTTTGGAAAAACGAAAACTGTGGGATAGGTTAGTTAATACTATACTTAATAAATTACCTTTCGAAGTGCATTACTGTGGTCTAGGAACTAAATTAGAGGAAAGATTAGCTAGAGGCGATGTAGCAATACATCCACTAGATGATGTTTGCAAAAACATGATATTTCACATTGAGATCATAAAGACTAAGGAAGGAGACATGAAGCAGTAAGGAACTACTGCTTGGTGCAAGATAAAAAGTGCGTACTACCAATGCATGAATTGGAGGAAAATTAGCTGTGTTTGTAGTTAGAAGAATAATGTCTGGAAATAGATAATTAGGAATGGATTCAGATGCTGACAACAATGGATGGCGACTATGAGATCACTGATCTTTTAAAAAAAATTATTTGTATAAATGAAAAACTTTGGCACTGATTATACTTTGCTACCTAGCGGCAAGATTAAGACAGAATTAATTAAAATTGAACTCAATAAAAGTTAATTACATAATACTGCCAATTTTTAACTGATGCACAAAAAAGAAAGAGAGATAAGATGACAGGTGAAATTTGCTTATAACTTTAGATATTCTGTTGTGAAAAAATACCTAACATAAAAAGGAGATACTGGATTAACAAAACATGAAGGAGGATTTCTTTCATTGCAATCGATGGCATTACCATATTTATCCACTGCTAGTACAGTAGCTGGTACAGTAACAAAAACAATTATAGATATGAACAAAAAGATCATGAATTAGAATAACAGAATAGAAATAATTTAGCAATCAAGAAGAAGGCTTGAACTGGTAGTAGAATGAAGACAAGAAAATTTCCAAAAATAATCATATAATATAATAAACCTTTATCAAATGTTGACACAGAAAATCTTGCTAAACAGTAAAAACTTGAATACATTGATGACATCTTCATGATTTATGAATTATCTAATCAACCTACAGAACATGAATATGGAATACTTAGATATTTCTGATGTACAATCTCATTGTGTATGTCATTATAGGAGCAACGATAAAAAACTGTAGTTTGATTCATTTGGAGGAAATATTCCCAAAGAATTATTTAAATATCTTGGCTCTATTTTGCTATATTATAGTGGTTAACGAATTCAAACTTCTAATGAAGCCACATGTGATCATTTGTGTCTTTTTGCGGTAAGGCTATTGTCGTTAATTATTTTAATGAAATTCAGAATAAGGGGAAATTATTGGAAAAATGCTGCCAAATAAATTTGAGGGAATAAGAAAAAATTAAACTGACTTTAAATTCATTTCACGCAAAAATAGAAAAATGATTAAACAATTTTAGAAAGAATTAATTAAAATTTTGCAGATGACCATGGTTAACCTAGTTTTAAAGGAAGAAAATTAGTCAATGTAAAATATCCAAAAACTGGTTATAATGCCATTACTAATCAATATTTAGAAAATCAATTAAAAGATGTGCTGTTTGAGGCTTTCCCGGCGCTGCATCTGTTTGATAGGTTCCCGGGATTTACGCCGGATAATATTGTAGAAACCGCACAATATTTCAGCGAGACAACTGCCCGCCATCATCAGGTGCTACTGTCGCGTCGCTGAGAAGCGCGCCAATTTATATGCTGGCTTTCTAGAACAGCGCAGGCGCCAGCGGGGCATAACGTCATCGAAGACCAATCGTAGACAGTGTCGAATACCAGAGCCCTCTGCTGGAGAAACGGGTCGCGGTCTGCGGAAGCGCGCCGTGGCGCGGGAAAATGCGGCCGGGAGCGACGGACCCCGTTCGCGCGCGCGAGGTGTTGGCGCGCGATTAAGCATCTGCGCTAAGGCTTCCCATCTGCGTTGACTCGGTGCGGTTGCTAATCTGTGGCTGACGATTCCTTAGTGCCGCCAAGGCTGGCTCCCAGGCTTTGCTCAGGTGAAACCCCGTGTCTCTGTTTATTAGGTCACTGCTTATACGTATTTCGAGCGCCTCTTTGATGATGGAGTCCCAGTATGTGGAAGCATGCGAGAGGATCTTGGTTTCTTCATAATTCATGCCGTGTCCCGTATCAAGGCAATGTTCAGCAACCGCAGATTTCTCTGGCTGACCCAACCTCGTGTGACGTTTATGTTCGTCGCATCTGTCTTTGACCGTACGACACGTCTGGCCAATATAAGATTTCCCACATTGGCACGGGATTTTGTATTTTCCTGGTGTCCTCAGGCCAAGGTTGTCTTTAACAGAGCCCAGCATTGATTTCACTTTTGCTGGAGGCCGGAAAACACATTTAATCCGGTATTTCTGGAAAAATGTCTACGATTGGTCTTCGATGACGTTATGCCCCGCTGGCGCCTGCGCTGTTCTAGAAAGCCAGCATATAAATTGGCGCGCTTCTCAGCGACGCGACAGTAGCACGTGAAGATGGCGGGCAGTTGTCTCGCTGAAATATTGTGCGGTTTCTACAATATTATCCGGCGTAAATCCTGGGAACCTATCAAACAATTAAAAGATATTTCCAGAAAGGTTCAGTATATGAGTATGCTCACACAATTCAATAATTATGACACCCAACAAGGTTTAAGGACAGATAGTATACAACTAAACACACAAATCAAACAAAAGTTTTGCATTACCCTGGTTCCCAGAACTCCTGACTATAGACGTTGACTGTGTATATTTTATCGCAGACACAGTCCCTTTGACTCTCCAAAGATGTCACTAAATCCGCTCAAAGATGTTGACACCCATGCATGAGCAGCGCCTATTAAATTGAGGGAGTCCGACAGCTGATCAGTTCCAGTCATTCCACCAGGAAGGAGGTACACGACTCATGTTGTCTCTAGTTCAACCATGCCTAGACGGTCAATACCTCGTCCCCATTGTTACTTTATGCCAGGAAGGGCTCTCAACAAGAGAAGTGTCCAGACGTTCCAGAGTGAACCAAAGCGATGTAGTTCGGACATGGAGGAGATACAGAGAGACTGGACCTGTTGATGACATGCCACGCTCAAGCCGTCAAAGGGATAATACTGCAGTGGATGACCACTACCTACGGATTACGGCTCGGAGGAACACTGACAGCAATGCCATCATGTTGAATAATGCTTTTTGTGCAGCCACAGGACGTTGTGTTACAACTCAAACTATGTGCAGTAGGCTGCATGATGTGCTGACACTCTCACCTCCATGGCGAGGTACATCTTTGCAAGAACGATACCATGCGGAGCGGTACAAATTGGCCTGACAACATGCTGAATGGATCACTCAGGATTGGCATCACGTTCTCTGCACTGACGAGTGTCACATGTGTCTACAACCAGACAATTGTTGGAGATGTGTTTGGAGGATACCCGGTCAGGCTGAACGCCTTAGACACCCTGTCCAGCGCGTGCAGCAAGGTGGAGGTTCGCTGATGTTTTCTGGTGGCATTATTTGGGGCCAATGTACACTGCTGGTGGTCAAGGAAGGTGTCATAACAGCTTTACGATAAGTGAATGCCATCCACTGACCATTAGTGCAACCATATTGGCAGCATATTGGCGAGGCATTCGTCTTCATTTACTACAATTCGCACCCCCAGCGTGCACATCTTGTGAATGAATTCCTTCAGGATAACGACGTCGCTGACTAGAGTGGCTAGCATGTTCTCCAGACATGAACTCTATCAAACATGTCTGAGATGGATTGAAAACAGATGTTTATGGACGATGTGACCCAGCAACCTCTCTGAGGGATCTATGCCGAAGCGCCATTGAGAAGTGGGACAATCTGGACCAACAATGCCTTGACAAACTTGTGGATAGTATGCCACAACGAGTACAGGCATGCATCAACACAAGAGGACGTCATACTGCGTATTAGATGTACCGGTGTGTACAGGATTCTGGTCTACCACCACTAAAGGTCTCGCTGTATGGTGGTACAACATGCAATGTGTGGTTTTCATGAGCAATAAAAAGAATAGAAATAATGTTTATGTTGTTCTCAATACCAGTTTTCTGTACAGGTTCTGGAACTCTCGGAACTGAGGTGATGCAAAACTTTTTGATGTGTGTAATTGCTTTACAAAAAAAGAAATAGAGCAAGCATTAACTAATTTAATTCCATACATTAAACTAGAATGCGCTAAACGAACGGACGAATTTACACTTATTTAAGGTGATGAACCAAATATTTACTCATTTGCGTATGATTTTCTTCTTAATAAAGTGGTTTATGTTGGTCAAAATATAAATAGAAATTTATCTTTAAATAATGTTGATATTAAATTAGGTGTTTTTAATACAGTTTACACTGCAGCTAGTGACACTGTATCAATAAAGAAAACCAAAATCATGATTTCTAACGATGATATTAATATAGTCTGTTAAAACAGTACCAGTGGATGTAAAAGTAATTATATTCAGTGAAATAACTTAAAATTTAATAAATATTTATTCTATACAAATGGACAAACACATTTGGTGCTTGAAGTGCAGATAATTTACTGAGACTCATTACACTCATAGAGTCACCATGAAACTAGAAGACAGAGTATTGATGATCTCTTTAGAGTTTGCAAGACAACGAAGAGTAGATGTTTAAAATAATTTTGTAGGTGCTGTGTCAGCTGGAGCGTGCACAGACTGGCGGTCGGGTCTGAACGTTAATGAAGAATTTATTAATGAATCACATAAACTGATGAGAAAGACTTTTAAATAAAGATACATTCTTTCGTTTGGTGTAGATGATTTTTGTCCAGCAAATCTAATACAAATGGATTCTGGAAAATTCAATGGAATTTTAAAAATAAATATTTATTAATTGTAATCGTTGTCTTCTCAAAATTTTCTTAGATTATTCAGCTAAAGATAAAACAGGTAAACATGTAGTTGATGCTTTTGAAAAAAATATTTGTAGAGAGAACTCCAAGATATTTACAAGCAGTTAATGGAAAATAATTTAATGATAAAGATTTTCAAGAAATAATGATAAATGTAGCATTAATCACTACTCTATTTTTACAGAATTAAAAGCATCTGTTGTAGAAAGATTTAATACAGCATTAAAAAAGGTGAATGAGAATTGCTCTACAAAGGAATTATAAATGGATAGATTTATTCTCAAAATAAGTTGTTTAACAGAACACCACCAAACATTCAACATTAAAGAAATGAAGCCAATAAAAGTAAATTAAACAATTATAAGCCAGTTGTCTTTGTATGTAACAATAAAACTAAATATATAGGTGATGATAAAATTAGAATTAGTAAACTTGAAGGGATTTTGAGAAGGGTTGTACAGCTAAGTGATCAACAGAAATTTCTGATAGTGAAGAGGTTATTCATTCTAAACAGTCATATATAAGTTAAAGGTACTCAGTGGAGAGAAAACAAAAGGAAATTTGTGTAAGTATAACTTCTATTAACAAAATTCCCAGTTTTTATGTCTTGTAGAAAGAATAATAAAAAAGAAAGACAACAAAGTTTTTGTTCAATGGCTTGCTTTTGGTAACTCCCATAATGGCTGGGTTCAAAAAATAATGTTGTAATAAACGAATATTTTTAATTTTTGATTTTTATTTTTCCAATAAATTTTATCTAACTAAGAACAGGCGTTCAAGCCAAGATTCTTAAAAAAAATATGGGGTTGAGAAAGCAATTAATACTTCACAGAAATTTACAAAGGATGGTTACAGAAGATGGGTAGACTTTGTTAGAACAATTATCATAAAAATGTATAGTAAAAATCAGATCCTTTGTGGTTGTGGAAAAAATTCTAAATATTATTACAAAGAGCTTTTAAAACGAATTCCATATGAAAAACAAAAAATATTATTACCTGCAGAAACTATGAAAAAATTATGATTAGCCTGCTGATAAGTCAAAAAGTGATCCAATTGTCAGGTAACAAAAGGTTTGAATTGAATCCAAAATCTAAAGACAACTTTAGAAATAAATGTAACAAATGAAATCTAAATTATAACAAAAATAAAGAAATAATTATCTCGAAATGGGAATATTTAAAGTTCTGAAAGAGTTAGAAAATTTTTGAATAAAATATATTTTTAAAAAAATATCAGAAATGTTATTTGATAAAGATATGGAAATATTAACTATGACATACACATTATAATTTGAAAATTATGATAAAAAGCAATTTTCAAAATTTGTGGAAGTTATGAGTTTAAGGGATGATTATGATAGCTTAGGAATGAAGGAGCATATAACATTGTTGTTGTTGTGGTCTTCGGTCTTGAGACTGGTTTGATGCAGCTCTCCATGCTACTCTATCCTGTGCAAGCTGCTTCATCTCCCAGTGCGTACTGCAGACTAAATCCTTCTGAACCTGCTTAGTGTATTCATCTCTTGGTCTCCCTCTACGTTTTTACCCTCCACGCTGCCCTCCAATAATAAATTGGTGATCCCTTGATGCCTCAGAACATGTCCTACCAACCAGTCCCTTCTTCTAGTCAAGTTGTGCCACAAACTCCTCCTCTCCCAAATTTTATTAAGTACCTCCTCATTAGTTATGTGATTTACCCATGTAATCTACAGCATTCTTCTGTAGTACCACATTTCAAAAGCTTCTATTCTCTTCTTGTCTAAACTATTTATTGTCCATGTTTCACTTCCTTACATGGCTACACTCCATACAAATACTTTCAGAAACGACTTCCTGACACTTAAAAAATCTATACTCGACGTTAACAAATTCCTCTTCTTCAGAAACACTTTCCTTTCCATTGCCAGTCTACATTTTATATCCTTTCTACTTCGAACATCATCAGTTATTTTGCTTCCCAAATAGAAAAACTCCTTTACTACTTTAAGTGTCTCATTTCCTAATGTAATTTCCTCAGCATCACCTGGGTTAATGCGACTACATACCATTATCCTCGTTTTGCTTTTGTTGATGCTCAATTCATATCCTTCTTTCAAGACACTGTCTCTTCAGTTCAACTGCCCTTCCAAGTCCTTTGCTGTCTCTGACAGAATTACAATGTCATTAGTGAACTTGAAAGTTTTTATTTCTTGTCCTTGGATTTTAATACCTACTCAGAATTTTTCTTTTGTTTCATTTACTGCTTGCTCAATATACAGTTTGAATAACATCGGGGAGAGGCTACACCCCTGTCTCACTCCCTTCCCAACCACTACTTCTCTTTCATGTCACTTGACTCTTATAACTGCCATCTGCTTTCTGTACAAATTGTAAATCGTCTTTCCCTCCCTGTATTTTACTCCTGCCACCTTGAGAATTTGGAACAGAGTATTCCAAACAACATTGTCAAAAGCT
The DNA here is from genome assembly GCF_023898315.1 of Schistocerca nitens. Taxonomy (NCBI): domain Eukaryota; kingdom Metazoa; phylum Arthropoda; class Insecta; order Orthoptera; family Acrididae; genus Schistocerca; species Schistocerca nitens. The sequence continues at coordinate 26,268,789 of NC_064624.1, forward strand.
TCCTCTAAATCTACAAATGTTAGATATGTAGGTTTGCCTTTTCATTATCTAGCTTCTAAGACAAGCCGTAGTGTCAGTATTGCCTCACGTGTTCTAACATTTCTGTGGAATCCAAACTGATCTTCCCCGAGGTCGGCTTCTACCAGTTTTTCCATTTGTCTGTAAGGAATTGGCGTTAGTATTTTGCATCAGTGGCTTATTAAACTGATAGATGGGTAATTTTCACATCTGTCAACACCTGCTTTCTTTGGGATTGGAATTATTATATTCTTCTTGAAGTCTGAGGGTATTTCGCCTGTCTCATATATTATGCTCACCATATGGTAGAGATTTGTCAGGACTCGCTTTCCCAAGGCTGTCAGTAGTTCTAATGGAATGTTGTCTACTCCCGGGGCCTTGTTTCCACTTAGGTCTTTCAGAGCTCTGTGAAACTCGCCACGCAGTGTCATATCTCCCATTTCATCTTCTTCTACATCCTCTTCCATTTCCATAATATTGCACTCAAGTACATCGCCCTTGTATAGACTCTCTATATACTCCTTCCACCTTTCTGCTTTCCCTTCTTTGTTTAGAACTGGGTTTCCATCTGAGCTCTTGATATTCATACAAGTGATTCTCTTTTCTCCAAAGGTCTCTTTAATTTTGCTGTCGGCAGTATCTATCTTACCCCTAGTGAGATAAGCCTCTACATCCTTATATTTGTCCTCTAGCCATCCCTGCTTAGCCAATTTGCACTTCCTGTCAGTCTCATTTTTGAGACGTTTGTATCCCTTTTTGCCTGCTTCATTTACTTTTTTTTATATTTTCTCCTTTCATCAGTTAAATTTAATATTTCTTCCATTACCCAAGGATTTCTACTAGCCCTCGTATTTTTAACTACTTGATCCTCTGCTACCTTCACTACTTCATCACTCAAAGCTACCCATTCTTCTTCTACCGTATTTATTTCCCCCATTCCTGTCAATTGCTCCCTTATGCTCTCCCTGAAACTCTGTACGACCTTTGGTTTAGTCAGTTTATCCAGGTCACATCTCCTTAAATTCCCACCTTTTTGCAGTTTCTTCAGTTTTAATCTACAGTTCATAACCAATAGATAGTTTTGAGGATCAGTGGACAAAGTTCAAAACCATTGTACAATATGCGTTAGATGAGTATGTGCCAAGCAAGATCGTAAGAGATGGAAAAGAGCCACCGTGGTTCAACAACCGAGTTAGGAAACTGCTGTGGAAGCAAAGGGAACTTCACAGCAAACATAAACATAGCCAAAGCCTTGCAGACAAACAAAAATTACGCGAAGCGAAATGTAGTGTGAGGAGGGCTATACGAGAGGCGTTCAATGAATTCGAAAGTAAAGTTCTATGTACTGACTTGGCAGAAAATCCTAAGAAATTTTGGCCTTATGTCAAGACGGTCGTGTGAAACCCAGCTCGCGCTATTCGTCTACGAGACTCAGAGGGCCATAGACACGGGTTCACAGGTAGATGCCGTGTTTCTTGACTTCCGCGAGGCGTTCGATACAGTTCCCCACAGTCGTTTAATGAACAAAGTAAGAGCATATGGACTTTCAGACCAGTTGTGTGATTGGATTGAGGAGTTCCTAGATAACAGAACGCAGCATGTCATTCTCAATGGAGAGAAGTCTTCCGAAGTAAGAGTGATTTCAGGTGTGCCGCAGGGGAGTGTCATAGGGCCGTTGCTATTCACAGTATACATAAATGACCTGGTGGATGACATCGGAAGTTCACTGAGACTTTTTGCAGATGATGCTGTGGTGTATCGAGAGGTTGTAACAATGGAAAATTGTACTGAAATGCAGGAAAATTTGCAGCGAATTGATGCATGGTGCAGGGAATGGTAATTGAATCTCAATGTAGACAAGTGTAATGTGCTGCGGATACATAGAAAGATAGATCCCTTATCATTTAGCTACAAAATAGCTGGTCAGCAACTGGAAGCTGTTAATTCCATAAATTATCTGGGAATGCCATTTGGAGTGATTTAAAATGGAATGATCATATAAAGTTCATCGTCGGTAAACCAGATGCCAGACTGAGATTCATTGGAAGAATCCTAAGGAAATGCAATCCGAAAACAAAGTGCTTGAATACTGCTCAGCAGTGTGGGATCCGTACCAGATAGGGTTGATAGAAGAGATAGAGAAGATCCAACGGAGAGCAGCGCGCTTTGTTACAGGATCATTTAGTAATCGCGAAAGCGTTACGGAGATGATAGATAAACTCCAGTGGAAGTCTCTGCAGGAGAGACGCTCAGTAGCTCGGTACGGGCTTTTGTCAAAGTTTCGAGAACATACCTTCACCGTGAGGCAATACTGACACTACGGCTTGTCTTAGAAGCTAGATAATGAAAAGGCAAACCTACATTTCTAACATTTGTAGATTTAGAGGAAGCTTTTGACAATGTTGTCTGGAATACTCTGTTCCAAATTCTCAAGGTGGCAGGAGTAAAATACAGGGAGGGAAAGACTATTTACAATTTGTACAGAAAGCAGATGGCAGTTATAAGCTGTATATTGCTCCCTCCTACGTATATCTCGTGAAGAGACTATGAGGATAAAATCAGAGAGATTAGAGCCCACAGAGAAGCATACCGACAATCCTTCTTTCCACAAACAATACGAGACTGGAATACGAGAATGAATTACTTGGAGGTACTCAGGGTACCATCTGCCACACACTGTCAGGTGGCTTGCGGAGTATGGATGTAGATGTAGATGTAGATGTAATAGATTGTGGTCGGAATCCAAATCTGCCCCTGGAAATGTCTTACTATTTAGAAACTGGTTCCTAAATCTCTGTCTTACCATTAGATAATCTATCTGAAACCTGGCAGTATCTTCAGGTTTCTCCCATATATATAACCTTCTTTTATGATTCTTGAATCAAGTGTTAGCTATGAGTAAGTTATGCTCTGTGAACATAAACATATTACATATGAATTGTGTAAAAAATCAAAATTAAAAGTAATTTAAGTATTTAATTAAGTTATGTCAATATGGTAATAATCTTTTTTTATTTTCCAAGACATATGTTGTTGTTGTGTGGATTCAATTCTTTCTTATTGACTTAAGCTGTATAGGCTACATGTTTTTCACTATGAATCATGTTAATTGTTCTATATTTTTCAGTATTGTTGAACAGACTATCGCTGTAGTCCTGAAGATGTATTTTGTTCATTAGCAGATATTTCTTGACTCCTTTTGATGTTTTCTCTTCCTTATCATTAACTTTATAAGGATATATTTTCACTCTAAGAACCACAAAAATCTTCTATTACTTTTTTTCACATTCGTTTTTCATTTCTCTTAACATTTTTTATTTGCTAAAGGAATAACATACACATCAATTGTTGGAAAACCACTTGTATCATAATACTCAATGATCATTCTCATATATTCTTAAAAATCTTTTTTCTTTATTATACGTGTAACTGTTGGTGTCTTTATAACAAAGTTGAATATTTTCCCTATTTTTCGATTTCATAATATATTGGTGAATATTATATGTGTTTTCATAATTGAAGTAGAGACATCCTTATAGAAATAGATTTCTTAAACATAATTTTACTTTTATTTATGGATAACAACTACGTTGTCATTACACAATGTTCTATTTTTAAAATTTGGTTTAGCTCTTAATTTACCACATTTATCTGATGCGAGACTAATTTTATATCGACTCTGTTGCATATATTTTCAGTTGTTTCCCCAAACATTGAATCATTAATTAATTTGTAAAAATCTTTTTCAAAGATAGTTTTTGCTTTCATCCTCATTTCTGTATTTAAGTCAATATACTCCTTTGACCAATCAGATTGTTTAAATTTTAAAATGCCATGTGTTTTTCTTATTGTCTTTTCTAGGGACAGATACTGTTGCAGATTTCTATAATGTTCAACATAATTATATTGATTATCTATAGTAGTTAATTATTCTTTCCCTTTAGTTCCTGCAACAGCTTTATTTTGAGGGGGTTGTGGTGTCACTGCCAGACACCACACTTGCTAGGTGGTAGCTTAAATCGGCCGCGGTCCATTAGTACATGTCGGACTCGCATGTCGCCACTGTCAGGATCGCAAACCGAGCGCCACCACAAGGCAGGTCTCGAGAGACGTACTAGCACTCGCCCCAGTTGTACGACGACGTTGCTAGCGACCACACTGACGAAGCCTTTTCTCTCGTTGGCCGAGAGACAGTTAGAATAGCCTTCAGCTAAGTTAATAGCTACGACCTAGCAAGGCGCCATTTGCACCATTGCATGTACCTCAAGATAGAATCTCACTTGTATCATCAGGAATGCTGTATACCAAAGGACAATATAAAAGTTAAGTGTTCTAGTAGCTACGTTCTTTTCTTTATCACATTCAATACGAATCCTTTTCCAGACTTAACGCCAGACAGCGTGAGTTGACGCGTGCCCTTTCGGCTACTTCACTGTGGACTGGCTGCCTTGTCAGTCCACTACAGGGGTAATGGTAAATCTTTAGGTAAATCGTGTAGTTCTTACGGATATTCTTAATCGACTTCGAGAGTATAACTTATTTCAGAAGTGTCTGAAATTTCTCTTATTTTTTTAATAAAAAATTTTGATTCATGCAATTCAGATCCACATATATGGTAAATACTGATTCATAGCATAACCATACAGATTTGTGCATTTTCAACTTTCCATGGCATAATGAATAGTTTATTAAATTTTAGCTGGCCAGAGTGGCCGACCTGTTCTAGGTGCGACCACTACGGTCACAGGTTCGAATCCTGCCTTGGGCATGGATGTGTGTGATGTCCTTAGGTTAGTTAGGTTTAAGTACTTCTAAGTTCTAGGGAACTGATGACCTGAGAAGTTAAGTCCCATAGTGCTCAGGGCCATTAAATTTTGGGCATGCAGCCACACAAATAAAATTTCTTCCTGTGATATTTCGCTCACATATCGTCTGACCATCCTCAGAGTGACTTGCAGGACTAGTGACTCACTCTGAGGATGACGGGACGATACGCAGTGGAAATATCAGTGGAAGAAATTTTATTTGTATGGCTACATGCCCGAAATTTAATGGACTACCATACAGATTGTTTGCATCTAAATATGCTTAATAATTTGATATCTTTCTTACACCAAATTTGAAATATATATTTATTGTTTTATTTCACATATTTTTTACAACCATGTCTTATTCCTCTCTCAATCACTAGAACAATATCATAATCACGTAATAAATTGAGTGGTTAACCAGTAATTTTTGACATTCCATCAAATATAATGCTGGTGGTGTAAAATACCAGGATGAATCAAAACTGTAAGCTTGTATACCAATTTTTCTAAAATTTTCAAAGACATCAGCCTACAACGATACTTCATTTTTAAGATATAAATCATGATTTTCACCAAACCATTTGATATTAAATTTTTTGAAAATCTGTTGTGCATGGTTTCAGCCTTTATAGCTTATATCACACTTACTCCGTTTACTGTCTTTTATGGAAGCTGCTTTTCTTCAAATTATTTCCAAGATCCATGTACTCAGAAAGATAAATGACTTTGTTAATCACTAGACTGACTTATTCCTTTGGGAATAAATTTCTAATATTAATTGATTCTTTTCATATTTGAAGAAAGTTCATCAAGGCTTAAAGCCAATAATTTGAATGTATCAACAAATCTCATTGTTAAAAAAATGGTTCAAATGGCTCTGAGCACTATGGGACTTAACGTCTGAGGTTATCAGTCCCTTAGAACTTAGAACTACTTACGCCTAACTAACTTAAGGACATCACACACATCCATGCCCAAGGCAGAATTCGAACCTGTGACTATAGCAGTCACATGGTTCCAGATTGAAGCGCCTAGAACTGCTCGGCCACAGAAGCCAGCCTCATTTTTATGTTTTCAGTCTTTTTACCTAAACTAATGTGTCTATTTTCATTACTTGGATTTTTTTGTTGTAACCAAGTTCTTCTACAAACAAATGAGAATCATATCATGGCAACATTTCTCAAATTTCAGAATAAATTTCCTCAATTTCTTCAAATTTTTTTAATACGTGCTACAAATTACTTGTGGCTATTTGGTCCTCTATAAACAACTGGATTTCTAAAATTTCCAATTATGTATTTAATAACAAAAAGCACCTGAATCATGTTTTTGATATTTAAGAATAAATATATTTTCTGGACTGGGTTGCCAATTATGGTAAGACAGAGATTTAGGAACAAGGTTTTAAACTGTAAGACATTTCCAGGGCAGATGTGAACTCTGACCATAATATAATGGTTATGAACTGTGATTAAAACTGAAGAAATTGCAAATAGTTAGGTATTCAAGGAGATCTGTTCTGGATAAACTGAAAGAACCACAGGTTGTAGAGAGCATTAGGGAATGGTTGACAAGAACAGGGGACAGAAATACAGTAGATGAATAATGGGTAGGTTTGGGAGATGAAATGTTAAAAACAGCAGAAGGTCAATCAGGCTAAAAGACAAGAGCTAGTTGAACACCTTGGTTAGCAGAGGAGACAATGAAATTAACTGATCAAAGGAGAAAATATAAAAATGCTGTAAATGAAGCAGGCGAAAATGAATCCAAACGTTCCAGAAATGAGATCGACAGGAAGTGCAAAATGGCTAAACAGGGACAGTTAGAAGACAAAAGTAAGGTTGCAGAAGCACATATCACTAGGGGTAAGATAGATACTGCAACAGGAAAATGAAAGAGCCCTTTGGAGAAAAGAGGTGGTAAACCATTCGTAAGCAAAAGATGGAAAGCAGATGAGTGGAAGGACTATATAGAGGGTCTATACAAGGGCAGTGCACTTGATGGCAAATTATGGAAATGGAAGAGGACATAAACGAAGATGAAATGGGAGATACGATACTGCATGAAGAATTTGACAGAGCACTGAAAGACCTAAGTCGACCAGTCATAACAACATATTTGGTGAGCAAGATGTATGAAACAGGCGAAAAACCTTCAGACATAAAAAGAATATATTAATTCCAATTACAAAGAAAACAGGTGTTGACTGGTGTGAAAGTGACCGAACTAACAGTTTACTAATTCATGGTTGCAAATTACTAACACATGCTTTTTTACAAACGAGTGGAAAACTGGCACAATCCGACCTCCGGGGAGATCAGTTTCCATTTTGTACAAATGTTGGAACTTGCCAGGGAATACTCAATCTACAACTTACCTTAGAGGATAGATTAAGGAAAGACAATCCTACGTCTCTAGCATTTGTAGACTTAAGTTTCCTTTTGACGATGTTGCATGGAATACTCTGTTTAATATTTTGAAGGTGGCACTGGTCAAATGCAGGAAGTAGATGTCTATTTTCACCTTGTACAGAAACCAGATGGCTGTTATAAGAGTCGAGGGACATGAAAGGGAAGCAGTGGTTTGGGAAGGGAGTGAGACAGGGTTGTATCTTATCCCTGATGTTATTCAATCTGTGTATTTAGCAAGTAGTAAAGGAAACAAAACAAAAATTTGGAGTAGGCATTAAGATCTATAGAGAAGAAATAAAATCCTCATTGTTGTTCTGTCAGAGACAGCAAAGGATCTGGAAGGGCAGAGAAATAGATTGGAGAATGTCTTGAAAGGAGGATATAAGCTAAACATCAACATGAGAAAGACAAGGATAATTGAATTTAATCGAATTAAATCAGGTGATGCCGAGAGAATTAGATTAGGAAATAAAACACATAAAGTATTAAACGAGCTTTGCTATTTGGGGAGCAAAGAAGAGAGGATATAAAATGTAGACTGGCTATGGCAAGGAAAGTGTTTCTGAAGACGAGAAATTTGTTAACATCGAATATAGATGTGTCAGAAAGTCATTTCTGAAAGTATTTGTATGGTGTGTAGACACATCTGGAAGTGAAAAATGGGTGATAACTAGTTTAGAGAAAAAAATAATAGAAGCTTTCAATATGTGGCGCTACAGAAGAATGATGATGATTAGATGGGTAGATCACGTAACTAATGGGGAGGTTCTGAATAGACTTGGGGAGGAGTCTGTGGCTCAACTTGACTAGAAGAAGGGGTCAGTTGGTAGGACAAGTTTTGAGGCATCAAGGGATCACCAATTTAGAATTTGAGGGAAACGTGGAGGGTAAAAACTGTAGTTGGAAGTTAAGAGATGAATACACTAAGCAGATTCAAAAGGATGTAGGTTGTAGTAGTTATTCGGAGATGAAGAGGCTTTCACATGATAGAGTAGCATGGAGAATTGCGTCAAACCAGTCTCTGACTTGAAGACCACATCAGCAACCAGAACAATGCCAATAATACACTTTAAAATAAGTGTAAGTAACAAAAGGAACTTTGTAGGTAAATTCATAATATTTAAATTCTATGTGTTGATCTTTTTCTGGTAGTTCTACTTTCACTGGTTTATCAATTAAATGAGTTTTTTGTGATCATATAATTTTCCTTTATCATTAAAATGTAATAAACACAATCACATAGTAATTTTTGTGCTCTTTTATATTAATTTGACTACAAGCAAGTAGAGATAAATCTTTCATCCCACAGTAGTGTTATATATTTCTCTTTTAAAATATAAGAAATTAGTATGTTTTCATATTTTAGATTTTGTTATTTTTAATAGATGTACATTATAATATATTCCATTGGAGGATTTTTCCTTCAAACGAATAAACATAAATAAATAAATTAGTTTTAGTCTCAGTGTTAGGGAGATCAATTATTTCAACAGGTAGCAAAATATAAGGTATTCTTATCTTCAAGCTCTTTAACAAAATCTATATAATTACTCATTCTGATGGTGTTTTTACATTTCTGGTTATCTGTTGGTTTTAATGCAGAAGTTATTGTTCATATGAGCCATTTTCGATCGTTATTTTTTACATTAGCACAACAGTTTTTCTTGTATTTGTTCTGCTAATTTGATGTAAGATTAATATTTCAATGGAACGTATTTACTAGTTGATAATTCTAATCCAATGATTTTATTTAAAGTTCATGCCAATCTTCATGTTTGAAAATTAAAGATTTTAGTAAAATATCTTTTTCCTACTACTAATTTTTTAATTATATCGTTTTCTGTAAGAATTCTAAAATGTACAGTTTGACAGCTGAATTCCATAATTTTATTATTTGTCTTTGTTCTGTACAGGCAAAATAAATTAAAGTTTATTTTCAAGCCATTACATCGGTTAAAATATTCTTTAACGACTTTCATAACTTTTGGTTTCATCACATTTAAGAAATGATTAGGTCAGAGCAAACCTACATTGTTTCGAAATTCATGGGCTGCAATCTTTTTAAATGCTGTAGCAACAGAAAACTGAGTAACTCTTTTCCTGTTTCTTTTGTTCCCAAACAGTTTGTAGAAAATGGAAATATTTCTTTTAATTATTTAACCTCGTTATTTTGAAAAACATCATCACTGTTTTCTGTTATATAATAAGGTAATAGTTTCCAGTTTCATCTTGCCTTTATTTTCCTTCTTATTACATGTTTAATTATTAATTTAATCAAAACATCTTAATTCAGTTTATGGCACCATTTTAAATAATTTGACTTACAATATAGTCAAAGGTCTACCATGGTGAAATTTGTTTCAAAATATTCTCAAAGTTCATCCAAGATTTTTATTTCAGTTCTCATTTATAAAAAAAAACATTAGATTTTTAGTTTTAAAAAAACTTAGTGCCTTATGGATATGAAAAATAATTTAATACATTAAAATGGATATTAAAATAAGTTTTGTGTCTCTTGTAACGTAAAGATAAATTTTATTTCAAATTCATTATAACAATGAAATAAATTTATTAGTCACTTTTATTTGTATTCTTTTCTTTCTAACTTTAGAGATTCAAATTTTTTGGTTATTAAGGGGGAAAGTCTTAAAAACAATATATAAGCATGAAGATAACTTTATAAGATTTTTTATAAGTAATTTATTGGTAAGTGATAGCGAAAAGGGTTATAATTTGCTATTTCCTTGGAGTCATAAAAAAGAGAGAATTTTAGTATTGTATTTCTTCTCATGTTTTTATAACAGTTTCCTCATAAGTAACAAATTCCTTTTGTATTCTTCTTCTCCATTACTTGTTTTGAATACATGAGTACAAAGAATAAGTACCATACTTCTCAAATGTTCTATAATTGAAGATAGTTTAAAATAATATTTGCAGATATCACATTGAACTTGTTTCACTCTTGGTGTATTATTTCTCTGAGTAGAAATATCAGATTTAAATTTTTCCCACACATTAGTCATATTTCTCTGGTGGGATTTATAAGGAGAAACATTTATTAGAATTAAAAAAAATAAAAATGTTCTTAGAAGTTATACAAATCTTTTCCCCCCTTTATTCTAGAATCTAACTTTCTTTTTGTGCACAAGATTCTTTTATTTTTTATAATCAGTTAAAATATATAATTTTCTGATTTTCATTTCAGTTAATAGATTTGGTTACTGAATATTTTACACTGAGGGTGGAGAGAGTAGAGTTAATGGAAATGGCCAGTAGCCCCAGGCCTGGGGTAGAAGTGGCCATCTACTTATACAGCATCACTGGAATTTATTACTGATTTGTAAAAGGAGAATATGATAACATCACACTTTATAACTATAGTCCAAGGTCGAAAGTATAAGAACAACAAAGAAGAGATTACTCAAAGAGCTTGAAGATTTGTTGCTAAAGTTGTTGTGCATAACACGACAGAAAACACCCAAATGGGCTCTGTATGGAACTGTGATAAGAGTCAGCTCAGCTATGAGTTTTATTCTGAATGAATGTTATCCATGAAAGGGGAGAGAAACACTGTTTCAGTGTTGCAGTCATTTGATGGTGCAGCATACATCTACAACATCGCTGTTGCTATAACAGTGGATGGACAATTGAGAGGCAAACTCTATATATACTTCAGAGAACTAAATTAAAAATTAGGACCCCTTATGGTAAAACAAACAGAAAGACAGTACCCCACAAATGTCTTCGTAGATGCAAGTTTAAGCAGGAAGATGACGAAAGAACATCTGAAGAAATTTTTTCTTTCAGTTTTCACTCGACATTTGGTGACAAAGTCACTAGTACTTTGTGACTGCTACCCGATACATAAGGATGAAAAAGTGCTATGGGAAGTCTGGAAGGAAAATGTAGTTTTACAAATTATTCAGCCTAAAACTAAAAAATATGCACAACTACAGGACCTGTATTTCTTGGAGCAATGTAAAATATACTCCAAGAGAATAGCAGATTTTCTTAAATTACGTTCCATGTACATGCAGCCAGCATTGCATAGAGATTCTTTGTCTTGAAAATTAATTCTCTAATTTACAATCAGTTACAGGTATCTGTGGAAACATATAGATCGATGCTTCGTTACAGGTAGCAGAAAGCTCACTACAATATGGGTGAACCTGTGGACAACTTCAAAAGTGTCACTCACATGGCGTTCAGTACTGGCATTGTAGAATGTGCAGTTATGACCGTGATCAGCTTGCTTTTCTTCACTGTAGGTTTCGTAGTGACTCATATTGTTATGAGAAATTTATTTAAAGTCCTCATTTACATTTATAGTTGTGGTACCTGCATTGCATGTGACTTCTACAGCGAGATCTGCAGTGACATTTAGAACATGCCTGCAGAGTCTTGAAGAGAAATGACACTCGCCAGCGCATTGAGGGGCTTGCAATATTCGCATAACCAAAATTTTGCACAGAGATGTTCTTTAAAACGTAAATACTTTATTTCAAAGAATGAGTTAAATTTCAGTGAAGCAGCAAATAGGATTAAGTCTTTCGAGTGTTCTAGTAATGTTAATCCATACTTAATTTACTCACTTCTAACATACTGGGCAGCATAGGCATAATAGGCAGCAATTTACTATGATTCAAGGAAGCGATGAAAGTGTCCAAGTTGCACACCAGTTTCAGACCTTAGTCCATTATCAAGCTACCCACATACATACCACTATACTGTGTGTATGCTGGACATATTGATTGTGTCAGTGACTAAGTGCTGCACACAACACTGGACTGTGGTATAGAAATAGTAACTTGCACTTGGTCACTCACACAAACTACACTCCTGGAAATGGAAAAAAGAACACATTGACACCGGTGTGTCAGACCCACCATACTTCCTACGGACACTGCGAGAGGGCTGTACAAGCAATGATCACACGCACGACACAGCGGACACACCAGGAACCGCGGTGTTGGCCGTCGAATGGCGCTAGCTGCGCAGCATTTGTGCACCGCCGCCGTCAGTGTCAGCCAGTTTGCCGTGGCATACGGAGCTCCATCGCAGTGTTTAACACTGGTAGCATGCCGCGACAGCGTGGACGTGAACCGTATGTGCAGTTGACGGACTTTGAGCGAGGGCGTATAGTGGGCATGCGGGAGGCCGGGTGGACGTACCGCCGAATTGCTCAATACGTGGGGCGTGAGGTCTCCACAGTACATCGATGTTTTCGCCAGTGGTCGGCGGAAGGTGCACGTGCCCGTCGACCTGGGACCGGACCGCAGCGACGCACGGATGCACGCCAAGACCGTAGGATCCTACGCAGTGCCGTAGGGGATCGCACCGCCACTTCCCAGCAAATTAGGGACACTGTTGCTCCTGGGGTATCGGCGAGGACCATTCGCAACCGTCTCCATGAAGCTGGGCTACGGTCCCGCACACCGTTAGGCCGTCTTCCGCTCACGCCCCAACATCGTGCAGCCCGCCTCCAGTGGTGTCGCGACAGGCGTGAATGGAGGGACGAATGGAGACGTGTCGTCTTCAGCGATGAGAGTCGCTTCTGCCTTGATGGTCGTATGCGTGTTTGGCGCCGTGCAGGTGAGCGCCACAATCAGGACTGCATACGACCGAGGCACACAGGGCCAACACCCGGCATCATGGTGTGGGGACTGATCTCCTACACTGGCCGTACACCACTGGTGATCGTCGAGGGGACACTGAATAGTGCACGGTACATCCAGACCGTCATCGAACCCATCGTTCTACCATTCCTAGACCGGCAAGGGAACTTGCTGTTCCAACAGGACAATGCACGTCCGCATGTATCCCGTGCCACCCAACGTGCTCTAGAAGGTGTAAGTCAACTACCCTGGCCAGCAAGATCTCCGGATCTGTCCCCCATTGAGCATGTTTGGGACTGGATGAAGCGTCTTCTCACGTGGACTGCACGTCCAGCACGAACGCTGGTCCAACTGAGGCGCCAGGTGGAAATGGCATGGCAAGCCGTTCCACAGGACTACATCCAGCATCTCTACGATCGTCTCCATGGGAGAATAGCAGCCTGCATTGCTGCGAAAGGTGGATATACACTGTACTAGTGCCGACATTGTGCATGCTCTGTTGCCTGTGTCTATGTGCCTGTGGTTCTGTCAGTGTGATCATGTGATGTATCTGACCCCAGGAATGTGTCAATAAAGTTTCCCCTTCCTGGGACAATGAATTCACGGTGTTCTTATTTCAATTTCCAGGAGTGTATGAGGCCAGCATACTCACGGTATAGTGTCACCTCTGTGGATAATGTGATATTTGACTAAGGTCCAAAACTGGTCGCCATTTAAATAAAAACAATTCTGTGAGCAACTTTGACAGATCCTTCATTTCATTGGAATATACTTAACTGTCTGTAATGTGTTCGTATTACTTTCATCAATTTCTGTTGTGTATAAATCATGTGTTATGTACCATGTTCCTTTTTCCAAAGCTCACTCATCAGTACCAACCGTTAGAGTGTCTACAAAAGAAATACACGTTGCAATATCCCCTGAAGTCGAAGCTGGCGGAACATACTCATGACAGCCAGGTAGTCGTTCAGAGCAGCTCATCGTCTTTGGGGAGAGGGGAGACCTACTGTATTGCACTCAGCAGTCTCCCCTGCATATGTGCATGTGAGCTGCCTCTGCCTCAGACTGCTGATCAAGTGCTGGTGTCAGCACAGGCAGTTGCCAGCCGCCTGCATGCAGCTCAAGAGCTGTGTTGGCATGGACATGGATTGTCTTTCTCGGCTCGCAGTGGAGTCTCTGTAAGCCAGTAATTATTTGGTACTAGGGCGGCAGACACAGCGATGACGGGTCCCCTTCTTTAGGAGGGGGGAATAAACTGGTCGAGGTTACCTACTCAATGTTCACTTATATCTCCATCTCACAGACCCAGTTTCTAAATTTCATGGCAACTAGGGTAAAGCTTCCTCACAAGAAAAGAGCCCTTCCCCCTTTCTTGTTTTTTGAAAAACTGTCTAAGTTAACTAGTAACTACACCAAGTGGAAACATTTGTCTTTTCCATACTTAAAGGCGGATTAACCTACTTAACTCACGGAATATACTTTGTACTCGGTTTCATTATGAATGAAATTTTGACATCAAAATTAGCCACATGTCGTTTTCCTTTAATTAATTTTTCCCCTACATACATGTAAACTGACTTTCATTAATGTCCTTAACAATGGAATTAACGATAGATGAGCAAGTAGTTTTGTTCTGCCCGAATACTAACAACACTTAATGAAGGTACAATGCAGTGAAGCAAAATTTACTAACAATCTTTCTAAAAGAAAATGATCTTCATATGTCAACATAAATAAGTTATGTCAGATTAGTTGGTATTATTGGATTAATGTCTCCGTTTATCCCAGCTATTGGAGGACGTTGTTTCCTGACACAATGCGCACTTTTCAGTAATTTTTGAACACTGTGCCACAATTCGAATAGCACTGGTATCAAAAATCATTTAATTTTCGAGACAGTTCTATGACCACAAGGTGGCCCCATGCTAAATATGTGTACCAAATCAGAATATCTTCAGCCTCTTTAGGAATGCACATTATCCACGTGTTACTTTCATCATTACATCTGTAAAGTCCCACATTTCAGGCACTTAGTGCGTACAACGTTGTTCCTCCTATTGTTCAAGTTTTCTTTCAGCCACTGTGGATCCTGACAAACATAATTTTGCGTGAATTCAAATCAAGACCTGTCGTAGGTTGCTTTTCTCAGTAGCAATATTTTTGTGAGCAAATTTGTTTAGAATTTTTAATGTAGTTTCTCTACTCCTGAGGCAACTGGTTAATCGAGTCAGCAAAGATTTTTTTGTCCTCCTTTGAAATTAAATATTTAAAGTCTGTACTCTTGCATCAACCTTTCCACTCCGTAACTGAATGGGCTTTACACAGGGAGTTAGTACCCAGCGTACAAATCCACTCACATGTCTAGTGCCCTGGGTTCATATGCTGGACCTCGAGTACTCAGGGTACTCAAGCATTTCGCGCTACTGGAACGGATGCAAAATCTTTCTGGTTGTTTTATTGATATAACACATTATTTTCGGTATCCACAAAATACTATTAACATTCTGGTGTCCACTCCCATGCAACAACAACGTTCTCCCCTTGTATATTGCGCTCATTTCCGCCATTTGAACATGATTTCACATAAATCTTGAGATAAATACTACACAGACCAGGGGCAGCCTTTAGTTCATTTACAGTGCAGAGCCTTAGAAGATTCCTTAAAACCCTGTTTTTACTGTAATTCGGCAGAATCACTTATGGTGGCGAAATTAATAAAAGGAGAAAAGGAAGATTTTCAATTCACAATCACTAGAGTCGACGGCACAGGCTCAGAGGGGTAATAGATGTCCATTTTTAGTTTAGTTTTAGTTATGTCATGTTCTGTAAATCATTTTCCCGATTATTTTATCGATATGATGTAGAACAAGTCGGATTACAAGATATATACACACACACTAATAGTGCTAATATTAATATTACTGAAATTTTTACTTCTACTCATGAAACTACATTTAGAGGTACAATTTTTTTAACCATTTCTGAAACAGAAACTCGTGCATGAAATAGAAGGAGCTATCCAAAAGAAATGGTTTTAAGCTAAATTTAAAAATTTATCTGCTACCTGCCAGACACTTTATGTTGTTGGGCAAATGATCAAAGATTTTTGTTGCTGAACAATGTACTCCTTTTTGAGCAACGGACAGCTTCAATAACGGATAGGAAAGGTCATTTTTCGTTCTAGTGTTTTAGGTATGAAAATAATTGTTCTTCGCAAATTGAGATGTCCACTGCACCCTACTTTGCTCAAAAACTGTTTGAGCCTCTTCTACTTCAGGTAACAAATCAGACTGAATGCTCACTGGAATCTGAAAAGTGATTTCTGGGGTTTTCTCCTTCTGACTACGACTTGTTTCCTGTTCCCAGCTCCAATTGTCTCTTCCCTCCTTCAGCCTGTCTAATTCAAAGTACACCATTTCTAGTTCAGCCTGAAGGGCACAAATCTTTTTTACCTGTTCCACGATTTTTTTGTCACGGCTACATAATCTACAACTCCATTGGCGAGCCTCATCTGGCACTGTAACAGCCTCCCAGCTACAATCTCCCCAGTGAAACACCAGCCCACAATCCTGACATTTCACTCCCGTGCTCACTAATCTACGGCAACAACCACATTTGTTACACATGGTGGCAGATTAAACAATACAAATTACATTACAAACATACAACACAAATACAAACAATACAAACTACACTACAAACAGTTCCTCTACACCAATTAATAATTAGCAAAAAGTAACTTAGGTTGCTGCGAGATGTGCGGAGAACTCCTGGACCTCAGGCGAATGTAGGAGCAGGCGAATATAAAAAGCCTGAAGTTAATTGCTGACATAGGTAATAGTGGAGGAAATCACGAAACGAGTAAGAAACTGAAGGGGCTCGATATTTTCTAACGGCCAGTTTGAACAGGCGCTACCACTGAATTATGTATAAATACTCTAATGGAAACAGAAACACCACTTAACGACTTTACTGCACGATATGGAAAATTAACTGTACGGAAGTTTAGAAACACAGAAAACACCAACCGAATGCAAACTACACGCTCACGATACTCTTCACAATATCAGCGGTAACCATCCCAGCTTTCATCAAGTTGTTTCTGGTTATCTTCACAAACTGTTTACTGTTTCTTGCTGTCTGACAGGTAGCTTAACAGTGAAACTACATTCTTCAAGAAGAGCTGAAAGTTTCTTGTTCGTGACCTGTAGGCTGCTAAGATTACAGTGTAGTTATTCTGCAGGAGCAACTTACAACCACGATCTTCCAGCTTCTTGTCTAAAACAAATATCATTCTTTTCACTACTGTAGCTCTTGTGCTGAACTGTAAGATACTAGGTGACTCCTCCTCCTCCACAATACAATAACTCTGCACGAGATAGATGACAGTTATTAATGAGTTCCATGCAACTATTCTACCCCTATGTTTATATGACGTTCAGACAGGCAGACAACGTGTACCTCATCAGAACTGTGTAAATATACTGAAGATAAGACAAGCTCTTATACATTATTTTTCCATCTCCTAATGTTTTGACCTAACAAACTCACTCTACTTCTAAGAACTTCGATATGCTCTGCTCCTACTGTGTTCTGATGTCTTCACAGACTGCCTGTCTGTTAGCTGACCACGACCTACAAAACGCGCCCCCTGGCTCCAGTAACTTCAGAGGGCTGTCCTTGTGTGGCTGTGGCCCTCCTTCAACACCTGCAAGCAGCTCTGCTGATCTGTGGCGCAACTTCTTGGTGATCGGCGATCATGTTATTCCGCTTGTTGTGGAAGAGGCTGATCATTCCACTGATCCACTCTCGTCCATAGCTCCTTTATCTTGCACGTGTTAGTTGCTGATTCCAGAGGTTGATCGTGCAAAATCCAAGGATGAATGCATCTTTCTTCCACAAACCATTTCATACAGACTTACGCCAGTTGTCGTGTACGTAGTAGTATTGTAAGCACTCACGAATTATGGAAGACTTACATTCCAGTTGCCATGTTTGCTGATTATGTGGTGGCTAACCATTTTAATGATTATCCTGCTAACTCACTTGATCATCCATTTCCTTCAGGGTGGTTTGGTATATTTCTTAATTGCATTATTTGCGTAGACTTGCAAGCTTGTTTAAGCAATTCACTCATAAAATTCGACCCTTGGTGACCGATTATGCCTCATGGTGATCCAAAATTTAGAATCCACTCTTTTACAAAAAGTTTAGCCATGGTCTTGGCACTCTGATCAGGTATTGCTATCAGTAAGAGGTTATCTGTAGAAGTGATCTAAAATGCTTGATATGTGCTCATTCCCATCCTTAGCCCCTTAATCTTAGGCAATGGTCTAACGACGTCGAGCTGTACTCTTCCAAATGGTTCACTAGTCTCTGGCAGTTCTTGTAATGGTGCCTTAGATTTTTCCCAATTACTTTGCGTGCTAAATGATTCACATTGTGAAACAAACACAAAAAGCCAGCTTTACGACGTATCACCAATATACCTCAGCTATTTTGATATTTGTTGCTTTTTTACTGCAGTGTTTAGCTAATAAAGCCGAAACCACATTGCTCTGTCATTATTTCTCCTTTCATGCTATCAGGAATAACTAGGCAGTTTCTTTTACTAGTGATTTTATGGAGCAATCCATTCTTTTCGACAAAACGTTGATAATTTTTCCATATTTTGTATTGCAGATCTTCCTCTTGATCTGGTCCTAACTCTTCCTTACAATTTATTGTCACATAAACACAATCCTTTAGGCTCATCACAACAGCATTGATGCATAGTCTAACAGGTCAGTGAATAACTTGTAACTGGAACTCACTCAGTCTCAAAGCCCACCTTCTTAGGCTGGGACTTGGGTTCTTTAAGCTCAATAACCATTTTAATGTGGCATGGTCTGTAATCACTGTAAATTTTCTTCCTGTCAAGAAACATCTCTTACGCATTAAACCAAAGCGCAAAACTCCTTTTCTGTTGTAGTATAATTACATTCTACTTTGTTTAATTGTCTGGAAGCAAATGATATTGGATGTTCAGGGCCATCAGTTTCTTGAGACAAAATAGCAACAACAGCGAAATGCAAAGTATCTGTTGAAAAAATTAAGGGTTTGCTGCAATCTAGGTAAGCTTACACTGGAGCTGTGGTTAAGAAAGTTTTTAATTCTTCCACTGTCTTCTTGCTTGCAGTCTACCTGGTAAATATGGTTCTTTTTTCAGCAACTGTGTCACTGTATATGTTTTAGTTGCATAACCACCAACGAAAGATTTATATAAATTCGCTATCCCCGGGAATGACTGTTGTTCCCTTAAATTCTGTAGTTCAGGAAAGTTTTTGAGAGCTCCAGTTAAATATGGATCAGCGCAGATGCTTCAGTGGTTGAAACATGTCGAAGGTATCCGCGTGACTTGGTGTAAAATGATATTTATCTATTGAAAAAGATAGATTTCAGTTTCTTACACGCTCAAAAACTGCTTGAAGTCTCTTAATATGTTGGTTTGTGTTTTCACCGAAAATAATTACATTGTCGAGGTATACGAGAGTTGGTATTGGAGTGAGCCCTCGACAAAAGGAATCCATTAGGAACTGGAAGGTAGTCGAAAAAGCACACGCAAGTATTTATACAGTCCCGTTGTTGTAACAAATGAAGTTCTCCCTTGATCATCTAGATGCACTGCCAGCTGATGATATCTGCTTGTTAGACCACAAACCAAAAAAAAATCCACATTTGCCCAAGTAATATGGGTTTTCTACCAGGTCTGGTAAAGGGTAAATGTGTGATGTGGTTACTGTATTGAGAGCGTGGTAATTCACACAAAAACGAAAGTGTGGTAATCCAGAAAGATATTTCTTTTTAACAATATGAACTGGTGAAATCCGGCGATTTGAGAATCTCTTGGTTCCGCAATTCCGGTTTCCAGTTGTCCATCACCATTTCTTCTACCAGCTCTCTTTAACTGAATGGTGTCCTGTAAGGTTTCTGAGGTGCTGTTGCTGCACTTACACTAGTAATACGATGACGAATCAGATAAGTGACAAATGAATTTGAACACTTTCGGAAAAGATCCGCATACTCCAACAAAATAGGCCTTAATACCTTCCGCTCTTCAACTGTCAAATGTTCTGTGTTTGCCAAATCTTGTTCTTTAGTTCGTTATAAATTTCGACTCCTTGTTGCAATTTTCAGTGCCACTACAAAAATCTGTCTTCGCAACTGCGACATTTGAAACTTCATTTCGGACCTGCATGACATCACTTTTACTTATGCTCTACACTGCGGAAACCTTCGTTCCTCGTGACAATACAACACGTACGTTGGTCATGTTGGGACTCCAGCTGTATTCTGTCTTACCACTGTAGCCACACCTACACGTACGCCGATATAACAGTGTATTTTGTCCAATTACTCACATTTATACGACCGCTCGGTCAATAACAGAGCCCTGATTATACATCACAGGTAAAGTTCAGATGGAGTCCACGATAAACATTTGGACCCCAAATCAACTGCTGTTTATTAAACTGCCCAGCCAAGTCAATATCAATCGCCTTCAAACTGCGATACACAGGTACACTGCGCCGCCAGCGACGACGGTAACCACGTCGCAGAGGCATTGCTGCAGGAGTGCGGACGCATAGCTCTGGGTGTCTCGCTGGGCTTGTACATCACAGGTAAAGTTCAGATGGAGTCCACGAAAAACATTTGGACCCCCAAACAATTGCTGTTTATTAAACTGCCCAGCCAAGCCAATATCAATCGCCTTCAAACTGCGATACACAGGTTCACTGCGCCGCCAGTGACGACGGTAGCCACGTCGCAGAGGCATTGCTCCGGCACGTTAACAAAAGTGAACGTAGCAAGCCAACGCCCAGCGAGACACCCAGAGCTATGCATCCGCACTCCTCGACGATCACAGAGCGGTCAATAACAGAGCTCTTCTTTGCGTCAGGGTGACTTGACCTCGACATAGATTGTTTTTCCTGCACCCTGGGGAATTTGCTGAGGCTGATAGATCTGTAGATCAACTTGGAGGGCTTAACTGATACGTCTGTCGAGATGATCGACCCTACGACGTCAGTGTTGCCACTCCTTTGAGTAAGATCTGAAAAACAATTTCACAGTTCGTAGTGTGTACGGCTAGTCTGACCCTCCTATCTGCAACAAATGCCTCCGCCTCATTATCGGACAAGAAATCATTCAAGTACACTGTCGTAGCGTGTTTCATCGTTGCAGTCAGCTGGGCAGGTCACCCGCAGTGGAAATATTTCAGACCTGACAGTCACAAATAGACCGGACTTGATCGACTATGTCAGGATGGAAACTTGAATTAGTGATCTTGATGTCATTAACGCGACTATGATAGCGAACGCTAATAAATCAGTCAAGAAGACTAGACGAGTGTTTCAATTAGATAGAGCAGATATAAAGTTGTTAACATCTCATTTTGACAATGAACTGACATCACTTAGTTCCAGTTAGATGGATGTAGGGGATTTAAATGCAAAATTTACGCAGATTGTAAATCGTGTGCCTAGTAAATGGATAATGAACGGAAAAGACTCACCATGATTTAATAATGAAATTCGGAAGATACTGAGGAAGCACAGGCTGCTGAACTTTCAGTTCGAAAGAGAACACACAAATGACAACAAGTGAAGGTTATTAGAGAATCGTGCGTCTGTGAAAAGATCTAAGCGCGAAGCATAAAACAACTACCACTGTCACAACTTAGCAAAAGATCTGGCAGAGAACCTGGGAAAATTCTGGTCCTCTTCAAAGTCCCTTGCTGACCAGTCTGGTGTGGCAGTTGAAGACAGCAAAACGAAAGCCAAAGTTTTAAATTTCGTGTTCAGTAGAGAAACGAAGAAAGATTTGAGAGCAAATAAATTACGCAAATAAATCACCAGGTCCAGTTAGAACATCAATTCGGTTTTACAGAGTACTCTGCAGCATTGGCCACTTACCTAGTCTGCATTTATTGTGAATCATTCGCCCAGCACAAAGTAACTGGAAAAAACTGCACGTGAGTCCAGTAATTAGGAAGGGTAAAAGAACTGACCTGCAAAATTACAGGCCAGTATCTCTAAATTCGGTTTGCTGCAGAATCCTTAAACATTTTCTCAGTTCGAATCTGTTAAACTTTTGCATTACTGCCAAATCTGATCAAGATGGCGGCGGTAGATGGTGTCATAGGTTCATATCCGCATCCCCTCCCCTTCCCCACTTGGAATTAGGCGGAAAACACTCATTCTGTGCTGTGCTGTTGGTTTGGAAAGACCTAAGGAATTTTGTTCTTTATTTGATCATTTTTGTGGTGTTATCCTGCTGGAATATACTTCTTAAATTTTTTTATTGTGTGCATGTGGTGTGTGTGTGTGTGTGTGTGTGTGTGTGTGTGTGTGTGTGTGTGTCATTTGACCTCGATATGTGGAGATCAAATCACCTAGTTGATGAGGGCAGGAAGCATTATCTGGCAACACCACATACAGTCACGTGATATACAAGCAAATAGCTGCTGAGAAAAACATAATGATGGGTGATAATAAGACAGCAGGCTATTACTGAAATGCATTGGAGCACACTCCTGCTGATCTACAAGTGAATAGCTGCTGGGAAATATATAAGGATGGATAATAATGTTAGAATAGCGACCCATTGTCCCAGTTCTACTATAAATCCCTCCCCCAATATAAAGGAGCCATGTGGTAACAGGTAAGTGATAGTACTCTTAAGTGCTACGCAGTGTGGCGAGCATCACAGTGGTAGCAGTAATGTGCTGAACTAACAATGGTTCTCCCCATAGCCAAACAGATGGGGTCGCAGTGAACCATCCTCTTCCACAGTCCCAGACCACCAATGCCTGTGTGAGGCCCCACCGTACAACGTAACAACAATGGAGGTATAAGGGTGACACAGTGGCTCAAGAGTCCCAGCACAGTCAGTGGAACACGTCGGCAGCAGCCGAGATCGTCCAACATCTCTCTGCAGAATAGAAAGAAGTGCAAGACTAAGTACCCCATGCCTAATAATGTTACATCTATAACTGTTACATCTGTGTCTGCAATTGCTATTCTTATTATGGCATGTAACATTCTTCTTTTTTCAGTGCTACAACCAGCATCTATAGAGGCGGTGCCCCCCAGCTTGTCAAGACCTGCAGCAGCACAACATACCAGCTTGTTGGGACCTGCAGCAACAGCAGTGACCTCGGGTAAGTGGGGTCCTATAGCAGAACTGGTCAGTATGTTGGAACAGGACAAAAATCTGCTATTGTCTGTGCAACTCCTGGATGAAGACAGCCAACAGCAGAGAACGTATATACCTGTCCACGAGTCTCAGAAATAACTGAAGGTTTTCAATTTCCACAGCCACAATATGAGCAGCATCGGTAGTGCACCGGGAGTCTCAAACAGAATGGTTCAGGGGAATACCAGACGTGTTGGTGGGCCACTTGTCTATAATTTCTGTTGGGATTTGTCTCAATATCCTATTGACTGCGTATACACAAATACCATCTCGGCTTGTTCCTGACAAGAATACCGGATTATTCAGTTGTTTACAGTATGTTGCGTCAATCATACAGCATAAAACACACAAGTAACGCATGGCATATGGTCAGGGGAAGTTTTATTCGTCAGCACCATTTCTGGACACGTGTTCATAGGACCTTTTTTCTTTCATTTCCAGTCATTATCCCATCCCTGCAGTTTCATGGTATTATTAATGTTCATGCTGTATAAAGGATGTGCAAGACACTCACATGACATTAATTTGAACATGAGTGCTATTGGAGCAGAAGTTAGAGAATAACAAAATATATGGAATGTTTGCATGGGACTTTGCCTATCGTGCTGCACATATGGGAACAGGTCTTAGCGGAGAGCGTCTGATTCCATAGAGATATAGCAAACATAGCTTAAACTATATCATCTGGGTTTGAAGAATATCACAGGTGTAGTAACTGCATACTGTATAGCCATACATGTATCAAAGTGGGAGAAATGTAAAATCATTTAAAACTCTTTCGAATGTGAGGTAAAAATTCATTTGTTTTTCATCCAGCATAAAAGTAATTTTACATTTTCAGAACCAGACGCAACACTATTCTATTCATATCCACACATCTCCTTGAGCCAATGGTCTTGAGTAGTTACATTCTTGTAGATTCCACTCATCCATGTAATCTTCTCCTTGCCTTTGAAGTAGACGATGGTATCCACACAGTCAAATAATCAAGGTGACACCACCATATGCTTACATGCCACCATTTCTTTCCATGACACAAATGTGTTTACCACATTACACTCCTCTGTGTTTTGGCAGACTTGACATTCTTGAAAAGCTTAGGTGATGTAATGCTTTCTGATAACGTCCCTATCCCAGTGGCATCTTCTGTGCTCATCATCAGAGAGCCATTGAACGTCTGCAATGATGTCCACACTTTGAGATGCCATTGTGAAATGCTGTGGGTACACACATAGATGTTCATTTATACAGCTCGTTGCAGAACGCTAGTGAGTGGGCAATAGTTAATCACATGGTCATGCAGAACTAGGGAATATGCTGCAGTACGTTGTGTGAAATACGCTGAAGAATCAAATTCAATTTGTATACATATTGCTTACGGTTTCAGTATCTCGTTCTATTTTGAGCAGTCTATTGCGATGTTTGGTGCCAACTCCTTGAATTTGCACTGACTGGGTGGACGTCCATCCACTTCAGCACCTTCATAGTATGAAATGCGGAATCTCACATATATGTCAAGTGCTAGACACTATACATTTTCTTTCCAATGTAGCAGTAAATTGTCAAACGAATAGAATTGTGAACTCAAGTAGACTTTTGTATTAGATAACTTGCAGTTGTCAAATGCTGTGGAATCATTTGTTACAGGAGGAGGAGGAGATTAGTGTTTAACGTCCCGTCGACAACGAGGTCATTAGAGACGGAGCGCAAGTTCGTGTGAGGGAAGGATGGGGAAGGAAATCGGTCGTGCCCTTTCAGAGGAACCATCCCGGCATTTGCCTGAAGCGATTTAGGGAAATCACGGAAAACCTAAATCAGGACGGCCGGAGACGGGATTGAACCGTCGTCCTCCCGAATGCGAGTCCAGTGTGCTAACCACTGCGCGACCTCGCTTGGTCCATTTGTTACACTGCCCCTTCTATCGGTCTGAAATGTAAGTGTAATGAATCTATGTGTGTACAATTGAACAGAGGTTTTAACAGCCCACGCTTGTCTGATCGATGTCGGTATCAAAAAGCTCCCTTGCACGGAACTTTAATGATATATAAAGACCAGTATTCAGAAATTATAAACGTTTCATGTGCTCCTCGTCTGCTACCGTGACTTGGGGAATTTTCTGTATTATTTCAATGAGATGATCTCGTTCTCTTCTTGGGTTCATTGAATGTATGAGTTTTTATCCATTACACTTCATTCCAGAATAGGTTCCCGTTTGGTATTTATAATAATTTACCACATGTCCTCACAGTAACATATAAGTATTTTTAGAGGTAATCATGCAGTACATCACTTGAAAATCTACATCTGCAGCTACATCTACATGTATACTCTGCAAATCACATTTAAGTGCCTGGCAGAGGGTTCATCGAACCACCTTCACAAGTCTCTATTATTCCAATCTCATGAAGTGCGCGGAAAGAACGAACACCTATATCTTTCCGTACGAGCTGTGATTTCCCTTATTTTATCGTTGTGATCGTTTCTCCCTAAGTAGGTCGGTGTCAAACAAATATTTTTGCATTCGGAGAAAGTTAGTGATTGGAATTTCGGGAGAAGATTCCATCGCAACGAAAAACAACTTCCTTTTAATGATTTCCAGCCAAATCCTGTATCATTTCTGTGACACTCTCTCCAATATTTCACGATAATACAGAGCGTGCTGCCTTTCTTTGAACTTTTTTGATGTACTCCGTCAGTCCTATCTGGTAAGGATCCCATACCGCGCAGCAGCATTCTAAAAGAGGATGGGCAAGTGTAGTGTAAGTGGTCTCCTTAGTAGCTCTGTTACATTTTCTAAGAGTCCTGCCAATTAAACGCAGGCTTTGGTTAGCCTTCCCCACAACGTTTTCTATGTGTTCCTTCCAATTTAAGTTGTTTGTAATTGTAATACCTAGGTATTTAGTTCAATTTACGGCTTTTACATTCGACTGATTTATCGTGTAACCGAGTTTAACGAGTTACTTTTAGCACTCGTGTGGATGATCTCACACTTTTCGCTATTTAGGGTCAATTGCCACTTTTCGCACCATTCAGATATTTTTTCTAAATCGTTTTGCAGTTTGTTTTGATATTCTGGTGACTTTATTAGTCGATAAACGACAGCGTCATCTGCAAACAACCGAAAACCGAAGACAGCTGCTCACATTGTCTCCCAAATCGTTTATATAGATAAAGAACAGCAAAGGGCGTATAACACTGGCTTGGGGAAAGCCAGAAATCACTTCTGTTTTACTCGATAACTTTCCTTCAATTACTACGAACTGTAACCTCTCTGAAAGGAAATCACAAATCCGGTCACATTACTGAGACGATATTCCATAAGCACGCAATTTCACTGCGAGCCGCTTGTGGTACAGTGCCAAAAGCCTTCCGGAAATCCAAAACTACGGAATCGATCTCAAATCCCTTGTCAATAGCACTCAACACTTCGTGTGAATAAAGAGCTAGTTGTGTTTCACAGGAACGATGTTTTCTAAACCCATGCTGACAGTGTGTCAATAGACCGTTTTCTTCGATATCATCCATAATGTTCGAACACAATATATATTCTAAAACCCTACTGAATGTCGACGTTAACGATATGGGCCTTTAATTTAGCGGATTACTCCTACTACCTCTCTTGAATATTGGTGTGACTTGTGCAACTTTCCAGTCTTTGGGCACAGATCTTTCGTCGAGCGAATGGTTGTATATGATTGTTAAGTATGGAGTTAATACAACAGCATACTCCAATAGGAATCTAATTCGTATACAGTCTGGACCAGAAAACTTGCTTTTATTAAATGATTTAAGTTGCTTCACTACTCCGAGGGGATATGGAACCACCTTCCCATTTCTATCCTTCCCATTACTATGTGCAGATTTTAGTGTCTACTTTCGTTTTATGCAAATTAAGTGCAGACCTTAATTACAAATTTTACTATGTGTAGATCTTAGTCTCTACTTTCGGTTTTATGCCAATTGTTAATCAAATCCTAATTATGTATTTTCTAGTGTGACAGAATTATTGATATTCATTTTAGTGGAATTATTGATATTAATTTTAGTGGTTAAATCGTTAATCTTCCATTTCCAAAGATGTTAATGTTATGTAAATTGTTTGCTCTTTGGGGTAGATGTGTTTTGGAGGGAAGTTGGAACGGCAATAGAATGCACGTGGTGGGTGTTGATGGAACGATTGAACAATGAAAATGTTTTGTATTTTTCGTGAATAAACATCTATGACTCAATAATTCTGCAGTTTATTATTGCAACATACACATATAGGAAGACCAGCTGCAGTAAGACCAAGGATTCTCTTTCCTAGAGGAGAAACCTACATCCAAAGCAATTTAGGTTAAGTATTCCTTAACCAGCAACAAAGAACCATGTGCTTAATTCGGTAAGTGCCGATATTACTATTCGATGCAATCTTTAACATCTCTAGTAACTGGAATGATTCCCAAAGTAGTGGTAACATTTCAATACGGTGGAGGAGCTGGGATTGCACAGAGCTGGTCTTTAATATGTTCATATGTGTGCAGTTAATAGTGAGTGTTGCCATGAACAAAACTGGAGCAAGGATTTGCGGATAAAATAATGTGGTAAGTGATGGGTGACCAAATCATCGCTGGACTGCCATACAAAAGATGAGTACGATAATTTGCAGTAACTTTCTCTTCAATTCCTTTTGTAGTGTTTGCGAGTGACTATATTGTAGGCAGACTAATGTGTGAAGTGCGTGTGATGAAGTTCCAGGTTAGGATTAGCTGTTGTGTATACTGTGCCTTACTATAACAATCACCATGTCTAGTTCTGAGAGTTAGACGTTACAGGAGAAACATCTACTCCACCACAACAAATCCACATATCGACACCAAACCGGCAGCAATCGTCGGAAAGCTCGCCATTTTTGTGGTCTGGACCAAGAGAACAAGCGTCTGGTTTACTAGCAAACTTAGCAGAACTGTTAAAACAAAATAACAATGATCTGCAACAAGCTTTACAAAAGGACATTAAAGACCTGAAAGAGAATATTGATAGCAAATTTTAAGGTTTAAGTCATACTATTGACAACCTGAATGAATCTGTTAGAACAATTAAGCAAGATATTAAAGACACTAATGAATGTGTAGCAGGCACTCTGTTAGAAATCAGTCAGCTGTGCGAATCTACTGCCTTAGATCTTCAAACAGTTAATGAGAGGCTGAAAAATGTAGAATCCCATGTTAAGAATACTGAGGATACTATTTGCAAAGAACTCGATAGATTCAATGTAGAGTTTAAGGTCATGAATCAATACATCGAGCAAGAAAGCGCCTTTATTGAGGAGAAACTAAAACAGAATGATAATCAAATGCAGGAACATTTTTCAAATGTTGACTATAAAATAAATATTGTTTCAGACGATATTCAAATTTTCGAATCTCGTCTGAGCAATGTAGAATCGGCTATGGTGCACCAAGTTAACAGTAGCTTTGTACCATCCTACAACTTATTGCTTAAGTATTATCCTGGGGACTTTAAGATGCACCCAGTTGATTTTATTTGTCAATGTAGGGATAGATTTCCTCCTGGTATGTCTGACTCAGCTAAGATAAAATTAGCAAAACGGTTTCTTGATAGCGAAGCTTTGTCTTGGGCCAATCAGCATATTGAATCTGAAATTACATTCAATTAGTCTGAGAAGTTATTCTTGAACAAATTCCGGTCGGCAGGCAAACAGGCAGGTATTAAAATTGCATTTTTAAATGGTAGCCATTACAGGCCTGCTGTAACATATCAATGAAGGAATTCTGTGAAAAACAGCTGCATAAGCTTGCTCAGCTCGACAAAGCACTAAATGATTTAATACTCATAGATGCTTTAAGAAGACGTTTGCCCAGAAGAGCTCAATGGGGTCTAGCCTGCGGTCCTGATGACTCAATTGATTATTTCTTAAGGCATGTTGATAAATTAGGGAAAGCTTTAGATGAGGAACACACATACAAAAATCCACACAACACAAATGGTAACCAGAGTGGTGGTTCTGATAATCATAATGAACAGACCTTTCACAATAGACACAGAAGGAAATATCACAGCAACCAAAATAATTGGAATGGTAATAGGAACAATAACCACAGCTCCCACAACCAGGAAAACCAACAATTCCTTCACTTGAGGCCTGTCAAGTGGGGGAAACTAATAGAATTTATGACCAAGCAGCTCTGAATACGTATGCAGAAGTATCAAATAATTGTAAGTATGAGTACCCAGTAAATTTAACTGTTGTTAAAAGTAAGTTTTGGAACATGTACCTATAGGAAATGTATGGTGGAAAGAAAAGTATTGTACCAGAATATGAACTGGAGGAGGGTGTCTTAACAAGTTTATTTTCTGATTGCTCTGCTTGTAGTGATTTCTATGGGACAGCTTATATTATGTGTTCTAAACATGAAAAGTCTGAAACCCATGGTCATGAAGGTAGGAGGGCTTGTCCTGACTCTATTTTGCTGGAAATGGGTGACACTCAAGAAAGGGGTGGCAACACAATTATTCTGTTGAAAATGCAGTGATCGAAACAATAGATTTGAGTGATCTGGATGGAATGGTACACTTAGAAATATTCAATAATAACCATACCAATCATTCAGTGCAGGAAAGCCAACTAATCCCCATTGATATTAGTGACATTGTAGCAAACCAGGACATAAGTAGTCAACATACTGAAACTGACAGTAGAATTAAGGGACACTTCAGAAACTGTAGGGAGGTTGCACCAGATAATATGAATGATCTTCAACTTGATGTGAACAGTCAGTTGAATAATCACGCAAATCCTCTCTGTAATTGTGAATCAAATCAATTAAGTGAAGATGTTCTTAACACAGAGATAACCATTCATCCTATACAAATGTCTAACAATAGTGTGAATCAGTTATGTGACTTAGACTTTAAGGAGGTTGAGAGTGATTTATTGAGAGAAGATTATGTTGCAGAACAGCATAATTTTGTGGGTTGCCCATACATAGAGATATCGGTTGGTGACTGGACAGGTTTAATTGACACTGGCAGTGCAATTTCAATCATATCTGAGTAATTTAGAGACGGAGTACAGAATAATCCTGACTACATTGAGTTTTCTACCTCTGGAGTTAAAATTAAAGGTGCAACTGGTAAGTACAACAAAGTAATTAATAAACAAGCATTAATTACCTTCCATATAGGAAAGATTGTGTTTGAGCAAGATTGCCTGATTGTTGGTGATCTCAACAAGGAGCTACTCCTGGGAATGGATTGGATCCTAAAGAATAATATATCTTTTGACTGGGTTAATTCAAAGGTCTGGTACGGAACTTATCATTGTGAGAGTGAAGTTCAAATTTCTGGTCATACTAAGCTAACAAAGTGTGTGGCTATGAGATAGAAGTAAAGAAACGAGTTCTAGATGATGATCTTACAGGTGTTGATGTTACTGTTAAAGACTTTTATCATTTGGTTAGTGATAAGCTCAATGAGGCTGATAGGCTTACTGAATATGAAAAACCTGAACTTCAAAGTGTATTGAGAGAGTTTGAAGATATCTTCAGTGATTCAAGCAGCATCAGCTATTCTTCATAAGACCATACTTAGTACCTATATGTGAGAAACAAATTATGGAGAGGGAACTCCTAAAGTTACAAGAGTGGGGATCTATTGAAAGAAGTATAAGCCAGTAAAACAATCCTCTAGTTGTCATGTCCAAAAAAGATGGTGGAGTCACGCTTGTACTTGATTCCAGACATCTAAACAAATATTTGGAAAGGGAGACAGATCACTCGGAGTCAGTGGAAGAATTATTAAATAAATTCCATGGTGCCAGCTATTTTACTAGTTAGGATCTGACATCAGGCTTCCATCAGATCACTCTCGACACGAGTTCCAGAAAATACACCGGCTGTTTATTCTCTGGAAAAAGTTACCAGTACTGTGTAGTTCCTTTTGGTCTCAACGTGTCAGTTGCAGAATTTATAAGAGCCTTGGATTTAATGTTAGGTAATTATATACTATGGAAGCTGGTTACTTATGTTGATGACACCCTTGTTACGAGTAATTCATGGAATGAGCATATCAAGACAATTAAGTAGATAGCAATGAAATTCAGAAAAGGAGGTATGACCCTCAAATTGGCTAAATGTAGATTTGGGGTGAAATCTTTGAACTTCTTGGGTCACACCATCAGTGAGGAAGGAATTCTGCCTGATGCACATAAAATATTAAATTAAAGCTATTGCCAATTTTCCCAGACCCAGAAATAAAAAGGAATTAAGATCCTTCTATGGATTATGTAACTTATACCGTAAATACATAAGATCACAAGACCTGAATGAACCATGTTTACTTCATTTATTGAAAAAGAACGCGTTATGGGAATGGTCCACAGAATGCCAAACAGTTTTTGATGAGATCAAAACACAGCTTTGCAATAGTCAGATTCTATATAGACCTGATCTTTTCTTACCATTTTGCCTTACAACAGATAGTTTTGATTATGGACTTGGTGCCTATATTTTTCAGCAGGAAGAGGTTGATGGTCAGATGTAACAATGTGCAATAAGTGTGGCAAGCAGGAGTTTACTAAAACACGAAAGGAATTACACTGTCACTGAGAAAGAATTGCTCACAATTTTGTGAGGTTTCAAGAAATTTAGGAACTATCTCACTGGATATAAAGTCATTGTATTCTCTGATCACAAAGTTCTTAGCTATTTACAGGAATGTAAGCTGTACCATCACCATATCACTTGCAGGGCATTATTTCCTCAGCAGTTCGATTACACTATTTCCCACATCAAAGGTGAGCAATATGGTGTTGCTGATGCCTTATCTAGGTTGCCAGTTGGTAATGATCATGAGAATGTTGATATTCAGGAGGACAAGAACTTTAGAATTATGTTTATTAAGGGAGTGAAGTGTGAGAGACAAATTAGAAAAATTTGTGAAGAATTACAGAGGCACCAAAACCAATATTAGGACTCGAAATTAGTGAAAAGCTTGCTTGGTAAGAAGGGGGAGGGTAAAGTTGGACAGTATTGCCAGGTGCACATGGGTATTTTGTACAGGAGACACAGACCAGACTCTGATAACTGGAAGCTGTTGGCCCAAACAACACATAGACTTACTCATTAAGTTTATACATGAGAGTTTTCAGTAGTGTGGTAATATGAAATACACCCAAAAGCTACAAGAAAATGTTTATTATAATAATATAGCCAGGAGAGTAAAGTGTAGGCTAGCTTCTTGTGATAGATGCCAGAGAGTAAAGGTAACAAACCAGTGCCATAAAGGTTTTTTAAATAGCATTATATGCAAAGGTAAATCTGAGTTAGTTGAGGTTGACTTCTTTGGACAATTACCTTGTTTCAAGGGATGATACAGTTACATCTTTGTTGTGGTTGATTTTGTTTAGTAAATTAGTTAAGTTGTACCCATTGAAAAAGGCTACCAGTATTAAATCACACAGTGTTTTGGAAATGATTATTTCACCAATGCTGTTAAACCTAAAGCTGTATTGTCTGACAATGGACGCCAGTTCGTCTCACATGTATGGAAACAGTTTATGACTGATCAGAACATCAAATATATTTGCATTTCCGTTTACTCACCATCTTGCAATCCTACTGAAAGATACATGCATGAGATTGGTTGACTTTGTAGGATTTACTGTTCCAAAGATCATTAAAATTGGTACTCATATGTAACACAAGTTGAGGATATTCTCAACCATCTGCAACACACAACAATTGGATTTTCTCCTTACAAGATACATTACAATAAGAAACCAACTAATTTATTGTATGAACTAGTAAAGTTTCCCAAGTGTTCTGAGTTGTCTCCTGATAAGAGACAAGACATTGTGAGGAGAAATATGGAGATGTTAAGGCATGACGAAAGTATTAAGGTGATTCAGTACAAAGTTGGTGACCTATTGTTAACAAGAAGTTATGAGATATCAAAAGCTATAAATAAGGAGATCAAAAAGTTTTTTGATATTTATATAGGTCCTTTTGAAATTAGTGAAGTGCCACATCCCATTGTGTACAGACTCATCTATCCTAGATCCAGGAAATTGTTTGGATTGAGAAACATGGTGCAGCTTAGTCCATATGTATCATAAAGTTACACTTAGGTACCACATCACTCATAAACAGATTTACACATTTGATCTTTTTGTTGTTTTTTGCATACATTTTAAAGTGGTGAATTTTGTCTTTTGAAAACTTGTGAGGGATGCATTTGAAAAGTTCTTTTCGGTACTGTGACAAATTAGATTGAGAATTTGAGAATGTAGATTGATGGAGAAAGCGTTTTACATTTATACATCAGCTTATGATATTTGACAATCCTACCAGGAATTGTTTTTCAACACCTTCATGATTCTATGCTTGCTTGAACACGCTGCTTTATAGTGAAGATGAGTTGTTGAGCATTACGTGTTCCATGCATATTTTGGCATATACTACAGTTATTTGGTTATATTAAGAAGGGATTATCTTACTTATGCCTTGGTTTTATGAATATTGTTGCTACTCGATCCCAGGGGACAGCAACAGATAGGGGAGATTGAGGTGATATTGGTTGATATCACTTGATTTCTTTTTTTTTACTTGTTAGGGCTGGTTCATTTGTGTGTGTGTGTGTGTGTGTGTGTGTGTGTGTGTGTGTGTGTGTGTGTGTGTGTGTGTGTATTCTTTCGAATTTTGTTTGTCATGGTATGTCAACAAATTGCATCTTGTTTTACCCTTATCAACAGGCTGGGGGGTGATTTTAACTTAAGGATTCATGTGTTTAGGTTAGATAATTTTAACTTTACTTAATACATATGAGAGATGATATGAGGTGGAAGAGATGATTTCCTTAAAGGAACGAGTTCAACACTACTGAGATTGGGAAAAAATACACCTTTACTTAGACTGTGCAATTAGCACAAACATGCCATGGTATTATAGATTTTAACACATGATGGGAACAATGTTGTGGATATTGATTCTAAATACACACTCACACGAACTACATTGATTATAGTAAACTCACATGTATGCTATCCATGCCGTTTACACAAACAGTATGCTGAGATGAGTTGAGCACGCTATTTAGATTCAGAGTGTTGAGATTATCTTGGCTTAGCTATTTGATACCATACCTGGATTTGACTTCTCCATAATTACTGAGGGTAACATATCAGAATGAGAACTATCCTACGATGATTTTTCTAATTTGTATTTTGTACCATTTTCATTTATCTTTTTTAGTGTATTTTGTATATATAGCTGGAGTTGGCTTAAAAGTAGTCTGACTGATTTCGTGCCAAAACTAAAAACATTATGCAAATTTGAAGAAACGTTCATTACACTTGAGAGACAATATGTGATAAATAGATAACATGTAATTGTTAAGATAAAAGGAGACAGATTTTAATGATTGTGCATGCAATATATTCAACTGGAATAGAACATGACAAAACTAGTTTCAGGAACCGAAAAGTCAGTAATATACCTGAGGCTAGCTAATATAAAGGTCCAAATTTGAGAGCTGACACCTCTCTGCAAGAGACCTTGTCTCTGACAAAATTGAATTTATGAAAAAAAAAGAGAACCTCTGTACATAAATTATAATTGTAGCTCATGCTTACTATCTTCTGTTACATTAATTGTAGTTAATTTTCCAATGTTTAACTTGTTTGATAAAATGTTTCATTGCCTCACACAAATGTATGGAAAACTTAATTGCATTGTGTTATGACAGTTTCGTTATAGAATTGTAGAAGGAACGTTTTGATGCCACTTTACTAGTTTCATGCAACTTTTGCATTTTGGTTTCTTTTCTTCAGGTGCTTAACACCATTTAATATAGTTTCGTAATTTATGTTGGTAATTGTGTTTCACACATGACTCTCATCTACTTTATATATTACTTTAATTGGTGCATCACAGCATTTAAAACTTTTATGTATGATTTTGTGCTCATACACTTGTTTTTCTACATTAATAGTACCTTAACACCATTTTAAAATTCTTTTTATGATTTATGCTTGAAAATGTGCTGCACACAATTCAATCCGCATTTTGAAAGTTTTTTATGTAGGGTTTAAACTCATTGACCCATGTTCGTCTACCACTGGTGCTGGAATTTTGCTTACTTTTCCTAATTTCAGATGCAATTCACCTGCTGGTTGTAGAAGAGTTTCCCACTAACTGACGTTAGTAAAAACTCTTTGGGAGTCTTGAAATGGGACCACCTTCCCATGTATATCCTTCCCATTACTATGTGCAGATCTTAGGGTCTGCTATAGTTCTTATGCAAATTATGTGCAGATCTTAGTTATGCATTTTACTATGTGCAGATCTTAATGCCCACTTTCGTTTTATGCCAACTGTTAATCAAATTTTAATTATGCGTTTTCTAGTGTGACAGAAATATTGAGATTAATTTTAGTGGAATTATTGATATTAATTTTAGTGGTTAAATCATTAATCTTCCATTTCCAAAGATGTTAATGTTTTGTAAATTGTTTGCTCTTTGGGGGAGATGTTTTTTGGAGGGAAGTTGGAACGGCAGTAGAATGCACGTGGTGGGTGTTGATACAACCATTAAACAATGAAATTGTTTTGTATTGTTCATGAATAAACATCGATGACTCAAATATCGATATTAATTGGAACGCTTCCCAAGGTAGCGGGAACGTTTCAGAGGATATTTACTTCTACGTTGCTAATGTTATCAGCTGTTCTCGACTCGAATTCTGGAAGATTTACTTCGTCTTCTTTTGTGAAGGCCTTTCGGAAGGCAGTGTTTAGTAACTCTGCTTTGGCAGCACTGTCTTCGATTGTATCTCCATTGCTATCTCGCAGAGAAGGCATTTATTGTTTCTTGCCACTAAAATACTTCTCATACGACCAGAATCTCTTTGGATTTTCTGCCAGGTTTCGAGACAAAGTTTCGTTGTGGAAACTGTTATAGGCATCTAGCATTGAAGTCCACGGTAAATTTTGAGCTTCTGTGAAAGATCGCCAATCTAGGGGATTTTGCGTCTGTTTAAATTTGGAATGTTTGTTTCATTGTTTCTGCAACACTGCTCTAACCCGTTTTGTGTACCAGGGCGGATCAGCTTCATTGTTTGTTAATTTATTTGGTACAAATCTCTCAATTGCTGCCAATACTATTTCTTTTAATTTCAGGCAAATCTGGTATTCGTATTATTAATTTGGAATGAGTGAAGTTTGTCTCTCAGGAGGGTGTCAAGTGAATTTTTATCTGCTTTTTTGAATAGGTATATTTTTCGCTTATTTTTCGAGGATTTGGGGATTACAACATTCAATCTCCCTACAACAACCCTGTGCTCACTAATCCCTGAATCGGTTTTGATGCTCGTTATTAACTCAGGATTATTTGTTGCTAAGAGGTCAAGTACGTTTTCACAACCATTTACCATTCGTGTGTAGCCACCTCCTGCGTATAGTGGACACCTGACCTAGTCAGTGGAACCCAAAACCCATCCACTCTTTGGCGCAAGTCGAGAAATGTGCAGCCAACACAGTCACAGAACCGTCTGAGCCTCTGATTCAGACATTCCTCTTGGCTCTGTACCAGAGGTCCGCAATCGGTCCGGTTCTTTTAGCCACTGGCTCATCTGTGAAACCATCCTGCGTTTTCTAAGCATTTCAAATGTGAGGTCGATGCAACGACATATGTTTTAAGGGTTGATGCTATGCCTACTTTACGTGTACAGTCAATCTTACGCCCCTTAAGTTCATATCATATCTTATCTCCTGAAACAGGAATACTAAATTGTTATGTGTAAGTTTTGGTCTCCCCCCGCCCCCCCCCCCCCCCCCAAGAACCATAGACCTCGTCATGGGTGGGGAGGCTAGTGTGCCTCAGTGGTACAGATAGCCGTACTGTAGGTGCAACCACAATTGAGGGGTATCTGTTGAGAGGCAAGACAAACATGTGGTTCCAGAGAGGGGCAGCAACCTTTTCAGTATTTGCAGGGGCATCAGTCCAGATGATTGACTTGTCTGCTCTTGTAATATTAACCAAACCAGCCTTACTGTGCTGGTACTGCGAACAGCTGAAATCAAGGGAAAACTACAGCTGTATTTTTTCCCAAGGGCATCCAATTTTGCTGTATGCTTAAATGATGATGGCGTTCTCTTGGGTAAAATATTCCAGAGGTAAAATACTCCCCCATTTGGATCTCTGGGCGTGGACTAGTCAGGAGGATGTCATTATCAGGAGAAACTGGCGTTCTACGGATTGTAGTGTGCAATGTTAGATGCCTTAATCAGGCAGGTAGGTTTGAAAACTTAAAAAGGGAAATGGTTATGTTAAAGTTCGATGTAGTGGGAATTAGAGAAGTTTGGTGGCAGGAGGAAGAAGACTTTTGTCAGGTGACTGCAGGGATATAAATACAAAATCAAACATGGGTAATGCAGGAGTAGGTTTCATAAATAACAAAAAATAGGAGTGCATGTGAGCTATTATGAACAGCATAGTGAATGCATTATTGTAGCCAAGAGAGACACAAAGCCCATGCGTACTACAGCAGTGCAAGTTTATATGCAAACTAGCTGCACAGATGATGAATAGATTGAAGATTTGTATGATGAGATAAAATAAATCATTCAAATAGTGAGGGAAGACGAATATTTAATAGTCATGGGGTAATGGAATTCGACAGTAGGAAAAGGAAGAGAAGGTGAACTAGAAGGTGAATATGGAAGGGGTAAGGAACGAAAGAAGAATCCACCTCGTAGAATTTTGCACAGAGTATAAATTAGTCATAAAAACACTTGGTTTAAGAAACATCAAAGAAGGTTCTATATGTGGAAGAGGCCTGGGGACACTGGAAGGTTTCAGATAGATTATATAATGGTAAGACAGAGATTTAGGAAGCAGGTTTTAAATTGTAAGACATTTACAGGGCCAGATGTGAGCTCTGACCACAAATTATTGCTTATGAATTGTGGACTAAAACTGCGGAAACGGCAAAACGATAGGAATTTGAGACGATGGGACCTGGATAAACTGAAAGAACCAGAGGTTGTAAAGAGTTTCAGATAGAGCATTAGGAAACGATTGACAAGAATGGGGGAAAGAAATATAGTAGAAGAAGAATAGGTAGCTTTGAGTGATGAAATAGTGAAGACAGCAGAGGATCAAGCAGGTAAAAAGACAAGGGCTAGTAGAACTCCTTGGGTAACAGAAAGGATATTGAATTTAATTATGAGAAAATATAAAAATGCAGTAAATGAAGCAGGCAAAAAGGAATACAAATGTCTCAAAAATGAGATCGACAGGAAGTGCAAAATTGCTAACCAGGGATGGCTACAGGACAAGTGTAAGGATGTAGGGGCATATATCACCAGGGGTAAGACAGATACTGCTTACAGGAAAATTAAGGGATCTTTACACAAAGGAGAACCACTTGTATGAATATCAAGAGCTCAGATGGAAAACCTGTTCTAAGCAAAGAAGGGAAAACAGAAAGGTGGAAGGAGTATATAGGGGGTCTATGCAAGGGGATGTACTGGAGGGCAATATTATGGAAATGGAAGAGGACGTAGATGAAGATGTAATGGAAGATATGATACTGTGTGGCGAGTTTGACAAAGCACCAGAAGACCTGAGTCGAAGCAAGACCCTGGGAGTAGACAACATTCCATGAGAACTACCGACAGCCTTGTGAGACCCAGCCCAGCTAGTGGGCAAGATGTATGAGACATGCGAAATAGCCTCAGACCTCAAGAAGAACATAATAATTCCAATTCCAAAGAAAGCAGTTGCTGACAGGTGCGAAAATTACCGAACTATCAATTTATTAATTCACGGCTGCAAAATACTAACAAGAATTCTTTGCAGACAAATGGAAAAACTGGTAGAAGCCGACCTTGGGGAAGATAAGTTGGGATTCCATATAAATGTTGCAACATGTGAGGCAATACTGACCCTACGACTTATCTTAGAAGATCGATCATGGAAATGCGAACGTACGTTTGTAGCATTTGTAGACATAGAGAAGCTTTTGAAAATGTTGACTTGAATACTCTTTCAAATTCTGAAGGTGGCAAAAACCAGATGGCGGTTATAAGAGTTGAGGGGCATGAAAGGGAAGCAGTGGTTGGGAAAGGAGTAAGACCGGGTTGTAGTCTATCCCCAATACTATTCAGTATGTGTATTGAGCAGACAGTAAAGGAAACAAAAGAAAAATTAGGAGTGAGAATTAAAATCCATCAAGAAGAAATTAAAACTTTGAGGTTTGGCGATGACACTGTAATTCTGTCAGGGACAGCAAAGAACCTGGAAGAGAGGTAGAACAGAATGGACAGTGTCTTGAAAGAAGGATGTAAGATGAACATCTACAAAATCAAAACGAGGATAATGGAATGTAGTCGAATTAAATCAGATGGTGCTGAGGGAATTAGATTAGGAAATGAGATACTTAAAGTAGTAAACGAGTTTTGCTATTTGGAGAGCAAAATAACTGATGGTGACGAAGAAGAGGTGATATAAAATGTACACTGACAATGGCAAGGAGAGCGTTGATAAAGAAGAGAAATTTGCTAACATCGAGTATAGACTTAAGTGTCAGGAAGTATTTTCTGCAAGTATTTGTATGGAGTGTGCCATGTATGGAAGTGAAACATTGACAATAAATAGTTTAGACAAGAAAAGAATAGAGGCTTTCGAAATGTAGTGCTACAGAAGAATGCTGAAGATTAGATGGCTAGATCATGTAACTAATGAGGCAGTACTGAATAGAATTGTGGAGAATAGTGGTTTGTAGCACAATTTGACCAGAAGAAGGGGTTGGTAGGACATGTTCTGAGGCATCAAGGTATCACTAATTTAGTACTGAAGGGCTACGTGGGGGGGGGGGGGGTAAAAATCGTAGTGGGAGACCAAGAGATGAATACACTAAGCAGATTAAGAAGGATGTAGGTTGCAGTAGGTACTGGGAGATGAAGAAGCTTGCACAGGATAGAGTA
The DNA here is from genome assembly GCF_023898315.1 of Schistocerca nitens. Classification (NCBI taxonomy): domain Eukaryota; kingdom Metazoa; phylum Arthropoda; class Insecta; order Orthoptera; family Acrididae; genus Schistocerca; species Schistocerca nitens. The sequence goes on from NC_064624.1 coordinate 26,308,868, forward strand.
GCATAAAGAGCTGAATCGAACCAGTCTGCGGGCAGAAGACCACAACAACAACAATTTTCGATGCCATTGTAATAGAACCATCATTTTCCTAAATGCTCCATCCAGATATATAAATCTCTTGTTCAGAAAGGTTAAAGCGTTTTGGTGATTGGTTAGCGATCCTAATTTCATCGTTCTTGTTAAATGTAGCTGAAACATAAAATTTGTATGAGAAGTATTCCTGCTGTATAAATCCTTCCTCACATTCTACAGGAACTGTAATAATGAACAGCGTCATTACAGGGTTTCAGTCCTACTGATTTGAGAAACTCACAATTTACACGAGTTATTATCTTGTGGTTCTTCATCCAAATGCCATGCAGTTGGTTGTATGTGCTGTTTTTGTACCTTACTCCCATCCTGTACAAGACGTTGTAGTACTATGATTTCCTCACCATCAAAGTCAACAAGTTAATTATTATGGTCCACAATACACAGCTCCAGATAGTCCAATGTCTGAACCGTCGCTGGATGGTAGTCAGCATTGGTGGGGGATCTTAACAATCTTCTAACCCAGTCCAACCATTGGTGAGAATCCGTAAATTGTGTGAATCAATCAGTCATTGAGGTAGGAAACCGTTGCAATGTTACACTCAATACGGATCTGAAAAGGACTAAAGCTATTGTGATTGCACCTTGCTCAATCTCCTTTGCAGACAGTTTTAAAACTTCATTTAAATCATTAATATGCTATGCACCAAGTTCTGTTATCACAGTTTCTTTTTTACTATTAATTTCCAGATCAGTTTATTATTAGGCTTTGTGATATTTGGGATGCTGTCGTATGTCTACAGCCCAATCAGTGCAATACTGCAATCTCCGACGCTTAAATCAGTTGGTGGGAAGTAATTCGCATGTAATACTGACGATCAATCTTTTAAAGTGAGAGTATACAGCATTGCATCTGCACCTCAATTGGTGAATGGATGCTTAATTCATCTCTTTATACACCCCCCTTCATAAACATCAGGAGAATTGTGACGCACAGATGACCACTCAAGAGAGTATCAAAGTCTTGATAGCGCAGAAAACTATAGAACACATGTTTTCTGCTTGTGAAGTATCATGGAAATTCTTCACCAAATGAGTCGAAATGGCAGAAGTTATCTGTATTTTTTAACATACGCTAACCAGTGGATTCCAGGTCCTCCAGAAACATCTAAATCCGACATTACACATTTTCAGGACCTCCACCTGGTCTTTGGTAATGTATCCCACATAAATAACCTGCGGAACCTTGGAGCAACTAATTTATCTCTAACAAACTTAAGCAGATCTCTATAGGTGTGCACTCTATTTCGCAGAGTGGCTTTTCCCGGCGATCTGTTGACATTTTGAAAAAACGGGACTTGTGCCGGATTTTCGCGTCGTTCTCGCATGATATTTCAACAGCGCAACTCGCTATCTTCTTCAGGTGCTACCCAAGAATTGTCCCTAGGCGGATCGAGTCCAGTATTTATGCCGATAAGGTGCTTGGCGCTCCCTAGTCGCTCCGTGCCGCATCGGGTGTTCCCTCCGCGGTCCGCGCCCGCCAGACGCAGCTCCAATGGGCCTCTCTGGTCGCTAATGCCCCCACTGCCGTCCGCACCCTGCTCAGCCGCTGTCTGGGGTCTCGGTCGTCATCTGTAGTGTCTGGTGCCCTGTATCCTGTCTGTTTCCTTCGTCTCCATCTCTATTACTTGCTGGGCGCTTTGTGTCTGGTCCGTGCCATGTCGCGTGTTTCGTTCGCTGTCCGCGCCCGGCAGGCCCGGTTCCTATGGTCCCCTCAGGTCGCTGGTGTTCTGACCGCTGTCAGTGCCCGACTTGGACGTCCTATAGGGTCTTGGTCGTCATCTCGGGAGTCTCCGGATAGATCTGCAAGGACTGGTGCCTTGTCTCGTGGATGTTTTCTCGGTCCCTACTCCTGTTTCTTGTGAAATCTCGATGTGTTTTGCGTTGGCCTTTCAGGAGTTCAAGAGCTGGATCTCAGGCCATGCTGAGCTGATATCCAGTGTCACGTGATCTTGATATCGATGGCCTCCTTTACGACACTGTGCCAATATGTAGGGGTCTGTATGACAATCTTGGTGTCATTGTAGTTCATCGAGTGAGCGAGCTCTAGACAGTGTTCTGCTGTGGCTGATTTGGTTGCCTGTCTGAGTCTGGTGTGCCTCTGGTGTTCTTTCCACTTATGTCCACAGTCCTGGTGGTCTGGCCGATGTATGACATACCACGCTCACATGGTATGTTGCAAATGCCTGGCTTCTGTAACCCCAGGTCATCCTTTACATTCCCCAACAATGTTCTAATCTTAGTGGGTCAGCAAAATACGCTCTTGATGTAATGTTTCATGAGAATTCTGCTGATCTTAGCAGCGATCGGTCCAGCATATGGAAAGTATGCCACGCTCTTCTCCTCTTCTGGTTCTTCTACTAGATCCTGTGGTTGAGTGCCAGACCGAAGTGCCTTCTGCATGTCTCCAGATATGAATCAAAAATGGTTCAAATGGCTCTGAGCATTATGGGACTTAACATCTGTGGTCATCAGTCCCCTAGAACTTAGAACTGCTAAACCTAACTAACCTAAGGACATCACACACTCCCATGCCTGAGGCAGGATACGAACCTGCGACCGTAACGGTCACGCGGTTCAAGACTGAAGTGCCTAGAACCGCACAGCCACACCGGCCGGCAGATAAGAATCCATTCTAGCTGAACACCGATTGTAGATGTTCTATTTACTGATCAGACTAGTTCTCTCTTGTATGGCTTCAGGTATAGTCCTTTCCTGCTGGCTGCCGCTTACATCATGCAGCTATGTCTTCTTGTTTCCTCTATTTGGGAATTCTGTACATTCTTGACTGTCCTGCCAACAGCCACAGCACAATCAGTCTGTGAACTCACCGTTGAGAGACCTGCAAGGGCTGGGATGAGGAAGGGACTAATACCACCTGATCTCGTGGGTATTAGCAGAAGTCAAGGTGCTTTAATTAGACTTTCCTCGCCTTTCTGCTTTAGAGTACGTTTAGTAGCATACATAGCTGCTAGAATACAGATTTTTAAGCACCCCTACAATGTCTACTTCTTCTTCTTCTTCTTCTTCTTCGTCATAGTCTTCTTCTTCAGGACACGATATTCATTGTTCATAACTTGGTTAAACTTGACCCCAAACCCAACTTAATGTTACCACACATCGTTTTATCAACTGGAAATACTGCAATGTGATGCCCTATTGCCTTAGCATCATTAGCTAAACTTCAGTCTCCAGTGTGACGTCCTGTGAGATATTTATTTGCTGTATATGCAATGTTATGTTCCATACATGCCTTGAAAGCAGATTGACCCCCTTATCATAACGTGCTAACTGTTTTTGAAGCTTTGTTCTGGGTACACAGTCGTTATATCTGGGAATGTGTTATTCGGCCGGTAATTTGTCGAAAATACCACTACTTCCACTAATATGCGTCGTATTTCGTGTTTTTATGCTAGTGTGGTGCTTGTGGTCTGTACAACACATTATATAGCAAATGGTTCAGATGGCTCTGAGCACTATGGGACTTAACATGTTAGGTCATCAGTCCCCTAGATCTTAGAACTACTTAAACCTAACTAACCTAAGGACATCACACACATCCATGCCCGAGGCAGGATGCGAACCTGCGACCGTAGCAGTCACGCGGTTCCGGGCTAAAGCGCCTAGAACCGCACGGCCGCCGGGGCCGGCTATATAGCAAATCGTTGGCGCCAATCCTACATTTTTCTGTTGCAAGAAAACCAAACATTTCACTAATGCTCCATTCCCTCGACATTTTATGACCCTCTCTATGAGAAACACATTTGCTTCTGAGCTCTTCTGCATTTTCTCTGTGTAAAAGCATTCTGCTATTTCAGTACCACTGCTGTCCTTTCAGATGTAGGTTCTAGGATTTGTTCTTTGCGCCTTGGAAACTTTGGAAACTCGGTTGGTATGACCTCTCAAATGCTGTTTTTTGAAATAAATACTAAATCACTGATATTAAATTTATGTTAGCATGGATTCACCATTTTAATGAGATTGTATACCATATCTAGGACTACTTAATCATGATCATCGATTGGTATAATTTTTTTTGTGCGATGTTTGGTTTCATTATACTGTGCAATTATTTTCAGGAGTATGACTATCCATTTGTATGATCTACAGAGATTAATGTACTCAGTAACTCGCTTAAAGGTATCTCTTAGTCTTTTCTCCTACTCCAAATATCCTAACGTTAGCAGCTGTAATTTCTCTCAAACGACCTTCCATGCTCAGACGACTATGCGGAAAGAACCTTATACACGTTCTTCTCAACCTACTTTTCAATAACATCAACCTCTACAGTTAAGTAGTTTATATTAACCTCATTCTTTGATGAGTTTATCGATCTCAGAAGAGTCGTACAATACGTCACTAGACCCTTGCATACATCCCCAACTTCGTGTTCTAGAGTCTGAAATTTTGCGTCTAGGTACTAGCGAATGTTTTGTCTGTGTACACTCGTCCTCTCAGAATGAATGCTCGACATGTGTGTGATATTGTCCATGGTGTGACGTATACTGACATACTCACCTCTTTTCATGGCTATGTATATATATAAACTCTTGGATGTTTCATCTGTACCTACCATCATTTTGTTTTATTGTTTTGTCAAGAGTCATCGACACCTTGCAATATCTACTGTAATAGTTGGTATTTGGGCTGAAACAGAGGTTTTGAAAATACATATACAGGCTCAAAGTGGGCTCTATCATGGTGTGTTAGCAATGACTTGAGAACATTTGTCTTGCTCCATCTGAGTTGTATATTATCAGGAAGGAGTTTCTCGTTCTTCTTGTCTTCTATGGACCAGCCACTTGCAACAAAGTCTTTGTGGTGGGATGCTTCACTCCCCGCCCCCCCCACCTGCTGTGATACAAACTACACTTGTAATAATAATACATGTAGGCACTGCAGCGCAATCGTCTTAGCATCTGAGCTAAAATGCCTAAATTCTAATGAGAGGGCTTTGAAGTAAGAAAAAAACACACAATATGAGGTAATATACTTTATTTACACACCAGGAAAGGTACAAATGGTGCAAAATCCCTGGTTCATTTTTCATAGCAGTACAGTACTTCATGAACAACTGTTTCTTGTATGAAATAAATTCAGCTTCAGTTTACCTCAAAGTGATAAGAACATCATAAATTTCAGATATTGCATCCATAAATTTGGCGTGATGGATTTGATACCCACTGCAGTGATAGCAGCTGACCTTGGCACTGCATGGATGCATGAACTGAAGCATTACTCTAAATCATTGACATATGTACTATACGCACACAGATATTTCACAATGTCATTGTATACAGCTTGAATAAGCTGCAGCCACCGGTTCAGTCTCTCTGACACAACAAATAGCGCCATCCCTAGTTCAGATAAGTTCCTAACAGTAGAATTCGGTAAATAACTGGACGGGTTTCCAGACTTCACCCTGTGGGCTGGATCATCATACATTCATGTGACACATAGCATCAGACCAGCACAGTAAATGTCCAGGCGAGAAAGGGATGGGTTAAATTCTACAGTCGTCTGAACACTGATGTAGAGCATTGTGCATCCTATCTATCCTCATTTTGACTCAGTAAACTGGCCTTCACTACACTCCCAGTCTCCATCACCACCCATCAGTCACTGTCTGCTGCTTCTGTGCCAATAGTCAGACGCTTTGGCCCACTAACAGTTAAATTGCATATACAATGAATAAAAATAGTATTGCATTGCGCGTAATTGGTATCTTCTCATCCACTACATCCACACTCTAATCTTGCAGTATCACTGGAATGTCCTGTGGTTCATTGGATAGTGCGTATGTCGGAGTCCAGTACTCACCTGCACCATTCTGTTTGAGACTGAAGATACTCCTCGGCAGGTCATGGCTGCAGAAGCTGAATGCATCCAGTGCATTTCTGTGGCTCACAGATAGGTATATCCATGCTCTGCTGTTGGATGTGTTCATCAATGAAAAGCACAGACAATAGCAGATTCTTGTTTGGCTCCAACATGCTGACCAGTTCCGCTGCAGAAACCTACATCCAGAGGTTAATGCCACTGCTGCAAGTCTGCACCTACACCTATATCTACTCTTCAAATCAAACTTAAGTGCCTGGCAGAGGGTTCATCGAACCACCTTCACAATAAGTCTCTTTTATTTCACTCTCGAACTGTGCACGGAAAAAGAAACACATATATCTTTCTGTGCAAATTCTGATTTCCCTTATTTTGTTATGACGATGGTTCTCCCTATATAGGTCGGTGTCAAAATGATATTTTCCTCTTCAGTGAAGAAAGGTGGTGATTTCATGAGAAGACTCTGACAAGCTTGGCTGTTGTACTGCTGCAGGTATCGACAAACTGGAAGGCAGTAGTGCCACTGAACGAACAAGAAGAAGAAAGGAAAAGAAGAACAAGAATAAGAAGACGAACCATTACATGTGATAGTAATAATAGGAACTACGGACATAGATGTAACAGATACCAATGTAATACTATTAAGCAGGGGGCATCTACTCTTTTACTTCTTCCTATGCTGCTGGGAGGTGCTGGATGATCTCGGCTGTTGTTGACATGTCATGGCCCCTCCACTGACTACAGCAAGAACTAGTGAGCGATTGTGCCAGCGTTATACCTGAGATGTTCCATATCAAAGGGTGGGATCTCGCACAGGCACCAGTTGGTCTGTGGAAGAAGAAGGTTCACTGCAACACTGTGTGGCTCCAGGGGGAGCTATTATTAGTTCAGCATATTACTACTATGTGTGTACCGCTGAACACCCAGTGTAGCAACTATGAGTAACATGACCTAACTGCTGGATTGGTGGGAATCGCCTCTTGTACAGTGGAAGATGTAGATTATCTAGTCATTTAAATGTTGACAGTTTGAACACCAGGAGTCGGTGGTATCAGTTCCGAAATGTTTCTTCAAGCCATCCTGCTGTATTACTATTATCTAACGAAAATTATTCTTCTTATACTTCTCTGTCATCATGACTATCGAGTCCTCGTGTAGGAAGATATTGACACAGTCGTTGGCTGTATGCTTACAAGTAATACAGTTATTGAAGTGCACTCTGTCTGACACTAACATCTCATTAATCGAACACACTGCACACAGCCTTAACTGCTTTCGCACAAACAACTCAGCACAGACTCAGAACTAACCTCAGAAATATTGTCTGCGATTTGGAATTGGATGTGATGAATTCAACCACATGGTTATGTTGGATTCTATGCGGGCGTCTGACCAGTGTGTGGTCCGATGCGGCAGTTGTGTCATGTCCTAGGAGTGCAGATGGGGCAGAGGTGGCCAGAGGGGGAGGGGCGAAAAAGCTGTGACATCATCTGGTTATATCATCAGGTGATGTCATCAATGCAACGTGGCCACATCTCCTGCTGCCATCTTGAGTAAATTTGGCAACAGTGGAAAAGTGGCATTTCATTGGTCTTCTTCCACTTCTTTCTTTTACGTCTTCCTCAAGTTTCAGGCTAAACTTTGGTACTGATAGCAACAATAAAAGGTTCTTCATGTGGATAACTTTGCAAGAGTCATCATTTGACAGGTAATGTGGAAGGATGCGCTCACTTCTGTCTGTTTTAACCACTGCATCTCATTTCGTGAATCGTGTATATATGCTTGGAGATTGGCGGTGCTACTCAGGCTGGATTCTGCGCTGTCGATTTATGTACACCATCAAAATCAGTATGTTACAGAAAATGTTTTCAAAAACTATGACAGCCTTTCCTTATAACAGCCAAATTTGAGTAGAGTACCATGAATTCCCGTGTTGGATGCCCCATGTTGTCAGGCGATATCCAGATGATATCCAGGCTGCTGCTGCTTCTGATTCGCCATGGAGATATGGCAGGAATTCATCAGAAGTTCACAAATCGCTGCACTGTCTCAGGACTGTAGGATTTCCCATAATTGATCCCCATCCTGATACTACTCCCATAAGGTGGTTATGAGTTTTGTGTCCTCAACTTTTGGCCTCCCTTGATGTTTGTCACTGAGTACAGAAATGCACGAACACCGAGTTATTAAGCACCACTACTTTATTTCCAAAGGAATGATTATAACGCGCTCGCCACGCCGACGAGTCACAACTTGTCTGGCGGGCTAAATAAATACGGATTCGTCAGAACTGCATTGTGAGCTGATAAAGACGTAAATTCCACGTCAAAACAACACACGTTGAGAACAGTTCTGCTTCTGGAAGCAGCAAGAGACACAACATGGCTACTGTGTTTGTGTGTGTGTGTGTGCGTGTGTGTGGACGCTCTCTGGGGCCAGTGTATACTGACACTGCAGTTTTTCTGCATTCTGAGATAGCTCCACCTCACTCTGGTGTACTTAAAAAACAGCTCTGTCCAAGTCTGTAACCATTACGTTTAGTTATTAGACATAGGATCACATTGTCTCATTAATGATTGATGGGATGCACATTAAATCGTTGAATTATGCATATAGTAATTTTCTAGGGATAACATTCAGTAGTAGCAGTAGTAGTAGTAGTAGCAGCAATAGTAGATTTATTCATCCATAGGTCTCTTTTTGCAAGGATATAGGGCATGTCAAAGTATTTACAAATTTAGATCAATTTAAAATAAGCTAATTCATATACACATATATTTACAGACTTCTAGTAAGAGACAATCATTAGATTTACTCCTGGTATTCAATACATTTTTTTACAAATAGCTTATTAAATAATATAATGCCACAGTGTTCACTCATATCTCACTGTCAGTCACTGCACACACTCTACACACATTGTTTCATAACACTTCGCTCACTACACACACACACACACACACACACACACACACACACACTGGTGATCTCTGGACCATTTTCTGTACCACAACTTCCCATTTGCTATCCTGAAAAACCGACTCAGCATCCATTCATAATGAGTGAGATGTTGAGCTCAGAAAGAGGAAGAGTTGTTAGTATTGTGTCATGTATAGCTTGGGGTAAGTATTTCTAGAAAGGAAAAAGAAGGAAAAAAACATAAAGGAACATGTTCTGTGGAATGTCGGACTTTTTAATCATTATTATTATTATTATTATTATTATTTATTTATTTGTATAACGGTTTTTTTATGAAACCCCTACTCTGTTTTGTGTAGGTAATCCTTCAATGTATAAAATGTATAGCATAACAGGTACTTTTAGCTGCCTCTTTAAATAAGTGTATTTCTGCAATTTCTTTAATGTCTTTTGATGATTTTTGTGCAGTTTTATTCCTTGGTAGAAAATGTTGTTTTGAGTTTTATGTTTATTTTTTCTTGGTAACTGTAAGTTGAGTCTATCTCTTGTTGCATGGTCATGGACAAAGCTGTTTGTGCAGTAATTACCAATGTTATGTTTGATATGTACAACTGATGGGTAAATGTATTCACATGGAGCAGTTAAAATCCCCAGCGTTGTGAACAGCTCTTTACAATGAGCTCCGCTAGTATTTTTTGTTATTATTCTAATGGCTCTTTTCTGGAGTTTGAAAATTGTGTTCATATTTTGTGATTTTGTTCCCCAAAAAAAGAATGCCACAGCTAAGAATTGAGTGTATATATGAATAATATGTAACTAAAAGACACTGCATGCTACACATTGATGATAGGATTCTAAGGGCATAACATGCTGATGACATTCTGTTTGCAAGTACCTTTGTGTATTCACGCCATTTCAACTGAGGATCAATATTCTTTCCTAGAAATTTTGCATTTGTTACACAGACTATAGAGGTACCCTCTACATTTAATTTAAGATTGTCATTTTTCCTCTTCAAAAGAAATTCATGGAATTAGTTTTCTTAATGTTAAACGTCACTTTATTACTTATTCACCAATTCATTTACTTTCTCAGCAAGGAGTTCTCTTGTTTTCTCATTGACTATAATGTTGCTGTTATCAGCAAAGAGGATTTTTTCACCATGAGTAACAATACGGGGAAAGTCATTGATGTATATATATGCTACCTTGCGAGTCCCCTATATTAATGTATTTTGGCTCTGATAAGTGTTTTACTAAATGTTTAGATCTATTTGAAGTATGTGTTATATCTACTCTTTGTACCCTATCTGTTATGTATGATCTGAGCTAGACATTAGCTACTCCTCTTATTCCTAATGCTTCTAATTTTTTTTATAGAAACTTGTGGTCGACTGTATCAAACGCTTTGGAAAGATCCAAAAACATGCCTGTGACACACTCATCTTTACCAAGAGCATCAAGTACAACTTTTGTGAATTCTACTGTGGCAGACTCCATATTTTTGCCACTACAAAAACTAAACTGTGGTTCGCTTAAAAGATTGTATTTATTCTGTCTTACATAATTGCTTCTTTTATTTTTGAGAATGCTGACAGCAGGGAAATGGGCTGGTAATTTTCTATGTCTTCTGCATTACCTTTCTTAAGTAAAGATACAACTCTTGCCTGTTTTAAATGCTATGTAAATGTCCCTGATCTGAATGGTTCATTTATTATATTTGTTAAAGGGCCTTGTATAATCCATATGCATTGTTTCAGTACATACAGTGGTACTTCATCTAAGCCTACTGACCTTTTATTTTTCAGATTTTGAATTGTTTTACTAACTTCACTCTCTGTGGTTGGAAGTAACATCATTGTATTTAGTGCAACATTATTTACAGGTGTTATATTTGTTTGGGGGAATTTTTGCTGTAACTTCTCTGAAATACTTGAAAAATGCTCGTTTACATAGTTTGCTAAGTTCTGTGGATCATTTATTACTTTATCACCATCCCTTAGCAGTATGTTATTCTGCATTTGTTTGCCTCTCCCCATTTCCTTTTTTATTACATCCCAGATTGCTTTGCCTTTATTCTCTGCACTATATATTATTTTGTCATTAAATGACTTTTTTGTGGCAATCAGCACTTTTCTATAGACCTTTTTGTATCTATAATAGAAATTTAAGAGGTCTGGACCATTGCGAATGTTTTTCATGGAACTGATGTGTTTAAGTGTTTGGGAGGACTTCTTAATACCTGCTGTTATTCATTTGTTCTTGTGGGATGTTGATACAGACATACATACTTTTGGAAATGTCTTTTCAAAGTTCAATTTAAACAATGTGGAGAATTTATAGAGTTTCATATTCACATTGGTTTCGTTATACACTTCATCCCAGCTTTGTTTTTCTAGTTCCTTTGAAAAATCTTAATGGAGATACTGTAGCTAGCTCTTTATATGTTTTCATTACACAGAGTTTTCTGTCTTCATTTAAAGAAGTTATGCATGATTTTTCCATAAACACTCTTCAGACATGTGATGTCACTTATGTTAAAAATCTTATAATGGGCTTGAACAGTAATGATTTAAAATTGGATTGTGTTGTGTCTGGTAACATTTTCATAAACAGAGACTGTATGACAATATTTTTCAGCACCACCAAAAAGATTACTGTTTATGCTCATCTTTCTGAATCTTAATCAGCATAATTTTTATCATTGATAGCATGCAGGTGTTGAAAAGTATTTGTAACAACAGGACCAACCAGGAAAATCTCCTGCAGGTCTTCATATATCATAATTTTGGAAAAACAAACAAAACATTGCCATTGAAAGTCGTTTTATTTTCTACCTTAACGAAGCTCCATATCTTGCAAAGTAAACTGGTCATAAAATACTCTGATGTCGTGTGTATGAAATCTGTGTGTCCATCGAAATTTGGAAGGCAGAATGCAATATATCCTATAAATTATTTCAATTCATATGTTTGCTAGAACTTCTAATTTTAGGTGAGTAACACAGTCTGTGTGAATATCAGAATGCTGCAGGTTTTATTACTTTTCATTAAAGTGTTAGTCAACAGTGAGTGTTAAAGCAAAATACAAATATGAACGTCTGAATGATTCACGTAAGCGTCCACTGACAGTGAAAAGAAAATGAGGATAATTTCTTGTTTCTGAATAAGATTTTGAACTGGACAGATGTTTGGGATCAGAAGATGGAGTTAAAGTACAACTGTCTGACATGAGATGCCCATGAGGCACTATCAAACACCTCTCGTGGCCTAGCTGGTATGGCCAAGTATTGCATTAACGAACTCAGCTTCAATTACTTTTTATCAGGTAAAGTGCAGAAGGATCCCCTTGAGCCAACGTTTGGCAATTGCAGCACATGTAAAGCGTTCAAACTAGCATCCTTAAGACAAATCTTTGATGCTGAATGTAAGACAAAACATCAAAGGCTTTTTCCGTTTCTGTTTAGTTTCTTTGGGAATGTAACTGTTTCTCTGACAAGTACTTGTGAAAGCAACTTCCCTACATGTCTACCCAATTGATCTGGAAACAGCTACTTATCTTCAACATCTATCATTAGTGACACAGTTCACATTGACTATGATCCCACAGATGTCAAGGAGTAGGAGAAACTACTTCCTCTTCTTACATATGTATGTGGCTACAGTGCTCTGACACCTCTGTAGAGACTGAAATATGAGTTTTGTGCTTCAGTCATGATTCTGTACAAGGAGGCATTAGCTAAAGATAGCAGGCATGTATAGGGGAGCCCTGCCATATCCACACCTAGCTTTGGTGAGTGCAGTTATGCACGCTACATTACAGTACAGAAGCTAACTGAAAATAGCAGGATAGCTGAATTCTTGAGACATAGCAATGGGAGAGGACTTGCAGTTCATTTGAAAACAGACAATGTGAACAGACTAGTTTTCTTCCTACCACACTTATCTTGTAAAAATGAACAGTCTAAAGACAGTGAGCCAGACCACTATCGATATCCAATGTACTGAGGCCGAAGCCCTAGGCAACACTTTCATCAATGTCTCGCTAGGCATCAGCAGAGCTATGAGGCTATAAAATGCCATAGCAGACTGGCTTGTGGTCTTGTCACCTCCAGCGAATGAAAGAGTTAGTGAGTCTTGGTGGACAGCTGGGTAGCTGTTCGCATGTGCAGTTGATGCAGTGTTGTCAGCACAATGTTACTTTGGACAGATTCATGGTGACGTCAGTTGGAGTGTCACCTGAAAGTAAAATGGAATTTCAAGTTACGTCTTGAGTCTAAACAGAGCATTGGTGTGAGAGTGTTACGCTTGGTGGGGCAGCTAGTTTTCTGTCGAGATTACGAGCTATTTAAGCATTGCTGAATGGGCTGTCTGGATTACCTAAAGCGCAACAGGGGCAACAAGTACAGTGTTTGCCATTTGCTAATTACACTGGATTCCATTGTTTAGCTTGTGGATTTTTATAATATGAGCAGAAGGAAGAACACTAACCAATACATGGCGAGCTATTGTTTAGTATGGAAACACTTGTTAGCTTCTAGTATTAATGTACACCACTGATTAACTGTGTTTAGTACCCTGATAGTGTATGGGATCATTTGTGTTCAAGTTGTATACTGCGAAAGGTAGAGTGTGTTTTGAGACTGTTCAGCGACATCTTCAGCCTTTTATTTTGGCTGAGTGCCATTTTGCATCTTGATTACTCATTTTGGTCTTTACAGGTGCAGTGTTTTGAAATTATATGTAATCAACCACCTTTATTCTTACAAATGTTTTCAACTATTTTAAAAAGGAAATATATTCTTAAAACTTTCCTCTCTGTTAAGATTAGTCTACTGGATCTTTTTAGAGAGAAAGAGTTTGGGTAGCCTGTGATTCATTTCAAACTTGGTGCTTTTTAAATCTTATTTTGTGAAAGTTTTATTTATTTCTTTTATCTATAGTATTTTGTCCAAGTATCAGTAAAATCTTCTTCATTTAAGCCGTAGTCAAAGGTTAGATTTTTATCTGATCTAAGATCCATTCTAACATCGTTACTTGATTTCCAAATTATATTACACAAAAAGTTTCACTGTCTTTTACCAAGGGGGTTTTGTTGGAAGAGTTCCTTTATTTTAGAGTGTAAAAGGTTTTAATTGCTTATTCTATTTTAAGGCATGTTTTAGTATGCTTGCTTATTTTGTGTGTCTTAGATCACTGAAGAGTGTGATCCTCTCTGTTTAACAATTGAAATCTGTTTGAGAAGAGAATGCCAGACACAGCAGTTCCTCTGTAAAAGCTGCTGAAAAATGTGGCAATAACAAAGGAATTGTTACCTAATTTAATGTTTAAACTTTACAGGTTTTAGATAAACATGATTTCGTGACTTTTATTGTTGTTATTCAAATTTCTAAAATGACCGTATTTCTAGGAGTTGCTTGGTAAAATGAAATTATGAAAAAGTGTCTGCATGTTTCTGAGTACATGCACTTCATACCTGTCGCTATGGAATTTAGCATATTTTCTTGAGGTAATTTTATAATAGCTGAGGTAGAATATTAAAAGACCTGTTACTTGTTTCTACAAATATGTATCTTAGTGATTTTGTGAAGAAAATTATTGATGATTGTGCTAATGTTAAAGAGAGGAGGGACTTACAGATCTTAAGTTAAAAAATACTGCGACTGTAACTGTAATTGCATTATTATCGACAAAAATGGAGATCCCATGTTTTAAATTTTAAAATGTTTAGGACATGGGATTGAGAGAACCTACATTTTTCTATATCTTCAAAGTCCTATGCTGAGAGAAATATATGGAAGAAGTTCAGTTTATTACAGAACTAACTTGATTTAGGAGCTGCTAAAACAAATGAGGTTTTAGGTGTGTGTTGGAAGGGGGCGGGGGGGGGGGGGATAATGCGGGTAGTTGACTAAAGTCCAACATGGTATACTGGAAATTTATGATGAACCTCACAGATAAGAAAATGGAGGTGAAGCTTGTGGCGGTTAGTGTTCAATACAAGGTGTTCCAAGTCACTTATGCGAACAAAACAATATGTAATTCATTATATCTCTTTACAAAGTGTATACTGCCAAACCTAAATTTCATTGTGCAAAAGCAAGGGACTTCTTGTTGCTTACACATCATTAGTGCATTTTACGAGGAATTTATTCTGTGCTGGGTGGTTCCTGCAACAGATAACAGCCACAGTTGTGCTCTTCTATAGCTATCTCGGTTGATCTGCGGAGTGAGAACTTTTGAAGAGGTTTGGATGTTCATGAAATGATATTTCTTGTGTGTTTAGATATTTGGAGCACAGGGTGGAGGGGTTTGAAGAAGGAAAAAGAGACATAAAGACAGATATTTGTTATATTTCATAAAACTGTGTTGGCTAATAAATTTAATCCATTAAGCTGTAAGACGTGAATATTTATCTTTTATAGCGTCCATTTTTAAGTGTCAGCATACAGGAATATTTTTTCTGTTAGATTCATAAGAATGGCGTTTGATCTCTCTTAAACACGAATATGTGAAATTTCTGGTGGTAAGTGATCAACACATGATGTTCTAAGTGAGTTGTGCAACAGTATAAGTATGTAATTCATTACAGCTCTTAGTAAAGCATTTGCTACCATATATAAATTTCATAGTTCAGTACCAACAGACTGATGCTGCTGATACATCACCAACACATGAGGAAGTTAAGTCCGTTCTGGGTTACGTCTGCAACAGACTATGGACCTATGTGTGCACTTCTTCGGGTATCTAGGTTGATGAGTGAGGAGATTTAGTTCTTAATGAAATGAAATTTATTGCAACTGCACACGTTTCATGGAGGGGGTATATGGAAAGAGAAGGTGAGAAATAGGGACAGATTTTATTTCATAAGATTATTTTAGTTCATAAAGCTTCTCCTTAATGCTGTAAGATGTGAATATTTATGTTTTATAGCACACGTTTTCTTATAGGTTTGTCTAAACAGACGAGTACTGCTTGACTGCTGCTTTTCTCTCAATTCTCTGTATTACTGTTTGTACGATATTACAATGCCTGTACTGTTCAGAAATACGATACAAACTTCCTCTGGACATGTACGCTTGTCCGTAGGATCAGGCACTGCAGCGACTAAAGCAGTTATGAAATACATGAAATTCGTTCACAGTTGCAAATATGGGGAACCGTCAGCTGCATACCCGAATGACAACAGGGAAAATTTGTACCAGACCCTGGCTCGAACCCGGATTTCCTGCTTATCGCAAGCAGTCGCCTGACAATTAGGTTATGCAAGCACGAGTCATGGCCAGACCCAAACCGCCATATGTCGTCAACCATGTGTCTACACTCTGCACTCGCAAATCCGTTATGTATATTCCCACAGAGAAGAGGCATTTTTAATTTAAAGTAGCTTGCCCTGTTTCAGCCTGTGTTGTTTACAAGTACAATAGAAAGTGCAGGCTTGTGGCCATCGTCTTCTTCGATCTCCTGTTCGCTGTGATTACGTGCATAAATTATGGCAGAATGTGCCTCGTTTCCGTCACATACCACTGCAAATCGTTGTAAAGTTACTAGTCATCGTTTGGCACAAATCCCTCCTGTAATTGGAATTTTGCGCTTAAGTAACTTATTTCTGTGCTGTAGGAAACCTGATTTTTTTCTGTTTTCGTTATTGCCTCATTGCCGTTTCAAATTCATTTTTATTTCCAAGAATTTCGTGATTAATATCCCGGAGGCCTTCGATATTGAGAAATAAGTAAATATGAAACAAAACATGAAACGCCTAAGCAATTCTGTAAGGTGAGCTTTGAATACAGAATAAGGTAATATTTTAGTTTCCTTTTCTCATTTTTTTATAATACATGATAAACGAATGATAATGGTTTATTCTATGACTACTTCTGTAGTCATCTATTTGTTGTATGCTTTATTGGGTTACATTATTTGTTATTTATCTACCTAAATGTGACTATGTGATATATAATGGTTACGATGTTTGATAAGGATGTTTGATGGTTTATCATACTTGTTTACACTTATAATGACGTTTTACTTTTACTGAAACGTTCTGTTCAACTGTGCTTGGTGTAGTTTCATTTAAGTATTAGGTTTTACCGTAACCGAGTTTGATAAAATGTTCACAATGAGGTGCTGCTTTTCTTTGTGCTACCATTGGGCTGGAATAATTATCGTTTTTCATTTCCAGGGATCTTATAACATAATGGTTATGTAGTGGCAGCTATTAAGGTCGAGACGTTTGGCGAGACGTACTCGTATATACTTGTTTCTCAGTTTCTGTGAACGCTCAGTGAGATTTTCTACTTTCATGTTAACGAATCATGGACTAAACACCGGATAAAAAAATCTTAAAGTTCCGCCAATTTTTAAAAGTACTGTACCTTCTGGACAGTGTAAAGTATTCTGAGCGTTTTATGTCTGTTGTGTGGGTCCCTAATTAGTTTTGATTAATGTTAATTCCCACATTGGTGTTGACATAGTGTATTTATTTGCCTCCATATTACGAACCTCATTATGATCATCCGAGTGTTTGAGATATTGTACCTTTTCAGCAGCTCACTTCAGAATTCACTTTAGAATATCATATCACCTAACCCGATTATTGTAAAGACGAGGAAAGCATTTTGTAATGCTCATACGTTTTTATATTTCTGTTATTGCAAAGTGAAGTGAACTGAGTCTGACGAAACTCAGTTACACTTTAAATATAAGTTACTTACAGGATCCCTTCACCTATGTCTCATACGTCTTTTCGAAAGTGTGAATGATGAGCAACTCTAGATATCAGTCAAAACAGTGATTCCTTAAAGTTAATTTTTATGTTTTCGTTTCTCATTAAGTTTCACCTACTGTGCCCAATTGTTGTAGCGAGGGAAATATGCCGCTACATGAGTGCTGTTGCGGTGTATCAAAGCTCCAGGGCAGCACTGAGACCTTGCAAAGTTACAGCATAGGTCAGTATTTATTCAATAACTAAACAGAATGGGTAGGGAGAACGCCTTCCATACCTTCGTGCACCTACTTGTGAGTTCTTCTTTTGTAATTTGATTCTGCTAAAGGGAAGATGTCTTACGCCAAGGGTTTTCAGATTAGCTAGTAGCACAGGCCACAAACTCCTCACTGTGACTATGTAAGGATCCCAGCAAGGGAAGAAAATTCTATGTGACTTGTTTCACAAATGTTCATTTTAATTACTTTTTATGCTTTTGTTATTATAATACATGTTCAGTGGGCTGATGACTAGGGTAAAGAAGCTCAAAGACGCAAAGCATTGTCTGTAGAATACCCAAACCACAGACGACTAAACAATGCTGTTCCCCTCAGGCCCACATGTAGCTCTTCTTACTGGAACTGCTCTGTTGTGGAAGTGTGCCACTTCAGAAATTACGCTCAGTAAAATGAGTTATTATTTCGAATATAGATCCCTCTGCCGCTCTTCCAGCTAGAATGGCGTGACTCAGAAGTTGTTTAAGGGCAGAGCCACTCCTTTCCAGGCAAGAGTGAAAGGTAGGTAATAAAGTTTACTGGAATGAACAGTGAGCCATGTGCCACCATCATATCAATTGTGAGAGCTGCGGTTTGTCCATCCCTGGTTTAGGCCATCTGCAACAGTCGCTTTCGTGTTTTGTTTCTGTTACGGAGTAGAAGACACAACCTTGATGTTCTTGAGATGGGGAACTCCACCTTATGAAGTGTACCAATGTAACCTATGTTAGTGCGATAATAACAGACTGTAGTGATACCTCTCAACTGCCTTTGACACAGAATTCTTTGACTGTAATTATGTCTCAGTGGACCTCGTTACAAACATTAGTTCTATTCTACCCTCAAGCCATATGGCACGCTTTACATTGCAGAAACTCGTATAGTCTCATGAACATAGGTGACAGGATTTCATACTGAGGTTTGATGAGTTTTTTCTAAGGGTATAATGTTTTATTGTTGATATCACAATGCTGAAAGCCTCTTCCACAAATGATACATATTTGTTCTCCAGAAGTTATTATTTTAGACGAAACTTTAATTCTGCCTGAAGAGAAAACGGTTACTGGTAGTAACGGAAAAAGCATATGGATGTTTAAAAATTTGAATTATAACAATATATGTTAAAATCATTGATCGTACGCTACAAAAAGAAGCTTAACTTCAAGAACCGCTGCAGTGGGATCCTCATGTACGATGGGCACATATTTTTACATGAAATGACTACATCAGATACCTCTCTCTGCTTAGTAACCAAAGACATAAAACTACATAGTTGTGCAACTTGACTGCTCCACCTTGCAGAAATTTATACGAATAATAAATGAGTGGCCTACGTAAGTAGCCTATGTAGCGCACAGCATTATCTTACCCCCTACAAATGAAACACAATTAATTACACAATCAATTAATTAATTAATTTAACCTTGTTAAATGGGCAACTGCCTCATAAACATCAATAACAGGAGAATTTTTATAACAGGAACAATATTTATACACAAAACGTAAATGAGTAACATGCATCAGAAAATATTTTTCTACTTTTACATTTTAATGAGAAGCCGTTTTTTTATCTTCAAATGGCGCTTGTATCATCTTCCAGTAAACTTAGTTCAATCAAGTAATTCCAAACAAAGCGAATTGCAGTTCCGCAAAGGATACAATGTATGATGTTAAGCCAAAACTATCCAAATCTTCCTAAAAATAACACTTTCGCGGTAGCCGTATGCATTCTGTGAAAGCATACTTACGGTTGGTACTACTGTGGTGACATGCAATTCACTTGATCTTTATCCAAACTGAAGTGGGCTGGCTGTGGCAGCGTAAAAATATCCCCTCCATGAGCAATATGCACAAACGAAGAACAAGGAGCAGTGATACGATTATTTGGTCATAAGGAGTGAAATGGGCTAAAATTCATGATAGACTATTAGCACAGTACAGGGACAGTACATTGCTGTGGTCAGGTTCTTTCAAGTGGGTCGAGAAATCAAATGTGGCTGGACAAAACTGACTCACAAACAGGAAGCAGGGCGCCTGTCAACGTCCACAGCGGCCGACAAAATGGAGCAAGCTCAGTTGACGGTTTTGACGAATAGGCGGATTACTATCGATGGCATAGCGCCTACACTGAACATCAGTCATGGTTCTGCTGATACCATCATCCGTTATGAACTTGGCTTCCATAAAGTTTGTTTGTCATGGACGCCGTGACAACACACTGAAGAACACAAACTTGAGGTCAGCCAATAAGTACTCGACCATTACAACAGAGAAGGCGAGCCGTTTTTGGAAATAATAGTGATGCGTGATGAAACGGGGGCTCATAAGTATGAGCCAGAATCAAAACACCAGAGTATGGAGTGGAAGCACCCAGAATCACCAGTGAAGAAAAAATTCTAGTCTGCAACATCTGCAGGATAGGTTATGCAAACCGTGTTTTTCGATGTAAAAGGAATATTACAAGGAGGAGGGGAAAATCATCACCATAGTCTGTTATTGTTCGTTGTTGACTAAGAAACTTAAACCAGCAATTCGCAATAAAGGATGAGGTCTTTTGTCATGGTACGTTTCACTGTTACACAGTAACGCCCATCCTCGCATGGCTTGCCTCACCCTTGACACAATCCAGAAACAGTGTTTCGAGCTGCTGGAACATCCACCTAGCAATCAAGATCGTTCTCCATCAGAGTTTTATTCGTTTGGGCCGCTCAAACACGCTTTGCGAGGTCACCGATTTTCCTGGGACACACAGGTGCCAGAAATGGTGCATCAGTAGCTTCACAACCGACCACAAACCAGTGGCTTCACAACCACCGCAAACCTCTTTGGCAGACATAAACAAGCTTGTGGCCGGCTGGACCAAGTGCATTTCAAAGAAAGAAGACTATATTGAAAAATAATGGGTAAATCAAATTGTATTTTTCAAGTAAATGGAGTGTCTCATTAAAAGTCTGAATAATTTTTGACTTAGCCTCATGAAACTGTGCACTCGTCATTTATGTTCCAATCTGGACTCTAGTGAGCAACGACGTTGGTCTAACCATGTATTGACTCATGCTTGAAAATTAAACAGGACCATTCAGACAGAACTGCCAGTCGCTCTGAACTCATGTATGGAACAGATACGTCAGCTATTATCTTCTGCTGGAAAATTTTTGTTAGTACTTCTAGGTTGCTTACATGACAGAAATGTTAGCTTTCCTACAACGGTGTGTGTGTGTGTGTTGTTTTTAGGAAATAAACAACTACGGTTTTTTTTAATTAATAGTTTAACATTTAGTTACTATGTAATTTCCACACAGTGAACTTGTACTTCCTGTAGCGTATCGACTGTATTCGGTAAAAAATACGTCAGAGCTGTAACAGAGACAGCCGCAGGTGGGCGAGAGCATTAAGGTCGGGACACACACGTCCGGGCCGTGTCAGGGCCGAGCGTCGGACGAGTGACGGCCGTCACCCGGACTACGAAATACAACATTAAAACAAATGCAGCGGGCCCCACTTGACCGGGCCGTGCACGGGGAACGTCAACGGGCCGGGGCCGGGCCGGGCGGGATTCGCCGTGTTTAAATTTTCACGTGACGGACACGGCCTGACGGTGGGGTTGTCTTGTGAGCTGTGCAACTGCGCAAAACTGTTCTGTGTACAAAACATGGATGTGGAACGACTAATAGAGGAAGTTCGTAAGTTTCCTGTTCTTTACGATCAGGGAAGTGAAAATTACAGGAATATCCAGTACAAAGACAGAGTTAGGAAGACAATTGCAACAGATCTACAAGCCAAAGGTAAGATAAAAACTATACAAGTTTTAATACCCGAAAGATATTTATTTATTTTTTATTTTACAAACAGATGTTTGGTTTATGTCATCGTTATATCGCCAAGGCGACATGTTCTTGCCATTCCACAGTCCCTTGTGGAGAGTTCAGGAATTTTTTGAGTTGTTCTCGTACAGCAAATGCAGCATCTGTTGATCTCCCACGAATTCGAGGTAGGTTTCGAAGATTTGATGAACTTCCGGATCCCTCAGCAGTTTCCGTTTGATCCATCCTCTGTTCGGGCACCCTATAACCTTCCATTTTTCGAATGAAGTTGTACAGTACACACGCAGCCGTCACAATCATTGTAAGGTTATTAGGATCTCCCTGAAGGATTCTTCTAAATATTCGAAATTTCTGTTGCAATATACCGAATGCATTTTCGGATATTCTTCTTGCCCGACTCAAACGATAATTAAATATAGCCTTGTCATTTGTTAAGTTCCTGCCAGGATATGGTCGCATCAAGTATGTTTTGAGAGGGAAAGCTTCATCGCCTACAATTACCATTGGAAGTTCAACATCAGTTCCGGGTAAAGTTTTACTCTTTGGGACGCTAAGCGTATTGTTTTCCAATGACTTTCCAAGATTTGAATTTACTAGAATGCCTCCATCAGAGTTTTTTCCGTACGCTCCCACGTCTATTGCAATAAAATTATAACATGGGTCAACCAGAGCAAGAAGCACAATGGAATATGTTTTTTTGTAATTCCAATAGAGACTTCCTGAGTTGTTTGGAGCCTGTATTGTTACGTGCTTTCCATCTAAAGATCCAATGCAGTTTGGAAACTGCCATTTTATCCAAAATTCCTCAGCTATAGCATTCCATTTTTCTTCATTCGGCACAATTTAACACATTTAACACATTCTAACAATAAATCGATAACTGTTCTAGAGGTGTCATGGACGATAGCTGCAACTGTGGATTTTCCCAACCTGTAGCTGAAGGAAATAGTTTTAAAGGAATCTCCTGTAGCAAGGAACCTGAAAAAAATTGAATGTTTAAGATGAGAAATACTGTATAATCTATAAAATATTTGCAGCATTTTAAACATTGTAATATAAATACGCGATTTAAAATATTTTTGCTACAGGTGGAATAGAGGAATGCAAAAAAAAAAAAAATGGGCATCTGTTCGTGACCAACTAAGGAAGACCTTGCAGAAAAGGAAAACTGTTTCAGGACAAGCTGCTGTTCATCAACATAAATACAAGTATGAAGATCTCTTAACGTTCCTGCTACCTTACATGGTAGAACGAGAAACAGTTTCCAATGTTCCTTACACGCAAGACAATAATGAGCATAAACAAGAATCAAATACAGATTCCCAAGAAGAGCAGTCGATTGTTGAAAACGAAAAAGTGTCTACACAAGAAGACATTGCAGATGAAGAATAGATCATTAAAACCCAGGATAGTGAAACAGAGAATTTGATAGAGCGCACTCGGCATTCCCAGACGCCCTCAGCTCATTCGTCCGTCACTTCAAAGAAGAACACGTTTATGAAACCACCACTGAAACGAAAATTTCAGAGTGAGGTTAAACCACAAGAATCTGCATCAAGCCAGCTCATGGCTTACATTTTGGCAGAAAAAAAGCTGAAAAACAGACAGATATACAAAACCCAGTTGATGCTTTTTTGGCTGGTATAGCACCAGCCCTAAAATCATTGCATCCACTACTGTTTCATCAAGCTAAAAGTAGGATTTTTTCAATTGTACAAGACTTTGAACTGAAGCAACTCATGAATGACGTATCAGTCCATCAATTCACTCCATCATCCTCCAATTTCTCAGCAAAATCTGTTTCAACACCATATCCTTCACCTGTGGGAAACGAGTCAACAGAACCTACACAGCAGCTTTTGGACCTGCAAAGGGATTCGCACAATTCGTATATAAATAACCAAAGCCATCATCCTCCAAGTTCCCCTGCATCCTCATCAGCTTCAGAAACTAATTCACTGAATAGTCCTCACTTGTTTTTCTTAGGGTAGTAGAAATTTAACTGTATTATTTACTAACTTATGTATTTATCTTTCAATTACTAAAGTAATAAAATAAAAATGCTGTCCTTAAAACTTCTTATTTATTTGTGTTCTGTGTACTTTTCTTTAACCTACCGTAAAAAAACAGCCAGTCGTTCTTTGGGTGAAACTGATACTCTCCAGAACGTGTCATTTTTTCTCAGCCTTGGTTCTAGTTTCTTTAAAAGTTCACAGAAGGTGTACTGCGTCATCCTAAAATATTCATAAAACTTAGTCTCATCATCTACGAGGTGAGAAAATAGTGTTCGAAACTCTCCCTGTACTGGTTTTGTTTTCCAGGCACTGTGGATCCATAATTTTCTTCTTCTTGTTTGCCTTCGTTCGTTTTCCTCTTCGTCTAAAGCAAGTGCTATAAGTCCTAATTCACTATTACGAAAATTAGTGAACATGTTTTACAGCTTTCACAAACAGAAACACAGCTCACCGCGTCCGAGTCACTACAAGGAACAACAGAGACACGGACGTGCCCCGGTCATGTGTGGCCCCTGCAGGAATGGACCGGAGCACGACCGTCACTCGTTCGACGCTCGGCCCTGACACGGCCCGGACGTGTGTGTCCCGACCTTTATGCACTGCAAAGCAAAACTCGGCGAAGTAGCGTTGTGAAGCAGAGCCATCTGGGAGCGGTATAGCAACCATCGGTTGTGAAAATGTACTTTACCTCTTACCAACAAATAATCCTGAGTTAACAACGAGGATAAAAACGGATACAGGGATCAGCAAACACAGGGTTCTCATAGCAAGATTGAATATTGTTACCCCCAAATACTCCAAAAATAAACGAAAAATATACCTATTCAAAAAAGCAGATAAAAATTCGCATGACGCCTTCCTGAGAGACAATGTCCACTCCTTCCAAATTAATAATATAAGTGTAGACCAGATGTGGCTTGAATTCAAAGAAATAGTATCGGGCAGCAATTGAGAGATATATAGCAAATAAATTAACAAACGACAGAGGAGATCCTCCTTAGTATACAAAACGGGTCATAACACTATTGCAGAAACAACGAAACAGACATGCCAAATTTAAACAGACACAAAATTAAATGATCGTATGGCATTGTTGGCCGGGAGGCCCCATGTGGGGAAGTTCGGCCGCCGTATTGCAAGCCCTTTTTAGTTGACGCCACTTCGGCGACTTGCGAGTCAATGAATATGAAATGATGATGAAAGACACACAACACCCAGTCATCACGACGCAGAGAAAATCCCTGACCCCGCCGGGAATCGAACCCGGGACCCCGTGCGCGGGAAGCGAGAACGCTACCGCAAGACCACGAGCTGCGGACAACAGACACAAAATCCCCATTATTGGCGATCTTTTACAGAAGCTCGGAAGTTAGCGCGGACTTCAATGCGAGATATTTATAACGGTTTCCACAACGAAACTTTGTCTCGAAAACCTGGCAGAAAATCCAAAGAGTTTCAGGTCGTACGTGAAACGGCAAGAAACAATCAATGCCTTCTCTGCACGATAGCAATGGAGATACTATCGAAGAAAGTGCTGCAAAAAC
This sequence comes from Schistocerca nitens, assembly GCF_023898315.1. NCBI lineage: Eukaryota > Metazoa > Arthropoda > Insecta > Orthoptera > Acrididae > Schistocerca > Schistocerca nitens. The sequence goes on from NC_064624.1 coordinate 26,334,075, forward strand.
AGCCTTACTAAACACAGCCTTCCGAAATGCCTTCACAAAAGAAGACGAAGTACATATTACAGAATTCGAATCAAGAACAGCTGCCAAAATGAGTAATGTAGATGTAAATATCCTTGCAGTTCTGAAGCAACTTAAATCACTTAATAAAAGCAAGCCTTCTGGTCCAGACTGTATACAGACTGTATACCAATTACGTTCCTTTCAAAGTATTCTGATGCATTAGCTCCATACTCAAATCATATACAATCACTTGCTCGACGGAAGATCCGTACCCAAAGACTGTAAAGTTATGCAGGTCACAGCAATATTTAAGAAAGGTAGTAAGAGTAATCCACTTAATTACAGGCCCATATCATTAATATCGATGTACAGTAGGATTCTGGAATATATGACATCTGAATGGTGCGAAAATTGGCAGTTGACCTAAAATAACGAAACGTGTGAAGTCATCCATAATAATGCTAAAAAGAATTCGTTAAACTTCGGTTACACGATAAATCAGTCAAATCTATAGGCCGCAAATTCAACTAAATACCTTGGAATTACAATTATGAATAACTTAAATTGGGAAAAACACATAGAAAATGTTGTGGGGAAGGCTAAACAAAGGCTGTGTTTTATTGGCAGGACAATTATAAAATGTAACAGATCTACTAAGGAGACTGCCTACACTACGCTTGTCTGCCCTCTCTTAGAATGCTGCTGCGCGGTGTGGAATCCTTACCAGATAGTACTGACAGATTACATCGAAAAAGTTCAAAGAAGCGCAGCATGTTTTGTATTATCGCGAAATATGAGAGCGAGTGTCACTGAAATGATACAGGATTTGGCCTGGACACCATTAAAGAAAAGTGTTTTTCGTCACGACGGAATCTTCTCACGAAATTCCTATCACCAACTTCCTCCTCTGAATGCGAAAATATTTTGTTGACACCGACCTACATAGGGAGAAACGATCACCACGATAAAATAAGGGAAATCAGAGCTCGTACGGAAAGATAAAGGTGGTAGTTCTTTCCAAGGGCTATACGAGATTGGAATAATAGAAAATTGTGAAGGTGGTTCGACGAACCCTCTGCCAGGCACTTAAATGTGATTTGCAGAGTATCCATGTAGATGGAGATGTAGATGTCGACTTTGCAGTACGCTAGCGGAGGATGGAAGCCTTTCCTCACTTGCAATTACGGAAGAGTCTAGAGTACGTGCCTCAAGCATTTAAGTTCTCAGCCATTCCCATTCACGTACTAAATGATCTCGTCTCAGTATAACAGCCTAAACCAGGAGTCTGTGACACCTAGAGCGATCTCCCAGAGTGCAGTACGGGGTCCACTTTTCGACCACTAGACAGGGCACCCTGCCATGAGTCACAAGGATGAGGAAGTTCACAGCCATCGTCAGCTGCAAAGCCACACTGTCATCACAGTCGCTGCCAGAGATGTGACTGACAGCAGCATTTTAGTGACGCCATGCTGGGCCTCACTCCCTGCGCATTCAGCAATGATGGACTTCTATTTTTTTACATGAGAGGCAACTGGAGGCCTCCACCAAGCTGTTCCTGATGTACTACGGACGGCCGAGGGCCAGAAGAAAGAAATTAATTTAAAAAATCTACTGTCGTACTGATGTCTCATTTCACTCTCCACAGGAGACTATCTTAAGGGCCATTAAAGACTAGTGTCAGAACACTGATGTCACCTTCTCAGAGCAATGTATGTATCTGCAACCTTTAACCTTTGGTACACTGATTCAAAAAAAATTATTTTATTTTGGTCATGGAGAAGAAGTTTTGGTCATGCATTTTGTAAAGTAGATATTATTGCAAGTAGAGTTTAATTGCTGCTTTTTCGCGTAAGACACCAAGGATGTGTAGGTCTTTGTGGGAGGCTTTCGAAATCTGACTCAAATGGAAGGTTGGTCTGATAGGGAATTCTTGAGTGTTGCGAAACTGAGACTAACAGGGGAAGCATAAATTTATGTAGGGTATACAGAAGCACTTAAGAGAGCCTCAACATTAGAAGGATTTAAAGAAGGGTCAATTCAAAGATATACGAATTGAAATAGCGCCAGGCACTATAGGGGACAATTAGGGCTGATAACTAAGAAGAATATGGAAACCGTGGAACAATTTGCATATGGGCTAAGGGAAATTAATGGATGTACCTATGAAGTGGGATAGAATGATGCACTTAATGAAATTATTTTCCAAGAAACTGAACAGAGGGCGCTCGACGCTTTTTTAAGAAAGTTGCATGCACAAATATCAAGACGTGTAGACAGGGGTTAGACGGATTTTCGCACAGCAATTCAGTTACCTATAGTATGTGAAGAGATCGATTTGTTGATTGGAATGCTTGGTAAACGGACAGTGTTTGCAGCTAATATAAAATGTATCACGTGTGGACAAATGGGGTATGTAAGGAGGCAATGTCGCCAGCCTCCAGATGATGTGGGTAAAGTAAGAGAAAGTAATAGTTTTAGAAGTAGAGGACCAGACTGTCAGAAAGGTGGAAATAATATCTGAAACTAACAACATATTTTGCCCATCCATAACTATGCTAACGTATTTTAACAAAATACACAAAAATCAGTTTTGTTCTCATTTAACGTGAGAGCAACAAACGAAGAGGAAACAACAAAATCACTGAACATAAACACAGGTCATGTAGAGACGACCCACCTCCCCACCACAACTGAGACTGCTCTGTGCATCAGCCCTGATCTACGATATTTCTGAACCGGGGAAATATTAAGTAGTGGCGCCCAGCCACACTTCTGTAACCAGAAGCGGGAGAAGATACTACTTACGCGCGACTCAGCTGCGCATGTTATGAAGCATTGCAGTCTTCTTAAAGCCTTTGACACACTTTGCTGTTGGCAGATGCTTCGATGAACAATGTTATGTTGTTGTATATGGGGCATTTCCTTCGCAACTTAAGTTTTATTTTCGTTTTTTTTTTCTCTCGTTCATGTTTTGTTGCTGCAGTATTATTCTGCAATAGCGGGATACAGTAACATCCTTTGTTAGAGTATTGGTTCTTACCAGTCAAAATCACAAAACTTTAACTGAAAACTAAAACAATGAAAAATTCCCGGAATTCTAAACAATTCCCGGGTATTTCCCTTTCTTCTCCCGGATGAGAAAATTCCCGGGTTTTTCCCGGATCTCCCGGTTGTCCGGGGTCGTATACACCCTGACCAGATAGAGGCTTCACGCCCAGATCGACACAAATGAGCGTATTCGGCATAGTCTGGACAATTCCAATTCAGAAGAATACCATACAGATTAAAAAATGCACCTGCAACATTTCAGAGATTGTTGGACCGAGTACTTAAGAGGTTTGAAACCATGGCAGTTGTTAGTGTATCTTCATGACACAATCGTCTATGGGAGTGATATGGGATGGCATATGCAGCAATTAAAGGAAGTTTTCCTAAGGTTAGATTTAGTATACTTAACACTGAGTACATCAAAGTGCAATTTTGTGATGGAACAGTTAGCATACTTAGGTCACATCATAAGTAAAAGTGATTTTACAGCATGCCCAACATTAATTAGAGCTGTATGTGAATTTCCTGTACCAGAATCTGTAAATGAGCTGTAATCGTTCTTGGCACTAGGAAACTAATACCGGTGGCTCAAAAAAGGATTTGTGGATACTACCATACCATTGAGACAGGTCAATTGTTAAAAACGGGTACTAAATTTTCTGTTGAGAAGAGTGCCAGCGTGCTTTGGAGGAGTTAAAACAATCTTTTACATTGAGTCCAATATAGGTATTTCCAGATTTTAATAGAGAAATTCTTTTATATTGTGATGCATGAAACCATAAACTAGACTGTGTATTGTCACAAGAGGTAGAAGTCGTTTAGAGATTAGATTAGTACTTGTTCCATAGATCATGAATACGACACTTTGTAACGATGTGGGACGTATCAGGTTAATAAAAGGTGTCTATCCAAGATATTACATTACACAAAATGTTACATGACACTTAATTTTTTTTTTTGGAGTGGGGAAATTACTCACTTAGTATATCCAAAAATTCATGTAATGAGCAGAAGGAGTTGCCTTTCAGAAATTCTTTTAATTTCGTTTTAAATGCTATATGGCTATCTGTCAACTTTGATGATATTAGGTAAGTGACCAAAGACGTTTATGGCAACACAAGCTACCCACTTCTGAGTCAAATTTAGATTTAACCTTCAGTAGTGAAGATCATCCTTTCTCCTAGTTTTGTAGCCATGTACACTGCTATTACTTTTGAATTTGTTCAGATTGTTAATAACAAATTTCATAACTAAATATATATATATATATATATATATATATATATATATATATATATTGTGAGGATACAGTGAAGATCCCTAGCTCTTTAAATAAGTGTCTGCAAGATGATCTTGGATGAGCTCTAGAAATTATTCTGATTACACGCTTTTGTGCAACAAACACTCTTTTACTCAATGATGAGTTACCCCAGAATATGATGCCATACGAAAGCAGAGAACGAAAATAGGCATGGTAAGCTAATTTACTGAGATGCATATCGCCAAAATTTGCAGTGACCCTAACAGCATAAGTAGCTGAACTCAAACGTTTCAGCAGATCTTCAGTGTGTTTTTTCCAGTTCAACCGCTCATCAATGCATACACCTAAAAATTTTGAATAATCTACCTTAGCTGCCGATTTCTGATCGAAGTCTATATTTATTAATGGTGTCTTTCCATTTACTGTGTGTAACTGTATACACCGTGTTTTGTCAAAGTTTAGTGAGAGCCCATTTGCAGAGAGTTTTCTGAAAATCATCGTTTACAATTTCATCAGTTAATTCTTGTCTGTTGGGTGTGATAGCTATACTTGTATCATCCTCAAAAAGTACCAGCTTTATATCTTCGTGAATATAGAATGGCGAGTCATTAATATATATTAAGAACAGCAGAGGACCCATTCCTGATTGTTCCCCTATTTGAGAAATCGCCAATATTTTCCTTATTATGTGAACTGCTTATTTCAACTTTCTGCACTCTTCCAGTTAGGTATGATTTAAACCATTTGAGGGCTGTCTCATTCATACCACAGTACTTGAGCTCATCCAGAAATATTCCATGATTTACACAATCAAAAGCCTTTGAGAGATCACAAAAAATCCCAAAGGGAGACTTACAGTTACTCAGAGCATTTAATATTTCTTTAGTGAAATTATATATAGCATTTTCCGTTGAAAAACCTTTCTGGGAACCAAACTGACATTTTGTTAAAACTTTATTTTTACAAAGGGGTGAATATACTGTACAATACATTACTTTTTCAAGAATTTTGGATAAGGCAGTCAGAAGAGAGATTGGACAGTAGTTGTTGACATCAGATGTATCCCCCTTTTAATGCAGTGGTTTAACAATGGCATACTTTAGCCTATCTCGGAAAATACCCTGCTTCAGAGAGCTGTTACATATGTAGCTAAGAATCCCACTTATCTCTTGGGAACAAGCTTTTATTATCCTGATGAAAATGCCATCAATTCCATGTGAGCTTCTATTCTTGAGAGAGTTTATTTATTATTAATTTCAGAAGGAGGGGTGGGTGGAATTTCAGTTGTATCAAACTGTGTGGGTAAAGCCCCTTCCATTAACTGCCTTGGTTCTTCTAATGAACATTTAGATCTTATTTTCTCTACATTTAAAAAATGATTATTCAAAAGGTTTTCGACTTCTGTTGTTGTTTGTCAAGTTTCCATTCGCTTTGATGGTAATGCTGTAATCTTGTACTCTTGGTTGCCCTGTGTACCTTTCAGTAATATTCCAGCCGACCAGAGTGGCCATGCGGTTATAGGCGCTACAGTCTGGAACCGAGCGACCGCTACGGTCGCAGGTTCGAATCCTGCCTCGGGCATGGATGTGTGTGATGCCCTTAGGTTATTCGGGTTTAATTAGTTCTAAGTTCTAGGCTACTGATGACCTCAGAAGTTAAGTCGCTCAGTACTCAGAGCCATTTGAACCAATAATATTCCAAATTGTTTTGATTTTGTTATCAGAGGTATTAATCTCATACATGATGCACATGCTTCTGGACTTTTTAATAGCCTTTCTAAATGTAGCACAGTAGTTTTTATAATATTTGGCTGTTTCTGGGTCATTGCCCTTTCTTGTTGTTAGATACAGTTCCCTTTTGTGGTTTCAAGATATTTTTATTCCTTTAGTAAGTCAAGGTTTTTTGCATGGTTTCTTATAATTAGATTTAACTATTTTCTTGGGGAAACAGTTTTCAAATTATCTTACAAGTGTATCATGAATTAAATTATATTTTAAATTAGCATCAGGTTCCTTGTACATCTCATCCCGGTGTAACTGCTGAAGATTTTCCCTGAAATTTCTAATTGTTGAGTCATTAATTGAATGCACAACTTTGGAGGGTAGTTTTGAATTACTGATTGGAGCTACGTCATATACTGTAACTAGCCAGTAGCCTATGCATCAGGGCAACTAAATTCTGTGGAAAGAAATTATTCCACAACGTAGAAAGAAATGTTAAGATTTATTTAAGGAACAATATATTTCAAATGTTATCTGTACAGTAAATAAGCTATAACAGATTATGCGGCATTAAAATGGTTGTTGGGATTAAAGGATACTTCCAATAGGCTGTCACGCTGGATAGTAAGACTAAGTGAAATTGATTTTGAAGTTATGCAACAATGTGGGAAGAACCACAGAAATATGGGCAGGTTAAGTACAAAAGTAGCAGTCTTACATGTTGGGGGTTACAAGCATAAGAATGGCGAGCGGCACCAAAAGCGGATGAAGCATTAAGCAGTATTTTAAGCAGTCATAGTTTTGTATGGAGGATGGGTTGCTATATAAAGAAACCAAGTTGGGGTCGCCGGTGAAGCTAAGGAATAGTGTGCTACAACAAGCTCAAAATCACATATTAGCGGGTCATGGAGCTTGCAGATCTACCAACAGAAGAGTACTGGAAAGGTATTGATGGAGGAACAGGCAGACAGAAGTAAACCAGTATGCGTGGAACTGCATACAGTGCACACAGAGAGCGGATTTGTGTCCAATGAGAGTATCATTGCAGGGTTACCTGAAGCATAAGGTTTTTCTGGGGATTGATGTTTAGGTTCATTCAATAAAACACTTGCAGGGAATAAGTACATACTCACAATCATAAATCATTTTTCACAATACATAGAAATTGTCACAATGCCAAACTAACAGGCAGAAACATTTGCACAAGTTCTTTTGAATAACCGGATACTGATTTTGTATTGCCTGAAACAATAACGACAGACCAGGGAACGAACTCCATGTCAGATCTATTCAAGGACTTGTGTACGTTACTGAATGTGAAGAAGTTACGACTGAACTCTCTCCATCGACAAGCCAATGGAAGAAGTGAAAGAGTGCACAGGACGATCAGGGACGTGTTTCGATACTGCAATGACTCACATCAAACCGACCAGCATGTCTATTTCAAGTACAGCATCTCCACCTACGACTTAAAGCACCATACAAATCCAGGATTATAGCTATATGAAATAGCAAATTCCTTAACAGACGCTCTAGTCTTCCCTTTCGTCACTTTCAATATGTCAAATGGTGATGTCGTTTTACGATCATATTGAAAGTGAAGAATGGGAAGACTAGAGAGTCTGTTAAGGAATTTGCCAGAGCAATAAGGGAAATTTGTAATGCAGTACAGAGTGCAAATACACGAGCACTGGAGAAACAGGAAGAAACAGTGGGCCATACAGTAAGAATGCCACAGTATAAGGTTGATCATTGGATGATGCTGTCAACTTTGTGTACGCCTAAGGGAAAGATAAAAAAGTTTTTTGCGAAGTATCAGGGGCCATACCAAGTGGTAGACACTACGTCACCAGTTAATGTCAAGATTCAGCTGTCGAGGAGACCGATAATTGTGCGCGTAGGGCGGTTGAAAGCTTTTCGAGGGAGTATGGAAGTTATTCCAGGGATAGGAATGTGAACCAGAAAGGGAGAGTGAGGCGAAAGGTATCAGAAGAGGAAAAAAGAAGTTGTGAAAGAAACAGTAATGAGGAACCTACATGGATTAAGGCCTAGGAAACGGACATTAATATTTTTTGGGGTTATGTTTACATTTAGTGCATTTAGTGTAAGCAGCTGTGGAGCAGCAAAGAATTAAAGGGGGAGGGTAGTAATAGGTACTCCTGCTCGTAGGTGAGGTTTAGAGAAGGACGTATTGAATAACATACAACTACTACAACTCATCTGAGAAGTAAAGTGCCGAGTTGCAGAAGTCTTATATAGGGAGGTACTAATGACAAAGTGGTTGCAGTTTGTGTATGTTAGTGTTTGTGAGGCACAAGGGAAAGTGAGAGAACTATAGGAGGCTATGTAGCATGCTGTAAGGGATCAGTTAGGTGCAAATTCGCTGTCGGCAGAGCAGTATTTAAAGGGTCTAATTAAAGTACAGAATGAATTACTACCGGAGTTTCTACTGCTTTCCTGACGACTGGAGACTGTGTGGTACTGGTGTGCAAGACTCGCGCGTCTCTCGCGGTTGACTTACGTATTGTGCGCAGCCGATCTTCTTCTCAAGGCAGACGGATGCGTCGATCTCCACAATGCTTCTTCTCCGAACATTTCGTACTGGTTGCGGGAATTATACTGAACTACTTTTCTACTTTGGAAATGATCTTACTCTCAGAATACTTCCATATTATCTTATCTCTATTTTCCTCTTCACAATATAACAAATACATAAGTTTCACATTCTTTTCCATTTCTCGCAAATTAACCCTGGCTGGAAAACATTAGTACTTAAGATATAAGACTACAGACTCGTTTGGTTTTAATAACCTCTTTTAAAACAGCTCTTGCTTCTAGTATGTCAAACAACAGAGTATCTAGAGTCTCTAGATAAAAAATATTTCATTTGTTCCCAACAGTCACTACTGTTTCATTGTCAAAGAGTGTCTCTTGATTACTCCTTTGACCGGACATACGGCTTCCAAGGCGTACACGTCCCCCACTTGTCAGGGCCGCTCGTCTGACGCCGCACTAGGCTTCTCGTGACAGCTGTCCTTCCTGCGCACACAAATATGTGTGGCGCAGTAAAAAGGCTCTCTCACCTTCGTCGTTGAAATACCGGGTGTTCGAGACGGTGGAGAGCCAAGTGTTTCTAGAATTTACCCCGAAATTCTCGAAGCACTACATATCCCTCCCCTTAGATCGAACGCGCGATATTTTACACATATTCATTCTATATATTAATATTACACACGATGATACCACAATTACAAACTGTGAACCTTTCAATCCAGGTTGGAATTGTCTCTATTTTTTGTTCCTCTTCCAGTCGTAAATTCCAAGTGCACATGACTCATGAACATTCTTTTGCTTTGTCCTTACTTCCCGTACTACTCTTTTTTCTAAGTATGTACTTAATAATAACTTATTGTAATCTGTAGAAGCTCTGGGTAGAATAAAAGTGTTCCCTTCTTGTATATTTGTAAACCTGACAAGGCTAGTGGAATAGAGAATTCAAACTTACCAGAATAATCTCTATAAACCTGTGACTTCTGTCACAATACCGCCCCTTTTTCCCTTTTGGAACAGTACCGATATCTTACATGGGTTGATCCTAGGAGTACCCTTTCTACTTCTGTTTGGGTAGGTACGCCCCTTTTTAACTTCCTAATCTATGGTACAGGTCGATCCCCATCTTGGTGCCCCTGTCTACACAGTACAGGTCAGCCTCTCTTGGGTCTGCCTATCTGCGCCTTACCATCCACTAAATGCTGGGTGCGCCCTCCTTCTCCTTCCTGATTAGGCCTCCTGGTTCATTGCCCTAGCATATCTTTATGTATACTATTCTTAAATATTCTCTGGTCAGATTACCAATCTACTTTACACCCATATTCCATTTTCTAATGCATCATCTTACACCCTGGAATCCTCTTTCACTCTTCACTTTTATTATATAAATAGAGATCATGCACACACCTAGTGCATGCTATATCTGTGTGTATTTACTAACTTTCCTCCAATGACTAGCACGTCACATGTAAATATATTTTAGAGCTACAAAATTAACGATGCAGAACTGTCACATATCAACAACGTAATATGAGCATCGATTCAGATGGACATATATCTATATTCCCCTACATATCTTGGCGGATCTGCCATTGCTTTTAGGTTTCTAATTCGTAATTTTCATGTTTGTGTCTAAGTTTCATTTTGTGTGTATGTCAATGTGTTTTCGTGCAGCCTGATTCTTCGGCCTACTTATTTGGAATAAGTTGAAGGTTATAGGAAACCATGGAAAGTAAGAAGGACTTCAGCAATAGAAGTGTATGCATATGGAAAGAGGGAAAGATGGACCGATACTCAAAGGAGAAGTAAGAAAGGGAGAAGTGGAAACCGTTGCTAAGATCGAAGAAGAGAAAGAAGATAGCCCCAAAGACAGGAAAACCTTCCCACCCCCCTTCCCCAGGATCCCTACTTCACCGGTACTTGAGTGAGGAGCCAGAGGAGGTATGATGTTAAACGTCACCTGAAGAATGGACATTCTCACTTTCACCTTTGAAGTCCCTGAAGAAAAATCTTAGCAACTTCTATGGAACAGCAAATGGTGAAGAATCAGTCACACCTGTCTGCGAGGGTTGTGTGAAAGGTGTGGAGTGTGTGTAGTGTTAACCTTGTGTACCTACACCCCCACACCCTTTCAAAATTGGTACAAAACCCTCCCCATTCATATGATATCTCACCAAAAGGTATAAAATACTCTATGTTGTTGTTGTTGTAGTCTTCAGTCCTGAGACTGGTTTGATGCAGCTCTCCATGCTACTCTATCCTGTGCAAGCTTCTTCATCTCCCAGTACCTACTGCAACCTACATCCTTCTGAATCTGCTTAGTGTATTGATCTCTTGGTCTCCCTCTACGATTTTTACCCTCCACGCTGCCCTCCAATGCTAAATTTCTGAACCCTTGATGCCTCAAAACATGTCCTACCAACCGATCCCTTCTTCTAGTCAAGTTGTGCCACAAACTTCTCTTCTCCCCAATCCTATTCAATACCTCCTCATTAGTTACGTGATCTACCCACCTTATCTTCAGCATTCTTCTGTAGCACCACATTTCGAAAGCTTCTATTCTCTTCTTGTCCAAACTAGTTGTCGTCCATGTCTCACTTCCATACATGGCTACACTCCATACAAATACTTTCAGAAACGACTTCCTGACACCTAAATCTATACTCGATGTTAACAAATTTCTCTTCTTGAGAAACGCTTTCCTTGCCATTGCCAGTCTACATTTTATGTCCTCTCTACTTCGACCATCATCGGTTATTTTACTCCCTAAATAGCAAAACTCCTTTACTACTTTAAGAGTCTCATTTCCTAATCTAATTCCCTCAGCATCACCCGACTTAATTTGACTACATTCCATTATCCTCGTTTTGCTTTTGTTGATGTTCATCTTATATCCTCCTTTCAAGACATTGTCCATTCCGTTCAACTGCTCTTCCAAGTCCTTTGCTGTCTCTGACAGAATTACAATGTCATCGGCGAACCTCAAAGTTTTTACTTCTTCTCCATGAATTTTAATACCTACTCCAAATTTTTCTTTTGTTTCCTTTACTGCTTGCTCAATATACAGATTGAATAACATCGGGGAGAGGCTACAACCCTGTCTCACTCCTTTCCCAACCACTGCTTCCCTTTCATGCCCCTCGACTCTTATAACTGCCATCTGGTTTCTGTACAAATTGTAAATAGCCTTTTGCTCCCTGTATTTTACCCCTGCCACCTTCAGAATTTGAAAGAGAGTATTCCAGTCAACATTGTCAAAAGCTTTCTCTAAGTCTACAAATGCCAGAAACGTAGGTTTGCCTTTTCTTAATCTTTCTTCCAAGATAAGTCGTAAGGTCAGTATTGCCTCACGTGTTCCAACATTTCTACGGAATCCAAACTGATCTTCTCCGAGGTCGGCTTCTACCAGTTTTTCCATTCGTCTGTAAAGAATTCGCGTTAGTATTTTGCAGCTGTGACTTATTAAACTGATAGTTCGGTAATTTTCACATCTGTCAACACCTGCTTTCTTTGGGATTGGAATTATTATATTCTTCTTGAAGTCTGAGGGTATTTCGCCTGTCTCATACATCGTGCTCACCAGATGGTAGAGTTTTGTCATGACTGGCTCTCCCGAGGCCATCAGTAGTTCTAGTGGAATGTTGTCTACTCCCGGGGCCTTGTTTCGACTCAGGTCTTTCAGTGCTCTGTCAAACTCTTCACGCAGTATCTTATCTCCCATTTCGTCTTCATCTACATCCTCTTCCATTTCCATAATATTGACCTCAAGTACATCTCCCTTGTATAAACCTTCTATATACTCCTTCCACCTTTCTGCCTTCCCTTCTTTGCTTAGAACTGGGTTTCCATCAGAGCTCTTGATATTCATACATGTGGTTCTCTTCTCTCCAAAGGTCTCTTTAATTTTCCTGTAGGCAGTATCTATCTTACCCCTAGTGAGACAAGCCTCTACATCCTTACATTTGTCCGCTAGCCATCCCTGCTTAGCCATTTTGCACTTCCTGTCGATTTCATTTTTGAGACGTTTGTATTCCTTTTTGCCTGCTTCATTTACTGCATTTTTATATTTTCTCCTTTCATCAATTAAATTCAATATTTCTTCTGTTACCCAAGGATTTCTATTAACCCTCGTCTTTTTACCTACTTGATCGTCTGCTGCCTTCACCACTTCATCCCTCAGAGCTACCCATTCTTCTTCTACTGTATTTCTTTCCCCCAGTCCTGTCAATTGTTCCCTTATGCTCTCCCTGAAACTCTCTACAACCTCTGGTTCTTTCAGTTTATCCAGGTCCCATCTCCTTAAATTCCCACCTTTTTGCAGTTTCTTCAGTTTCAATCTGCAGTTCATAACCAATAGATTGTGGTCAGAATCCACATCTGCCCCAGGAAATGTCTTACAATTTAAAACCTGGTTCCTAAATCTCTGTCTTACCATTATATAATCTATCTGAAACCTGTCAGTATCTCCAGGCTTCTTCCATGTATACAGCCTCCTTTCATGATTCTTGAACCAAGTGTTAGCTATGATTAAGTTATGCTCTGTGCAAAATTCTACAAGGCGGCTTCCTCTTTCATTCCTTCCCCCCAATCCATATTCACCTACTATGTTTCCTTCTCTCCCTTTTCCTACTGACGAATTCCAGTCACCCATGACTATTAAATTTTCGTCTCCCTTCACTACCTGAATAATTTCTTTTATCTCGTCATACATTTCATCTATTTCTTCATCATCTGCAGAGCTAGTTGGCATATAAACTTGTACTACTGTAGTAGGCATGGGCTTTGTGTCTATCTTGGCCACAATAATGCGTTCACTATGCTGTTTGTAGTAGCTAACCCGCACTCCTATTTTTTTATTCATTATTAAACCTACTCCTGCATTACCCCTATTTGATTTTGTATTTATAACCCTGTAATCACCTGACCAAAAGTCTTGTTCCTCCTGCCACCGAACTTCACTAATTCCCACTATATCTAACTTTAACCTATCCATTTCCCTTTTCAAATTTTCTAACCTACCTGCCCGATTAAGTGATCTGACATTCCACGCTCCGATCCGTAGAACGCCAGTTTTCTTTCTCCTGATAACGACGTCCTCTTGAGTAGTCCCCGCCCGGAGATCCGAATGGGGGACTATTTTACCTCCGGAATATTTTACCCAAGAGGAAGCCATCATCATTTAATCATACAGTAGAGCTGCATGTCCTCGGGAAAAATTACGGCTGTAGTTTCCCCTTGCTTTCAGCCATTCGCAGTACCAGCACAGCAAGGCCGTTTTGCTTAATGTTACAAGGCCAGATCAGTCAATCATCCAGACTGTTGCCCCTGCAACTACTGAAAAGGCTGCTGCCCCTCTTCAGGAACCACATGTTTGTCTGGCCTCTCAACAGATACCCCTCCGTTGTGGTTGCACCTACGGTACGGCTATCTGTATCGCTGAGGCACGCAAGCCTCCCCACCAACGGCAAGGTCCATGGTTCATGGGGGGGAAAAATACTCTATAAAAATAGAAAATTATACACTATAATCAAATAGTTATTTTACCAGTTAGTCACTTCACATTATATCTTATACACATATAAGGTACCCCGTTCACTTTATGTCATCTAGGTATCATCTTCTTAAACAGTACCATCATTTTATATCTTCTTCTAGAATGTTATTCTGTTAGTTTTACCTCATGCTTAGAAGTCACTGTTTACTGTAACTTCTTAAATTAGTCATAACCGTGCAGTCACAATCGGTCACTTAAATACTAATATGATAGGATAGTTTAAGAGGTTATAAATAGATTACAGAATTGTCGAAGATTTGAAGGGAATTCAGTGTAGGAAAACTTATTGTGGAAGTAGCACTGCACCCAACTCAGGAACTGACGGTTGTCACTCCGCCCATTAACACAGAATGTTAACGTCCCTGGGGAATACACCAATTTATATCTTTAACAATATATTTTCCTTTTCCATCTCCAGTTGTATGATTCACTAAAAATAAGGTTTTTGGGTGGATTACCCATTGTACTCGGTAAGGTCCCACATACTTTTGAAAAAATTTATGCGTTTCTTTCTTCAAGGTAGAGCTCTGAAGATGTTGTTTTACTAAGACTAGATCATGTACCTTATATTGAGGTTCTATGACCTTCTAGTTATGTTTGCTTACTCGTTGTTGCACTCTCTTAATTAAGTTCTTAGCAACTATCATTTTATTCAGTTGGCCATCAGTAGTAGGTTGTTCGGACCACGTAAATATTTAATAAGTGATTCACCTATAAAGAGTTTACCTATTACTTCTAATAGTGTTAGATCAGTTGATAAATACGTCAGCTGAACAAATTAATATACTTACCTGTCAGAAGTTAGTGTTACAGGAATAGTGTGAAGAATTGGTGCAAAGGGATTAAACTGAGCACAAAGCCTGTCGGACAGCTGCAAGTTTTTCAGGAACCCCTACAGCTAGTTCTGCAGCATCTGTAGGAATCATTCCAAACAGCTCTTCTGCCATCTCTTTTATACCTACATTTTTGGGAAAGCCGAATGGAGGTGTTACCACTTTCTTACAGAATGTTCGCGATCCGGGCATTTTTGGACTTGGCTGAATGGAATTTTACTAAACACAGTTAGGTTAAAGTTGTCAGATGACACATGTAAGTACGTTTAATATGTTGATGCATTATAAAATGCAATACAATCTGAAGCAATTCAGTTCAATTCAATTCAGTTTATTACTACGATTCTTAGAACTGTTTTCTGGAAACTCGAAGCAGGTCGTACATATTGGTTAATAATGGTGACATACAATGTTTCATACTATATATGTAGTAGTAAATCATGTTAACAGCAACCAACGGTAATATTAAAGTAGAACTGAAACAGAATATTTGAAAAATAAGAATTAATTTTAAAAAAAAACGTAAAATAAGGGAAATTAATTCAGCATCTTAAGAACCTCAGGTTTGCCAACTATCTACAGCTACTCCTACTTTTAAACCTATTGTTGATACACTATTGTACGTCACCCACATTGGTATGTGCATGCTTTGACAATCCTAAAGTCAATGTATACCTGTGTGGGTGGTCACTTAATTACATGTGTATGTGCCTATTATTATCTATAACTGAGAAAATGCTTTTGTGAACTGTTGACATTATTTTGATACTCAGAGCGTCCACTTGATCTTGTAGACTGAAAGTTAAACAGTTGCCTTTTGGATATCTAATGTGAAATCACTGACTTTAGACCTAAAATTTTGGTCACTTGCAATTGTTTGCAGAGTGCAGTCTAATTGTCTGCAATCTCTCTCTACCTGGAAAAGGGGACATCTGAGAATGACATGATCACCATAATCTTCCCCTCCACATTCACAGATTCGTGTGTTACTTCAACCCACATGGTGCAGATGTTTTAGATATGGAGTGTGCCCTCGACCTCGTGCACCATACCTCGTCGCGAAATTTGAATCTGTTCCTGATGCTTGACAACATGCGTTAAACACTCCTTGCAGTGCTCCTAGCGTCCCAATCAGACTGCTATTCATCTAACTTCCAGGCTCATAAATGTCTTTCATCACTAATATGCATTTCTGTGATCTCATACACATGATCATATAGCTCACACTCTAACCAAAACAGCGCTGCCCTGTAACATACCACGATAGGTCATCAGGCATATCCCGACTATCACCAATTAACCCTCTACAGGTGTAGTGCGAAAGTCACAGTGAGCTGCAGAAGTATGCTCCACAGAATTCGTCACCGTATTGTTTTGTTGCTGACTAGTCTAAGATGTTGTGTCAAGATGCTGGCAGTGAAGTCCATAATGGTGTCGAAATTAGCTTCGTGATATGACCACACCACACGAAATGCTAGTTTATAGTCAGCACACGCAATATTATGCATAATTTTGGCCGCTTTCTGAGTAACAAATTTATAGTGTTCTAGACAGTTTTTCTCGACTAGAAGAAAGCCTAAATATCTCCTAGCAGAGCTGCATTTTGCAGGTATTCTGTCAAGCCTCAGGGAAGGATTCCTACTAAGAGAAAACCTTCCCTTCAGATGTATGTATGTGGTTTTTTTATGAACAGCTGTAGTCAGTTTGTTACTCTTGCACCAACGCTGCATCTCAGCCAGCCCATCGCTCGCCTTTGCCTTAAGTCTCGCCCTGGGGTCTGCAGACACACCTACTAGGATGTCACCTGCGTATGTGACAACACCTTCAATAGCATTTGCCCCAGATGTAACAGGGTTCAATACTAAGATCCCAAACTAGTGGACCACTTATGTAACTTTAAGGACAGTCCTTGGTAATCTTTTTAATTACCTTTCTCTGAAGCCCTGGCATACGATTTAGCAGAGCACTATTCCGACAAATAAGAAGTCAGCTACTACAGAGACCTTTTATCCACGTTAAGGCACAAGCTGAATGAAGATTTTGTTGATCAAATACGAGCTGTGTCAGGTGGAACGTATGTGTTATGGTGGGATGTCACATGTAATGACGTGTTAATTGAGGTACCTAGAGCCAGAACAATTGACGTCTTCATTCGTGAAATAGATCTGCAGATATGTAGTGAAGTAAAGGTGGCTTCACATATTCACTGCATGAGGCAGTAAGACTGACACATTTTTGCAAGAAGGCTGCAAGGTTCATCTCTACTCTGTCGCAAAGCAATAAGCTGCGCCACGTTTTTGTAAACGATACGAATTCCAAACGCTGATACGTAACTAGGGGATCAGGCCCCACCATCCATCTTCCACGTAACGTGGGTAATGTATCCAGACCAAGACAGAAGTGTAAATGAGGTGACTTACATAATTTTAGAGGTCAATATCAGAGGAAGAGCTGCCAAAGTGTCAGTAGATACAGAGGCTCAAATTAGAGCATTATTTGTTTGTCTTAATGATAAGAGTGCACTTAAATCGTTGCGCAGTAACACTAGTGGATTAAGAGAAGAAGTAATACTGCCCGCAGGAAAATGTTTTGTAAACCTGCAGGTGGATGGCAAGAATTATGGCTTGCTAGGTAAGTTGGGAGAACACGCAGAAGGGATTTCAGTGTCATTCTACAGAAGGATATCCTACATCAGTACTGGGTGGTGGTAGATTATGGGACGCATATTGTTAGATTCAGTGAGGCAACTATTTCGGCGAAATTCGCGACCCTCAATCGCTAGCAATTTGTGGAATGAGGCCTCTTCCACAACCTACAACAGAACCACATGCATGGGCATTTGAAACTTACACAACTGGTAACAATCAGCGGTGGCTCAGGACAGACTTCACAATCCAAATGTTGCCTAGATTAGACTTTCTCGTTGATACACTCGGTCTAAACAATGTTCTCTGCAGGTTGTTGATTCGTGTGAGAAGAAGTGCAAATAAAATAGAGACACTGGTACAGAAGTTTTGTGCTCCGGTATTTATTAATGATTTTCGGTAAGGAGATATAGAGACTACACCTGGAACAATACTTGCTAGTGCTAAGGAAGTTGCAGAGGAAGAATTTCAGTGTGAAAATAAGTGTAAGAGCAAAAAGCAGCTGACAGTAGGAGAATTTGCACAGTAGCGATATTGCTTAAAAATCAGGCCTATGAGAAGTTTGCACATTTGCCAGTGTAAGTGAAATCTTTTGTACTCGGTATTAAAGGAATATGCTTGGTTGTTCGAGTAACAGCAGTATAGGTCAGTCACTGACGTTGTACAACACGAAATTCAAACTTAAGACATTAGGCCAGTTGCTTAGAAACTGGACAGGCTCAGAACTGGACAGATTCCTATTTTATCTACAATCTGTTGTTCAGGATGTTACACAACAGCTGGCTGCAGGGATAAATCATTCCTCTGTGAACCGCTGCTTGGTCCCTATCTTTGTGGTACCGAAATAGGCAATCAGTAGAGAGAAAGCCTATCGCCTATGCATTAACGTACAAGCAGTAAACAGTGTAACTGCCACTGATACCTACCCTCTACCCCATATCGATGAAACATCGGACAGTTTGGGAAACTGTACGTATTTTACTACCTTTTACATGTATACTACTTATCACCAAATTCTGATTGCACCAGAATACCTAAAAAACCGCATTTGTGGTTCCATGTGGGTTGTTTGAGTTTTTACACATGTCTTTCAGCCTTAGAAATGCGCCTGTCACTTTCCAAAGATTCGATGACTTGTTAATAAGATGATTGAAGCCTGCAACATCTTTTGTGTATTTGGATGACATGATATTTTCAAGGAGTACTGAGGAATATTTGGTGAGACTGAGGTACGTTTTATCAAGGTTACAGCATATACATTTGAATTTAAAAGTTGTTTTTCTGCACAATCAAAGATTAAGTACCTGGGACATATTATCAGTTCAGATGAGGTTAAGACAGATCCACAGCTAACCAAAGCAGTTGAGACTCTTCCAGGCCCACTAACGCTAAGGAAATGCAACTTTTCTTGCCTCCACTAATTACTATCGTCTTTAGTAAAGGATTTTGCAATGACAGCCAAACGATTAACTATGTTGTTAAAGTAAGGTGCAGTGCTTGAGCGGACAGAAGGATATGAATAGGCTATGAGGAAACTTAAATATGATTTGACAGGTTCACATTATTAATATACTGATTCTGAAAAGCCTTTTATCCTTTGAACAGACACCTCGAATATGCTATAAGTGCTGTTCTTTGTCAGGAATAATTGCTAGCACTTAAATTCGGAGTCAACTATTGCAGATGTTATTTCTACAGAAGAAAATTCGCTGTGGTCTCTGATTATACTGCTCTTTTGTAGAGGCGCAGTTTAAATGACCCCAGTAGTCATTTGACTCGTTGGGCATTAAAACTATCAAAACAGGATTATGACACATGCCACAAACCAGGCTGTTCACACATGAATGCTGATGCACTGAGCCATAAGGTCAAAATGATTCATACTGACATTGTTTTAATAGAAAAATTGAGAGATGTACAATGTCACTGGTACAATTCTCTCCCACATTTTGTCACAGTTGATTATATTGTATGCCACATAAATCCCCCTGAGCAACAGAGTCATAATTGCAGAAAGAGTTGCAAGAATGTATAATAGCTCAGTATTATGACAGTTTGAAGGTGTGTCATAAAGGACAAAAAGCCATGAATGCCAGAATAGACACCCAGTATTGATGAGAAGGTAGACAGACTGATGTTCAGAAGTATATACAAAACTACAAGCCTTGTGGTCAGAGGTCAGTCCCGCCATGGACTTAAATTGCCTTGCAAACACTTATAGACGCTACAGACATTACAAACCCATTTCAGAATGTTGCCTTAGACATTGTCAGACCGTTCCCACAGACCACACAGATTTATTAATATATCCTATCTACCACTGATCTAGATATCTAATTCTAGTACAAGTTGCAGGTATGACAACAGTAATGAGTGCCTTTGTCAATACTTAAGTTTTATCATTCGGAAGCCCTGATGATATTTTGACTGAACAGAGGACTAATTTCATGTACACTCTGTTTCTACAAGTTTATAAATTACTACGAACCCAAAAATAGAGAAACACTCCATATCATCCAAAAGCTAATAGCCAGCTCCAATGTGTTCATCAAACAGCAGTTCGGATTTTGTCTTACTACATAAACCACTCAATGACTGGGACAGGTAGGTCGCCTATGTAAATTCTGCATAAAATAGTCATATACATGAACCAACTACGTATACATCCTATGAGGAAGTATATGGACGGCCTATGAGCTCCCCATTTGAACATGATAAACTCCCATCTATCGTGTATCTGGCAGAAGTTGTCACCTAAAGGCTACCTGGAAGCAGATAAAGCAAAATAAATATAAGCTACCCAGAAACAAGATGAACGAAGTAACAAAGGGGCTGTGCTTTCTCAGTGTAAACTTGAGTAGCTACTTTTGATTTGTAACCCCATGATTAAGAAAGAAAAGACTAAGAAATTCATGTCTCAATACGAAATTCCTTATTCCATTACACGAGTGACTTCTGTTTCTGCAGATATTCATTTTCTAACCATACAGTGGTAGTACATTCTGACTGGTTACAGCTGTACCATGGTCAAGCTCTGCCACCCTCTGAGGTGTCACTTAGTTCAGCTCAAAATTATTTATGACAAGGCACATGTACTATCATGCAGAAATGAAGGAAAAAAGGACAAGTTGCTGTCAGCTCATCCTCTGTATGCCTTGAGAAATTAGCACCCATATGCCTCGAGGTCATGGGATTGAGGTATCGTTTGTTCGAACGGGTTTTATGTGGTATTTTATTCTGTGTAGGAGTGATTTCACTATAGGAAAAAATTTATTTTATTGATGCTGTTGTGAGTAATAATTCTGTCATTCAGTCAGTCATGTTGACTGGCTACTGCAAACGAATTGTGCTAGACTGTAGAACCAGTCTCCAGTTGAGGCTAGTTGGCCAGTTTTCTTTTGCAGTTTTTTTATGCAAGATGCTGCAAAAATTGCTTTCTAAAATACGAGTGTGCCTTGCTGTATTTTAAGTTACTGTATATTAACAGGAAAGTATGTAAATGATTAAAGTGTGACCAGAAGTAATTGCTTATACAGTGGACAAGAGTTTATAGAGATCAGTTGTTTTATAATAATAAAGTAGCAGTAAAAGAGAATGTGAGGGGCTACTATTCAACATCATCCGGAGATTACTATGTTAGCCAGTAAAGCTGTAAACCTTCCTATGAGTGAGAACCATACTGTGGTGATACATGAAATAACTGTTAGTTTTGCATTATGTGCAATAAAGACTTTATGTCATGTGAAATGGACTTTTTACGAAAGCATTTACACTATTGAAAACGAGGTTTACTCAGTACTACATTGTTATAAGATGAGAATTACAGTTTTGAGGTAGAACAATGTTTTACTTAACCAACTCATAAGCAGCATTGAAGTGAAATAGATAATTGGACACGTTAGGTAACGAAGTCTCTTTCCAGTAGCTGATATTGATCGAATGGTTTCTTTACAGCAATACATATTTTTCTTTTGCCGAGTTTCGTACGAAAAACACATACAACAACTTTTCACTTATTATCAGATGTCATGCTATTTCCACCTTACTATCAAAATTTACTTTAGAATTCACAGTCCTATTGTCCACAATAGGCAAGTAAACTTCTTAATTTAATACATGAAGAGACAAGAGATAAGTGCATTCATTTATTTAACAGTTAAGAACCAAATCTGCAACAACCAGGCGACCTCTGTATCAAGTGCTTCGAGTTAACACTAAAGACTAATTCATGCAATGAGTAACCTACAGAGATCATGCAGATTTTAGGCGAGTGTGTCACCTACAGAGATCATGTACTTGACACACTCGCCTAAAATCTGCAAACCACAGCTATGAAATTACCCAAGACTCTCGCAGTATACACTAGTGGGAAGTTATAATGTACACTGCTGGCCACCGTAAATGCAACACCCTGAAGGAAGCATCCGAATCAAGTGAAATTTACACCATGGGTTTGCAGCGATGAGATATGCAACTGATTAGAATTTCAGCGCAGACGCACATCACGCGCGCCTGTGGCGCCACCTCATAGCGCCATTTAAGGCTTGGCGATTTCGACGAGTGTACGTTCGGCACGTGTGTTTACCTTGTGGTTGTTTCACAAGACGATCACTTATGCCTCGTAGACAACAGCGAACATCGTTTGATCAAGTATCCGAGTTCGACAGAGGAAGGATAGTGGCTTACCGAGATTGTGGATTATCATACAGAGAAATCGCTAGTCGTGTTGGACGAAACCAAACAACTGTAATGCCGATATGTGACCGTTGGATGCAGGAGGGTACGACGGACCGACGTGGTCGATCGCATTCACCTCGGTGCACCACTGCACGTGCTGATAGGCAAATTATGCGCATGGCAGTGACGGATCACTCAGTGACATCCCGAACCATAGCACAGCACATTGCGTCTGTAACGCATCATCCAGTGTCTGCGCGTACCATTCGACGCCGTTTATAGCAGAGTGGTCTGTCCGCAAGACGTCCATTGCTTCGTCTACCATTGACGCAGAACCACAGACGTCTCCGTCGTCAATGGTGTGATGACAGACGGATGTGGATGGCAGAATGGAATGACGTTATCCTTACTGACGAGGCACACTTCTGTCTGCAGCACCACGATGGTCGGATTCGAGTGTGGAGACACCGTGGAGGGAGGATGCTGGACAGCTGCATTATGCACCGCCACACTGGTCTTGCACCGGGTATGATGGTATGGGGCAGTATTGGATATTACTCTCGCACGCCTCTAGTACGCATTGCCGGTACTTTAAATAGCCGGCGCTACATATCCGAGGTGCTGGGGCCAGTTGTCCTTCCTTACCTTCAGGGCTCGGCCACAGCCATATTTCAACAGGATAATGCGCGACCACACGTGGCACGCATTGTCCAAAGGTTCTTCGTCAATAACCAGATTGAATTGCTTCCGTGGCCGGCTCGCTCTCCGGATCTTTCGCTGATAGAAAACATGTGGTCCATGGTTGCTCAACGAGTGACCCAGATTACATCCCCAGCTGCCACACCAGATGATCTTTGGCAACGTATGGAAGTTGCTTGGGCTGCTGTACCCCAAGAACACATCCAACGTCTCTTTGACTCAATGCCGAGACGTGTGGCAACGGTGATCTCCAACAATGGCGGCTACTCTGGCTACTGATTCTGGCAGGAACCACATGTCACAGACGTCTGTAAACGTAATCAGTTGATACTTGGTCAACATGTTATCTACAAAAAAAATTTTGTTGTGCTACCTCTTGTCTTTCTTGGTGTTGCATTCACGGTGGCCAGCAGTGTATAAGACAGTATTATCTCGAAGTTATGTCAGCGTTTTGTAAACAAAGAATAACTCACACTGCAAGATATTACTAGCAGTCAGGCCAACACATGCATATAGAGTAGCATAAGTTACTGTTTGGCAGGACTTTTGCACATCAGATGATCTATATTCTTTGTATGTGAAAGATAACACAACAAAAATAAGTCCTAGCCTCCGTAATTTGTGGTAGAATGTATAGTACCTCATGTGGATTGATCTGGTGAAACAAGCTATTTATGGTTACGAATTTTGCCATATGCCATTATAGAAAATGTATTACGCCTTCAAAAAACTATGCTTTTCTCGATTCTCCACCTAATTTAAAATAGACTTCAGACGTGAAATCCTGAACATCACAGGTATGTGCATTGTCAGAAGACACTGCTACATGTCGAGACCATAGATCCAGCATGACAAAAATATAGGGTATCAAAGGTAGGTCAGGAGAACGAAAGCATAGATAAGTTGAATTATATACTACTTCTGTATCACAAATGACTTAACTTTATTACCAAACAATGTACCTGAAAGGCACTAAAGGCACAGAAGGTGTCAAATGTAGTTTCAGAGCAATGGTTTGTGAAAGGTAATGTGTAATTATGCCCCATTCTATATGAAGTTAAGAGACAAACAATTTTCAAACAACAGTAGCATCTTCACTGTCATATGGATGAATAAGAATTACTTACAGTTCTGCAAAGAAGGGTAAATGCATTGATTGCTGTAATTACACAGTGATGGACTAACTGCTTTTGTCACTGTGACAGTTACTCTGAAAGCATGTCATTCAAAATGGTTCAAATGGCTCTGAGCACTATGTGAGTATCTGACGTCGTCATTCCCCTAGAACTTACAACTACTTAAACCTAACTAACCTAAGGACATCACACACAGCTATGCCCAATGCAGGATTCGAACCTCCGACCATAGCAGTCGTGCGGTTCCGTACTGAGATGCCTAGAACCGCTCGACCACAGCGGCCGGCTGTTCTACATTACTCGTCGCCATTGTGCAAAAGCGGACCACAGATATTATCTACATCCTCCATGGAATAAAATGTGGCATTCAGCAGTACAAAATCACATCTATCAAGCAATTCTGGCTGATGTACCTGGCACCACACCAATTTCAGCCTTGCTTACTCCTTCAATAAGAAATATGAATAATGAAGTCTTTTTCCGATGTGGCCGCCACCAATGTTATCAGTTACACTCATACCCTAATTAAATACTCACTAACCCACAATTTTGTGCATCTGTCCCTCTGGTGATGTGTTTTACCTGCCAGTTAGGCTCTGCTATTTTGATGACCTGAATGCAAACTCATCTGATGACTACCATTCCATTTATGGGAAGATTTAGAATGCTTCATGCAATCTATTCAACTGCTCTGTGCTTCTTCATCTGTCACTAACCAAAAGAGCAGAGGATATGCATACATTACTGATACAGGTTGCTTTTGTGACCCTTTCATATCCACTGATACGTACCACATTATGCATTCACATGTAGTACACTATAAGTAACTATACAATTGGACACACCCCAGCGCCTTACACACCTACAAAGTTAGTATACTACTTGTCAGCACTGCATCACTGAGAAAAACTTTAAATGCTTCGACTCTTTTAACTCATTTACTTACCTCACTTATCTACAGGCGTTTCTGCTCAGTTCACATTCCTTTACTATATTTAGCTTTGACATAGTTTTATAGCAGCAGAATAAAATTCTATGGCTTCATGACACAAATCGTGTATGGCAGCAGCACACTCTTTTCGATTCCCATCACTCATAAGTTCATTACACCTTGATAGGCTGATGAGATGACGAAAAAGTTTGATTCATCTAGAAATAATGTCCTGCCATTCCTTTTACTTCCCTTTATGATTAAGTTGCAGTAACTGTAGTGCATGATGTCACCTCTTTTCCTGTTAATGTATTTCTGTTTTCCAGTTCATATTGTCATCATGTTCTGAGATCTGTTTTTATCACCTAATTTAATTAGGATGGTCCCCCAACAGTCACAAGGCTACAGTCATAGCCATCATGAGTTTGGACACTTGATCATGATTCCCTTCCTAGTTCACCTCCCATTCTCATTACACCACCCGTCATATTTTAATTCATTACAATTATAAATGTAACCAATACCCTCAATTTCAATTTCGTTACAGATAATTGAAGCTGGTTTGGCCATTTTCCTAACAGCTAAGCCCTCTATTCTTTCCCATAGTTCACCAAGGAAGTTATCACTTCTGGGTATGTCTACTGGCTCCCATTTTGACATTCTAGTCCTAAATCTAACATCTCCATATTCATTCCAGTTTACATAATGGACACTTCCAAAATGTGATTTCATTCTCATTAATTTTCAAAAAAGTGGTCATAGAAACCCACATTTATTTTCCCAACAAAGTATAGAATTAGCACAACTACAGTAAATCATACACATTAGCCAACTGTTGACGTAATTCTGCAATATTCCAGGCTATAACGTCTTCTGTTCTTTCTAAAAGCACGCCAAAAACAACTGGCTGTGAATTCAGTCCCCTCAACATTCAGCCCTACTCACTATAAATCATCAGTATTTTTTCGAAAGAATAGTAATCTTTTAATCAATTGCAAAGTTTCAAGACAACTAGCACCTTTGAACACACTATAAATACTGCTGATCAATCATCTTGATTGCGAAGCCATCGAACCTTGGTACCCTGTTGGTATTGTCTCTACATGAGTGCTATCTCTTCCAGACAATGTGTCCTACCATCTCTGTCTTTTCACACTGATTTAATTCTCCTTCACTGCATTACAAACACTGTTCATCCCGTGAAAAAACAGTCACAGTACCACTCCGCAATGCTATGCAAGTTTGGTTTAATGGAAGTGCAGCTGTGTCGAAAACAAATTTGGTACCCCTGATCAGACTGATGATGATCGCTGTGATAAAGCTCCCCAGCGAGCTTCGTTCTTTGTTACGCAGTATCATGAAATCCTATTATCCCGGCATGTGCAGCTCAATCACATTGAAGACAACTTTTGGTTACCAACTGACAAATCCGTAATTTAGCCGCTGTGCTAATACTGAAATACTAAGAACTTTAAAATGCGATCCAGCGTAACTTAATAACTGTACACAGGGAACTGTGCAACCTGACTGCTACTTTGGAAGTGACCAAAGCCTTACAGATTTTGTTGTATAACACCCACGCAACAGTTGCATGTTAACACTGTGCACACTACCATTCAGCCAAGACTGCAACAGAGCCTTAGCCCCAACTTCGTGCCAGCTGAAACCTTCCAGCAAACCATAACTACTAATTCATTTCATGCATCAGTACACATGCAAATGATCTACTCCATGTAGGAATCAACCTTGCTGTATTATTGCACTGCTGCTATTGTACAACTGTCATGATCTACAGGTGTTTTAAATGCGCAGATATCCCTGCCCATAAATAGCACCAGTCGCAAATTTGAGTGTTATCACCTCTTTTGATGTTGCCTGTGTAGCTGCCTATGAACACAATGTCTGGCAAATTGGCATCCTGATTGTTTGCAAGGGTTGTCCATCACACTGCCATGTAGTTCGAGTTTCAACTGTGTAATCACACCAATTATTACAAGCGACCTACCTTATTACTCTGCACTAGTGACGTGCATTGTGAAATTGCATTGCTTTTAGAGGAAACCAAATAATTCCCTTGCTCTCACATTGTTGTTGCAATGCACAAATCTTTATTTATGTCCACTGGGAACAGATTATTGTATTTGGTAGCAGTTCTCTGCTGTGACCATGCATTTACACTCCAGATTTACCGAGTTTCTCTATTGGTAGACTTTTAGTCAACGTTCTTATTATGATGTATCACACCCACCATTAGGTTATCTGCTCATTTAACTTACACACACAACAGCTTTGAACTTTTTACGCTAATTTGCCTGAAACACCTTTTGTGGTGGCACCCAACCGACAGCCTGCCTACACTACAAAAAAAAAAAAAAAAAATCAAAGGTTCGCCTTCTGCAAGCCACTGATGAATACTAGCTTGGGAAAATTGCAAGTTGCCATTGACCACGGCATTTCACACATCACTGATCGGAGTAAGCTGGAATACCTACATAGAGTGCCAGGCACCACACTTGCTAGGTGGTAGGTTTAAATCGGCCGCGGTCCATTAGTACATGTCGGACTAGCGTGTCGCCACCGGCAGTGATCGCAGACCGAGCGCCACCACACGGCAGGTCTCGAGAGACGGACTAGCACTCGCCCCAGTTGTACGGACGACGTAGCTAGCGATGCACACTGACGAAGCCTCGCTCATTTGCAGAGCAACAGTTAGAATAGCCTTCAGCTAAGTCAATGGCTACGACCTAGCAAGGCGCCATTAGTAACATTGCATGTATCTAAAGAGTCTCACTTGTATCGCCACAATTTCCAGATGTACCACAAGGATGGATTAAAGTTAAGTATTCAAAAAGCTACGTACTTTTCTTTATAGCATTCATTATGTATCCTGTTTCAGACCTCACGCCATCCTGCTTTAGCTTAGCGCGTGCCTTTCGGCTTCCTCTCATTGTGTCTAGGCTGTCTTGTCTAGACACAACATATTATATCTCCGGATTTATTTACTTGTATTCAATAATTCATCTATGGTATAGAAAAAGTTGTCAAGGAGTTATGATTTCAATTTGTTTTTGAAACTGTTACTGCTCTCTGTCAGATATTTTATTTCATCTGGTAATTTATCAAAAAGTTTTATAGCAGCATATTTTACCCCTTTCTGTGCCAAAGATAGGTTAAGTAAAGGATAGTGTAGGTCTTTCTTTTTTCTGGTATTGTAATCATGAATGTCGCTGTTGATTTTAAACTGGTCCATGTTGTCGAGAATAAAATTTCATTACTGAGTAAATGTACTGTGAAGCAGTGTAAGAATTCCTAACCTTTTAAACACTTCCCTGCAAGATGCGCAATTATTAACCCCACGCATTATTCTAACTACTTTCTTTTGAGCAGTGAATACCTTTTGCCTAAGTGTTGAGTTCCCCAAAATTTTATTTCGTACGACATCAGAGGTGAAGTATGCAAAGTATGTTGGCTTACTAATTTCTACATCCTCAAAATTGGCAATTATTCTGATTGCAAAAAAGTGCTGAACCTAATCGCTTTCGGAGATCCAAAACATGAATTTTCCAATTAAGATTCTCATCTATATGTACACCCAAAAACTTAATATGCTCTACCCTGGCTACAGACTTCTTTTGATATTTTATGTTTATTGAAGAAATTATACTTGTTGCAGCAGACAATTGGATGTACTGTGTATTTTCAAAGTTCAGAAGTAGCCCATTCGCAGAAAACCAATTAATAATTTTTCCAAAGACCTTATTTGTGTCATTTTCTATTGGACATTCCTTCACTGGATTAATAATTATGTTTGTATCATCAGCAGTGTCAGTTCAGCATCTTGTTTCACATAAGAAGGGAGGTCATTCACATATATCAAGACCAGGAGGGGACCCCATTATCAAACCTTGTGGAACACCTAATGTAATTTCACTCCAGTTAGATGAAGTGGCAAACTCCTTCGGATCACTAGAAGCATACAAAGAGACTTTTTTCTTCCTGTTCTCCTGTTCTGTAGTTATGACTTAATTTCTCTAACATAATGTCATGATTCACACAATCAAGTCACAGAATATTCCTACTGGTGAGATTTTACTATTTAGATATTTAAGGAACAGCATTTCTGAAATCCTAACTGTGATTTACTAAGTATCCCATTACTGTTGAGATGGCTAACCACTCTTGAGTACATTACTTTCTCAAAGATTTTTGAAAATGCTGTAAGGAAGAATACTGGTCGGTAATTATTGACATCTGTGGTTTCCCCCTTTTAGTAGAGCGGCCTGACAATCGCATATTTTAACATGCCTGGAAAAATACCCTGAGTCGGTGATGCATTACATATGTGACTCAAAACATCAGCTGTAATTGCTCCAAATTGTTTTAATAACTTGTTAGAGATGTCGTCTACTCCAACAGAACATCTATTTTTCAAAGATTTAATAATTTTCCTTATTTCACAAGAGGTTGTTAGATGAAACTTAATCTGACTAAAATTATTCAAAACTGACTCTTCCATGTGCTGCCTGGCTTCTTCTTTTGAACTATTCTCACTAATTTTTTCTCCTACGCTTAAGAAGTGATTGTTAAATACATTGGCTACCTGTGTACTGTTGATTAAGATGGTCTCATTCTCTTTAACAGTAATACTACCTACCCCGGTGGTTACTTTTGCTTTCTCCCTTGTAACAACATTCCATATTGATTTTATTTTATAGCTAGAGTTGTTAATTTCTTCTCTAACATATATATTTCTTGATTTCCTTACATTTTTTCTCAGTGTGTTACAATAATTTTTATGGTGTAAATCTACTTTTGGATCTTTACTAGTTCCTGCTGTCTCATACAGTTTTCTTTTTCTTTCTGAAGACACATTAATACCTGCAATAATTCAAGGTTTCTCTGAAAAGTTTGTGGTGTTACATTGAGCAATTTTCTTTGGAAAACAATGTTCAAAAAGGGATATAAATTTATCAGGAAATATGCTCCCTTTATCATTAGCATTTGGCTCATTATATACATCTTCCAAGTTTACATTTCCTAAGCTTTCTTTGAGGTGATCTATAGATACACTTTTACTTAATGGTTTCTGAAGTGTACACCTCTACATCTACATGACTACTCTGCAATTCACATTTAAGTGCTTGGCAGAGGGTTCATCGAACCACAATCATACTATCTCTCTACCATTCCACTCTCAAACAATGTGCGGGAAAAACGAACACCTAAAACTTTCTGTTCAAGCTCCAATTTCTCTTATTTTATTTTGATGATCATTCCTACCTATGTAGGTTGGGCTCAACAAAATATTTTCGCATTCGGAAGAGAAAGTTGGTGACTGAAATTTCGTAAATAGATCTCGCCGCGACGAAAAACGTCTTTGCTTTAATGACTTCCATCCCAACTCGCGTATCATATCTGCCACACTCTCTCCCCTATTATGTGATAATACAAAACTAACTGCCCTTTTTTGCACCCTTTCGATGTCCTCTGTCAATCCCACTTGGTAAGGATCCCACACCGCGCAGCAATATTCTAGCAGAGGACAAAAGAGTGTAGTGTAAGCTGTCTCTTTAGTGCACTTGTTGCATCTTCTACGTGTCCTGCCAATGAAACGCAACCTCTGGCTCGCCTTCCCCACAATATTATCTATGTGGTCTTTCCAACTTAAGTTGTTCGTGATTTTGACACCCAGGTACTTAGTTGAATTGACAGCCTTGCGAATTGTACTATTTATCGAGTAATCGAATTCCAACGGATTTCTTTTGGAACTCATGTTATGTTTTATAAGTTAATCAATTGTGCATCATGGTCAGATAATCCATTTACCACAGTGAAAGCATGTGTTTGTTCTATATCCTCTTTTATTTATTTATTTATTTATTATCATCCCAATGATCACATTTGTGATATAGGATTTGTCAGGATACATTTTAACAACTATATAATATCTTTACAAAATTTGTATCTGTGCTGAATTCATATTAATCTATCTTATGTTTAATACAATATACAACTAATAAGTGTTTTTATAACATAATTTATTATGCACTGATGTAATTTCATTTGTCACATTAACTTAAACATATATTTTATACAGTTGCGCAGAGATATTCGCTTCTGCTGTAATAGCATTTGTCAAGCATGTGGTTCTTTAGAACAGTTTTAAATTTATCCTCATTTTTCAGCTCTTTGATATGTTTTGGTAGTGCATTAAAAAGTTTGATTCCTTGATTACATACATGTTTCTGGCTTCGGGTCCTTGTTACAGCTTGTATGTGGAGATCTTTACATTGCCGTGTATCGTAATTATGGAAGTCTGTATTGGTTTTCATTTTGTCCTGATTTCTTTTGATCACCAACAGACATTTCAGAATGTATAATGATGGAATTGTTAAAATTTTCAATGCTTTATAAAGGGGCTTACAATGTGTTTGAGGTGGGCTGTGGGTCATTATCCAAATAGCACGTTTTTGTAATTTGAAAATCTCATTTAGACGACAATTTGTTTTTCCCCAGAAAACTATCCCATTGGATGGAATGGACTGAAAATAGCCAAAATATACTAATCTGGTACAGTCATTACTACACTCTTGAAATTATTCTAAGCACAAAACATGCTGAATTTAGTTTTAGTGCTAAGTTCACCACATGGTCCTTCCAATTAATCTTCTCATCAATGTGCATACCCAGGAATTTTGCACACTGTACTCTTTCAAGTTGTTCGCCCTCTATGGTGGGATTTAGGTCGTCCTGTTCACTTATTTTTCCATATTGCACATTAAACTAGTATCATCAGCAAATAACATGATTCTAGCTTTTCTCTCTGACACCTGAATATCATTAATGTAAATGAGGAACAGCAAGGGGCCTAATACACTTCCTTGGGATACTCCTACTGTGACCTCCCTCGGATCTGACCTTAGTTTAATTTTTTGATTAATATTTAGTGCTGTAATTTCAACCACCTGCATCCTCTTTTCCAGATAAGACTCAAACCACTTTTTTACCGGTCCTCTGATACCTATAGCTTCAAGCTTTTTCAAAAGTATACTGTGGTCAACAGTGTCAAAGGCTTTTGACAAATCTAGATTTATCCCAACTACACTATTCCCCTCCTCCAATTTAGTGATTATTTCTTTTGTGTATTCTAGTACAGCTGTTTCGGTACTTCTCCAAGCTTGAAATCCATGCTGATTACCGTTTATCAGGTTGTGCATATTAAGATAATGTGTGACTCTATATTTCATTAGTATTTCTAAAACTTTAGAGAAAGTTGAGAGGAGTGAGACAGGTTTGTAGTTTTCTATTTTAAGTTTATCACCCTTTTTTAACAGGGGAATGACTTTAGAAATTTTCAGTTTTTGTGGAAACACACCCTCAGCCATTGACAAGTTTGCTATGTGCGCTAATGGTTTCGCTATCTGATTAGCTGTTTTCTTTACTAATATTATTGGCACCTCATCTACTCCAGCTGACATCTAGGACTTCAGACTTTTAATCACTTTTAAAACTCTTGCTGTACAAATACATTATCTATTAGAGTACTATGTCCTGAGCTATACGTGTAGGGAAAGTGATCAGTGCTTCTAAGTTATATGTTGTTAACTACACTTCTAGTTCAATTTTCCTATCAGAATCGCTTACAAAGTTAACACTGAAATCACCACAGATTAGTAACTTCTTCTTTTTGTACGACAGACAGCATAATGGGGAGTCAAACTTTTTTATGAATAGCTCCCAATCTCCTAATGGAGACCTGTACACTGTTGCTAGCATCAACACAACATTATCGAACGGAAGTTCACATGCACAAACCTCAAAGTGCTGCTCAACACAAAATTTGCTTACTTCAACAGTTCTGTATTTATACCCTTGTTTTATGAAAATGGCAACTCTTCCTTTATCCATACTATATCTACAAGTGTAAGATGCTAAATTATACCCATTTATACTGACATTTTCCGTCCCCAAAGTTACATGGTGCTCAGACAAAGTATATCAATCTCATTCTTATTTTTGAGATCATCTAAACACATTATCAGCTCATCTACTTTTTTTTATTCCTCTGATATTTTGGTGAAGTAAGTTGATACCACCCTTCGCTTTATCCCTATTTGCTGTGCATGAAGTTTCTTCTCTTCTATTTTCCTTGGTTGTTGTCTGCCTGGAAATTGGCTTTAACCTAAAAAAAACTGTCTGCCTAGTCCCAATAACCACAGGGATCGCCTCCTTGTGTGACTGTGGCCCCCCTTACAGTATCTGCTAATAGAGAAGCTAACTTATCTTCCCCCTTCCTAATAAGGTGCAGGCCATCTGTAGTGTAACCCCACCTACCAATAACATCAACTGGAACAACAGTCATGTGAGACTGCCAGTGCCTGGCGCATCCCATTCAGTTTAGTTTTAACACTCCATACACAGGGCTGATCATGGCACTGAAAGATCTCCAAAAACCCAACATTCGTGTGCCCAGTTTCTGCTCCTATTTTATCCAGGTCACTCCTAATATTACATCTTTGATTCATAGCCAGGCTGTTTACTGCTCCCCCAACTATAATTACCTGACCTTCCTTCTCAAAGTCCTTGCACAGCTGACCTAAGTTTTCTGTCATCTCGCTAAGGCTAGCACTTGGTTTCACAAAACTTGTGACCTGGTACTCTGTCCCTAATTTCTCCTGAAGCTGTTGGCCCACACCCCTCCCATGACTGCTACCGATAAGCAGAATTTTTCTTTTCCTATTCTGGTTTGATCCCGACCTGTCTTTTTTCCTTTAAGCTAATATCCTGCTTCAACCTACATTCAACTAAATCTGAATAAGGCCCTTCCTCCACTACTTCAGATAGGATGCCAAACTGATTTGCTAAGTGAATTTTATAAATTTTATCAATTGTTTCCCTTTTTCGCCCTTTGCTATCTACCTTTTCCTAGCGCCCAGAGTCCTTTTCCTCCCTTAGCTTACATAATTCCAAATTCGCGATTTCTAATTAAGCCTAAGCGACTATTGGCCTTTACAAAATACTTCCTTTTCGATGTAATTACGTTTAGAAAAGCGAAACCTTCAATAGATAGATTAGATAAGCAGTAAATGCACTAGTCTAAAATGTAATATTAACTAAATTAGCTCTTATTTCAATATTAATCGCTTAACTTAGCGAGAGCTTTGTACACGCACATCCGCCCGGCTACAGGGCTGTCAACCTAAGTACATGAAATAACATTTCATAAAACAATGGAAGTGTTACAGTTTTCTTAATGAGATTAATTTATTACGGATATATACTCAGTTTGTAATGTACCCTTCAATAACTTTGTGATTTTAACTTTTATACTACAAACTGCAGAGATTATAGGAAAAGTAATGAATCATTAATATTATTGAGCTAGACCTTTTGTATGGAAATAACCAGGCAGCCTTCGATGATGCACCCATTTGATGCAGTGTTACAGCTTTTCATGATCTGCGAGGCTAGACCTTCACAACTAGTAACAACATTTGCTGGCCCCAATGCCGTCATTCCGAACCACAATACTCCATCACTGCCCACTGTCATCACCATTGCACCAGCTTAGCCACTGCCCAGCTGATGTATCTTGGCAGACCTCATACTGTCCCTGATGACTCAGTACATGGTCGGCACACCTGTTGCCTTGGCACCACCACCACACCACCGTATCAGCGCATCATTCAGTTGGCTGCGTATATTTCTACAATAGCCAAAATTATTTCTACAATAGCCAAAATTGGCCAATCCAAACTCTAAATTATTGTACTATTACTTGTCGCTTCTTAAATACTTTGGAGTTTTCTATTCCTGTCCACTTTTTTTACTGCATTTTGGAAATTATTTGTTTCCCCTATTAGAATGTTGCATCCCTTGGCAAGAACCACCGGTCCAAAGGAGCATTTTCTAACATTAAACTACTACTTTTGTAATTTTGAAATAATTAGCCGGCTGGTATGGAGGGGGAGTGAAGTGTGCATGGTAGATTGATGGACCGAGTGGGGAACACTTTATGAAATACGTTTCACTGCAGAGCTGTGGTTAGGCAGGGTCTGGTTCTGTATCAGTTACCACTGTATATGCCTTGTTCACATTCATACCATTCTGATGGTGAGGATGCTGATGGGGAGACACTTCCAAGAAGCATCGCTAGTGAGGGAAACGACCTAGACAACCATCCAGCAACCAATCAGACCACTGTTAATTGTCACATGGGGCCATACAGCATAGCTGGGATCAATTTGGCTCACTATTGGCAACCAGCTTTCAGTCTGATCAGAGGTGTGCTTCTACCCCATTCTCCAGCACTATGACCTCAGTCTGTCAGTGGCCTTAGAAGTTAAGTTCTGATGTAAACACCAGTCAGTTGTTTTAAAGTACTCTCTATTTTCTTTAAACAATATGCTTGATTACCCTGTGCTCCTGGATCCACAACCTACAACTGACTTGTCCTTGCCAATTCTTATACAATAGTTTATTCTGTAGTTATTAGCTTAGGTTATTATTTTAATAGATGCAGTTACACTTTTAATTTATGGGTATGTACTGTGTTTATGTAGACTCAGTTCTTTGGGTGGTTTTCCACACAACCACTGAATGTGCTTATTTTCTGCTTACATCTCGTGTACCAGAGAAACACCATATGACCCATCCATAGCTGATGCCTATAGATATTCAGGCCATATTGTGTACCTTTCTTAACATGTTACTACAAATTTTACAGTTTCTTAGAGATTCATAATATGTATAGTCGTCACACTTTGTAGTACATTTTCAGATTCATCTGAATATAAGGCTATTGTCCAGAAACCCAGTTTTTCTTTCCTTTTATTGGAAAATAATATTTTATACAAATTTAATATTTAATACAAATGTATATGGATGTTGGCTATTATGAATAACGTATACAGCAGTTGTGGATGTACTATCATGAGAAAGATGGGATACAATGTAATCACATCACTACAAAGTGTCACAGCTAAAGTGTAGCAACACAGAACAGTGCCAATCAATTACAACTATCTCCCATTGTTACACATATAATGGAACATACTAAACCACTTTCAACAATAACAAATAGGTAGAAAATTAAAAACGATCGTTCTGAAATTAAAAATGAAGCGTAAGTACAGATTTCCTAAAACCTCATGTAAATTTACACAAATTAAGAAAAATACCCACAATGGAAACATCTCGGAATATAACAAGAAATATTTGGTGCTCACGTTCTGAGCTCTCCCAAGTGTTGTTCTTGTGTATACAAATAACTGGAATCAAATCATAACACGTAATGTTTGTTTACCTATTTCATTTTTTTGTAGAACTTACACAGTATTAAATGCTGAACAAATAATTAAGAGCTTTGGTGCATAACACTTATCTACATTATCTCTGAATCATGTGCAGAGCTGTGTGAAACAAAAATATTTCACAAAAAAATACAGCTATTGTGCACTGGTGTAAATGGCAACCAAGCATGACGAATTTCTTAGATTACACAGTTTCGCATCTGACCAATTTACGTGAAAATGTACTGATGGGCAAAAATGTCATGAACACTGCCAATGAGGAGAATGAACGCCACATGTGTGCACATGATGCAATAAGCAGATTACAAGTATATAAGCAGACTAGAGATTTACAAGGAATTGTTCTACCAGTTAGATGGGTTGCAAACATGTAAATCCAATGACATAAGTGACCTTAGCAAACGTGAAGTTAAAATGGCATGGCAGTTGGAAACTAACAGCTCAAAAGTGTTGAAGCTGGTTGGCTGGATCTATGATACTGTTGTGAACATCTGTGGAAGTGGCTGAAAGGTGATAAATCCATAACCTTATGAAATGATGTAATAAATATACACTTCAACACCAATCATGGAAGTCAGATGCTTTCCTGCTCTGTAAAGCTGGACATGAGGCAATATGTGGCTTATCTAATGAGGGATAACAATGCTAGAGCAGCCATACACGTTTTTGAACAGACAATTCAATGTACATGTACATTGTTGAACATGGGGCTCTACAACATATGGTCACTGTATGTTTCCATATCGATCCACTAAAATGTTCAATTGCGACTGCAGTGGGCATGGGATCACTGAGGCTGGAATGAAGGTCATTGCAAATGTCAACTATCAGGATGGGTGACATTTCCTGTTACACCAGGTCAGTTGTACATCCAGATATGCTATATAGGTGAATGGCACCAGATGGAGGGCGCATTATGCTATGGGGCAGTCACTTTGGTTCCTTTGGGACATTTGGTAGTAATAGAAGCATCATGATAGTTGCAGACTATGTGACCTTTATTGCAACTGCATTCCTGGTGAGCTCTCCCATGCTGAAGGCATCTTTCAGCAGGATAATTGTCCATGTCACACGTGCAGAATGACTCCACATTGGTCTGAGTAGCATGGTAACTAACACCGATATCTGGACCACACCATTTAGCTGATCTCAACGTGTGGAATACAACTGGTGCAACATAAACCCAGAAACATGTAAATGATATGTCAAGCACTGTGTTCCAAAGGTGGACAAACATGCTATTAAGCAGGTTGCTATATTTGTTGTTACGCGTACTTATGCAGGATTAGTACTAACAGAACATAAATGTACACACTATTAATGACACAGCAAATCTCTTGAGAAAACATGTCCGAGTAAAACAATTATTATAATTGCGTTTCTCCAGTTTTGAGGTTACCATTCTGAATGAAGCAAGTGCCATGAATATATTTTTACTGTCACTGTTTCCAAAATACAGAGATACAAGTACTACATGATGACTTTGTTTGGAATAATAAACAGCAAGTCATAACATTTCCTTGAATATTGCATAGTACTTACGATTACTGACAAATGTAAGGATTTATCACAATTCACAATCTTCTTGTCTCAAGATCGATGGGAAAAAGCAGCAGTGCTAATGACAAAAACACATTTGATTCATGTTTCTGGAGTATTTAAGATTACCATTGCTTGACATGTAAAGCGGCAGATGCGGATTTATATATTGTCACATTTTTTCACAGTCCTACCACATTTTAATTTTATTTCACAGGTAATACAATTTACTGTCCCCCTGCCACTTTTATTGTTTTATAGGCCTTGAGAGCACCAACCAGGAAAATCTATTTGTCGTAATTTCTTTTTGATGTGAAGTAGTACATGTGTCTTGAGAGTTCCCACCTGAATGAAACTTTTGTCACATCACATTTGTGAGGTCTCCTCCTAATGTGTTCTGAAGTATGTGTCTTGAGATCACCTGATCTAGCAAATGATTAGCCACAAATCTCAATTGTGCGGTTTCTTTAATGTGTGAATTAATATGTGACTCTCGAGATGACCTGACTGGGCAAAAGATTTCCCACATATCTCACATTTGTAAGGTTTCTTTCCAGTGTGGATTATTGTGTGTATCTTGAGTGAACCTGATGTGGCAAACGATTTGCCACAAATATCGCATTTGTGGGTTTTCTTTCCAGTGTGAATTAATACATGTGTCTTGAGATTTCCTGACCTAGCAAAAGATTTCCCACAAATCTCACATTTGTGGGGTTTCTTTCCAGTGTGAATTAATACATGTTTCTTGAGATCACCTGACCTAGCAAAAGATTTCCCACAAATCTCACATTTGTGAGGTTTCTTTCCAGTGTCAATTAATGTGTGTGTCTTGAGATCATCTGACCTAGCAAAAGATTTCCCACAAATCTCACATTTGTGGGGTTTCTTTCCAGTGTGAATTAATACATGTTTCTTGAGATCACCTGTCCTAGCAAAAGATTTCCCACAAATCTCACATTTGTGAGGTTTCTTTCCAGTGTGAATTAATGTGTGTGTCTTGAGATCATCTGACCTAGCAAAAGATTTCCCACAAATCTCACATTTGTGGGGTTTCTTTCCAGTGTGAATTAATACATGTTTCTTGAGATCACCTGACCTAGCAAAAGATTTCCCACAAATCTCACATTTGTGAGGTTTCTTTCCAGTGTGAATTAATGTGTGTGTCTTGAGATCATCTGACGTAGCAAGAGATTTCCCACAAATCTCACATTTGTGAGGTTTCTTACCAGTGTGAATTAATGTGTGTCTCTTGACATCATCTGACCTAGCAAAAGATTTCCCACAAATCTCACATTTGTGGGGTTTCTTTCCAGTGTGAATTAATACATGTTTCTTGAGATCACCTGACCTAGCAAAAGATTTCCCACAAATCTCACATTTGTGAGGTTTCTTTCCAGTGTGAATTAATGTGTGTGTCTTGAGATCATCTGACGTAGCAAGAGATTTCCCACAAATCTCACATTTGTGAGGTTTCTTACCAGTGTGAATTAATGTGTGTCTCTTGAGATCATCTGACCTAGCAAAAGATTTCCCACAAATCTCACATTTGTGGGGTTTCTTTCCAGTGTGAATTAATACATGTTTCTTGAGATCACCTGACCTAGCAAAAGATTTCCCACAAATCTCACATGTATGAGGTTTAATTCCAGTGTGAATTAATGTGTGTATCTTGAGATTGCTTGACAAGGCAAAACATTTCCCACAAATCTCACACTTGTGAGGTTTCTTTCCAGTGTGAAGTAATACATGTTTCTTGAGACCACATGAGATCGTGAAAGATTTCCCACAAATCTCACATTTGTGCGGTTTCTTTCCGGTGTGAATTAATATGTGAGCCTTTAGATTACCTGACCGGGCAAACCATTTGTCACAAATATCACATTTGTGAAGTCTTTTCCCGGTATGAATGGAACTTTTTTTCTCTCTATCATTTGTCATGTGTGTGTTACACACGTCGTTAGAGGGCTTCTTTGACACTTTCCAAGTTTCCTTACATGAAGACTGCTCACTGTGCTGTGTGACAGAAACTTCTGGCTCGCTATCCAACAAGGTACTGCTTTGATGCTCATCACTATGGCCATATCTTTCATCACTATCAGCAGTTAAAAATTGACAATTCTCACTCATTCTCATATGCTTTTTCAAGCCAACATTACTGACAAATACCTCACCACACCACTTACAAACATACAAATGTGGTTTCGTTCCATCATTGTGCATAAACACATGCATTATGAGCCTGTATTTTGAAGGAAAGCTCTGTTGGCAGAAATTACAGCTATATACATGTAATTCCTTTTCCCTCGTACTGCAATCATATTGGGTGGCAACCGAGCATTCCTTATCAATAGTCACATCTTCTGTATTGGTACTGAACCCATGTGTTGACTTCTCCATGTCTATCACCAACTCTTCCTGGACCAGTCTACGGTGACAAGTTTCCTCACATGATATGCGGCAGCTCCCACCAGTAGTCTGAGTAAATCTGAAGAGTGAGGAGGATAATGTTAATTAAGATATACAACAAAGAAACAATATTTGAGTGACCATAAATTCAGTACTATAGGCCACAAATCATAAAAGTGAATAAGAAATTACATATTCAGTAACTGTTACTGACGTAAAATTACAATATTACAGCAGAAGCTAAAGACCGATGAGGTAAAAATGGTTTAAAACGAAAATAACCAGATGGAATTCAATAATGATTAATCTGAATCACAGCCTACTTGATCTGAAATTTTTAGATGAGAATTAAAATACTTCACTTTCACGTTACAATCTTTTTAAAATACAGTGCTAATAGTTAGTAATCTACACCAATTAAAGGTATCAAAAAATATATCGGTTACAAGTTTTAATTCAAAATTCGTAAGTTCATGGTATTTCAGATTTATTTAAGAGAAATAATTTTTAAATATTACTCTTCTATTATCTTAGCTCTGTAAGTGCATTCTCTTTGTTTCGTCAACACTTTCACCATTAGAAACGATAGATTTATTTCACCTAGTAAACATTTTTTTTGTTTGATTCCCAATAGGTCAATAACTAGTGCAAGCATCAATATTTTGATTAGGTATCTAGAATGGATGTTGATCAGCTGGATAATAACGGTTCATGAACAAGAATCAATGTCACATCAATCAAGGGAAAAATTTGCATACTGATGAATGAATGTGAATGACACACTTGCAGATGGTTTTAATCTAAAACTGTTTTTGGCACTGCAACTTATATGAAGCCTTCCACAAATGGAAATACTGTCTGAACAGATGGAAATGGATGCAAATTTTCCAGTACACTTGGAGTGAGCCTTTTTGAAAATTTTTACATCTTCCCAACATCTTGTCACCTAGCATTGCAGAAAACTGTTGACTGAACGATACATATAAATGGCCACATCATCACCCATCAAACAATGAAGGCTAACACTACATATTGAGTGGCGGTGATAACAGCTGATGCATGAGCTACACCTGTAGTATCTGGGTTTCATTATTATACCTGCAGTTAAACCGTTTCCCACAGAACAGAAACGTGTGATGCATTTCAGGTCCCCAGTATGTACATGGTGTTGGACATGAAAGATTAAAAAATACTGAGGGCCTGCATGCTTCAGTGGTTTCCTTGTATTCTGATTGTGACATCTGAATTTTTTTGCAATGTGTTTGATGTATAGTTTTGTTTGGTATGGTATCTGACAAAATTCGAGTGTTTTTAACTACTAACTGCGATCACACGTTTTTTTTTTTCAAAGTAACTGGTATTATAATGAAGTGTCAGATTCCTGAACTTAACAAAATAGATGACAAGGGGTTATTTTTAAGAAATACAGTGCGAAATTGTGATTTAGTGAGTTTCAGTGCGCGATGTGCCAGCCTCATGGCAAACAGCTGATGAAGGCCAGCCAGCGTGTTATGCAGGTGACACAGTTTTGTAACGAGCGTCAGTATGTATGTACATATGCAGCAGCCATCAGAACACAGCATTAGCAGAATTACGCAGGTGCGTGCCGCGTGTGGCGAAGTTGCGTTAGCCAACTCATCAAGAACCCTCTAACGAACACGCCGCTGTGTAACCGGCGGATTCAGCAGTGGTCTACACTATTTAAGGACATCAGAGGTGGGCGTCGGCATTCGGTTCGACCGATTGGGCGTTTGGTTGCTGTTAAGACGTCATCAGTGATGCTGTCCATGTCGCTGTCCCTGAGGACCGGCCGCCAGGGGGCGTTGCCCGCTGCTGCACCGGCGACTCCCGGCGTCATCACGAGCCACCGCGTCTGCGAACTGGGCCGTGCCTCGTGCTGCTAATCTCCTGCCTGCACAACTGCTGACCAAGCACAGTGTCGCATTCCCCGGACTGCAAGCATCAGCACGTCTCCACCACAACACAAGCAGTGGGGCTGAGCTACCGGAAAATGTATTGGAAGAACCAAAATAAAGAGGGAGATTGTTAAAAACAGCCACCTTCTTCTACCCAGCCACGCCCTACAACCCTGACCATGTCACCCGCTCCAGTCATCCTATAACAAGTGGTGTCAGTCAGGCAACCTGCGCATCACACACTCCTGTTACAATTGGTGACAGTAGTGGTCTTCTCCCTGTATTTGCACGAAATTGTGGGTGGTAATCGACGAGGGTATGTGGCATTTGAGAAGGGCAACAATGGATCAGCAACTCCTGCAACATGACAAGTGCCAATTTTTCGTTTGGTGGTTTGTCTGAACCTGTAGCATAGTCCGTCTTCACTTATTGTTCTTCTTTCTGGGCTTACTGTAGTCTTGATTCGATAGCTGGTAGTGATGGAGCAGTCTGTGTCAGCCGAGGTGGCTATTCAGCAGCTAATTGAGTGAGTGTCGGAATTAGAGATAGAGCTTGCTCGGTCTAAAGAGGCGAGCAAAGAATGGTTTCCTGTTAATGCAGTAATTCTTGACACTAACGCTGCATCTTTGGTCACCCCTTTCTCAGGAAAAGCTGGGGAGGATTTTTTTTTTTTTTTTTTTTTTGAGAACCATAGCACGGCCGTTAAACTGGGAAACTGGGGTGCAAAAATGCTTTTGCATGTGGCTAAGTTGAAAGTAACTGGGGATGCCAGAGTGTACGTTACATGCCATGAAGCATTAAGGGATGCTCGGACATTTGAAGTATTCAAAAAAGGGTTGCTGGAAAGATATCAGAGGAAAAATACGTCTAGATATTATCGGGAACAATTGAATAGAATGTATCAAAGGAATGGGGACCCAATAGAAGCCTTTGTAGATCGAATTCGAAAAATTAATGTTAATACCTATGAGCTAACGGATTCTGATAGGGTTAATGAAGCCATTCTCCAGGAAGCTGAGCAGAGGTCACTAGACGCATTTTTGCAGAGAATACAACCTGAAACCTTCCACAAGATTAGGATGGAATTCCCTAAGACTTTCAAAGAGGCAGTCGGAATCGCTGTGGCGTTAGAGGAAGTTGAAGCAGTAACAAAGACGCAGGACAGGAAAGCAGTGTTTAATGCAGAAATAAAATGTTTTGGATGTGACCGGATGGGACACAGACGCGTTTGCAAGAAAGTGCAGTGCAGGAAATGCAGATGTTGGGGTCATAT
The DNA here is from genome assembly GCF_023898315.1 of Schistocerca nitens. Classification (NCBI taxonomy): domain Eukaryota; kingdom Metazoa; phylum Arthropoda; class Insecta; order Orthoptera; family Acrididae; genus Schistocerca; species Schistocerca nitens. The sequence goes on from NC_064624.1 coordinate 26,377,576, forward strand.
GGAGCGTAATTGCAATGGGTCCTGGCAGAAACATGATAGGAAACCGCAAGGTGGGCCTCACCCCCCTCAGTTAAATGGGGCATGGGGTGGTGTGTCCACTGTGCAACACCCCCGGTAAGAATTAATGCTAGTGCAGAATCAGTGGCTGACTTTTTTTCTGACCGGCTTGGGGAGGGGCAGACCATGCAAATTTTTATTGGATACCGGGTCTCAGGTATCTGTGGCGAGTAGAAATGTACTCGGTAAAGAAGTATTAAAACCACCATGCTGGGCGTTAAGTGGCGTGGGTGGGGGACAGGTGAAGTCACTCTGATCAGCGGTGTTAAACTTCCGAGCGGAAATGAGGAACTTCCAGGTGAAGGTAGAAGTTCTTCCACCTGTTGGCAGCAGCCACGATGTCATACTCTTATTGGATTTCCTGGTTGCGCATCATGCAAAAGTTAACCTGGAACGGCGTACAGTAGAACTGGATGGAATACAATTTTGCCTAGGTTCTGAAGCCAAAAAACCATTACTGTCGAAGGAAACGCCCAGACGTCGGGTGGGCCACCTAAACTGCGTAAAAGGTCCCTTAGGGTTAATTCGCAGGATACTATACCGAAGGGTACAGGGAAAATAATCTGGGCAGATGTTGGAGCTAGTGTGCCGGTAAATTCGTTGTGTGTCGTTGAACTTTTGAGATTGAGCCACTGGATAAAATGAAGTGTTTTACACGCCGTAGCATGACCTCTGTGTGGGAGATAGAAGGCAAAAGGTTGAGACTGTCAGTATTGATAATTTTGGCCTTAAAAAGGTGCAGTTAGCATGGGGTACTGTAATACCGAATCTGAAGATAATAGGTGAAGTTGAACTGGATAAGGATTTTGCAGCAGATTAGACAATGCCGGGAGAGTGTCAGCTGGTCCGCACTGAGGGATAAAGTAGCACATTTAGAAGCGCAAAACAGAGAACTCATGGAGAACCTTTCGACAGAATATAAAGAGTTATTTAATTCTCATGGTCCACTGCCCGTCACACCGTTAGTTCAGCATTACATCTCCACTGGGAATGAAGCACCTGTGTAAACGTCCGTATAGTGTTCCAAAAAGTTTACAGCCTTTCACAGAAGACTTTATTAATCAACAGCTTAGGGATGGGATAATAGAAACCAGTACTAGTCCCTGGTCCGCTTCTGTCGTAATAGTGGGTAAAAAATCACCTGATGGGGGGCAAGGCATATCATTGTGGTTATAGTTTCACCGAGTCAAAAAACTGTATCGGATGCATACCCAATGCCTAATATCACAAACTCTGGATAATTTGGGTCAGTGTCGGTACTTCACGACCTTGGATCTTCGAAGCGGGTACCACCAGTTGGTAGTCGCCCCGAAAGACCGACCGAAAACAGCTTTTTCAACACCTACAGGTAATTTTCGTTGTCGGCGATTTCCTTTCGGACTCAAAAATGCTCCGGCAACCTTCCAACGGTTACTACATAGCGTGTGACGAGGGCTGAAACCTAATCAGTGTATGGTATATTTGGACGACATAATTGTTTTCTCAAAGGACGTGCAAGAACATGTGCGCTGTTTGCGCGAAGTTTTCGATCGTCTGAAAGCAGTGCAGTTAACTCTTCATATGGAAAAATGTCATTTTTTTGTTGCAAGAAGGCCGTTATTTAGATCATATTATAGGACAGGAGGCTGTCCACACGGACCCAAAACTTGTAGAGGTGGTAATGAATTTTCCGACACCTACAAAAGTAAAGGAGTTGCAGTCTTATTTAGGTCTCACCAATTTTTACGGGAGGTATATTCCAAAATTTCCAGAAATTGCAAGGCCCCTCACGCAGTTGTTGAAGAAAGGAGCAAAATTTCGCTGGTCAGCAGCATGCGGAGAGGCTTTTCAAAAGTTAAAAAGGATGTTAACATCTAGTCCAGTTTTGGCTTTTCCAGACTTTAGTAAAAAGTTTATATTATCTTGTGACTAGCAATTTTGCTTTGGGTATAGTATTATCTCAGGAAATAGATGGGCAGGAGCACCCGATAGCATATGCTTCCAGACATTTAAACAATGCAGAAAAAAATTACTCAACAACTGAGGAGTTATTGGAATTAATTTTCGGAATAACCTATTTCCGGTGTTATTTGTATGGACGACGTTTCAAGATGATTACTGACCATGCAGCACACATGGTTTCATATATATGAAAGTGAAGTAACTGAACATTAAGAATGAACAAAAAAAATCCAAGTAATATGCAAGTAAGGTTTCAAAGAAATATTTTCGTATGTTTCTCAAAGTACTACAAATAAAAATTTTTAATTACAATTTTTTTACTGTGCCGATCTTTCTGGGAAACTTCAAGGATAAATAAATTTTGATGTTAATTATTTATCAATTGTTTGAGAGACCTCCATGTAGGCATTGTGTAGGTACTGGGTACTTGTGTCATATCCTTAAAATTTACTGCACAGCATTTCGTGTGGCAGGTACATTGATAAACTATTCATCTACATCTACGTGATTACTCTGCTATTTACAATGAAGTGCCTGGCAGAGGGTTCAATGAACCACCTTCAAACTGTCTCTACCATTCCACTCTCGAACAGCACACAGGAAATACGAGCACTTAAATTTTTCTGTGCGAGCCCTGATTTCTCTTATTTTGTCGTGATGATCATTTCTCCCTATTTAAGTGGGTGCCAACAGAATGTTTTCGCAATCGGAGAAGAAAACTGGTGATTGAAATTTCATGAGAAGATCCTATCGCAACGAAAAACGCCTTTGTTTTAATGATTGCCACTCCAATTCATGTACCATGTCTGTGACACTATGTCCCCTATTTCGCGATAATACAAAACGGGCTGCCCTTCTTTGTACTTTTTCAATGACATCCGTCAGTCCCACCTGATGCGGGTCCCACACTGCACAGTAATACTCCAGAACAGGGTGGACAAGTGTGGTGTAAGCTGTCTCTTTAGTAGACCTGTTGCACCTTCTAAGTGTTTTGCCAATGAATTGCAGTCTTTGGTTTGCTCTAACCACAATATTATCTGTGTGATCGTTCCAATTTAGGTTACTTGTAATCCCTAAGTATTTAGTTGAATTTAATGCCTTCAGATTAGTGTGACTTATCACATAATTGTAATGTAGCTCATCTCTTTTAGGACTCTTGTGAATAACTTCAGACTTACTTATTCAGCGTCAATTGCCACTTTTTGCACCATTGTATCTTATCTAAATCATTTTGCAAGTCGTTTTGATCATCTGATAACTTTACAAGACGGTAAATGACAGCATCATCTGCAAACAATTTAAGACGGATACTCAAATTGTCTCCTATGTTGTTAATATAGATCAAGAACAATAGAGGGCCTATAACACTTTCTTGGTGAACGCCAGATATTACTTCTGTTTTACTCAATGACTTTCCATCTATTACTACGAACTGTGACCTTTATGAAATGAAATCACGAATCCAGGCGCACAACTGAGGCGATATTCTGTAGGCACACAGTTTGGTTAGAAGACGCCTCTGAGGAACAGTGTCGAAAGCCTTCTGGAAATCTAAAAATATGGAATCAATTTGACATCCCTTGTCGATAACACTTTTTACTTCATGAGTATAAAGAGCTAGTTGTGTTTCACAAGAACGATATTTTCTGAAACCGTGCTGACTGACTGTCAATAAATCGTTTTTCTTGAAGGTACTTCATAATTTTTGAATACAGTACATGTTCCAAAACCCTACTGCAAATCGACGTTAGTGATATAGGCCTGTAATTCAGCGGATTACTCCTACTTCCCTTTTTGGGTATTGGTATGATTTGAGCAATTTTCCAGTCTTTAGGTACATATCTTTCTGTGAGCTAGTGGTTGTATATAATTGCTAAATATGGAGCTATTTTATCAGCATACCCTGAGAGGAACCTGACTGATATACAATATGTACCGGAGGCCTTGCCTTTATTAAGTTATTTAAGCTGCTTCGTTACTCCGAGGATATCTACTTCTATGTTTCTCACCTTGGCAGTTGTTCTTGATTGGAATTCAGGAACATTTACTTCGTCTTCTTTGGTGAAAGAGTTTCGGAAAACTGTGTTTAATAACTCTGCTTTAGTGGCACTGTCATCAGTGACTTCACCGTTCTTATCGCGCAGTGAAGGTATTGATTGCGTCTTGCCACTGGTGTGCTTTATGTATGACCAGAATCTCTTTGGGTTTTCTGCCAGATTTCGAGACAGAATTTCGTTGTGGAAATTATTGAAAGCATCTCGCATTGAAGTACGCGCCATATTTCTAACTTCTGTAAAACTTTGCCAATCTTGAGGATTTTGCATTCTTTTAACTTTGGGATGCTGTTTTCATTGCTTCTGCAACAACGATCTCACCCACATAGTGTACCATGGGTGGTCAGTACCATCACTTATTATTTTATGTGGTATATATCTCTCAATTTCTGTCGATACTATCTCGTTGAAAACATTCCACAACTTTTCTAAACTTATGTGATCAGATCAGGGTTGGAGACTGTCTTTTAAAAAGGCTTAGGAGCATTTTTATCAGCTTTTTTTAAATAGATATACGTTGCATTTCTTTTTGATGGTTGCAGTAATGATGGAAGTGAACATGTATTTTATCAACACACATACTACAGCCTGGACAGTAACACTGCTTATGGTTTACACCACATCTGTTAAAGATTTTGGCATGATAGCTATTACCTCTATTTTATTCCTTCCTTTGTTCTCTCAGTTCTCCAACTAAAGAGCTGTCAGTATGAACAAAAACAGTCTCTTATATTCGATCTATCTACACCGGTAACCTTCTACCCAACAACTAGTTGGGTTGGGGGATCAATGGGACTTCGCAACCTTTACTCAGTCTTTCGGCCGAGGCTGGTTGCGAAGTGCCATTACATACAGCCTAGTATTACGATGGGGTCGCCACTCCCAAAGACTAGCCCCTCCCCACCTCTGGGACATAATTAGTGTACCCAAACTGTTTTCACCTAGTGGTATCCATTGTAAAATGCGAATGTTTGCAAGCTGTGTAACTGAGGCAGAATATGGGGACCAGCCTGGCATTCACCTAGCAGGATGTAGAAAACCACCTAAAAACCACATCCACCCTGTTTTCATAACAAGAAGTCGATCCTAGGTGTTTTAAGTGATTATAATTAAACACAGTGTTGCAGGTGCTGTAGTGTGCACTCTATACATTGCAGGATGCTGTAACATTGTAGGATGTATATTAAATGGTGTTCTCACCGAGCATGCTGAAAAATAATTTTTCACTTTCCGCCTCCAGGTGAAAATATGGGCTAAAAGGAAAGAGAATGAGGTATTAGATAGGAAAAGAGAAGAACCATAGTGCAGGTAAAATAACCAAGGTTTAGCCTGAAAGACTAAACAATCTACTTCTAGAATATATAAATTATGGTAACTAAATGGAAACATTGATCGATTACGACTGTTTACAGCTTAAGCTGGTGAAGAGAATGCAGATCACATGAACAAAACATTATCGATCTTACCTAGGCTTCGAAAATTATGCATTGTTGAGTAAGTGTGGAGAGAGTTGTTCATGAGCTTTACAGACCTGCATGCAAAATATATCTGATAATACGAGGAATGGATTATGCATGGCAGGCTGATCGCTTGGATATGCAAAACTACTTACTATCACATAATGGCTGCAAGTACGTTCTCACAGTCACAGACACATACACATTCCAATTTCGCTTGGGCCTTACCTTTGAATGTAAAGACAGGGAAGGAGGTTTGAGAGGTTTCTGAACAATTGTTGCAGACAGGACTAAATCGACTGTCCATCAACCTTGAAGGCATATGATGGAAGTGAATTTTACGATAGACATTTCTAAGCAGAATTCGAGTTATGTGGGATAAATCACTATTCAACATTCTCATATTTGGAAACTAGTATTGTCATATGGTTGAACTGGGCCATCAAAAATGGAATGTGGAAGCAATTTAATCTTCAACGTATGTGCAAATGTTCAACATACAGCCACAAATCATTGACGAGTATAATCCCATTATTCACAATAGAATTAAGAGCAAACCTATTGAAGTCACAAACGAATTACAGGAAAGCTTTGAACCCATTATGTTCCTCATAGAGCGGGTCATAAAATGTCAAAGGAACTGGGCACTGATGAAATGGATTAGTTTCTCATCAGAGCTCAACAGCTGTGTAAACACCCAGAAATTGCTATGTAATTCGAAAAGCAAAGCTCAAACCGTGCAGTAGTGTGAGATGAGTGCTAGGAAACGTATCAAAAAAGTTGGAGGTGGTATTCTCGAGAATCTGCCATCAGAAGTTTGTATCTCTAGATACAATTTCTGTGGAGCTGGAACAAAATTGAAATAGCACCTAGCTAATGGTGACAAGGGTTTTAATGCATTGGACAATGTATACAAAGTGCACACCATCGCCTACACTACAGACAAAGATCACCGTATTGCAGGTATTTCAAGGACCGGATATTCATGTAGCACAACCTATTTCTGAATATGTGGTTGATAAGGCAATGTTTGCTAGAACTTAAATTGGATACTGGACTAACCTTCAACCAATACTGAATGCAGTTCACTGTATTCTAAAGAAGAAGAAAAACCTATGGGATGTTTAAAAAATTGCTGACAGCTGCAAAAGGTACCTTAAGGAAAAAAGAAGAAAGGAAATACCAAAGACATCTGGTGGAATAATTCTGTTTCTGATGCCTCCATTTGCTGGGCTGTCAGCTACTGCTTTCATTAACAAAGAGAGCTGATATATTTCAAGCAGTACACAAAGCCTGAAAAAGCGAAAAGTAATTACAAAGCAGCTAAAAGGCATAATATGACCGTGGAGGCCATCGCTATAGGTAAATGCCTATATTTACAATTCAGGAAATGGCTTTGGTTGTACATAAAAAAGCCCCACAGCAATGGTACTGGAAAAAAGGATTAAAAACACAGATTTGGCAAAACTCGTCAGCAAACTTAAAATCATGAGATTTTACAGTGTCTTTATGAACGGTACGCTGCCTGAGACAATGTGGAAATTCAAGAAACATGGAACTGTCAATTTAGATGTTGCTCGGGGTATGGAGCTCTTGGTGATTTAAGGCCACCTGAAGAACTGTGTTGTCACTTCACCAATAGGAACCAGCTGCTGTACAATGTTCGACGCTCCCCATACTTCAGTTCATACCTTTGAGGATATTTCTGCCTGATATTTTTCCTCAAAATTGCATAAAAACAAGTAGTATGCAAGTCTCCACGTCATTTGAAGCTGCGATGTAATTATGTTCACTCTAATCCTAATTGGTTTAAATCGAAAGCTAGTGATGTACAGCATTGACTGGCTGAAACCACATGAAAGCATAGCTAACATCACTGATTTAATAATACATTGCATCTAGGGAATTGGGAAGTTGTGTCAATACCTCCTGGCACTTGCAACACTGACAATTCATATGTTTACTTGAAATGTTTTGTTAAGGGATTTGAAGTATGGGGTCCACGCAAACGTTCATATGTTTAAATCAGAGATAGAAACAAAATACATTGAGGACTTCAGTCACAAATATTTAATAGGATGGCTACTAGGTTTCTCAGAGGGACAAGTGATGGTGCATAATACTGAAAATTTGAGTTATCAACTGGTGAACCAACTGCCAGTCAGTACATTCGTGTAGAGTGTAATATTGCAACGAATTTTGTACCTTGACGACAGATTGGCCCATACTATTTATGTATTTTTTCCTACAGTGGGTCCTGCGTATAAAAGTGAAGAAAATGAAGTCCACAATGAACATGGGTTGCTACACGAAGCTAAGGTGGCGAAGGGTTCACAACCATCAGGAATGTGGCAGGTACTGTGAAGTTAAGCTGCAAAGAAGAAGCCAAAAGCAAACTCCAAGAGGTACCTGAGATGAATGGCATGACCTGTACTAGCAGGCAGGGGAGTAATCGAATAAGAGGGAATAGGATGAGTGGTGAAAGAGAAATGGCATACCTATCCACTGAGGAAGACGACATGCCAATATGATTAGTTGTGCAGCATCTTCTGCATAGACTCTAAACCGGGCTCGGGTAAAAGCCACCAGTGGTGAAACATACTCCATGATGGTGGAGTGTGTTAAGACAGCAAATGATGGACAGAGGTGCAGAGGAATGAACTGAACACCCACAGTCTAGTTATGAATGGACATGGGACCTTTTTTTTTTTAAATGGAGGAGGGTGGTCTGAACCGCTCCCCTGGAAGTACCACTTAGGAGATGTAGGACACTGAGGAACTGGGTACCATGTACAGCCAGGTAAGAATACATGGGAGGACCAAGGAAGTTTCCTATCAGATATTAGCAACAGGAATTTTCTAGTTTCAATGACTGGAAGAACGAAAGGTGCAAGATGTAAAGATGGTGTAAGAAACTCATTACGCAGCCAAATATTCATAGAAAAGGTTTTGGCAGTGGAAAAGTGAAAACCACTGCCCATGTTTCACGAGAAAAGACGATAGGAACGACACTGAAGACGCCACACAAGGAGACAGGTTGGTGTGGAACTGTAACAGACTACAAAATCCTTGGTGAAAAGGAAGATGCCTATTGGGTAATTCCATAATATAGGCAATGGGGATAGCAAAGACAATGATACCCAGATCGAGCATTCAGGCACCCTGTTTTCCTGGATAAATGTGTGTGACAAAGTCAAACAATATAAACCTTGAGAAAACTTTGTGTTTTCAAAACTTCCTCTAGTAAATGGGGCAGATGGCCTCTAAAGTCCCACATGTACAGACTACAGAGGATACCAGCCCTCCAGCAGATGTATCAGGATGTGTAGAGCACATCTCTGCAAGTGAATCACATCGCTGCATGCTTCAGTCCACCAGGGACCAGGACACGCTACAGTAAACTTGAAGTGCACGGTATGGAACATTCTTCGGCGGTAAGGATAACATTTTGAAGATACTTTACGTGGTCATCACAGCTGTATAAAGGTCGTGAGGGAGGGGTAAAGCCCCCAGTCGGCCTTAGAAAGCTGCCAATTAAATTTGCACTCAGGTGGGGTAGGAATTGGCGCATGGATAGCACACACGAAGTGATCACTTGAGTATGTTAGAGGGAATGGGTCATTCCAGGTTGATATGGCGTGCATTGCTATGCTGTGATCTTGTTTGGAGTGCGTGCTATAATCGATTATAGTTCGCTGTTCTGGTGCTGGTGACACTCCGGTGGTGATTTGCTATTAAGTCGCTGGCGTGTGTTCATGGTGGCTGGTGGAAAGCGAGATGGTAGTCTGTTTCCGGGTATTGCATGGAACGTGAAGTTCGCTCTGCTGACCTGCTGGTGAATAGCGCTAAGGTGGTTGTGCCTCGCAATATGAGCAAAGTGGTCTGGGGCGGAGGCGCCTCGCCACTGTGCTGGCCATGCGGTGGTGATTAATTGGAGTCAGTGTACTTGTTCTGCCTGCCTGTCTGATGTGGAGGTCCGGTGGGGTCCTGTGATACTCTGGCCCGGAGACAACTAGTTGCTAAATTTTAGAGTTGTCTGCCAGGTTAGGGTATGGGCTTGGTTGGTTCTTCGTATTTTCTGCTGGAAGCTCCAGCAGCGGTTTCTGAACTTCATTCTGATGTGGGACGGCGTTGTTGGAAGTTTTTGCTTTGTGTGTGTGTGTGTGTGTGTGTGTGTGTGTGTGTGTGTGTGTGTGTGTGTGTGTGTGTCACGTTACGATATTTGTTGGTACTAATTTACTTGCTCAACTGGAGTATCTTATGGTTATCCTGCTGAGTGGGTCGTTACCCACCCGGTCTGCTCAGTGTAACCTTTGGCGGTGCCTGTATGATCCTTTTTGAAGGAATTCACGTAGGTGGTTCCTGTTACCTGCCCGGGGTTGCATTCACCTATGGTATATTTGGCATTTGATGTGTTAGGTAAAGTCTGCGTAAGAAAAGCAGTTTATCTTGTGTTGATATTATCTGTCGTGTGTTACAGAACATAACCAAGGTGCATAAGTGATGGGCAGATGTGGGAGGCATGTCAAGGAGCTCTCAGCGTTTATTTTGGGGACCGTTTCTAGTGGGAAGCCTCTGAAGTGTTGAGAGCTCACTCATTTGTGATTGCGTTGGGAGTTGCCCTTGCCTTTTGTTCGTATCAAATTATTAATTTGTTTGGAATAAACATGAAAGATCTAGCGACAGATATTGGGAGCGGCGTTGTTTTAGTTGCAGATCGTGCGATCATCTTATTCGGGCCTGTCCGGTGCCGTGGACACCCCGTGATGCTAAATGACGCCAGGGGAAGAGGAGAAAGATTCGGAGATGCAGGAAGATAAATTGGCCGGTTAATTGCCGGGCCATTCGTGTTGTCTCTCGCCCCTCCTCTCCTTACATTTGTGTGAAGATTGGGGATGAACAGATTTGTGCCCTATTGGATACTGTAGTGCCCATTCTATAATAGATACTAACTGGTATTTTGAATTTAATACATCGGCCCGTAGTTCAAATTTGCTTCTTATTGAGGTAAAACGTCGTGCGGCCAATCTACAGTTGTTGCCTATCCTCGGGGAACGTAAGGTTAGCTTATGTGCCAAAAAATTTTCTTGGCCGGTGAAGTTGTCAGTCGCCGAGCGGTTAAATATCCCATTGATCTTGGGATGTGATTTCATATACAAAGCGGGTCTTATTATAGATTGTTCTAGAGGCACATTTCATTTTCAGTTCCGACCTGGAACGAAATTGCCTTCTGTGATTGTAGACAGGGAGGAGGTTGCCAGGTGGTCTCTGTACAGGAACAACTCCCTGTTACGACCCATTTAAACTGTACCTCACTGACGCATTTCAAGCGTTGTTGATGAATTACCCTGAGGTGATGACTGATAAGGTTGGGGTAACTAGTTTGATTCAGTACAAGATCCGACTTATTGACAACACTCCTGTGTAAGACACCGTATAGACTGTCCCCTCTGAAGGTGTGCATTTTGAAAGACAAAATTAATCAAATGTTAGAAATGGGGGTCATTCATTATTCCACATCTCCGTATGCTTCGCCTGTGTTCTTGCTCCCTAAGCCAGGTAAAAGTGATAACCGGGTCATGGTGGATTATTGTCTTCTTAATCAGAAGGTTATATTGGAGTTGGTACCCTTGCCTGATCTCCATAATCTTTTCACCTGGTTTTGCAGCGTGAAAGTATTTACTGTAATAGATCTAAACCAAGCGTATTTTCAAATTCCCCTTAGTGAATCTTCTAAACCCGCCATGGCATTTACCACCGATTGGAGCTTATTTGAGTTTAATAGAGTTCCATTCCGTTTGGCTACAGGTGCCGCTGTTCTTTCAAGGCTTCTGGACAGAGTCTTGGGTGATACAAAGTTTCACTGCGTTGATAATTATTTAGACGATTTGGTAATTTACAGCGTGTCGTTTGAGGAACACCTTACACACGTGCAGTTGGTATCTGAAAGATTGCATAATGCAGGTCTGACGGTTAAGCCTTCCAAAATAAGTTTGTGTAAGACTAGTATTGTCTTCTTGGGGCATGTTGTCTCTGAAAGAGGTGTGAGGTAGATCAGGTACGGACACGAGCTATTAAGGAGTTTCAGTCTCCCTAAGATGAACAAGGTGTTGCCCATTTTGTGGGTATGTGTAATTTTTTTTCTTAAGTTCGTCCCTGATTTTGCCTTGTTAGCGGATCCCCTCAATCAGTTACGAAATAAAAATGCTAAGTTCCATTGGGGCTCAAAGCAACAAACTGCTTTTCTCGCTTTGAAACAGGCCATCGCTAATCCTCCAGTCCTTGCAGTACCCGATTTCAATTCGCAATTTATTGTGCAGACTGATGCCTCCCGGGGAGGAATTACCACCGTATTACTACAAGACCAAGAAGATAGTCAACGGCTATTGCTTATGCATCGCGTTGCTTATCCGATCCAGAACGAAAGTACTCTGTTTATGAGTGCGAGACTTGGTTGGTGGTGTTTGCCCTCGAAAAATTTTCATTTGACCTGGAACATCGCCCGTTTGTACTGGAGACCGACAATCAGGCTCTCAGTACGGTGGGCAGTTCGCATATCTGCCTTTTGATTCGAGGTTAGACACATTTGTGGTGCGGATAATACTGTCGCAGATGCTCTCAGTAGGATGTTCGTGGATGGGGAAACGGAGGAGGGAACTGAGATAGGAGTGGGGGCCTTACTGACGGAGGTTCTGGGGTTATTTTGGGACGTACCCCAGAAACAAATTGATGATCTATATTGTGGACCGTTATATAAGCGTCTTAAAGAAGGTGAAGAGGTACCGGGCCTTCAATTTCGCAATGCTATTTCATGTAAACAGGAAAAGGGTTCTGGGGAGTACAAATTGTGTATCCCTAAGGAGCTAGTAACTATGGTTATTAAATTTTTCCATGACACTGCGTCAGGAGGGCATATGGGATTTAGTAAGACCTTAAACCACGTGTGAGAGCATTTGTACTGGGCGGGTTTGTATACGAACGGTAGGAGTTTTGTTGTGAAATGCAACGAATGCAAGTGAGGCAAACCTGATGTAGGCCCCCGTACTGGATTTCTTCAGTCAGAAAGGGAGTCCAGTCCCATGGAGCGTCTCTATTGATTACATCGCCCCCCTACCTCGAACTAGGAAAGGTAATAAGTACATGTTGGTTGTAGTTGACATATTTTCGCATTATTCCTGGTTGTTGCCGACCAAGGGAGTCGTGGCAGATATTACTGTTCAGCAACTTGTTCGTGTTTTTTTCTTGGTTTGGCCCTCTGAGGATCTTGGTTAGTGATAACACCCCGGCTTTCTTGTCACGGCAATTTAAATATTTTTGTTTCTCTCAAGGGGTAAAACATATAACCACAACACCGTATTATCCCAAGGCCTCCTTTGCTGAACGAGTCAATCTTAACTTGAAAGCCACCTTGTGCATTTTTCATACTTGTTCCCCTAAAAGCTGGGACACGTCATTGCCATAGCTCAATCAGGCGTTTCTCTCAGCGTGTCACGAGTCAACCGGCAGTACGCCTAATGTGTTGATGTTTGGGCAGTCGATAAATTCCCCTGTGTCTAATTTGATGAATATTAATGATTTACTGCCCAGGGAAATTACTCCGGCACGCCTTTGTGAGAACTGGGACACAGCGAGGCGTAACATTCTGCGTGCGCACAATAGACAACCCAAACAGTATAATCGTGGTAGATGCCCCTTTAGAGGGAAGGTGGAGGGGCTTAGTTTTTGTCCGTAACGCATCCTCTTTGGGACATAATTAGATAAAAGGTAAGCAGCAACCTCCTTTCTGTGGGCCCTATTGAATAGAAAGGATTTTAGGGCTGGTTAATCTTTTGGTTAGGCAGTTGAGTTCTCGGAAGTTCTACTGCATCCATATAAGCCAAGTTAAGCTGGCTAGGGAACACGTGTAGGCTTGGCACAGGTGTTGTGTCAGAGGGAGCTCCATTCTGGACATTTTTGCTCCCCCCCCCCCCCAGCCAGCCCGTGGGTTTTGGGGGGAGGAGATTGATATGGTGTGTGACACAATCCTGTGATCTTGTTTAGAGTGCACGCTATAATCGATTATAGTTCGCTGTTCTGGTGCGGGTGGCACTCCGGTAGTGATTTGCTATTATGTCGCTGGCATGTGTTTGTGGTGGCCGGTGGAAAGTGAGAGGGTAGTCAGTTTCCGGGTATTGCACGGAACGTGAAGTTCGCTCTGCTTGACCTGCTGGTGACTAGCGCTAAGGTGGTTGTGCCTCGCATTATGAGCAGAGTGGTCTGGGGCGGAGGCGACTTGCCGCTGTGCTTTATGCAGTGGTGATTAATTGGAGTTAGTGTACTTGTTCTGTCTGCCTGTCTGATGTGGAGGTCCGGTGGGGTCGTATGATACTCTGGCCTGGAGACAACTAGTTGCTAAATTTTGGAGTCGCCTGCCAGGTTAGGGTGCGGGCTCGGTTGGCTCTCCATATTTTCTGCTGGAAGCTCCAGCAGCGGTTTCTGAACTTCATTCTGATGTGGGACGGCGTTGTTGGAAGTTTTTGCTGTGTGTGTGTGTGTGTGTGTGTGTGTGTGTGTGTGTGTGTGTGTGTGTGTGTGTGTGTCACGTTACAATATTTGATGGTACTAATTTACTTGCTAAACTGGAGTATCTTTTGTTTATCCCGCTGAGTGGGTCATTGCCCACCCGGTCTGCTCAGCGTTACCTTTGGTGGTGCCTGTTCATTTCTTTTTGAAGGAATTCATGTAGGTGGTTCCTGTTACCTGCCCGGAGTTGCGTTCACGTATGGTATATTTGGCATTTGATGTGTTAGGTAAAGTCCGCCTAAGAAATGCGGATTTAGACCGTATATGAATAGTGAATTGCTTCTACTTGGTATATATGGTCTTCTGGGACCTGAACAACACCATCGCATCAATTTGGTTTGTGTCACAGCATTAAGTGGTATGTTCTGTATTTTTATCTCACTGTGTTATTATTAACTTGGTGGAATAGTCGCGTTTGGTGTCGTTAAGGCACTTCTAAGACTGTGGTTTGACCATTCATGTGCACTTGGCTTTTATTGTTTTGTTTTATGAAGTGAGAATTGCTTATTAAGATTTGTGTGTGTTGGCTTCTGGCACCTGTTAAGAGCACCGAGATAATGGCACCATGGTTTTGTTCTGTCAGGATGTTATATTGTTATTTGATTTTTTAATTTTATCTTGTGATGATATTATCTGTCGTGTGTTACAGAACATAACCAAGAAGCAGAAGTGATAGGCAGTTGCGGCAGGCATGTCAGGGAGCTCTCAGCATTTATTTCGAGGACCATTTCTAGTGGGAAGGCTTCAAAGTGTTGAGAGCTCGGTCGTCTGTGATTGCGTTGGGAGTTGCCCTTGCCCTTTGGTTGTATCAAATTATTATTTTGTTATTATGTTTATTGGTTGTGTGTTGTGCTTCTTTTATTTTATGGCGCCAAGTGCCATTATCTTTCCCAAAGTTCTTTTATATAAATGATTTTAAACTGTAATGCCAAGTTAACTTATTACTGGATCTTGGTCTGTGGTGTAAAATCTTTTAAAGCGCCATTGCAATTTGTTCTTGCAGAATAAATTTCTCTTATTTTATGGTGCCAAGTTGCCATTATTATTAATGTTTTTTAGTTTATTGCTGCTCTTCATGTTTCCGATTTTATGGTGCCAAGTGTCATTATCATTCTTAAAGGTTTTTGTAAATGATCTTAAGTTGTATTGCCAAGTTAACTTATTATTGGATTTTGTCTCTTGGGTAAACTCTAAAAGCTGTTTGGATATTACTGGGTGGAAATCCTTGGATAGTTGTCCTATAAGAACACACATTCCAAAGATGACAGGCGAGCTGGACAGTGCAGAACGAGAGGTCCAAATGGTAATAAATGTGCATGGAATCTGAAAGGAACGTGGGTGCTCCAGTGGTAAGAGATGATTCAGAAGGTCAGCTAAGAGGGAACCTGTTGGACAGGTTCTCTAAGAGCCCCAAAGCAGATGGTGGGCAGTAAAGTTGCCAAGCAGCAAAAAGGAGTGAGGGAGCTGACAAATGAGCTAGAGTAAGTCCAACTTGGTAACAGCAAATGATGGAGGGGTGTAGATGTTGCAAAGAGAAAAGGTGAAATGAGGAAGGGCAATGCTGACTGCAACAGCTAGCAGCGCATGTTAAATCAGATGGATGGCCAGCATGGCTACCACGTGAGGTGGAGTGCCGTCCTTGGGGGTAAAGGTCACAGAGGACCAGAAGGAAACATGAAAGGTCAAATGGGTTGTGAGGACAAATTTTTTTCTTGGAAGCAGAAAATAAGTGGACACTGCAATTCCAAGAGCAGCTGTAATTCCTCCTTGGATCTAATGCCATGAATGTTCCATTGGAGAAGTCATCATGGGGATTGGGGAGGAGGGAAAAAATTAAGATTAGTCACCTTGTTGGCTACTGAGTGACACCCCTCAAAAATTCACTGCTACAGGGGGAAGAGGCAGCAGAATCCTGTTCCATGAGATCTACAAACATATAGGCACTCTCCCTGGGTCAGTCTGAATTCCATGGCAGAAAATTGGTAGGCAGTGGTCAACAACAAAATGGAGGTCAGCCAGGTAAGGGTACATGTGCCAACACCACTGAAGTGGATCTCCAAGTCAGGGAAGGAGAAGACCATTTGTTTTTGTTTCAGTTCTTAGAACTTTCTAGTTGACAGATGAAGACTTGTTTTTAGCTGTAGAAAGTCTTTGCAGGAGTACTGCTTTTGTCCTTTCAGCCTGACAGTTGTGTAGCAGGTTATTTCACCACCAAAGGTAAAGATTTGATGGCTTGTTGCGTAGCTGTAGGAGGGGACAGGGATGCTATTGTGACCTGTGTGATTTCACTACTGCAACACTGAATTTGAGGTGAGGAGTCTGGGTGAGCATATCCTCCATTACGCATGGCATTGCAAAAGCAATACTGTAAATGCCAGCTGGTAAAATGCACGCATTTTGACTAGCTAAGAACTGCAAGTGACAGGGTGGGGTTTGGTGTCCTTCACTCAGATCTGCTGGATGGTGTGCTCATTAAGACAGCAGAGAGGAGGCAAACAGCTACCCTCATGAGCATCTCTGCCAAAAGTAACACACTTGGCCATGTTTTTACAGGACACCCATTTATTATAATGTTGACACTTGTAGGAACTCAACTGGTTTGGAATGTATGGTTGGACTGTGTTGACTTTATAGCTTGCCTTAATCTTTGAGGCAAAAACTACTCGAGCAAATGGTAGAAAATGAGTGGATGTGGGCATTAACTTTGCATCATTCTTTTTCATAAATGAGAAAAAAATTTCACAGAGCCTCCAACTGCAACACCTTCCAGAATAAGGCACGCATTAACCATAGTAAAGAACTGACCCTCTCCAGTATGTGATACCACAAGGGAACAAGGTGCATTTGGGAGGGCCTTCAAATTTATAGCCTCATTCTGTTTATGTTTATTGACACACACTAAGATGGTGATTGATACATTGCAAAAAAAATCACCCATGATTGCCAACATCTCCAATGGCATGCTCTTTCCAACTGGGAACCCCCCCCCCCCCAGAGGGGGATTCACCTACCGTAAATGATTGTTCACACGTCAGGTCACACCTTCCGAACTCCTGACTGAGGGACCAATTGGCATTTGCGAAGGTAACAGTTCAGGCACTCACCCTTCTGGGCCTGACCTGTATCAGAGGGTACATGAGAACCCTACCCATTGACCTGGAGCTGCCAATTATGCATTACCTTGTCACCTGTAATGTGTCTAATGAATGGGACAGCCTTCAGGAACACACCAGGACGAAGGAGAAATGGAGATAATGAGGATTCACCAGCTAAATCTTCACAACCTTACTGAAACTGGCGCCACCTACTTACGTTTCTTCTTGATGGTGGCCTGTAATGTCACCACTACAAGCTTGTGTGTTACCTGAGCACCACTGTGGCACCGCATTGAAACGGGTGTTCAACACTATATTCATTAATCTGTAAGGCTGGAAATCATCTCCAATTTTTGGATATATAGCCACTCACCCTTTCTTCTTACTTTTTGTACTGCAGTATATCAGATTTTGCCCATCAATAAGAATCTGTTCAATTTGCAGTGATTTTCATGTGACGTTCTGCATTAAACACAATACAGCTGCTGATATGCCGCCTGAACTTTTATTTTCCTGTATGGATATCAGACGTTTGCTCTATTTATCTAGGAATAGTCACATAATGATTGTTGCGAGGAATAGTATTAATGAATAATTACAGTAGTGCATTTTATATCTGAAGTACTCTCACAGTTAATAAACAAAAATTTATATTTCTGAAAAAGTTCTGCAGTGAATTATGAAAACTTACCTTGCACTATCAGATGTGTATCTTGTTGAGGTTCCCACCTGAAATATTTGAAGAAATGGCCAGTGATTTACAACTGATGAGACAGTAAATAAATAGAATTCTATTAACGCCCACCAACATGTGATTAGTACACAATATGCTGTAAGTTAGGCTTGAAAATATCACTAAAGAGGACATGATAAACTGTTGCAGTTAATGAAACAGAATGTTAGTAAGAATTCATTCTCCATTTTCTCACTGTGTTCAGTACTGTAAATAACTACACAAGCCAGTAATTTGTTTGTAGCCATACTTCCTACTAGACACTTCACAAAGGAAAGTGACCAATAACATCTTTAACCTGTCATTCACTTACGCCTTGTGTAAAATTTTCTTTCAATTTCTTTCCATTATCAAAACTGCCATTCAATGGCAGATGAATCAATCATCATAAGTGACACATTTGGGCCTTTGTGCTCTGGGCAGCCTAGACCAACTTGCAGAGGTGAGGAGTGACTTCTAAACCGAACCTTAAGTTCACAACCGGAACTACATACAGGCTTGGACCATTAAGTATACAAACATTAATAAATATTGGCAAACTCAAAATAGTTTCAAACATTGCAAACGCACAACAAGTTAAAATAGCATTACAAAATAACACATTCACAGATGAAGAAATACCACAATCAGAAAACTGTAGATTCTTAACAGAGAACACATGGAAGAAATTCGCTTAACTACTACAGAACTAAGGTCTGCATTCATAAATGGCAATTCTGATGCAAACAGTACCAAATTTTTCATTACCTCCGGAAAATCTCTCTCCCTGCAATAATTCAATATTTAGGTGAGAGGTACACAATAATTAATGCACATGCACCAATAAATCAGGATAACAAGAACAATGCAGAAGGTGAAACAGTCCTCAGAACAATGTTGAGAATAATCTGATGAAGTTCCAGAGGAAAACATACAAATTTTATTAAACTTCTATCCTCAGACTGGTACAGAATGGAGACGAGAACATTTTCTGCCTAAACTGCTATTAAATGTATTTATTCACAACTGGAATTCTGACTTTATGCCATTCTCAAGTGACAGCACACTATGAACTAAGTCAAAGTTATTAAATGTCATGCCTAGTGCTTGGGGAGTGGATATTAAGATGTGCAGTATGATATGACTGTGACAGAAATTAGTACATGAAGTACTACCATTGTCTAGGCATACAGATTACAAAGATTCCCATCTTGTAATGAATATGGAATTTGTAAACAATGTTAACACAAGGAAAGTATTACCTCAAAAGGAATTATAAAGGATTCAGACATCACACTGAGCTACCACTTGAGAATTGTACAGCTGCCAAATTAATTTTGAGTAAGTACATTCCGTAACACTCCTGGGAGAAAATGTTTTCATTTACGAATTAAATCCAGCCCGACTGGATGTAAGAAAAAAGGAAAATTGGCAAGAAAAAGACATTTAGCATACACCACTAAAAAGATATGAGGACAACAATAATATGATTTGAGAAAAATCAGACAGCTTATGTGCCAGTAGCAAAGCACAATTCCAAAAAAATGAAGAATTCTAGAGTCAGAAATAGATATCTGTTGAAATTGACCATTACCACTGAATAATAAAAGTAAGATTCCTGGCCTAGAATAACTGATAACCATGTTCACATAAGATTCAATGAAATTCCATGAAAAGTTCAAGGAGACAACAGCAGAATTCTAAAATACAAGATATATCAGAGATGGCTTAGGGCAGGATGGACCTGTGGAGGCCAAATTGATAAAGGACTGAAGGAGCAAAATACTATTGGAATACATCTGTAAAATTTTAGAAGGCTTTTATTCAAAATTCTTAAAGAATCTGAAATACAGAAGACAACACAGGTCGTCTTAAAAGAACTACAGCCTCATTTGAGATAAGGACAGACTTTAGCCAAGGCAATGTACTAACTCCATTATTCTTTCAGACTATACTAGAAATGTGAATGTTGAACAGATGGAGCAGTTGTCAGAATCTAATAACAGAAGTTGACTACTACTTGGTTAGAAAATTTACAATGTCAAAATTGTTTGTTCAACTTTTGTAGATAATTTAGCAATACTGACAGTGTAGAAAAACCACAGAACAGAGAGAAAGAAAGACAGTAGGAAAAGCATGACTACCCATCTCTTCTGATAAGAAGCAGTGAACCAGTATTGGGTAACAACAGGACTGGGAGGGTCAGGGGAAGACAAATTTAAGGATCTATGAGAAGTCATACAGCCAAATGGTGGGGAAAATGGAACCACAAGAGGAAGACTATGAAAGACGGACTTTGCATTTCAGTTAACAGAAGGCATTTATAGTAAAAATTCATTCTCCAAAATTGCAGAGCCTTCAACTTGCAAGGCAGTCATTTGGCCAGAATACAGATCTGAATCACAAATACTAGCTTTAGAATCAACAAAAGATAGTGAAAATTACGAAAAAGAAAAGATATTAGGAAACAGAACACCAGCACAAACATTTAAATTCAGAAACAATACAGAAATATAGATAAATATGCAGGAAAATAACTGGAGACAAAATTTGGCAAACAAGGCTAATGAGTCTTAGCATACTGAAAAGAAAAACTGCGCAGCAGTACTAAAACCATTAAAAAAGAACTTATTGGCTTACAGGAGTGCACAAAGACCTACAAGAAACTTGTATAAATTAGCAAGATATTTAAAACCAAACCAAATCCAGAAACAGGATTGAGTTAGTAAATTGTCCACAGCATAACAGTTCCAAAAAGACAAGATAGAAACGGGACGTCAGGTGCGTGGAAAGAAAAATGTGTACAGATGAAGGAGTAGCATAAATAAATGTAAAACCTTAGCTGGACTGTAATTGATCAGGAAAAAAAAATTGTTGCACAGTTGTTGTACCTTCTCAGTAAAGCATAGCAATTATGTATGTACTGCAAACAAGTTGCTGCAAGCAGGTCAAAGAGTCTCTGCAAATATGCAGATAACAGTATTTGGAGTCCTCAGAAATATTTTGCAGTGGTGGTGTTATGCTGTTGGTACTGCTTGCATGCAGTCACAATAGAGCAATGCATGCAAGTGTCACTCCATCAAGAGCTGCATGCTGCTGTGGTTATATATCTAGTGAACAAACAAGATCATACAATAACAATATAAGTATATATTCCTTTAGCTTGAAAGTATGTAACTTGCCTTGATGGTATGGTATCCATTAACTACTATGACTGGGGTATTTAATCAGTGATTGTTTACTTGTAGAGAACTAGAAGTATAGCAAAACAACACTTGCTTGATGTGAGACAAGCTGTTTTGCATGTCTTCAAGATTGGGAGGTAGCAGTGTAGTACTTCTAGGGACTATGGCATATCACAACCACAAACAAGTGTGCATAGTCAACGGCAAAAACAGGAAACAAAAGTAACCAATAAGCCAAGGTCAGGTCATCATTGAAGAGCGAGGAGGAAGGACAAAATGGTTCAAATGGCTCTGAGCACTATGGGACTAAACTGCTGAGGTCATCAGTCCCCTAGAACTTAGGGCTACTTAAACCTAACTAACCTAAGGACATCACACACATCCATGCCTGAGGCAGGATTCAAACCTGCGACAGTAGCGTCGTGCGGCTCCAGACTGTAGGACCTAGAACTGCTCGGCCACTCCAGCCGGCAAGGAAGGACAGAATGATTTGTAAGCGATCAGCTGCTGCTCCAAGAGAAACATCTCAACAAATCAGGGATGACCTGAAGCAACATAATGGACTGATTTGATGCACATCTACTGTAAAAAGTCACTAAGTAACAGATGATTTACATGATAAATGATATAAAACCATTCATGAATTTAAAAAAATCAGGACAGGACAGAGTTTGCAAGGAAACCTCAAACTTGGAATGCCAAAGATGAGTCGAAGATTTCATGGAGTGAAAAAAATTAATTTAACATATTTATTTTCTGATGGTTGTTTTTTTTTTGTTTTTTTTTGTTTTTGGTTTTAGGGCGCAAAACTGCTATGGTCATTAGCGCCCAGCCCGTGACTTAGGAAACAGTAAAAAACCGAAATTGAAAACCAGCAGCAATGGGAACAAAGTCATAAAATTGGAGAAACTAAAAGCAGAAGGAATGCTTAAAAATCCACTACAGAAAGGGATTGGTTGTCCCCAAAAAAAGCTTCAAATGACTGACGTCATTTCACTGTCACTAATAAACTGGAGAACGCGGTCGGCTGAGCGCGTGTCATCTGCTAAAATCGACGATAGATCAGGCGATAGCTGTAGACGGGAGCGTAACGGATTAAAATAGGGGCATTCAATTAAAAGGTGTCTTACCGTCCACAGCTGAGAGCAGTGGGGACAGAGTGGGGGAGGATCGCCGCTTAAAAGATGTCGATGGCTAAAAAGGCAGTGCCCTATCCGGAGTCTAGCTAAAATTACCTCCTCCCGACAACGCGTTCGGGAGGAAGAGGTCCAAGCGCAAGGAAGGGCTTTCACTTCCCGCAATTTATTATGGAGAAGTGTTGACAAATGCGCATGCCATAAATGAGCAACTTTGCGACATAAAACGCTCCGTAGATCGGTGAAGGGAATTGACTGAATAGCTGGCCGAGGAAGAGAGACTGCAGCCTTGGCCGCTATATCGGCCGCCTCATTCCCACAGATACCAGCGTGTCCCGGGAGCCAGAGGAACGCCACCGAGACGCCCCCCAGGTGGAGCAAGCGCAGACAGTCCTGAATCCCGTGGACCAGAGGGTGCACAGGGTAAAGAGTTTGGAGACTGAGGAGAGAGCTGAGAGAATCTGAGCAGATCACGTACTGTATCTGCTGATGGCGGCGGATGTAGTGGACAGCCTGGAGAACAGCGTAAAGCTCCGCAGTATAAACCGAACACTGGTCGGGAAGTCGAAAGTGATTTGGGGTGTCGCCAACAATATAGGCACTCCCTACACCTAATGATGTATTTGAGCCGTCGGTGTAAATAAATGTGGCGTCCGTCATTTGTGCACATAGAGCAGCAAATGCCCGACGATAAACAAGTGTAGGGGTACCATCCTTGAGAAATCGACAAAGGTCACAGAACAGGCAGATCCGGGGACGGAGCCAAGGCGGTGCTGTACCCCAAGTTGTCAAGAAGGTTTTAGGAAAGCGGAAGGAAAGAGAATGGAGCAGTTTACGGAAACGGACTCCCGGTGGTAGTAGGGAGGAGGCGTCGAAAAAAAGGTCATGGGCTGGATTAGCAGGCATGGAAGACAGATGGCTAGCATAACGACTCAGAAGGACTGCTCGCCGATTGGACAGCGGAGGTTCAGCAGTCTCAGCATAAAGGCTTTCCACAGGGCTAGTGTAAAAAGCTCCAGACACTAAACGTAATCCATGGTGGTGGATAGCTCCAGACACTGAACGTAATCCACGGTGGTGGATAGAGTCGAGACGCCGAAGAATAGACGGCCGAGCAGAGGAGTAGACTATGCTTCCATAATCCAATTTCGAGTGCACTAAGGACACGGAGGGTGTTAAGCGATCGCAGACAGCGAGCCGAAAGATAGGAAACGTGGGAGGACCAGCACAGTTTTCTGTCAAACATAAGACCCAAGAATTTAGCGACGTCTGAAAACAGAAGGTTGACAGGACCTAGATGTAAGGAGGGCGGAAGAAACTCCTTACGTCGCCAAAAATTAACACAAATGGTCTTACTGGGTGAGAAACGGAAGCCGGTTTCGATGCTCCAAGAGTGGAGGCGATCGAGACATCCTTGAAGACGTCGTTCAAGAAGGCTGGTCCGTTGAGAGCTGTGGTAGATCGCAAAATCGTCCACAAAGAGGGAGCCCGAGACATCAGGAAGGAGACAATCCATAATTGGATTTATGGCGATAGCAAACAGTACAACACTCAGCACGACGCCCTGGGGTACCCCGTTTTCTTGGGAGAAAGTACGGGAGAGAGTAGTGTTCACCCGCACCCTAAATGTGCGCTCTGCCATAAATTCGCGAAGAAAAAGGGGCAGCCGGCCTCGAAAGCCCCAAGAGAACAGTGTGCGGAGGATGCCCGTCCTCCAACAGGTATTGTATGCTCTCTCCAGATCAAAAAATATTGCTACCGTTTGGCGTTTCCGGAGAAAATTGTTCATGATGTAAGTGGAGAGAGCAACAAGATGGTCAACTGCAGAACGATGCTTTCAGAATCCGCATTGGGCTGGTGTTAAAAGACTGCGGGATTCCAGCCACCAAGCTAAACAGTAATTCACCATACGCTCCAAAACCTTACAGACACTACTCGTGCGAGAAATGGGGCGATAGCTAGAGTGGAGATGTTTGTCCTTTCCAGGTTTTGGAACGGGAACGACAATAGCTTCCCGCCATCGTCTGGGAAAGGTACTGTCGGTCCAAATTCGATTATAAAGGCGAAGGAGGTAATGCAGACTATGGGTTGATAAATGCAGCAACATTTGGACATGGATACCATCCGGTCCTGGGGCGGTGGAGCGAGAAGAAGAGAGGGCACGTTGGAGTTCCCGCAAGGAGAAAACAGTATTCTAGCTTTCGTGATTTTGAGAGGAGAAAGCAAGATGTCGCACTTCCGCTGCACGTTTCTTCGGGAGAAACACTGGCAGGTACTTTGAAGAGCTCGAAATCTCAGCAAAGTGCTACCCAATGAGTTAGAAATTGCGACGGGGTCCACTAAGGTATCATGCGCGACAATGAGCCCAGAGGCCGGGGAGAAACTAGGCGCGCCTGAGAACCGTCGAAGCCGACTCCAAACTTCCGAGGAGGGAGTGAAGGTGTTAAATGAGCTAATAAAGAATTTCCAGCTTGCCTTCTTGGTACCGCGGATGACACGACGGCTTCGCGCACAGAACTGCTTATAGCGGATACAGTTGGTCAAAGTAGGATGGTGACGGAAAATGCGAAGAGCATGTCGCCGCTCACGTATTGCGTCACGGCATGCCTCGTTCCACCAAGGAACTGGGGGGCGCCGCGGAAATTCGGAGGTGCATGGTATTGAACGTTCCGCAGCTGTAAGAATAACGTCGGTAATATGTGTGACCTCATCGTCGACGCTGGGAAAGCGACGGTCATCGAATGTCGTTAGAGACGAAAAAAGTGTCCAATCGGCTTGGGCAAACTTCCAGCGTCGCGAGCGCATATATGGCAGTTGAGGCTGCAGTCTAAGGACACATGGAAAGTGGTCACTCGAGTGTGTATCATCAAGGGCGAACCATTCGAAGCGCCGAGCTAGCGGAACAGTACCGACCGCACGGTCCAAATGAGATAAATTTGTCGTGGAGGCAGACAAAAATGTGGGGACCCCAGTGTTGAGGCAAACTAGATCCGCTTGGTGGAAGACGTCTAGCAATAGTGAGCCACGTGGACAAGGATGTGGAGATCCCCAAAGCGGGTGGTGGGCATTGAAGTCCCCAACCAGCAAATAGGGGGGTGGAAGCTGACCAAGAAGATGAAGGAGATCAGCTCGTGCCATTGGTGTGGACGATGGAATGTATACAGTACAAAGAGAGAACGTGTATCCAGAAAGGGAAAGACGGACGGCGACAGCTTGGAAGGAACTGTTTAAGGGGATTGGGTGATAATGGAGAGTATCATGGAGAAGAATCGTGAGTCCTCCATGGGCTGGAGTGCCTTCAACAGAGGGGAGGTCATATCAGACGGACTGAAAATGAGGGAGAACAAAGCGGTCATGGGGACGCAGCTTTGTTTCCTGAAGACAGAAGATGACCCGCGAGTAGGATCATAAGAGGATCGACAATTCATCCCGATTGGCTCGAATGCCGCGGATATTCCAGTGGATAATGGACATAGGGTGAACAGAAAATGGAGGAATGTGACCAAGGTTGCTGTAAAGTCAAAGACTGCTCAGAGCTTGCGACCGACAGCATGGAATGGCATTCAGCCGAATGCAGAAGATCCTGATCCATAGGTTGGTCAGGAGCAGCTCCTGCCACCAGCGATTGGCTGGTTGACCGGCCACCAGCAGTGCGCCTCGGCGACACAGAAGACGGCCGAGGGCGATTTCTGCCAGGTGGTGCTGTAGATGGGACACGCCTTGGCGGAGAAGGAGAGGAACTGTGTTTCTTTGTAGCCTTCTTGGAAGTATGATGTTTAGATGAAGGAGGCACCGATGGTTGTGAAGTTTCGGTACGTAAAAACTCTTCACGAGTATGCTCTTTTTTCGAAGACTTGGCGTCTGACTTTTGGGCTCGAGATTTAGCAGAACCCGACGAAGGGTGAGCCATAGAGTGGGCAGGAGAAAGTGGTGAGGTTGAACGGGCGATCTTTGCGCTGGCCGATCTGACGACCGTGGTACTAAAGGTGAGGTCGCAAGTCTGCGTGGCCGCCTCCTTTGTTGGCTGAGGGGAAGCAAGGACAGTGCTGTATTTTCCTGTCTGAGGCACGGTGGGCTGTCGACTGGCGAATAATTTTCGAGCAGCAAAGGTCGACACCTTTTCCTTCACTCTTATTTCCTGGATGAGCTTTTCGTCCTTAAAAACGGGGCAATCTCGAGAGGAAGCAGCGTGGTCACCCATACAGTTGATGCAGCGAGGGGATGGAGGTGGACAAGCACCCTCATGGGCATCCTTGCCACACGTAACACATTTGGCCGGATTAGAACAGGACTGGCTGGTGTGATTGAACCGCTGACATCCATAGCAACGCGTAGGGTTTGGGACGTAAGGGCGAACGGAAATTATCTCATAGCCTGCTTTGATTTTCGATGGGAGTATAACTTTGTCGAATGTCAAGAACACAGTGCGGATTGGAATGATGTTCGTGTCAACCCTTTTCATAACTCTATGAACAGCCGTTACGCCCTGGTCAGACAGGTAGTGCTGAATTTCTTCGTCAGACAATCCATCGATGGAGCGTGTATAAACGACTCCATGCGAGAAATTTAAGGTACGGTGTGGTTCCACCCGGACAGGGAAGGTGTGGAGCAGAGAAGTACGCAGCAATTTTTGTGCCTGGAGGGCACTGTGTGTTTCTAACAACAGGGTGCCATTCCGTAATCTGGAACAAGACTTTACAGGACCTGCAATTGCGTCGACACCTTTCTGAATAATGAAAGGGTTGACCGTGGAGAAGTCGTGACCTTCGTCAGACCGAGAAACAACAAGGAACTGTGGCAACGATGGAAGAACCGTCTGTGGCTGAGACTCAGTGAACTTACGTTTGTGAGCAGACAGAGTGGAAGGTGAGGAAACCATTGCGGAAGAATCCCCCATGATTACCGGCGTCTCCGATGGGGCGCTCCTCCCTTGTGGGGGCCCTCACTGAGGGCACACCCGCCTTAGGTGATTGTTCACACCTCAGGTCACACCTCCCGACAAACGGACGGAGGGACCAATCGGCACTTTCGGAAGGTATCAGCTCGGGTAATCACCCCTCCCTGGGTCTGCCCGTTACCAGGGGGTACGTACGTGTCCTACCTGTCTACCCGGGGCGGGGAATTACGCGTTACCCCGTCACCGGCTACGCATGGAAGTGCGTGGGTCAGCCTTCAGACACGCACAGGGAGGAAAAAAGAGAAAGGGAAAGGAAAGAAGAGGGGGGGTCTCAAACGCCGCAGCGGAGAAAAGGGCAAGGAGAAGAGGGAAGGAAAAGAGAAGGACAGAGGAAGGACGAGGACTTGCAAGTGTAGAAAGCAAGGAATTTGGAACAGTCCGTCTCCGGACGTAGGCACAAACCATACTCCCAGAGGGGGAGAAAGGGAAGGAAAGAGCCAGAGGTGGGGGGGGGCGAAGATTGGGGACGGGGAAGGATGCGGAAAGGGAAGGTATGCAGCCCGGAAAGGAAGGAGGGCCACATTAGCTCGGGGTCCCGTGCTCACTACGCACGTGTCCACAAAAGAGTTGTGGACCCCCTGGGTGGATTTTCTGATGGTGTCCAGTATACAGGGTGAGTCACTAAGAATTGCCACCAAGAATAACTCTGGAAGTATGGTGGGAGTTGAGAAGTTTGTGGAACAAAAGTTTCATGATACAACAGGGCCCATAATATGACGTTGGTTTTTACTTGCTTCAGAGATATAAAGGTCAACTTTCTTTTTTTAAATGAGATGCTATAGTTTGTTACATATTTACTGATAGCGGCTATAGATACAAATCCAATGATGTGTAACAGTAAGGTCAACAAAGGTCAACAAAGTTCAACAAAGTTCAACAAAGGTGGCATGAACGTCCATTTACAGAAGGTGTTCAAAGTGATGATCATTGGTATGAATGTAGTGGCTGCAATCTTCTTATCATGAAGTGAGTGGTATTCCTTATCACATTGGCACTTATCGAAGCACATCCTCTGGCAATTCTCTCTCACATATCTTCAGGTGTAATTGGAACATCGTTATAAACAATGTCTTTTACAAATACCCACAAGGAATGCTCCAGAGGCATCAAGTCTGGTGAACCAGCTGGCCATGACACATCACCTCCATGTCCAATCCAACGATTTGGGAACTGTCTCTGCAACTCATTTCTAGCCGTCAGCGAAAAATGTGCTGGGCACCCATCGTGTTGATACCACATAATGTTCCTTGTTCCTAAAGATATTTCTTCCAATAACATAGCTAATGTTTCTTGCAGGAATGTGGTGTACTTCTTACTACTAAGACTGACTTCGATGAAATAGGAGCCTATAATTCTGTCCTCCAGAATCCCACACTGTATCATCACTGACCATGGTTTTTGACCATGGTTTTTAATGTGCAACTTGCAGCATCCAATATGGATTTTCAGTTGCCCAATAATGCATGTGATGCAAATTAACACTTCCATGGTTCATGAATGTAGTCTCATCGATAAATAAAATTAAATCAATAAATGTGTCATCCCTCTAAATCTGAAGTTGAGCCATCAGCAGAATTTAAGGTGACACATACAATCCGTACTAGATGATTCTTGGTGAAGAGTGGTATGGTAAGAATGATGTTTATGGCCATGCAGAACACGAAAAACACTACTCTGGCTCATTCAAGATTCCCTTGTGATTTGACACAAACTAGATCAAGGATCTCTAAACACAGTGCAACAGTACCAGCTCACTGAATTTCGTTGGCATTCTCCGTAAATGAGAAGCATATCAACTTGTTCTTCAAAGGAATACATCATTCACATTTGCTTGATTCGATACTAGTCTTACTGTTACTGTTAGTGTTTTACTGCAAAACCATCTAAAGGCTTTTACATGTCAGTGGCATGTTAGATGGATACGCCCTATTTGGCAAATATTTACTATTAGTACGAGATAGGAGAGAGAACTGTAAGAGCAAGTGCTTTGATAAGTGCTGATGTGATATGAAATACCACTCAATCCATGATAAGAAGATTGCAGCACTGCACTGATACCAATAGTCATCACTTCCAACACATTCTATAAATGGACATTCGTGCCATCTTTTTGATCTTTGTCAACCTTCAAAGACCTTATTGTTGCACATCATTGGATTCACCTCAATAGCCGATATCAGCAAATAAGTACCAAACTATAGGATCCTATTAAAAAAAATTAAAAAACAAAGTTGACCATGTCTCTGAGGCAACCCAATATAGCAACACAACACCAATGTCATATTATGGCCCTCCATTGTCCCAGGCAACCTTTGTCCCACAAACTTTTCAGCTACTCTCATATTTTCAGTTATTCTAGGTGACAATAGTTACTCACCCTGTATACATCACAAAAAAGCTAAAGGGGCAATCAGGTACAGATCACTAAGCATGATATTTCACTGTAAAAATACAGCAACCAGCCACTTTTTAATGCGTTTTATTTATGCCAATATGCATTTCGGGTTTGCACCCATCTTCAGCTGGCAAATTACATGGATCTTCAGTTACTACAGTGGTACAATCTCGACAGCAGTTTGGATGCTGCAGCAGGCCTGTGCAAAAGCAACGATTCCAATCATTTACTTTAATTTCGCGAGTTTAAAGTTATGCACTATCAGTTGTTCATTTTACTTACATTCTCCTCTCCTTGTTTTTTCTTGGCTTTTCTTCTTTTTCGCAACAAACAAACACTTTTTATCATGCATTTTACACAGGCGCACTGAGTTATCCGCCATGTTGCTGACTGACAGTTTTTGTTCACATACAAACGGTTTATCTATGGACAGAGTTATATTTTACGAAAGTTTTGAGGTTCTAAGATAAGCTACTGTTTTCCAAACATTGACTTGGGTGATAGAAGTATTCTAAGTACAATGTATACATTTTTTTTTATTTTTTTTTGCAGGATTGAAGATAATAAAGTAACATAACACATTTATACAAAGCAGTACTTCAATACATTTACAATATAACAAAGATAGAATTCAGATTTTTATGTTTTATATTATTACATGCATTTGTTGGGTTTATATTAGATTATGTTATTTCTTGATTGTGCTTAGTAAGTGGTTTGATAAGTAGAGTGTGGAAGTTTTTCAGAAATATTCGGTTTGGCAGCTCTGTTTGGTCGTTAAGTATGTCAGAAGGGGATGCATGTTTATGTGAATAAATTTCGATTTCTTCTAGGAGGTTCATTCTTTTTCCTTTGTTGGCTAGGTGGAGAACTTGTACGTTATGGGATATGTCTGTTACTTGATGTTCTTCTTCTGCTACATGTTGGGCGAATGTGGATTTATTTAAGTTTTTTAAACGAAGAGCATCCATGTGTTCTCGAAACCGTATGCTGAAGTTTCTCCCTGTTTGGCCTATGTATGTATGTATAAAATGGACAAATTGTTACTAAGCATGGTGGTGGAAGTGTCATGGTGTAGGGATGTTACCTGTACAGTCACATTTTACAAAAGAATACGATTCCTTGCAGGAGAGACAATATGTCACATAATTGGATATTTCAGCTGGTCCACAATTTGAAACACACCTCTGTCTATTTTCTAATTCTTTTCAGACCAAAACTGAAAATTTTTGAGTACGTAAGCCGGAGCCTGGGTCTAAATCCATCTGAACACCTCTGATCTGTGCTGAATTGATGTGTTCATGGTAGAAGCTACTTAAACAAGGATCAATTTGCTGGTATCTCACTGGACCCATGGTCTGAACTCCCAATTAACCTGTAACAAAAGCTTGTAGATTCAATGGCAAATTGATGTGCGGCCGTGATCAAAGCCCCTGGGTATGCAACAAATACCAATTTATTCTTCAGATCCCAAAAGAGTTTTATTCTTATATACTTGGACCTACAAATTATTTTTGACTCTAAAGAATTACTTCTCTCTTGATGCAACATAACCTTGTTTAAACATGTACTAAATAGATCACGAATTCATATTTTTGAATTACCTAATGGCAGCTTTTTCTGTTACACACTTACGTTTACATAATTGTAATTAATGCTTTCTATAAAACATTTTTGAGTGATACTGTAATTGGACTGTATTTAGATGCATGGTGAGATGAAAGGAGCAGATAGTAAACAACAGTGGCAGAGTACAAATACTGTTTTGTTCTGCAGATCACTATATGCTATCTGATAACCCTCAGGGCAGCAGCGACAATTCTTAAGTACAGTGTCTGATGTGAGCTCATCAGATCAAATCAAAATGCATTCAAAGAAAACAACTAGCATATTATACAGACTGTAAGGTGCACCTTAAATTTCAAGCAATTTTTAAGGAAAGTACATTTTTATAATTTTTTATTAGATTACAAAGTCCGCATAAAAATTTTACTTTATAACCAAATTGACCTTTAAAATCACTGAAATTCATTATCTGAACCGTCCTCTTTCCTCAGCATCATTGTCCTCTTATATCTAAGATGGTCATCACTATCATTAAGAGCATTATTTATGCTGACCTATTGAAAGATTTAACAATGATATTATCTCTCAGCCTACATCATAACTGCTTTGTTGACTGACACCTGTTTGTTTCTAGATCATTTTAGAACTCCCTTTGTCATGAATTCTTGTTGGGCTTAAACCATCATCCATTTGTTCCAATCCTCTTCCATATGGAATTTAAACACACTGAAGTGCCATGGAAACTGGTATATGCATGCATATTCAAAGATAGAGATATGTAAACAAGCAGAGTATGTCACTGCGGTTGGCAATGCCTATATAAGACAACAAGTACCAGACAGTAGATGTATCAGTTACTGCTGCAACAACAGCACGTAATTCAGATTTAATCAAGTCTGAATGTGGTGTTACAGCCAGAGCATGAGGATAAGACACAGCATTTCTGAGGTAGCAATGAAGTGGGGATCTTCCCATATGACCATTTCATGAGTGTACAGTGAATATTAGGAATTTGTTAAAATATAAAATATCTGACATCACTGTGGCCGGAAAAAGATACTGCACGAAGGAGACAAACAACAAATGAAGAGAATCATTCAGCATTAAGGAAGTGAAATCCCTGTGCAAATTGCTCCAGGTTTTAATGCTGGGCCATCAAAAAGTATCAGTGTGCAAACCATTCAACAAAACATCACTGATACGGCCTTTTGGAGCCAAAGGACCACATTATTGAGTGTATCAGCGATGTCTTGCAACAAGCTCTTCAGAAAAGATTTCCACTCCCTCATACGCTTTCTGAATTATGGTCAGCACTGCAAGATTCATGGTATCAATCCTCCCCCAGCACTACTTCAGACATTAGCCGAGTCCATGCCATGTCGTGTTGTGGCACTTCTGTATGCTCACTGGGGACCTACATATTAGGCAGGTGTACCAAATTATTTGGCTCTTCAGTGTCATGTATTTGTCAAGACATCAAATAGTTGCAATTGTGTAGTAAGCCCTCCTGCAATAACAGCAAGTTCTGTATTTAACTGTCTCAATTTCTCTTTCACCGAATTTTATAAATGACTACTAAAGTGATCTACCACAAGAAGAGAACTCTTCTTCAGTGAAGTGATTTTCCTTTGCTTCAACACACATTTAATCCTTAATTTCATACCAGCCTCATCCATCCAACCTTCGTCACGTATGTTAACAACATCTGGCAGTATTTCATAACGTTTTGACATTGTTCAGCACTTGGAAATGATCACTGGATTAAGTGTAGTGCCATGAACACAAAACGAAAGAACAACAATTTAGTGCATTTTTTCAAGTTCACTGTTTTTATAGTTCCTGTTTTATCACCTTTCACGACAAAAATTTTGTTACTTGGCACATCAAGTCTTTATTCACTATTTCAATTAGTTCCACATTGGTTTTCTTTCAATGTTGTATAATAATGTGGTCGAAATATAATATTCTCTCTTCATACTCTTATGCCATTTTATGAGATGCTTAGGTCTTGGTTCACATGCTAAGTCCATGACGCTTCGTAAACCTGTAGCACCAAACATTTTCAGCCTCAATTTCTGTTAAGTTCCACTGTAGCACTAGCCCACAAGCATTTATTTGAGTAATTTTTGTAGTAATTCCAACACCATTTAGATGGTGTGCTTGAATCCATTTCAATACATCATCATCTAGTTTTGGCCATTTTGTATTCAGTCCTCTATATGCACATTTAGCCTTGCTCATGTTTCTCAGTTCTCCGTTATTAGCCTGCCAATAGCAAGTGGTTTTTTTCTGTTGCTGGAGGACTGAAATGCTGCTCAGTTGATCTGTTTCCACGTTGTTCAGCATTTGCTATTACTTTCTATTTATAGCCTGCATCATATGAATACCTTTTATTTTTTCCGTTGTGAAACTAGCTACTAAAGAAAATATTCTTCTGTTGCCAATAACACAAATCACTTTCAATTCAAGTTCGCTGGCACTGTAGACTGCCATGACACATCACAGGCTAGGCAGTGCTCTGGGTTTGTGATTGCTGGGCATGTGGGAGACACTGTTAGCAAGCTTGTGAATCCCTGTAACATGTTCGTTACACTGGTGCATTTCTGTTGCCAATTGAATCCAATGTTACTAGATAGAAATAGATTTCCTGCAACATTGAATATATGGCCATTTTTAAGGCAACTGGGAATTTTGACTGAAACACTGGACTTGCTATATTAAATTGGAGTATAACACACCTCAATTTTGGAGGTAATTTTTTGAAGAAACAAATCAATTTTATAAACCGTAATATATGGTATCAAGTCTTTGTAAGCACCACTGGAAATTAATTTGAACAAATAATTAAGGTAACTGAAAATTTGTCATGCATTCAAACTTTCAAATACTACACGTGAGATAGTAATGTGAATCTACCATCAAATGCACAGGATTGATTGACACTTAACATTTTCCATTTAACATTGAAACACAAACATCTATACATTTAATATTTTGCTCTGGTGAACTATGTTCCTCCTAAGCCATGAGAATTGCACATAACCTGCTATCCACTGGGAATATTTGCCTGTGAGGAAAGGCAGACAACTGTGAGGCAGTATTTAAATTCACATTCATATAACTTTTGCAGTTGTATCTTTGAGCAATTTTAGGACTTTCCCAAGGTCAGTGCTATGACGGCAAGTAGAATTTTTGTCACACATTTAAACATAATCATAAACTCATTGACAAACAAAAGATGAATGCGGCCAAAATTAGTGAGGGACAGCAATAAACAAAGGATGCAACAAATCAAATATTCTAACTCTGCTGACTGTTCTCTCAAAAAATCAGATGCATAGCCAACTGCTAATTTTTCACTTTCCAGCTATAAATTATTATTCACAAATATTATATAGAAAAACGCTAAAATTGAATTCAACAGTACTATTTCAAACTGTGCAGCCAAACTTCAGGAGTTAAATAGAGCCCTGTATAGTTTTTCATTAATTAATTTTATAAACACTGATTACAATAATGCTAAA
The DNA here is from genome assembly GCF_023898315.1 of Schistocerca nitens. Classification (NCBI taxonomy): domain Eukaryota; kingdom Metazoa; phylum Arthropoda; class Insecta; order Orthoptera; family Acrididae; genus Schistocerca; species Schistocerca nitens. The sequence continues at coordinate 26,412,217 of NC_064624.1, forward strand.
TAGTACTACATGTAAGCCAAAACTGCCACAAGCATAAACAATACATCAAACTGTACAGTGAATACATAGATTGACTGGAACTCAACTGGATCCAGGGTATCTACAATTTGATTAGAACTACTCAATTAATTTGACCAGAGCTAAATTTACTCCACAATTCCATACACCAAAAGACAGCACATTTTACACTACACCCTTATCCTTATCAAATGTGTATTAGACACTTTTTTGACAAATTAACTATTACGCAGTGTGATCAAGATGTGTCAAGTTCAATTGGTTGTAATTCAAACTTGGTAAGTGCTACGTAGTAACCTAAAGCACCATGTAAATGAGCAGGAAATTACGATCTCATCTGATATGACACATTTGTCTGTATAGAAATATTTCCTTGTATTTACTTACTGTAACAGTTGCATATGATGGCAGTTAATCATGTTTTCGCTGATATTTAATGTAATATTTATCTCAGAATGTTTCGTAAGGTTCTAAAGTGACCAGCATGGGAAGGTCCTTATCTCAACCCAGGCTTCACAAAATCCTCACTAGAGTACCAACTAATCCAGGAGGTACATTGAGGAAGGAGGGTGGGGAATATACAAAGACAGCACATGAGACACTGGAACGGCTCCTCAAAACTCATTTTCCTCAATATGCTCTGGCAGATAACATAGACCAGAATGCAACCCCTGAAAGACAATGGCTCTCATGCACTCTAAGAGAGGACTGGGAATCGGCCAAGGAGTGTGTCAATTTCAGTAAAATCCAGTGGGTGGTGGGAACATTCCTACCATTCAAGTTACCTTCCCCAGACAGAATGTTTCCAGTTCTCTTGAAACAAGCATGAGAGAATCTTATAAGAGTCCTGTGCAGGTTATTCAGGGTTAGCCTAGCAGTGAGAGTTATTCCCAATGCCTGGAGGGCAGTGAAGGTTGTCTTTATTCCAAAGCCAGGGAGAATTGATCATACAAAGGCCAAGGATATGAGACCAATCAGTCTGGTTAATGTACATGTTGGGGAGAGGAGGCTAACTAGGGCTCCTCTACATTCAAACCAACACACATATCAACCAGGTAAATCAAGTGGGACAGCTCTCCATCTATTTGTTGGAAGGGTGGAGAAAGCACTTTGCTTTCAAGAAATAGCCCTCTGCATCTTCCCGGGCATCAACGGGACTTTTAGTAACACAACCTTCAATTCCATGGTTAGGTCCACAGAGGTGCATCCTAGTGACAACTATATGTAGATGGACTAGGGCCATGCTTAGTGGAAGGAGGGTAGGGGCCAACTGATGAATGAAAAAATGGTAATTAACACCACTAGAGGTTGTCCACAAGTAGTAGTTTTGTCCACTTTATTGTGGAATCTAGTGGTGACCGAACTCATTGAGAAACTAAATTCCAGACAATACTTTTGCCACGGATACACAGATGACCTTGTCATAGTAATACCTGGCAAATTTGCTGACACGGTTAGGGATATTGCACAAGGTGCACTGGACATTGTGAAAGATTGGTGCATTAAATAGGACCTAAACATTAATCCTAACAAGACTGTTGTGGTACCAATCATGAAGAAGCATATCCAACACTAAAGCTGGAATCTAAAGCTTTTCGATAAAACTCTATCTGTGAAGGGGATAGTGAAATATCTAGGGGTAATCTTAGATGAGAAACTAACATCGACCCCTCACATTAAAAGCATCTGCACCAAGGCGAATTTTACTCTAGTAAGTACCAGAAGGCCTTGTGGCAAAAACCGGGGCCTAAGATCCTGAAGTATGCAGTGGACACACGCAACAGCGGCTAGACTTAGAATCTCCTATGGGGCTGTAGTGTCGTGGAAGAAGGTCCAACAGCAGGTTGCAGCTAAGGAGTTTGCGAATGCGCAGATACTGGCACGCTTTGCCACAACAGGCAGAATTAATAGCACACCAACAGCTGGGATGCAAGCCATGCTGGACATGCTTCCACTAGATCTTTGGGTTAAGATGAAGGCAGCAGCTGGTGCATACAGACTCAAAACTAGTAAAAACTGGATCGCGTTGGGATATCCAGACACACACACACTAAAATAGTGAGGCAAATATAGAAATGGCTTGGGAAATGCTGCCCGACTATGTAACAACTCCCAACTGTTTCAACAAGCCTTACAATACAATAATTGAAAGCAGGGAGCAGTGGGAAAACAGTTCGACACCATACAGGGGCGTTGTCTAGTTCACTGATGGGTTGAAATCAGACCAAGGCGCTGGGGCGGGGTATACAGGGTTCAGCCAAGACTGGAGGGCTTCATCTCTCTAGGAAAACTGGCCTCGGTATTCCAAGCTGAAATTACTGGAATCGAGGTGTATTTGGAGGAGAATATATATAGGTGCTACAAGGACCGTAGCATCTACATCTATTCAAACAGCAAGGTAGCCCTGAAATTATTGGGAGCTCCTGCAGTACAATAGAAGATTATTGCATAATGTCACAGGGCTCTGGTGGAGTTAGGGGATGCAATAGCGGAAACTTAATATGGGTCCTTGGTCACTCAGGAATCAGTGGCAATAAACAAGCTGACAGATTGGCCAGGATGGGGGCAAAGACACCATTTAGTGGACCGGTACCTGTCCTGATAATCACCAATGCTGTGATCAAACTAGAACTATGGAACTGGCTTAGAAGCAGCACATAGAATACTGGACGAAGGTTTATAAGCAAAAACATGGTAAGGTGATGATTCCAAAGCTGTGCTTTAAAAGATGCTCTGTAACCCTGGGCCTGAGGAGGAAAGAGATTAAACTCATGGTTGGACTGATGATCAGTCATGGGAATTTAAAAAAACACCTACATACAATGGGTATAACGGAAGAAGACCGTAAATGTAGCATCTATGATGGGAGTGAAGAAACTGCATCACACCTAATCTTCCAATGCATGATATTGGAGAGCAAAAAGAGACAGAATTTTCAGTGCAACTAGAAGTGAAGAAATTGTGTCTAACAAACAACTGGTAGAGAGACTCCTTGCACTATCTAAGGGCACTGGTTGTTTTTACTAGATATACAGGGAGCAATACTGCACAATAAACTGTTTTAGTGCGAGGTTAGACCAAAGCTGTCTTAGCTTCTCTGCCAAAATCAAATTAAATCCATCATCCTTAGTGAATTGGTGTTCAGGTATTTTTGACAAATTAACTATTATGCAGTGTGATCAAGATGGGTCCATGGTATGGTTTCTGGAGGTTTTAAATAAGCAGTGCTGCTGTACCTCATAGTCTTTGGTAATGTATGTGTGTTTCTCACATAGTCTGGGCCGGTGAGCTGTTACTGTTAAGTCTCCATAGGTTTTGACAGAAGTTGAATGGAAGTCTCTGGGCAGCCAACCAGTTGTGCCATTTCAGCTCTCTAAAACTGTATGGATGATAAGATTTTGAGCAATACGTGAGGATTTTGATGTTTTCTCACTACATTCAATTGTTGTATGTTTTTGTGACTGACGAACTTTCACTCTATGCAACTGATAGTTCTGTTTTGTACTTAGCTTTGATTGACAGTGACAGACCATCACTGATGATTAACACTCAGTTGGAACGTAGATTTTAGTTCTGATTTCACATTAGTTTATGTAACTGGGGAATCTGTCAAATATTCATAATTATTCACATAGTTGAACTGCATTATCTTCAATCTGAAGTGTTCAACCTTGCTATGTGAGCCTATATAATTCAATTTAATGATTTTAAATATGGCCATTTCTATTTTTGTGTCTTAAATTGACAGTACACACCATTCAACTTAACTTTGCCACTGTGTTTACATTTCCTTATTTAGTTTTCACTGCATTTAAATTCAGTTTAAACAACATGTTTAAGTATACATTAGCTATTGCAATATATGCCTAACTTAATACTTTTAGATGTTGCTTGACTAACAAAATCTATTGTAGGCAGCTGGTGGTTTTAACAGGGTAGATACTCAGTGGTAGATGGCATTGACCCGTGCATGGGACTGCAGAGATACATTCCGAAATCAGCTCTGTTCACTACCCTGAAACTCAATACATGATAGGACCAATTTCAAAGCATTAACATTACACATCTTGATTGAATTTTCACACTAAGGAATCAGCTCACAGTGTCAGTAGCTGGACTGAAATCACTATCAGTTGCCCTATTGGCACACAAACACTATAACAGACAACAAAAGGCCAAATATTCAATTTTCTCTTTCAAATCTATTTCATCGTGGAATATTGTAATGGAGTTCCTCCTTTCAGTACTGGCATCAACATCAAAATGACAGATTTTGAGATGATCAATTTCTGTTGACCACTTAATAAGAAAAAAGGCACCTGGGCAATATGAGATGACTGTACAACACTACTCATATTACACTAAACTTGTTCCTTCTCTAACAGCAGCATATCAAACATCTCTCAGCCCATGGAAGTTTCCTAGTGGTTGGAAGAAGGTACCAATCAATCATATTCTAAATTAGTGTCACCTGATAGATGCACATAGTCATAGCAAAATGAAGCATGTGCATGAATAATGCTGTATGGCACATTTCCAAGTTTTTAGGAAATCGACACAAACTGTTAATAATAAAGTAATAGCAGATATTTATTGTTTGCAGATGCAGACTGTTGAAAATAGTTGGTTGGGCTTTTTAAAATTGCACTAAGAATAGGTTTTAGAAAATACATAACTATTAAAATGGAAAAACAGCGTATAGCAACTGATATAAAGCATTATTGTATATCACACTCTACTATTACTATAAGGTTGCCTCGAGTCTCAAAGTTTTACGTAAAAAATATTATAACAAGATACAAACTAATATTTATAGTAAACTGATTACTTTGGTCTTAAAAAAGTAATAGAACATGAGTTTGTTATCAAGTTGAGACCCAAAGCTGGCATATTACACTTAGTTGGCACACTGGATGTTTTCATAAAATGCCTGGATTTTGATTCCCCGTATTTCGTCACATCCAATAGATTGCCTTTCTTCTCCTTACAAGTTTCAGTACCCCACTGTAGAGCAACCAAAAATCAAAATGCTACAGAATGTCTTTTTCTTCATGTTTAAAACCATGTTTCACAATACAATGTCTTTCACATGGATGAAACATGCTTATGCCTTGAGGATCATCACTGCATAGCTTCAACCAGAGCACAGCAGTAATTTTCAAACTAGGTGGCATTTTGAGAACCAGCTCAATGGATCCAATGCCCTTGGAGTCTTCCATGATCTCCTAAATGGTAAACTTTGAAGGTTCTACAGAGGCCTAAGCAATGACATGCTTCCATTCTAAAGGAGCCATAACTTTTGACACTTTCTTTCCTCAATCACTGCGAAGTTCCTGTCATAAGGCAACTATGACTCTAACATAAGAACTTTTTATGTATTTCTACACAGTACTTGCAGTTGACCGGACAGAAATATAGTGCTAAAATTCTCCACTTATTGTTCTGCCCAACATGGTGGTCAGACCATGTAATTAGTTTGTGTCCCATACGTTCTTCAAGCATCACAAATTTAATCAGAAAGGAAACTATTTTGGCTGAACCAAACCTGGCACCAGATCCATCCCCTAAATTTACTGTGTTAGTTAAGTACCAAAGTCATGAACCATTAAATTATATGACAGCAGTTGTTTCTGGCAGAATGCCACGGAATGTGCCAATGTATGACAAAGTAGAACGTCCACACATGTAACATATATATTTTTGTTCCTTTGTAGCCATTTCTGTGTTGTTTTTTTAGCAGTTTGTATGCTCAGTTTGCTTTTGCATGACAACTGACTAAGTTCTATGTTGTGCATTTGTATCTCATCTGAAGCTGCGATCATAAAGAATCATTAATTTCTGCATAAATTGAGATTGTGGTACAGATATTCTTTCGAAGATTTATTCTTACTTTGAGAAACTCAAACTGAGTTCTTGAATCAGAGACCTGTCATTTGATAGGACATGTGGCCTACACAAATATTTTCCTCAACCATCTTCAGGAGTGGTCACTCCACTTTACAGTTTATGTTGAAGAGTGAGTTTTCATTGCTGGGTGATGCAAAATATGTCAAGCAATGTTTTGTGACACACTTCTTTTGACTGGACTTCATACTTTAAAGTAGCTTGTTTCAATGAAGTACTGTCTGTCTTGCCTTCCTTTTGTCTGACTGGCACACCTATTTACATGGAGTTTATCGAGTAAATTGAATTTTCATTGTGCATCAAGGCATGGTATTCTTTGTACAGTCTTAATTTACATATTTATGCCCTAGAAACCTCCTTTTTAACACACTTCTATATTGCACACATGGTCTTGAATCATTCTGTCAATATAACTACCCAATATTCAACTGAATTATCATACTCCACATTCTCTTTCAATATATAGCAGTGTGTATTCTACTTTTTCATCACTGATAAAGACAGAACCGCAGTTAGTTTTATTCATGGTATTAGAATTATGTGGCAAATTTCAATGTCAGATCAACAACAAGTAATGGAAAATCTGGGAAGGAATGTAACAATATTATAAAGAGCAAAGTTGATTGGTTGGTTTTGAGTATAAAGGGACCAAACTACAGGGTCATCAGTCCCTTTTTCACTGACGGAAGCAAGACTCAAGGTACAAAAGAACTCAGCACCACACCTAAAACGAAAATGAATGGAATGAACAAATAATGTGGGAAACACAAACCACAAAGAAAAGCAGAAGAGGGTGTTAAGACCATAGAGCATATAGTCTGCACTGGCTGATCACAATAATAAAAGAGGATGAGCCAACCACTCTGCAACAAATTAAAACGTCCACCTCAAAAAGACAATGCGAGATGAGCACATGTAGGGAAAAGATGAGCACAAAGACAAACAAATGCAAAGGAAATGTGACAGAGTTACAATGGAGGGAAGGTGGCGACCTCAGCTCTGGATAGAGATGGGGCGTGAACGTTATTCATTTGTTCATTCTTTGATTTACACATTGCATTCCATAAATGAAGATGTGGATGGATGTGGGACGAGCCAGCCTGCAAATCTTAAGGCAGAAGCTCCCACAGGAATTTACCTCTGAAGTATAGTGACAACCAGCTGTTTGTGACAAGTGCTAATCTACTCACATGGCTAATTATGAGAACTGTTAATAGATTATTTTGTATGTATGTATACGTACATTTACTACTATGAAAAATATCATTGTTGCTCCTACTACATTGGTCAGCCACTTATTTTACCTAGTATCTCCACAAACTTCTGTACTCCGCTATCCACTTAATGGTGCATCGTGAAGGGTACCCCATAACCCTGCTGGTCATTTCCGTTCCCATTCCACTCACAAATACAAGTGAAAAAGACTGTATATGTGCCTCTCAATCAGCCTTGACTTCTCAAATTTCACCTTCATAGTCTTTATGTGCTGTGTATGTTGGAAACAACAAAATCGTTCAGTAGTTTGCTTCAAATGGCAGTTCTCTAAATTTTCTCAATAGTGTTTCTCAAAGGAACATCACCTTCCCTCTGGGAATTCTCATTTGAGTTCCTGAAGCATCTCCGTTACACTTGTGTGTTGTTTGAACCTACAAGTAACAGATGTAGCAGACTGGCACTGAATTGCTTCTACAACAAAGTACTACTTTATCTTGCTAGCTTGCTCTAGCTTCTCATGCAATTACCTAATAAAATTCCCAATTCCACAATTAATACAGAATCTTGTTGGCCATGTGCCACTATCAAAATTGTCAGCCCTATTTTTCTGTGACATTATTAAGTCCTTGCATTTTATGCTCCTGTGACCACAAAGGTTGCATGTCACTCTAGCTGACAGAGCTAAAATATTCACTGCACAACTACATGTATTACTCAGGATCATTGTTATGGTCACACATCCTATTCGTAGATTTCTCAGGTGTCCACCACTCTTTAATCTAAGTTAAATATTTTCAAAGTAACAAGTGGGGTACACATCAGTGATTTCAGTGTCAACCACATGACATGGTTTTCCAGACCACACAACCAGCAACACACTGTTCTGAACACTTGCTATGGGAGCAGCACTCCATGCAGTGGACACTATCCCTGAACCTCTGGCCCTGGTGCCATGGAGACATCTCTATCGATCTGTGATCTCTTGGGCTGCATACAAAGGTCAGTATGGCCTTTTGTATTTTCATGGTAAATGGTCACCAACTACAATCCAGCCACTTTGACAAGTACAGCTATGCCCTAGGACACCCTACAGATCGCTCTTTTAGCCAAACTACCCATATGCACATCCCTTACTACTATGCGTGGCTTTCTCATTTCTGTAAAACCCTTCTTGTGGAACAACAATACTACTGTTTCACTTACTGTCCTGTCTACTTGTGACGCCAATGCATCCCTTTCATTTGTTTAAAATGGCATAACATGAGTCCCTGTGACATTTAAGTCTTGGCCTGTTAGCTGTGAATCAGCTACACTCCTTTATATACTCTCTGAGCTGTCCGTAGCATGATAGTTTGGATCCTCGACCTGTATGCTTGTGTAATCACCACACATTCCAGTGTCTGACGAAGCCAACGTTTCAGTGCCTGAAAAATCCTTTATAACTTCCGAAAGTTTGTTTATTAACAATGAGATCAAGAGTGAGCCAGTACCTAACCTTCAGCAATTGTGTGTTGAATGTTCCCAAATCTTTGTCTAATTTCATTCCTGTGACATGTTTATCAATGTGAGCATCTCCTTCCCTTAGCAACGTCATAAAGCATACTTAAAAACATTATCTTTTTTCTTTAGATCTGCCAGGATTCTAATGGTGAGGTCATACATGGCTTCAGCTATGTACAATCATTCACCAAAAGCCATATACAGAGGTTTTCTATTACTGAAAATTTTATAATTAATACAACAGGTACCACAGAAGCTGCCACAATATGTGCCAACGTATTGGGGCTGATCTAGAACACACAAATTTCATCTCTGTTTTTCAAATCCCAAAATTTTTTTAGGAAAACTCAAGAATAACTGATTCACACAAAAGATAAGACAGCCAACGTTCTTTTGAATTCTATTTATCAGAAGTTGTTGGAAGGAGGAATATTTCTCAAATGACCTACACTATTGGAACTTACACTTCATCTAAATGTAAATTTCGTGACCATCACAGACAACCATCATACAACATTATATCAACAAAGGCTACAGAGAACAGGATTGTACCAGCCACTAGTCCCGTTCCACTTCTATTTAAAACAGTGAGAATGTAAGAGGTGATATGACAGTCAAGTGCAGGAGTACAAGAATACTCTACAATTATGAACAGCAACAAATTCCAGAAGACTGACAATCTGTGACAATTCCACTGCAATACAACTTTTATTCTACACACTTACCAAAAGACTTATTATTTGACTACAAACAATACATCAGAGATGTAAATACTTACAGTATTCTCAGTTATATTCATTTCCAAATTTAATTCAGGATCCTCCTTGATGAAATCAGTGGCCCAAGATATTCCCAAAGGATCTTCAACAGACTGAAAGAAGAAAACAATCTGTGAATTATAACTACTTGCTATCTTCTCTGTGTATATGACAGCTCTCAATATTCCTTTCTCATGAGTATCATCCAACTATGTAGAGGTTCTTATCAATTGGGAAGAGTGTGTCAGAATGCATCCAAATCAGTTCTATGGGCCCTGATTTTGCTATCAGCCATTGTGCAGTATTTATTTGGCATACTGTCACTTTCTATTCCTGTCACATAATCCACTCTGATTTTAGAGGCACTATCGCCTACTCTATCGGATGGTCATACTCCCATATACAAATTTGATATATGTGTGCGGCAACATTTCAAAATTAAACTCAGATAATATAGAGATGCAAATAATCTTCCAGCTGTAAACCCATAAACAGGAGGACATTTTGGTCATTAATCAAATGAATATGGCATCATATCAAAATTGGCCAAATTTAATGTTATTTACACAGCTTCTTGCCACATTTTTTTTTCTTTAGGGAACAATGCAAATTTGTCATGTGTACTGGAGGGAAATCATAAGGAGTTACACACACCCAATGCAGGATTTCAGTAATGATGTAAATACTACAGTGAATAGTGACTAGTAACTCTAGAATATACACCCATCACATGTCTTAGTTTCACATCTGTTACAGCACTGTGACACCGACATGTAACAAGATTAACAATTACTTCCAAGAGGAAGTCTTCCTTGCTCTGTTGACACCAAATATGTACTTAAGGCATTCATTACATAGAATCATTACCAAAACTTCATGCAAGGGTAATGGTCCGTACAGATATGCTTGCTACAAGTGCTGTTAAAATACTATTGGTAATAACCTACAGATAACACATCTAACTAGAGTTTCTTACTACACTTCCTACACATTACAGTGCTTGTGTGAAAACTTACATTATACTCAGATCCAGCAGCATGTTGTTTCAGTTCGGGATCTTGCTTTACCCAAACACTAGGGTCATCAGCCCTTAATGGGTCTACAAGAAACTGAAAAACGAAGAAAGTGAAGTATCAGGACATCTGTGTCTTGTTCCTACATGGCACTGTCATAGGGATGGAGGGAGGTGGGGGAAGAGGGAGGGAGGGAGGGAGGGAGGGAGGGAGGGAGGGAGGGAGGGAGGGAGGGAGGGAGGGAGGGAGGGAGGGAGGGAGGGGGAAATAGAGAGGGAGGGGGGAAGTTTCTTATGAATGTGTTTACACTAAGTGACATGCGCATAGCATATCCAGTCAGCAAAATCTTAAAAGACCCTATCTTGGACGTTGCAAATGGCAAAAGCAAAATTTGATTCGATGCTCAAGTGTACAACAGCATGAGAGCTAATGCTGACAGCCACTTTGCTTGTTTTGTTGAAGAGGCAAAGGGAGTTATTGAAGAGTTAAACGTGGAGATGAGTGTTCCTTGTCTTACAGGCAGACAAAGACACAAGGAAAACTGCAATCATAATGATGCTATGACATATTGGAAAGTAACTTTTTATTCCAACACTGGACCATGTTACGACTGGCATGATAGAGCGTTTTGCTGAAGAAAATATTTATCATTTAAAATTCAACATCCTTTTGCCATCACAACTACTGGAACATGATGGTAATGATCTGGTGCACAAACTAAATCAGTGCTTAACTGAACTACTGTATTTTGAAGAAGACTCACACTTTGTGATTAAAAAGAGACTAATGGGACAGACTCTTCAATACAAGCAATGAGCATAAATGCCCTTAATGATTGTGATTTTTGTTATGCAAGGATTCTCTCTCTGTCCTAGATCTGACTATCCTACTTTGCACACACTGTACAAAATATTTGTCTATTGCTACAGTAGAAATAAGTTTTTCAACAGTGTGGTGTACAAAGACATGGCCGAGGACGACAGTGAAGGAGGGTTGACTTAATGGCTTACCTCAGTTGGACACTCACCCTGGCATTGCTTGTCCTGCTGACAATGTAATTAACCAATTTGTCAGGAAGAATAGGTGCATAGAATTCATCATTTAAGGTACAGAACCACAATTCTAACTTTTTTAACATCATAAGACAGCATTGTCTTGTATATGTGTATAATCAGTTTAAATAAAACTTTCTTACACTTTCCATATGACTTTATTACCTTTTATTACAGTAAAAGTAAAGGTAGCTCAAGATATCTGTAGTGAACCCTCCTTGAGGTTTTTCTGTATCCACCACTGTCTGATCTGGTGCAAGTGCCATTGGCCAGCTGTGAACTGTGGCTCGTGTGCAACAACAAAATCTGTTGGTTGGGTTCACAGGACATCCTAGGCTCACTTTTTGACTGTTGGCTGAAGAGGCAATGAACATTTGTTAGTGAGGCAAGAGAACACCTTTGTAGAGTCAAGCTGTGGATGAACTACCTAATTTGGAGCTGAGTTTATGACTCAGATCAGACCTTTTATTAGTTTTGTGATCTCCACTACATATTCTCTGGAAAATGGTAGGGTCCCTGTGTAGCAGCAATGAGTACATTTCAGAGATGTAATCTCGCATTTACAAAGTGTAATGCATAGATTCATGCAGTATATTACACAGTTGTCTTTTGTTTGTTTTGAATGGCCAGCAACTGCTTGTCTCAGAGGCTCAAACTGCAGTATGTGACACCAGCAGAGCACTGTAAGGGATGCATAATTGCCGACTGAAAGTTAAGCATATTTTATTCAAACCAGTAGAAGATATCAGGTATCGGTAGTCAATCACTTAATGCTCCTAGTATGCATTGTTGCTCCTTTCAGATGCAGTGATGAAGCAGCACAATGAGTGAGTGTTGACCATAATAGCACAGTGAGAGCAGTAATATCACACTGGCTGAATGTTTGTCCCCATTCTTGTTGGTTGATCCCAGCAAGCAAAATTATACCATATTGTGACAATTGTTTTGACTAAGAAATGATCACAAATATTGAAAGCCGATATTACACATTCATGTCCACAACGCTGGCCAAATGATTGCAGTAAGGAAAACATGTTCAGATTGTTGGAACAGGATGTGACGATACATCAACATATCTGAAAGAATGGACACCACATATATAATTAAGGTGATGTCAGCCAATGATCCTTTCAGTGTAGATGCACACCACACTACCTCTTACAGGAACCAGTGAGACACCATGTGTAAGGAGGATCATGAGCATGAGCACTGTATCAGTGGTGAGTAAGTTCAGAATTTGGGTATGACAGGAAGCATGCTAGAGTAGACCATGCAGATGTGATGACCACTGTGTCCAGATGGCATAGTTGTCACTGCAACTGCCCAGTCCGCATGAGACTCGGGTTCAATTCCTGGTCCAGCACAAATTTTCAATCCTCCCCATTGATGTAAATTAATGCCCACAGACAACTAATGTCTCTACTTCCTTTGTCCCTGGCTCATTGTGGCTGCAGGATCAAAATACTGCCGGTCCCCTTGGACATGTCCAAAAGAACAGACAACACATGCATATTTGACATGTTGGGAATAGATATGAATAAAAGTTTATTTTGCAGTGATAGTGACTCCGTCCATTTATGTTTAACCAAAAATATGTAACTTTACTTCGGGCTAACTTTCATGACCTTTTTTAGTCAACAAACTCTGCTCCTTGAATGTAGCATTATTGAGCAGCCAAATTCTGCCTGAAATAACAGCCATAACACTAAAAATCAATTAACATGTATGCATTGGGTTACTGATACTTGAAACAGAGATGAAGCCGGTACATTATTTGACTGCTAAAAATACCATAATTTAATCAGGGTTGTTTCAGAATCACGTTACATATAACGGGCTTATTTCAATAGAGGTACAAGTCCATTTTTGTTCATCTTCAGATACAGAGTCCTAAAGTTAAATGAGAGCTGAAAAATCTGCAGTTGAGATACCACAAATATTCAAGCATATGGCTTCTTGCTAGACATGAACCTTTCTTTCTGTTTGTTTGGATCATTAATTTCAGAAGCATTATAGGCAGAAAAGTGGGTGTAATGGACTTTTACCACTATTGAAATAAGCCCTTCATATGTAGATATCTCTCTCTCTCTCTCTCTCTCTCTCTCTCTCTCTCTCTCTCTCTCTCTCTCTCTCTCTCTCTGTGTGTGTGTGTGTTTTATTGTTAATTCTTGAATAGTAGTACTGGAATGGGTATAACGTGTGCACGCTGTGTGCGGATGGAGGAGCTGGCCTCCGTTCACCAACAGCTGAAGATGCTTTTTGCCACGTTCAGCAGCATTCAGGCTGCTGCCTATTGTAGTAGTGGGGGCCGAGAATCTGGCTCATCACATAGAATGCCTAAGGTGCCACCTATTTTGTCCAATGGCTCTGCTGTCAAGACACCTTGTGGTGTACCCAATGTGGCTGAGTTGTCCACACCAAATAGTGAGAGATGGGTCATAACAGTTAGCCCTGTTTGAGGCACAGAGTGAATGTAGAGGCTGCCTCACCCATTGACCCTGTGAGTGGACTGGCAGGTGTTCATTCATCAGGGTCCAGACAGCCCCAAGTGAAGAGAAGTTTTTTAGTTAATGAGGAGCTCCAACATCAAATGCATTATGGAGCTCCTTAGGAAAATGGCATCCAGGACTGGAAATGAATCCTATGTGTATTGAATGTGTCTGCCTGGGAGCCCCATCCAAGATGTGGAAAATGTCCTGCCTGTGCCAACCAAACACACAGGGTGTGGCTGTCTACAAGTTGTGGCTCATGTTTGGGTTCTGCAGCCATCTTCATTTTGTATTGGGAGGTAGCACAAATGACAAAGAGCCCCTGTGTCACACATGAGTGCATGCAGCACACACAGTTTGTATCAGCATTCCCAGAATTGATTCAAGTCCTTTGGTTTGGCGTGAGTGGAGGGTCTCAACCAAAGGCTTCATCGATTCTCTGACTGTCTGAACTCCAGATCGCTGGAAATGCGTTATGAGGTGGAGAATTGTAGGAATACTTCGTGGGTCAGTGGTGCACTACACAAAGCAAGCTTTTTTTTAGGCTAGGCAGTAGTTTGAGGTCCTCTGATGAATGCACACTAGTCAGACCTCATACAAAGTAATGACCATACTACCATCAACATGTTAACAGTAAATTCTTGATGTATTTGTAGTCCCTGAATTTAATGCCCTCCAGAAAGTTGTCATGATCAAAATACTCTTGGAACTGAAAGCTGGTTGAAACCTGAAGTACAAACCCTTCAAATATTTAGCAAGGCAAGGAATGTACACTCAAGAGACAAGTGAGACACCACTGAGATGGGAGTGCCAGAAGAGTTGAGGGGAGAGGAACGAAAAGAATGGATATGGATAAAATTTATGCAATAAATGAAAGCACATGCTATTGGTGATAACTCCTCAACCACTAGTGAAAGTAGGATTCTCAGATTCAATAATATTTTTATATTTCCAACATATAACTATACTTAAAATACATTTTGCGACAAATAGATAGGCAGTTATGGAAACATTCAGTTTCATTCCACAGGTTGTGTGTGTTAGCTATGACTGACTGACTGACTGTGACTGACTGTGACTGACTGTGACTGACTGTGACTGACTGTGACTGACTGTGACTGACTGTGACTGACTGTGACTGACTGTGACTGACTGTGACTGACTGTGACTGACTGTGACTGACTGTGACTGACTGTGACTGACTGTGACTGACTGTGACTGACTGTGACTGACTGTGACTGACTGTGACTGACTGTGACTGACTGTGACTGACTGTGACTGACTGTGACTGACTGTGACTGACTGTGACTGACTGTGACTGACTGTGACTGACTGTGACTGACTGTGACTGACTGTGACTGACTGTGACTGACTGTGACTGACTGTGACTGACTGTGACTGACTGTGACTGACTGTGACTGACTGTGACTGACTGTGACTGACTGTGACTGACTGTGACTGACTGTGACTGACTGTGACTGACTGTGACTGACTGTGACTGACTGACATAATCACAAGAGAAGGTATCTGTATAGTTTACATGTGGTAATGGCAGGTACTTCACACCTATCTATTTGTACCATTGAGTTATAATGCATCTTACTGCTTGCATGTAATTTAAGGCATAAGGTAACGATTAACTGCATGGCACAAGTGCTGAGTCATTGAAAGGCACATCAACTTAGCTAGCTTTCCCACAGATACTACTTCAGAACTATGGTCTCATTTTACAGGCTGACTACATTGTGGCAACACTGTGAAAAAGCAGAGTAAACAGTTTCACATGACCGATAATTATGGGATCCATTTCCATTCTTGCAGATGAATTGATTTTTTTCAAGAGCCATCATAAAGGATCACAAAATCATTCAAGAAGACTTTTGCACCAACTTGGTATGTCTGTAGATTTGCACGTATTTTCTGTGACTTTTCTTACAAACTGGAATGATCTTTGACTTTTTCTATACATGTGACAAACCACTGTTCCATAAATGAACAATTTGGATGACAGAAAGGTGTCTGTTCAGCACTGTTTTTTGTGTAACTGAACCTGCTAACTACACTTTATGGCCATGTGACCTCTGATGTGTTCAGCATCTACTTTTGGAGTGCATTCCATATGGAATTATAAGGATTATAGCTCTGGACTTTACTGCTAAATGCTTCTGCCTTTTTCTAGTACTTGGTGGCTCAATGGGTAATTGTGACACTACAAATCCAAAGATCCTTGATCACTGAACGGCAGGTACTTCTTAACTAGTTGGGTAAATCAGTTCAGAGGTGGAAAGAGGGTAACAGCAAATGGTAGTCAGCAGGACTGTGTGTAACAGAGAACTCCAGTGTTCAAAATCTTCAGGCTGATGACAGCTTTACCTCTAGTTTAATTTTATGTTTTCCTTTCTGTCATGTATTCTCTTCATGACACAAGCAGATGACCGATCCTTGGCTCTGTCATATACTCCAGTTAACAACGTATTAGCCTTACAAAGGGGCTTTCCAAACTTATACAGCTTGAGAATGCATTTCACATGGAATCTGCAGCTTTATTAGCTTCTTTCTGGCTGCTGTGCATGTATGTCTGGAAGAAAGTTTGCAAGCCACCAAACGGTGCATCGTTGATGGTATCTTGTACCACAGTTTTCCCAATACAAAAAAGTTTATCATTTCCCATCCTACCATAACCTCGCTGTTGTGCGCCCTAAAACACTAATAATCATCATCATCATCCCATCCTACCACCATCCTTATGTGCTTGTTCCACTTCATATCACTTTGCGATGTTATGGTTCAAATGGCTTTGAGCACTATGGGACTTAACTTCTGAGGTCATCAGTCCCCTAGAACTTAAAACTACTTAAACCTGACTAATCTAAGGACATCACACACATCCATGCCCGATGCAGGATTTGAACCTGTGACCGTAGCGGTCGCGCGGTTCCAGACTGTAGTGCCTAGAACAGCTTCTCCGCTCCGGCCGGCCCCTGTAATGTTATGCCTAAACATTTTATTGACCAGACTGTCAATCTGTGGAGTACCAATGTTGTATTCTAACATTATGGGATTGTTTTTCCTACTCATCCGCATTCACTTGAATATTTCTACATCTGCCATTCATCACACCAAATAAAAAGTTTGTCCAAGTCATCTTGTATCCTCGTAGTCACTCAGTGATGACCCTTCCCCACACACAGTGCCGTTAGCAAACAGACACAGAATGCTGTTCATCAGATCATTTCATATATAGATATGGCACTATTCTCTGTGGCACTATTGATGATACTCATGTCTCTGAGAAACAGTCACTGTTGAGGTCAAAGTACTGGCCTCTGTTACTCGAGAAGTCTATGCACCATTCACATCTCAGGGAACCTATTCCCCATGCTGATACCTCTATTTACAGTATGCAGTGATGCACTGTTCAAATGCTTTCCTGAAATGTAGGAATATGGAATCTAGCCTGTTGCCCGTCATCCATGGTTCACAGTATGTTATTTGATAGAAGACCAAGATGAGTATTGCACAAAATCAATGCTGATTTGTGGATAAAAACTTTTCTGTCTCAAAGAAATTAATTATATTTGAACTGAGGATATGTTCAGGAACTCTGGAGCAAGTAAGCGTTATGATATTGTTCTGTAATTTTGCAGGTACATTCTTTTACCATTCTTATATACAGAAGCCACCTGAACTTTTTCCCAGCTGCCTGAGTCTTTGCACTTGGAGAGAGATTTGCAATAAACGCAAGCTAAGTATGAGGCCAATGCTGTAGAGTACTCACTGGACAAAAGATTTGTGATTCTGTTTAGACATGGCAACTATTTTGTTTTCAACTCTTCCAGTTGCTTCTCTACTTCAGGGATCCTATTACTACGTTCCCAAACAGGAGTCTGTATGGGAGTGAAAGAACAATATGTTTGTATGATCCTCCTGCACAAACTTAAAAACTCAATACAGAGAAGGGTTAGTGATCATCATCTGCTTTCCTCCAAAGCCACACCAGACTGGTCACTGACTGCCTGGATAGAAGTCTTTGACCCGAAATGTCTCATGTTCCCTGTAAAATCTGTTGTTCATGTTTGATGGTGGTAGTTGTATGCTTCACACATAGATCTTTTTACAGACAGAAGAATTTCCATTAGCACTTGCCTGTCACCACTGTGCATACTTTTTTGAACTGAGTGTACAGCAGTCTGCTTCCTCAGTCTTTTCTGAATTCTGACATTAAATCATAGTGGGTCTTTTCTGCCTGTAGTCCAGTTACTCACCACATACTTATTCAGTGTGTGTTTTACAGTAAATGACATTCTCATTGTTTAAATGGGATGCTAACAACTACTTACCGGCTCTTTCTAGCAAATCTATTCTCCTAGCATTCTTAAAGGATTCATTAACTTCATTTACCATCCAGAATGAAATTTTCACTCTGCAGCGGAGTGTGCGCTGATATGAAACTTCCTGGCAGATTAAAACTGTTTGCTGGACCGAGACTCGAACCCGGGACCTTTGCCTTTCGCGAGCAGGTGCTCTACCATCTGAGCTACCCAAGCACAACTCACACCCTGTCCTCACAGCTTTACTTCTGCCAGTACTTCATCTCCTACCTTCCAAACTTTACAAAAGTGAACCTTGCAGAAGTAAACCTGTGAGGACAGGTCGTGCTTAGGTAGCTCAGATGGTAGAGCACTAGCCCGTGAAAGGCAAAGGTCCTGAGTTCAAGTCTCAGTGCAGCACACAGTTTTAATCTGCCAGGAAGTTTCATTTATGATTGTTGCTGTGCTGGCATCATGATCACTATCCCCTCTATGTACTGACACCATTTGTAAGGACAACCCTGTTAATAGTTACAGTGTCTAAACTATTTCAATTTTGCGTGGGCTGTTAAACTAGCAGCTTACGACAGCTTTTAGAAAACTGTTCAAAAGTACTTCACAAGACTGCCTGTCCATACCAATTGCAATGTATACACAGACATCTTAGTCTTTACTCAGTAGGATCGGATCACCTACTTTTTCTACACTACTTTGTGTAGATTTTTCTTGAATGATTCTGTAACTGTCACAGCAGTGTCACGTGGCGAATAAATACATCCAATGCAGGAGTTCACATACACGGAACCATTAAGGGAACTGCTCATTAAAACAGGAATTCATAGCTTAAGTCTTGGTACCAATCATCATAACTTCATCAATGCAATCTCATTTAATTCTTATTTGTGCTTATAATGTAAAGAAGCAATTATACAAACTCACAAGCTGAACTTCACCTGCTGAAAGATAATGTTTAAATCCAGATGGGTAAAGTGTAACAAAATATTCTATTTTACCTGTTTCCTCAGTTCCAACCTGGGGCATACTGTAATACTGTAACTCTTTTCCTCTTTACCCTAAAGTAAAAACAGGACTGCTAAACAATACACGCAAGCAATTGATTACCATCTCATTATTTTCACCACAGCTCAGCAATGAGGCATGTAGTCATATAAATTCTAAAATTACCTCTTTATTCTCACCCTCCTCCAACTCTTCTTTTACATTCATGCTGCATGGGTAAACTTGGGCCTGTGGCAAAAATAACAAACTGTAATAAGTACATTTAAGCAGTCATAGTCCTCCCACATTATATAAAATGTATCACACAGATAAACCCCAACTGTCATACTACTTTATAACTAAATAATAGTTATGGTTAAGTGTTCTCTTTTGAGTTCAAAACACTGACTGATCAGTTCACTATGCTATACTTCAATGGGAGGCAGCAAAAAATTGCAAGGCTGATTAATGACAATGCCTTTGAAAATTCATTATGATCTTCAGCTTGAGCCTTCTCCCTATGCTATTGTTTTCAATCATATTTTCTAGCTTCATTATCTACATATGCATATAATGGTTCTGTATTCAAATAAAAATAACACGGCTCCTACCTGAAACAATGATATCAATGTTGTTCAAAAAAATCGTTATTGTTCATATCAAATTACAATACAGCTTACACCAACAGTGTGGGGGTGCAGAAACTGGACTGTCAAGTGCCACATCTCTCGTACTACTTTTATTATCAGAATCATAAAACGTCTAGAACAATTACATCAAAACGTTTTGTTGCACTGAATGCTTATTTATGATAAAATTATTAAACACACACACACACACACACACACACACACACACACACACCCTACCTTGACACACTATGTAATACTATTCTAACTTCATGAATTCCTTTTGATGGGACAAGCACGTTTCTAACAGTACAAAAAGAGAGAGTAGGCTACAGGCTACGCCAGTCCTATTCTGTGAATCTGAACTATGGGTTTTACTTGCTGATCTTAAAAGAAGACAAATTTTTGGAAAGATTATTTATGGAGCAGCACCAGCATACCAAGACTGAAAAACCCATAATGTCAAAGTGCTGGAATGAGAACAAATGAAACAGTGATAGCATAGGAAGAAAATCATTAAACTGATATTGGGATCTGTTGAGGATGTTAGATAATTAGCAACCAAATAATAATTTTTGATTGGAAATCGCCTTACAGATAGAAACAAAGTAGACAACTTAACTTTAAGAAAGAGCATAGCGACAAAATAATGAAGCAAAATGGTGTATGCAAAGAAGATGCCCTGAAGAGAGACGCTAGACAGAAGATAGAAAGAATACAGCAACATGTTATTAATTGATCTTTATATTAATTAACTGCCTACAATAATACTAATATACTAGTACAAATAATGATCATTATGATTTTATTATTATTACTATCTGAGCCATGGTGGGCTACCTCTTTGAATTCCCATCCTGCACTTGGTGATGTCACTTCTTTTGCTTGGAACTCGTGGCGTCATGGGGCACAGTAGAGCCATGCAGGGTATGTAAACAGTATTTGCCATTCAGCCACAATTGACAGAATGGAGTGACTAGTAGCCCTTTCAAAGTTCTGTCAAGTCAATAGTTGCAGGCACAGGTGTTAACAAAAGACAGAACATTGGTGTGATCTTGGCTATCTGTATTTGCTATTGGTTCTCCTCTGTGGAAGTCACATTACGCAACAAGCTTTCTCATCTGAAAAACTGCCTGATTTGAGTTGTGTTGCATGACTTAATACCTTGTGGCGTTGCCTTCGAAGGGGTTAGGGTAGTGTCTAGCAACCAGACAAGCTTGTTATTGCTATTCAATTCCCCGCAATCAGCAGTGGATTCGATGATTTGGCAATCCTGAACACTGCTTTAAGTCTGACCATGTTTAGCCTTGGACGAGGTTTTTGATGAGAATCATCTGACGAGGAGAATGACAGTGGAATTTAGATGCTCCTTAGTCTGCTCCAGTTTTCTACTGTTGTGGTACACTGATTGTTTTGGACTTGGACTCAGGGCATGCTTATCATTCTGTGGCTGTTAATATTGCCTCTGTACATCAGCCTCATGGAATTCACCACTGCCAGCTACTGATGGGCTGCCTTCACTCAAGTTACATAAATCACTATTTAAAATTTCTACTAAAATTTTGTACATTTTGATTTTTTGGGGGTTTGTTGGGTCGAGTGCATTTGTTGTATATACCATCTAGCACTGTTAGAATGGTCACATGCTGATCATCTCTATGTGAATCACACATCACATTCAGATGTCATCCAGACTTGTGAAAATATAGCCTGTTGGTAAATAACAGGCACATTTGAGGCTCACAGGCTGGAACAAGCAAAAGTGTGTAAAACCATCAAGTGTTACTGAGCTATGAATGTTTTTTGTGTTTGTTCAGTGGCTATTTGTGAGCTGGAGAGTGAAAGAAATTTATTCCGTCTCAGGGCTAGTTACTGCTTACTACATTTAATTGTTCAACTGTTTGTTATTTGAAAGTTGTCATGGAGTGACCTTTTAACACCTGTTATTTATTTACTGCTACAAGTTGGTTCTGACTACTAATTACAGGTTCTCCTATTTAAAGGGCGTTCTTGAGCTGCTATGCATGCACATTCACATACTGAACCACTTACACATCTTCTACGGTATACCTTAATAGAATTTTCACTGTGTCTGAAGCCAGGTTTATCAATCTGTGCACACTCATTCTCTTATTAATTACTTAACTGCTCACTGGGGCAAGATTTAAAGAGACTTGCTGTGTCTGTCTGCAAGAAGGCAGCTCTAGAAATCAGTGCACCTGTTTACTTTATTAAATTATCTAGACGCACTTGGAGGTGTATTTTAAGAATTTCCTTTTTCTATTGGTCCCGAGGCACTGTCTTCCAGTGTAGCTATTCAGTTTTAATCTTTGAGATGAGTTATGCTTCTATGTTGTCTTGAAGAGCCATCTGTTTCCAAATAATTATTTATCCATTTGTTGAAGCATTTTCTGAGTTGCGGTTTGTGAAGATGGAAATTTTGAATCTAAAATCTAAGAACTGGTGTCAAACACAGCCTTTGTCTTAAATAAATACATTTTAATAAACAATGGAGACTCATGTGAACCCCAATCCATCCAGTCCTTTCACGTAATTTCACCTTTTCCTGCTGGATGTTGCAGAATTACCTAAGTTGAAACAAGGCCCTAGGAGTAGACAACATCCATTAAAACTACTGATAGCCTTGGGACAGCCAGCCTTGAAAAAACTCTGCCATTTGATCAGCAAAATGTCTGAGACAGGCAAAATACCCCCCAGAGGTCAAGAAGCAACCCCAAAGAAAGCAAATGTTGACAGGCGTGAAAATTACCAATCTATTAGTTTAATAAGTCACAGCTGTAGTTGGGAAGGGAGTGAGACAGGGTTTTAGCCTATCCCTGGTGTCACTCAGTCTGTATATTGAGCAAGCAATAAAGGAGCCAAATGAAAAATTTTGAGTAGGAATTAAAATCCACGGAGAAGAAATAGACTTTGAGGTTTGCCGATGACATTGTAATTCTGTCAGAGACAGCAAAGGGCCTCGAAGATCAGTTGAACAGAATGGACAGTGCATTCTAAGAGGGATATAAGATGAACATCATCAAAAGCAAAATGAGGATAATGGAATGTAGTCTAATTAAATTGAGTGATAATGACAGAATTACATTATGAATAAGACAATTAAGGTAGTAGATAAGTTTTGCTATTTGGGGAGCAAAATAACTGATGACGGTCGAAGTAGAGAGAATATAAAATGTATACTGGCAATGCCAAGGAAAGCATTTCTGAAGAAGAGAAATTTGTTCATATAGAGTATACATTTAAGTGTCAGGAAGTCTTCTCTGAAAGTATTTGTATTGAGTGTATCCATGTACGGAAGTGAAACATGGACGATAAGTAGTTTAGACGAGAAGAGAACAGTTCGGAAGTGAAACATGGACAATAAGTAGTTTAGACGAGAAGAGAACAGAAGTATTCAAAACGCGGTGCTACAGAAGAATGCTGAAGATTACATGGGTAGATTGTGTAACTAATGAGAAGATACTGAATAGAAATGGGGAGAAGAGGAATTTGTGGACCAACTTAACAAGAAGGGACTGGTTGGTAGGACACGCTCTGAGCCATCAAGGGATCATCAATTTAGTATTGGAAGGAAGCATGGAGGGTGAAAATCATAGAGGGAGACCAAGGCATGGATATACTAAACAGATTCAGGAGGATGTGGGTTGCAGTAGTTACTCGGGGATTAAGAAGCTTGCACAGGATAGAGCAGCATGGAGAGCTGCATCAATCCAGTCTCGTCACTGAAGAGCACAACAACAACAGAAGGGGTGGATGTGGTTTGCAACCAGTTTACAATACTCCTTTTGTGACGTAGTGCCTCGCACGAGCTCCACTGGACCCATGGGTGCCCACATGGTTGTTTCCCGGAGTATAACGAAGGCCCCGACAGTGCAAGAGTCAACGGGCTGTTCCCCTTGTGGGTGACGGAAATGCACCCTCCCAAAGGCATGATGAAGGTATCAGGATTCTTCAGACCACGCAGTGCTCTGCCATTGTGCCAACATCCGGCGCCAATAGTTACATGCCTATTTCAGTTGTTGTCGATGTCATGGCGTGGGTCATCAGCTGCACAGGCTCATCATTAGGAGTGTTTGGAGCATTGTGCATTCAGGCACAATTGTACTCTGCCCAGCATTAATGTCTGATGTTAGTTACAACACAGTTTGTTGCCTGTCTTGTTTTACCAAACTGCCCAGCCTATGATGTCTACCATCTGTCATGAGGGGTACGTGCCCAACCCCATAATGCCTGGCCATGGTCTCACCTTTGTTTTGCCATGTGTTGAAGACAACTGCCACAGTACTACTCAAACACCTGACAAGCTGTGCAGCTTCCAAAATGCTCATACCAAGTCTTCAGCCCATCAAAATCTGCTCTCGGTCAAACTCTGGTTGTGTGCATTCCCTATTTTACAACAAGACAAGATGCTCACTGATACTCCATGCAACATGCGTGTGTCTGACTATAAGACATGGTGAGATGCTATTGCCTGGATGAGTTTATACTGATAGCAGATCAGTGGTCATAATGTTTTGGCTGCTGTGTATATGGATTTAGTATTATGACTTCCAAATGGATGCTGGGCAATGCCAAGGGAACCATTCTGCAACATTTGAGGCAATTGTCAAATGCATCAATTTATTATAAGGGTGTGCCAGAAAATAATGCCTCCAAAATTTTGATTCTGTTCTTAATATCAGTTGTCATGCATATTACACTGTTGATGTTACCACTTTGCTGACACAATATGGAGCACCCTCCTGTTGCAGTGTTTAACATGTGTGTTATTTAACTGTGTCAGCACGTGAGAAAACCCTCAGACAACATAGCACCAATTCAAATAGTTCATCCACATGTGGAGCACCCTCTCTTTCAGCATGACAATGCCAGACCATACATAACTTTTTTTGCACCTGCAACAGGCCGACAACTTTGATTCATAATTATTGATCATCCTCCATATGGTCCCGGTTTGACCCAATGAATTTTCAACTGTTTCCAAAACTTAAAGAACACCTTCAAGGACTTAACTCTGATAGTGATGAATTAGTGTGAGCAGAGGTGAAGCTGTGGGTCTGCCAATGAAGTCAAACATTCTACTTTGATAACACCAACAACCCGGTGTCTCACTGGGAGAAAGGTGTTCAGTGCCACGGTGACTATGTTTGAAATAAATATATACACTTGAAGAATAAAGATGTAAAATGCTAATAAAATTTGTATTAATTAAAAGGCTTCAATCATTTCCAAATAAAAATTTTGTGCCATGACTTTCCAGCATGTGCTTATGCCCAAAATATACACCAATTAAAAATTAAGGTTTAATTAATTTGGCAAGGAAGGTGGCTTTCAACTGATATAATGTCTACATTTATCTGTTAAGGTCATAGGGAAGTTCAGTCCATCAACTAACACAGCACAGTGTATGAGAAGACTTCTTGTAGGTAAAAGTTGACATTATGGGCACCATTTGGATTTCTTGGTTAACATTAGGCTGTGCTACTGGTCAATTTTTTACCACATCCTCTACTTGGCTTTCACATTTCTGGGCTTTGTCAGTTCACAGCCACACTGCCACCTGTGAACATAGGCTAGGCCTTGAGCTGCACTATGAATCAGTCTCCCTCCACAACCAATATTTCAAGGGGGGAGTGGGTCTAGCACCACATTTTAACCTTGTAGCCTTTGAATAGTTCTCCAGTTTAGGTCCAAGGTCAATGACTCTTAAAATTGATTTTCATTAGATGACTTGTGTTGTGCATACATATTCTGTATGCCAAACCATCATTACGTCAGGGGTGAAAGCCAAGGCTTTAACTATGTTGGGTCTAACCACTCTTTTACTGTATTTCATAAAATTTACTAAATTTACTTTCCTACCGATTCCTCACTGTGATGGTTTAGAATTCGTGTTGTGATACAGCGTGTCAAATGAATTGCAAGCTGATCACATAGTTTGTACGAACTATAATGAAGCACTCACATATATTCAAATGCAAATGCTGCATTAATGCTATCACAGTACTTCTGCAGTTGCACCTAAGATGTATGCTGAAGCAGACTTTTTCAGCACAGACAGTACACAAGTAGTTTGTGTGATTGTGTCAGTACCCTCAATTCTGGTTGGCAGAATAAAAATATAAGTGGCACCATGTGAATTTGTTTCCCTGCTGATAGCTGAATACCTTACAAACAGTTGCACTGCATCAGATTTTAAGTGACATGTATATGTAAGATTATTTACACCAGTAACTTTAACACTGTGGCCATTTCACAAATGATATGAGTAACAATGTGCAGCAAACGCAGAAAGTGGTTATGAACAAATCTGTCAATATTTGATGTGTAACCCCATGGCTCCATCAAAACTTTGCTGCCAACATACAAATTCATTCTGCTGTGTAACAATTTATGCTTCCATGTGATATATGTCTGAAATTTAACTTTACTGCTGACAGTTCTACTTACATATTGTTCACATATTCAAAGCCAACAAAATGTATTTCTCAGATTAGTGACCATGCGAGTGTCACTTCAAAATTATTTACAAATTAATGTATTTTGGAAATACAGAAGTGTCCGATTCCACCCGTCTGCTTTGACCCATGATGTCAAAACTACGACTTCAATATGGCGCCTATGATGCCATTATGTAAACATGACCACGAACACGAATATACATTGAAAAACCAACACACACACACATTCCACAAAAAAACCTTATTAGACTAACGTGACAAGCGTGGGAAATTGGGGGTTTTTGGGTGGGGACAAAGTAAATATAAACAAATTTCGAAACACACCACCATACCAAATCACACAAAACGACAAAAAAACCGACAAAACAAAACTCCCCAAATTATCCTCTGGAACCTGACACTTCCCTTGACCTATATAGATCAACTGCAGCTCCCAATCCCACAAATTGGAATCTAACACTTCCCTTGACCTATATAGCTCAATATCAGCTCTTGATCCCACAAATAACACTTCCCTTGACCTATATAGCTTAACAGCAACTCTCGATACCAGAACACCCACAGCAACCACAGATTGGAATCTAACACTTCCCTTGACCAATATAGGTTAACAGATACTAGTGATACCAAATCATAAATCCACGTCCACAATCATAACTACCTCAAAAAACACAACAAACCAAGAAAATTGGAATAAAACACTTCCTTTGACCTGTTATCCTTACGATAGCTCCCTGGTCTGAGACGCCGGAACTTTAGTTAGCCTCATTTCTTCACGACACACTGAACACTTCACAACATCATCCAAAACTCTGAATAGTTGAAGAAATTTTATTAGAGACAACGCACTGTCCCCCATCATCGCCGACAACTGAAAACTGTTGACACCTTGTCGGTCATATCCATTCCTACCAAAGACATAAAAAAGGCCATTTACCAAAATTCGCACACGATGAACAGAAAAAAACTACAATAACATCGACATAACAAGACCAAAATTGTTAACTCACTGAAAAATATTCCGCTGAAAGCACAGTCACTACCGATACCACACACGTGCAATGCTACCACGCAAATGAACCCCATACGCCACGTAACACGCTACCCATAAACACACTACCAGAAAGAGCCAATGACCACAACAATACACCACCTATAAACGTGCCACACACGCAAACTAAACCAAAAACATCACCTAACACACAACACGTAAACACACAAGAGAGCACCACCGATCACATCAAAACAATAACTACAAACACGCCACTCTCATAAGCTAAATTCCACTAAGTCGTGATGTCACACACCACAACAGCCTTACGTCATGGGTCAAAGCCGACAGGTGGGATCGGATGCTTCATTCACCCCTTTATTTTACACCAATAAATAAATTACAATTCTCATTCCGTATCACGATACACTGCAATAATTCGTTAACTGCAGCCATACCATTTACAAATTAAATGGCACTCCTAACATTCACTATAGTCACAGTTATTCTTAAGTTGTCATTTAAAAGAAGCATATCAGAGCAGAATATACCAATCCTATGGCAACCACTTTATCAGTATAATTGGGTTGTGCATTAAAAAAGTTTTCCATGTTTACTGAACATTAAATTGAAACCCTTGCTCAACTCTATGAGAGGTTCAATACAAGGTTTACTTCAATGCTCTGTGCAAAATGTCATATTTAAGACTGGAAGTTCATCAGTTTAGAAAACAGAATTATTCATGTTTCCAGCTGTATGACATCATTGTATGTATTCACACATAATACTGCACACAGAAATTAATGAAACACTTATGAAATACAAGTAAGCCACTTACCATGAAGCATAACTCAGTTTGTACTTCATCTGTTCCCTCTTTTTTTATCCACATAGTTGGCTCCTGGTCCATCGCTTCAGTTCTACAGTCTGAAAAGAAAAAGCAATCAGATAAGAAAAGTTTTACTCAGTTTCTGTTACCATGAGGTATAGCTCAAAGGCAGTATTTTCATTCATATATTGCGTGCAGTAAATGGCTGATTACACAGGAAACAGATTCAAAGTGGCCGAGGAAAAGTGTGTTCAGTTACATAAACTCATTTACATTTCTAAGGTCATGAAGAGTGAGAACAATCATAAAGTAACACGCACTGGAAACTGAGCATTTAAAGTTGCTACTGCTCCTTTGTAACACTGGCTCATGGATACTGTCTTGTAGTGACAATTATGGTAGATGTGCAATTTTTGCGTGCATGCATTAACTTCAGCATTACAAACAATCAAAGCAGTCAATAGATTGCAGTGATATTACTTAACACCAAATATTTCATTTTACACTTGGTTCATTGTGTTAATTTCAGTGTGATAGGGACATGATGAAAATCCGGACGTACGGATTGTTTATCAGTGAATATGCATTTCCAACATAGGCATTACCTTGAAACTTCATCTGTATTCTTTCACGGAAGTATGCTCAATTTAGTACAGTAAGCATCATCATTTTAGAATCTTTACCTGCTATTTAAGAAAACCATATACCTGTACCCTAGACTGCACACTGCAACACGTAAGTTCTCATTCTTGATTACCATCAAGATTAAACATTGGTTAGCATTTTCTAACAAAACTGATATACTGAAAGACTTCATACTAACTGTAACTGTGGTGAATGAGCTATTGAGTTCTGATGACATGTAATGCTTTATGTTAGACAAATTACAGTTAATCTGTACCTTGTATTTCGCCAGTTCGTAAATAATGTTAGAGTATTCTTATACAGAACTCCATTAAAACCCACACACTACAACAAACTGGTATTTGCACATGATTAGACGAATACTAACGACACGAGTAACCAAAGCACAGTGAAAACTAACAAAGGGTCGACAGAAGCGTCCGATCCCACGCGTCGGCTTTGGCCCGCGACCTAAGGGTGTTGTCGTGTGTGACGTCATGACGCCGCGGAGTTTGGTTTGAGTGTGGCTGTCTCCAGTTCTGTTTTATCATATTTTATTTACTTTTCTGATCTGTTCGTTCTATCCCGTGAGATTTTTTTTTAAAGACAAAAAACACTAATCAGCTACTGAAGCATCTTTATCTTCTATGGGTTGCAGGGGTTACGACCTCTGGGGAGGTGGGTGGGTATTCATGCATGGCTGTCTTCACTTACACGTTGTAGCTACGCAAGGCGTCTAAATTTGTTTGCCCCTCGCCCAAAACACCCCCATTTCCTGCGCTTGTCCCGTTAGTGTCATTAGGCTTCTTGTGGAGAGTGAGTGTGTTTGTTTTTGTTTCCGCCATATTTGTGACGTCATGGGTCAAAGCAGACGGGCGGGATCGGACGCTTCTGTATTTCCGAAAAATGTTTACGTCAGCCCTAAAATCTGGAGCCGCTAAATGTCTACATCACAATAAATTAACATCACAATCATTATTACAGGTAAGTAAGTCAACATAACCGCACTAACATTGCGAATGGTTGAACTTCACTGTCCGCCTTTTCTCATCAGATGTTGGCGGAGATTACTGCATAGACAAACTGCTTCTGACAACACGTCACAATCTCAGCCGTTTCTTTTACGAAGATAAAGGTAGCGATTTTACAGGCCACACCGAAAACAACAAGTACAAATAACTCATGTATGTGGCTGTTATGAAGATAACCTTAAAAAATTACAACATTCACGCACCATCACCAAGTACACCATAGGTGATGTGATCACTATTAAATACAGAACAAAATCTCATTCTTATGTACCCATAAAAAAAAATAAAAAAGAACAGCAGCCTCAAACATAGCTATGACAGCGTCATCACAACATATCGCGAACTATTACACTCGTCAGATGCAACTGTTATTGTGATAGACTGAAGTGCAGTGTTAATTTACTTCCCGAAACAATTTTCTTCGTTCATTCTTGTTTACGGTATATAAGCGCTCATAAATTACCTTGAGAATGTCACACACATTTTCCCGCCAAAGCACGACGTTGCAGCTGACTGCACAGTGCACAGTACACAACACATTGAAACCAGCTACACCAAAGATCTTGCAGCAAAACAAACCACTTTGCCGTGGGCTATGAGATAAGCAGTATGTAAAAAAAAGGGAAGATAAAATGCAAAATTAAATTCCATAGAATACCTACTCTACCCCTTTGGTAATTCCTTATCGCTATTTTAGTTCAACAACTAGGTAACTTAAAATAGCTGTTATTGAAGAAATGCGTTTGAAAATTTCTGGGAATCCTAAATCTTCACTGTACCATGTGGGAAGCACTGATCTGAACAGTTTTCCTTTGTTACAGTCACGACGGGCATGTACAAGGAGCTTGACAATGAGATCTAGTTGATTTTTCTTGTTTGAGTTATGAGCCCTTAACTCTTCGTCAAAGTTTTCTTTAAATCACATACCAAATAGAAGTTCTTTTATGACATTATCATCCGAAGAAGAAAGGAAGATTAGATTTAACGTTCCATCTACACAAAGGCCATTAGAGACAATGCACATGCTCGGATTGTGTTAAGGATGGGGAAGGAAATCGGCTGCGCCGTTTCAAACGAAACATCACAACTTCTGCTTGGAGTGATTTAGGCAAGTCACGGAAAACCTAAAACTCTATGGTCAGATACTGGTTTGAAACATAGTTCTCCCAATTGCGAGTCCAGTGTGTTAACCACTGCATCACCTCACTCGGTCTAAGCTATCTAACTGGTTTCCTGTTCACATCTTCTTTCGTAACAGCAACATAGCAAATCACATGATACTGTCAATTAATAATTTTCTCACCGGTTGTTTCACGAACAATAAAAGGTTTGCCACCCCCTTCTTCTCGCATATTCATCATAGTATTCCTGTCAACAGGCCAATCCACTTTTACCAACTTTTTTAAAATTCTGTAGTGACTGCCAAATGCAATGAGATAAATTCCATTTCACTGTGACGAAATGACATGAATTTTAAATCAATGAATTCTAGGTTTTATTCCAGTGTTTGTGCACATCAGTAATGTCACCTTTATTGGCTGTCTACAATAGCTCTGAACTTTCTTACCATCAGTCAGTTTTAATTGCTTCAAATTAAAATTTGCTCATTTTTGTGCCTCTTCATCTGATTCATCACCAGATGTTAGTTGATATTCCAAAATGGAAGGGGAGATATCCGATGGCGAATATGAGGCATGATTGTTGTCACTGGTGAGGAAAATATAAGGAAAGTGACTGATATAGGTGATTTCCCATTCAGCAAACATGAAGAATCAAAGCTACTTACAGGAGAACAGAAACATATTCTAGGGTATTGTGTGATCTATATTTCAAACTTTCCTTACTCTTCAGCTTAACAAAAATTTAAAAAAAAATGTTTCCACTCTGTGTCCATAGAAAATGAAGGAAACAGGGAAGAGAAATAAAGCGTTGAAATTTGATTCAAAAACTACAGTATTTCAGAAAAATATTGTTATACATACAAGCAAGAGACTACAAATTCTATAGAACAAATTCCATCATATTTTTCCTCTGGAACTCATAACTAACAAATTAGTTCTAGAAGAGAGTTCTGAAACCAAACAAATGCCTCTGATTTTTTTACTCTTTATGGCATAAACGGACAAAACCATAAAGAATGGGCAAAAATAATCACCAAAGGTTGTTGCCAATATAAACAGTGTTACCATCACACACAGACCACATAAATATTTCCCTGTATGAAGCTAAGGCATTACAGTTGTATAGTTCAAGATATCTGCCTCCGGCATTACTGTTATCCTATCATTCGCAGTTCTTATTAAGGAACACCTGGGCAATTCAAGACAGCTATTTGTAGCAGAGAAATGCTCACTGATATTATATTTGCATATTTGTTGAAGTGAGTATTGTGATCCAACAGTAAATCCAGAGAGATACCTAGCTGTAGCACAGGGAAAAGTAATAGTGACGACTCAAAGGTGGAAAAGATCGAGTAACCTAGTTATCGTACTAATGTGACGACATTTTTTAGCAGTTGTAAAGATTGGTTGAAATACTATGAATAACTGTATGGCAGCTAAAGATACAATGCCCAGACTAGTAAAAATAATCTCAATCAAAGCAGCCAGAAATATTAGAAAATGTCAATAGAAAAATAGTACCAAAAATTATGAACAAAATAGAGTCCATAACCTCCATCTAGTTTAACGTGTGTTAAGGTATGATTTCCCAGCTTAACATTTTCTCTGGAAGCATGTATCAAATTTTAAAGAATTTCAAGTAAAGCAAGCTTGATCCCATTTTAGCAACGTTATCCTCATTCAAAAAATCTTTCACCCGGAATTTAAATGCATATCAGCTTGAAACAAAACGCAGTTTTGAGAATTTTCGGAAGTTGCAAATGCTATGTGTAGGATATTTCGCAGTAAATCGGCGTTTGTGTTTATAAGAACGGTTTTTCATTCTGATGGGATCTGATGTCAGTTCAAATTCAGCTTTAAATATCTGAAAGAACTAATAAATTTTCTGTTGCTATTTAATTGTAACAATTGTGACCAAAAAACGAAAATCAATTTACTATGCTGGAATTAAGAAATCTTAAAATTCTAATAGTTGTGCAGTAATGAAAATATCTATGAGCCTATACTCAATGTTCTCTAAAATTATTGTCACTCCTTGGTAAGGGAAGTAATTGCTGAAATATAGAATCAGATTCATTTAACAAAGTTTAACTGAATTTTGGCACTTAACAAAAAATTTGTTTAAATTTCATACTTGCAAAATGATAGCTCATAGAACATGTTAAAACAGTGTCTATTCATTAATTAATTAGTATCAAAACCCAATAATAGAAAGTTGCAACATCAGCTACATCTAAACTGACTTACCTAATTTCTTTTTCTTGTCAAGGCTATACGTATCCTCCTTTCGTAGTGTTTAAAAAAGTACTCATGTCCAAGCTCAGTGCAAAATACATATCACAAAGCTCCTCATTCTAGTTTCAGTATAGTTTACAGATAACATGAAGTTTCTTTTTTTTGAGAGATGTATGTGCCAATTATACACCAAATCGATGATGATTGTAGTGTCTACTAATTTAGTGACAAAACTTACCTGCTGATACAGGACACAATGTAATAAAAATCACTGTTTAGATGGCATATGTCTTTTTTTGTTGTATGACAACAGACAGACATATACATATGAATGTAAACACTGGATGAAAGTGCACTTACAAAGGCAGCTGTCAACTGCAAATCTAAAAGCACATTCGGAATTTTCTATGACCTCTAAGGAAAGTTAGCTGGCATTTTATTCTGTTAGGTTACAATTTAGTCCCTCAGTCACAATCTTTGGCCAAATCGGAAACAGGACAAACGAGTAGATTACTGCAATGTTCAACATATACCTCAGGTTGCAGTACACATCAGTTTTTTATTCCAGCCATACTTCCATCTTGAACTTCATTGGCTTTGTAGCTCACAACTGAACTGTTACTTTCCAACATTTCAAGGTCTTCAGCTACTAGTACTCTGCAGATCAGTCCGTCAGCACACCTACATTTTATTCCATTCACATTTGTTGGCTTCGCCAACTCACAGTAAAGTGGTCAAACTCCAGCCCTAACCTAGGCCACAGGCTTCACTACAAGTCAGTGTGTCACTAAATCTACATTTTTCCATTTATCAAACAACTACAGAAATCAGTAACCTACCCTAAAATTCATAATAACCAGACACATAAAAGCTATTTTACGCTCTCCATATTAAAAATAATATAATCAACTCATTTCACTTACTGAAAGAAATAATTATGTTAAGTGATTCTTATTGGCTTCCATATACTGCCATCCAATTGCCTGTGACCAGCATCAATAAATTTCCATTAGCACACAATGCAAGTGCCACCAACCCTGTATGTGTACTCTAGCCAAATTCTGTTATGGAATATTAATCTTAATCACCTGTTACCAATCAGGTGCATGTTAGGTAATGGTAACAAATGATTTATCTCACCCGACTGTTATTACATGTAATTTACTTATTGTTACCACAAGTCGGTATTCATACTACTACATCTACATCTACATTTATACTCCGCAAGCCACCCAACGGTGTGTGGTGGAGGGCACTTTACGTGCCACTGTCATTACCTCCCTTTCCTGTTCCAGTCGCGTATGGTTCGCGGGAAGAACGACTGCCGGAAAGCCTCCATGCGCGCTCGAATCTCTCTAATTTTACATTCGTGATCTTCTCCCGAGGTATAAGTAGTGGGAAGCAATATATTCGATACCTCATCCAGAAACGCACCCTCTCGAAACATGGACAGCACGCTACACCGTGATGCAGAGCGCCTCTCTTGCAGAGTCAGCCACTTGAGTTTGCTAAACATCTCCGTAACGCTATCGCGCTTACCAAATAACCCTGTGACGAAACGCGCCGCTCTTCTTTGGATCTTCTCTATCTCCTCCATCAACCCGATCTGGTCCGGATCCCGCACTGATGAGCAATACTCAAGTATAGGTCGAAAGAGTGTTTTGTAAGCCACCTCCTTTGTTGATGGACTACATTTTGTAAGGACTCTCCCAATGAATCTGAACCTGGTACCCACCTTACCAACAATTAATTTTATATGATCATTACACTTCAAATCGTTCTGCATGCATATTCCCAGATATTTTACAGAAGTAACTGCTACCAGTGTTTGTTCCGCTATCATATAGTCATACAATAAAGGATCCTTCTTTATATGTATTCACAATACATTACATTTGTTTATGTTAAGGGTCAGTTGCCACTCACTGTACCAAGTGCGTATCCGCTCCAGATCTTCTTGCATTTCGCTACAGTTTTCTAATGCTGCAACTTCTCTGTATACTACAGCATCATCCGCGAAAAGCCGCATGGAACTTCCGACACTATCTACTAGGTCATTCTTATATATTGTGAAAAGCAATGGTCCCATAACACTCCCCTGTGGCACACCAGAGGTTACTTTAACGTCTGTAGACGTCTCTCCATTGAGAACAACATGCTGAGTTCTGTTTGCTAAAAACTCTTCAATCCAGCCACACAGCTGGTCTGATATTCCGTAGGCTCTTAATTTGTTTATCAGGCGACAGTGCAGAACTGTATCGAACGCCTTCCGGAAGTCAAGGAAAATAGCATCTACCTGGGAGCCTGTATCTAATATTTTCTGGTCTCATCAACAAACAAAGCGAGTTTGGTCTCACACGATCGCTGTTTCCAGAATCCATGTTGATTCCTACAGAGTACATTCTGGGTTTCCAGAAACGACATGATACGCGAGCAAAAAACATGTTCTAAAATTCTACAACAGATCGACGTCAGAGATATAGGTCTATAGTTTTGCGCATCTGCTCGACGACCCTTCTTGAAGACTGGGACCACCTGTGCTGTTTTCCCATAACTTGGAACCTTCCGTTCCTCTAGAGACTTGCGGTACACGGCTGTTGGAAGGGGGGCAAGTTCTTTCGTGTACTGTGTGTAGAATCGAATTGGTATACCATCAGATCCAGTGGACTTTCCTCTGTTGAGTGATTCCAGTTGCTTTTCTATTCCTTGGACACTTGTTTCGATGGCGGTCATTTTTTTTATTTGTGCAAGGATTTAGAGAAGGAACTGCACTGCGGTCCTCCTCTGTGAAACAACTTTGGAAAAAGGTGTTCAGTATTGCAGCTTTACGCGTGTCATCCTCTGTTTCAATGCCATCATCATCCCGGAGTGTCTGGATATGTTGTTTCGAGCTGTTTACTGATTTAACGCAAGACCTGAACTTCCTAGGATTTTCTGTCAAGTTGGTACAGAGATATTTTAACCATAATGAACATCACAAATATAAAAATTCTAAACAAAATCCAAAATTTATTCACATCCTGCAAATATGCATCCATCATTAACATATACCAACAAGAGCTGATAGTTTGCTGCACACATGACAGAGATGCAACATGCCCAAAAAATACTGGATATCAACCTTGAGACACATCTAGTCCCACAAGTGCCCCCCTCCCCCTCCCCTCCCCTCCACCTCCTTCTGTAGCAGATCAGATCTTTAAAAAGTATGGAAATTTGTGTGCAACTTGATGACCTATGCTTTTGCAAACAGTTGTTGGGACAGTGTAGCATGTAGGGTGTCCTCAGTAGAGTATGCACATTGGTGTATTGGTGTTGCTGCCATCTGTGGTTCGATGAAATAGCTTGTCGCTTTTTGTGACAAACGAGATTGGTGCTAAGTTGATAGCTGGTCTCTTGGTAACAGGTAAGCCGTTTTTGCCCTTTCGAGTGACACTGTTTATGGATTATCATTGTTTACTGTATGCAGTTTATGCAGATAACAAGCCCACCACTTTGGTTTTTACAAGGCCTAAAGAAACCTTTCCCTGATGTGGTTTTGGCAGTTAGAATTATTAGTCAATTTTCCACAGATGGGAGACATGTTTAAGGGATTGAAAACATGATGACCAACTATCTTTCGAGGTCAATGGAATTTTCTATACCATTGATTGGGCGAATATGTGTCAGAATAAGCAGTCAACATGCAGACAGGGGAGCTTATGTGAGTGGAGACACGGGAATTCAGCTCAAAAGAATTGTAATTTAAGGTAGTCAAAAACTTCATTGTAGTGCAGTACATCTCAACTACCTTCCACACCTTATCATACCTACTGCTGTCTTTTGCAAGCAAGTGTTCATCAAACACTCACTGTGGATCTAATACCACAGTTAAACTTGTCAAGGACAGCTACATTTGGCCATGTACTAGGAAATGCTGTTGATCATGCACTAGTTCATGTGTTTCACTTCAGGCAGCAAAAGCTATCACTATGTACATTGGCCAATAGGTCATTTTTCTGATTCCACGGTGCGTTTTTCCTATGTACACATGGAATCTATGTGCCTACTACCTCCAGCAGAAGGGCTCTGGTAAGTTCTCAAGGCAACTGAGAGGTACACCTGTTGGGCTGATATGTCTCCAATTATCTACATTTCAGTTGATGAACCAGCCAAGACTTTTCTTTGTACATGACTCACTTGGTTTGGCTGCCTGGTATACATTACAATGGACCACAGACAACAGTTCAAGTCACCATCATTCCACAAACTGGATATGTTATGAAAATCTTGTGGCACAGACTGTATTTCTCCTAAGTATGCTCTCATCAGGTAGAAAAAAATGTTATTATCAGATTAATATCTGCCACGTCCTGATTTACAGGACTAGACAATTAAGCTCATTTTTGGTTTATGATGGGGTGCTGAAAGCATTATCTACCTCTGTCACAGAATGTCTTGTCATATTTGAACTCTCTTAAAGTGACCAAATGCCACATCACCTACAAATTCTGTCAAAGTAGCAGCACAGAGGAGTTGTAAATATCAAGTTAATACTACATATCACTTTATAAATTCGGTACTGTAGCTAAATTTAATATGATCTTCTCTCCCTGTGTAGTTGGGAGATTGAAATTCCGTTAACAAATTTCACCACAAAGAAAAATTGATTGACTAATTAATAAAATTGATCATGACCGTCCCTTTGCACAGTGAGTAATTTTTTTTCCTGCAGTCGGATTACACTCGTTAGGTAACCATTACAGATGCTCCTGTGGAGTCTCCGGAGGCTCCCCACAGGCTAGGTAGTTACTTCCTCTGATACCAAAATGGGTGCTAACAGTCTTAAAATAGTCGAAGATATCCAACTCTAACTCTAGTCTGCTCTCGGTTGCCTTGTCATGTTGGTGGAAGTAAGTCACTTAGAATTCTGGTATGCCACTCCCAAACCATTCCTGCTGAGACCTGTTGGTGTATGGGTGCAGGGAGATGTTTCACTCCCCTCACCACTCCCGCATCGCCTCAACCCCAATCACCACCCTTCCACTGGGTTTCATGTGAACAGCTGTCACTCCCACAAGTGAGTCCTGGACTCCTGCCCTCGTATTGGGTCTATTGCTCCGGCCCTACAACCTACTACTCACTGTGTCAGGCAGCTGATTCCACACCTGCAAAGTTGTCCTACCTTTCTCAGAAGGAGTGGGAGCTTAAATGCCACTGGGGTAAATACCACAATGCTCAAAAATAT
This sequence comes from Schistocerca nitens, assembly GCF_023898315.1. Lineage (NCBI taxonomy): Eukaryota > Metazoa > Arthropoda > Insecta > Orthoptera > Acrididae > Schistocerca > Schistocerca nitens. The sequence goes on from NC_064624.1 coordinate 26,450,644, forward strand.
GCTCCCCTCACCTCTTCTGCAAACGAAAACGTTCTGAGATGTGTTTTCGAAATGGGAATCCACACAGGGAATGTGATGTTCTTGTCAAGAAAAATTATCGAGAATCATCACCTGAAGCTGACTGCAGAAGAAATCTACTGCTGCCAACATACATTCTGCTTGGACCACAAAGATAAGAAAAATTAGCGCTCATACAGAGACGTGTACGTAGACCACGTTTTTCTCCCTCTCTCTGTTTGTGACTGGAATAGGTAAAGAAATGAGCAGTAACGGTACATAGTATCCTTAGCCTTGGCTTGTGATGTATGAATATAGATATATATATGTAAATTTAATATACATATTAAAATGTTAGTTCATCCCTTTACAGGCACACAAAACATTAAGGAAGAACGTCGTCTCCAATTTATCGAGAAAACAAAGACTGAACTTCTGCTGCTGATTGTCTCTCTGTAGAAATGTTCATATTAGCCCCTAATTTTCTCATTGCAGTCACGTCTCGAGATGTATGTGAAAGGTTGTAATGTGTTTCGTCAGATTATCGGTTACCTGTGATATCCTCACGAATCCACTCATCTTCGATGACAGGATTTGGATACACCTGATTTCGAGAGTAAGAAGTGTCCTCCGCCAAGTTGCAGACACCTGCTGTTTGTCTCGCAATCTCATCATATTCTACGAGCTCTATTCCCTTTGTTAGAAGGCTGTCTAGTCTTGCATCCATCACTGACTAGAGAGTGAGCTACCACATCTAAAAAAATTACACACTAACGTACAGGAGGAAATTCACAACCAAGCACAGTATGCATGGACCACACAAAGAAATTCAGCTGTCTACACATATCCCCTTGTACATGTCCTAATTCCTTTATGGTATTCTTATGATTACCACATCAGAAATACGACAGTGTAATGGTGTCTGAATCTTTGTTGATGGCACAGTGTATCTCACTCTCTCTCTCTCTCTCTTTCTCTTTCTCTCTCTCTCTCTCCCACTCTGTCCTCATTACATTTGTAAGATCCACTGGAGCAAAACTACAAACCACAAAAATTTCATGATCGCGACCTGGTAGAAAACTGAGTAACATTTTACTGTATCTCTCTCCTGTAATATCAGAAACAAATACCATATCCTTGTTGACATCGACCATATAAATGTATTGGCCCACTGGACCAGGTGGCCAGTGATCGAAGTCATTTCCACGGATCTGAATAAAGTTTTGTCGCCTGTACTGGAGGAAGGCCACAGCCCACAGATTATCAATCATAAGGAGAGTGTTCTTGTGTTGTTGTTTCATATGCAATTTGATACACTGTTTTTGTTCTAAGACACTGAAGCAGTTTATGACTACAGCTATATACACAGCCACATATGTTGTTTTTCTACCATAACTTTGGGGTCCATGTGAGGTTCGATCCAACTCTAACACGTTTTGATCCATTGGCTCTCACACAAAAGAATAGACAACGCATGATGTAAATTATGCTGCTACCACAATATATGGAATGGTTGGAATAACAGATAGAGGTGGTGTTTCTTAATGACAAAAATGTTGAATATACTACAATATATGGAAATCGGAAGATTTTGTGGTGTGGCACAATGTTTCCAAACAGCTGTCCAAAGGTGATAACATCTACATATAATCTCATCTTCTACAGCGATTACGTATTCTCCATCAATTTCGAAAGTGTACCACGTTTTCCTTAATTTCAACACATTTTATCCAGTTACACAAGGTCCAAACCACTACCTTCGACGAGTTGTCAAGTCAACAGAATATCTCATCACGTCACTGTCGCGGTGTTATCAGCCAATGACATTGCAGCATGGTTCTCAATTTCTGTATCATTGCAAAACCAACTCCGTCATTAATCTGCGAGGCCCATATACAAATGGATATATCATGGGAGTCCTATTACGCTGCCTACAACACATGACACAAATACTGTTTCTTAGTGTAGGATATAGCAATCAGCAGAGAGAAGGTGCGAAAACTACCTTCCTTAGGCAAAACACTTCATAAATTCGGTGAGATTTAATGAAGATTTGCCATATAACTCTATGTGGATGGGATTCACAAAGTATTCTCGCATTTGTAGGACAAAGTCCGAGAATGAAAGAGCTCCCTGCATTGTCTTTGACCAACCCTTTCTGCAACACAGTTGCCGATTTAATTTGCAACTGGCCATATGTAGGAGGGTACTACACCCACTACATTCAACATCTCATGAAGGAACAGAGTGAGCTCGAGCTGAGTATGTGACTGCTGCTCAACGAAGAGTGTTCCACATCAACCTTACTCTCAGCACCCATCCAAGTCCACAGGATCTCTCTGGATGTGTGCATGTCAAGGAGGTGAGCACTCCTTATCAGTGTATAGTAGATATGAGGGTGCTATGTTGATGTAACAGATGGTTAACAAGAAATGTGTGGCTTATGAATGATGGAGCTCCAAACGAATGGAGTTTGAAAAATTTTACATAAATCAGCTGTGATATAAATTCTGGACTATTGTTCTAGTGTCTGGAGTGAGTACTAAGAAGGTATTGGCAAGATAAAAATGATTGTAGAACATAAACACTCGTAAGGCTATACAGTTGTGCACTTAAACACACTATAAAGTTAAATCCATGTGGTTTTCTGAAATATTAGTCGTGCAGAATGCAATGCTCTCAATGCTCTACTGCAGGACATACATGTCCAACATCAGACATACATCCACCCTGCCAGTTTTCTATTCCACTTTCTACGTTGACCGACTTTAAGATGATAAAACTACTTCCTTATATAACAAAGAAAAACATAGATTTTTGTGATACATGCGCAATATAGCCTTCCAAAGTGCATAGCGTCCACTGTTCACAACCGATTACAGTTCAGAAATTATGCTATGCTGGCATCAGTCCTATAAAATGATCGCCAGCAATGGAAAATGCATCTTATGAGGAATTAAACAAATACATAGCAACGGTATGTGACATGTGAAATTATGGACCAATATGCTTTACCTCTGTGAACAGGACAACTGTCATGCAAATGCACACACAGGATTAGCAGTATCTCACAATGCTATGTCAGTGACTTAGAATCAAAGAAGTTATGAAAGTCATGACTCGATTCATGTCCAAAATGTGACATTAAAATGATGTACTTCATATGCATCTTCATTCATCTGAAGGAGGGGTCCAAAATAGGATTTCCATCGGTTTGGTGGACATGCTGCACTAACTCCATGTACAGAACACTGTCTCTTCCTGACAAGGATTCAGACACACAAATACACACACACACACACACACACACACACACACACACACACACACACCTGTCAGGCAAATGTATACACAGGCTCTGCAGTACCTAAAAAAGGACCTGTCAGTAGCAATGAAACAGCGACTTCATTCATGTTCAAATTTGACCAGCACCTTCGTTCATGTAAAAGAGGATGCTGAAATAGGTTTTCCATCTTTTTGGTGGACATGATTCGTCACACATGCGTTGGAAGTTCTCTGTTGGCTGTGGTATGGAGAGGTTTGCTGTTAACGATTGCAGGTAGCATTCTAACTCACACCCCAACAACAGTCTAGAAAATCATCCATGATGGCAGCCAACTTGCAGGTACTCCTACCACTTCAGTAGACATACTGTATAATGTCACTGAAAAAAACCATGCAGCAACTGTTGTGTAAGGTAGAGAACACAGATAAGCACATTGTAAATGATGCTCGTTAGAGTTTAAAACACTTAGGCAGTATTGTACAGGGTCAAACATGCAATCCATTCAGTAGTTACATAATGCAGCCCCAAACTTGGTAGTACACTACTCATTGCCTGAGAAGGATGTAGAAGAGTTTCGTAGTCACATGCCTAGATTTTAGAAAAATATGTAAGATAGGTAAGATAAGTTTGTGGTCATACCTGGGCTTGTGATCTGACATATATAAATTTGTGAGGTCATACCTGGGCTTGTGATCTGACATATATAAATTTGTTACACTACATTTCTATGTCATCCGCATTAAACAGTCTATTCGAGCTGTCTTATTATAGTCGATCATCACTGTTTCCCTGGGTCACAATGCTTCCATTTCGATTTTTTTCTCATATCTATTTTGATGTCACACACTCATTCCCATGAATAAGAACTTGCCAGCAGTAAACAGACAAGTAAGTACTCTCTCATTCTCCCCCAATTTTCCCGTATTTTGTCGTATCTCCCCTGAGTTTATATGGCTGGCCGCAGTGGTCTCGCGGTTCTAGGCGCGCAGTCCGGAACCGCGCGACTGCTACGGTCGCAGGTTCGAATCCTGCCTTGGGCATGGATGTGTGTGATGTCCTTAGGTTAGTTAGGTTTAACTAGTTCTAAGTTCTAGGGGACTGATGACCTAAGATGTTAAGTCCCATAGTGCTCAGAGCCATTTGAACCATTTTTTTGAGTTTATATGTACTTTCCCTCAATTTTCGTACTTTTTACCGTTTTCAGGTCTTTTTCTGCACATTTCTTCTATTTGCATATGCTTATATTGCTCACCAGGTGTGGTTTGATTTTATACATGTAATATACACTAACCTTCTAAAAAAATCATACGAATTTCCCTCTTTCTGATGATTTACATGCATCCAATTCCGATGGAATGAGCATGAAAGTAATCGAACTACATAGTCGTTTTGTAGCTATGTGTGACTCTACGAGTGCAGGGTGTGAAGCATATAGTGAAAACTCGAAGTCTGGAAACATTCTAATGTCTCACACCGATGCATCATAGAATGTGTCAGCAGACTCGTGTAGTGCTGCAGTTGATGGGAAACAGTTATGCATGCTGACTTGATTCCGACTGCAACTTGCAGGTAGCAACAACAAAGAGAGAAGTAGTGTACACAGGTCCATGGGAGCGACTTCTGTCACTTGTCGCCTGCTCCAGTGGAAAAATACATATATATTTAATGAGATCACCACATTGTTGATGTTGATATGCAGAAACTATTTGTTTCCGATGTATCGGGAGAAAGAGATGCTGTAAAATGTTGTTGTGTTCTCTACCAAGTTACATTCGTGTAGTTTGTATAGTTCGTCATCTTACTCCACTGAATATTACAAAAATAAGGAGGAAAAACAGAGTGTGTGAGAGAGAAAGGCGATGGGAGACACTGTGCTGTCAACAGTACACTGTTGTATTTCTTGTATGTTAATCACAGTTTTTCTATACCTTACAGTTACGACTTCTTATAGTGTTATTGTTTTCATTATTCCTTTTCCTGGTTCACTCTCCTGATGTGTCTCAATGCAGACATTAGTTATGTGTTTTATACATGGAACAGAAAATACTTATAACCACAAACATGAAATTGTAACAATTATATACACAATATGAAAGACAATTTCAGGTTGTGAACTATTTTTATGTTAAAATGAAAAGCAATGGCGGCAACGTTAAGAGAGACTGGAGCCTCTTTCATTAAATGACTAAATTAATTCGGAACTTTTACAAAGGTTAATGCAATGTCTTCTGAAAGTAGCAACGGCCACGGCTTTGGCTTGGAGAGGAAATCTTTTGGTAAAATTTATTACTGACTGTGAATTGAAATATGCATCCTTGCAGAAATTAGTGTTATACTGATTATCGGACTGTGTGATATTAAAATGATTGAAGGTTCTATTGTATTTCACAAACAAAAGACTACGGCGCATGAAATATAATAACCGAAAGAAAAGCTTCCATATTTGAAAAAACACAAAAAATTGTGAATCTATAAACGGAGGAAAGACGTAAAAATGAAATACGATTAAACTTTAACAGTATATTTTAAGGAAATAAAAGTCAATTTACACTATTTCACACAGCATAATATTGAAAACAAAAGATCTTCTACATGAAATGAGAGATATTCAAACGCATGCGCTTGGTATTCTGATTTCTAATAACAGTTCAGATAATTAAGCACCAATCTAAGAAAGATCTCCTACAACCAATTCTTCGAATCCACTGAATTAACTACGTTACAGAATCAAACTAACCGAGAGAGACAAACACAATGGCAAAGCGGAAAGAACAAAAGAGCAGTGGGAAAAAAAGATAACATCGCCCTTGTTTGATGACTGTTTATACCATGGAGGTATATTATACCTCCATGGTTTATACTACTTAGACGTTATGATCTTTGTATGAATATCGATGTATCTTCTAGAGGTATCTGGCATAGTTACATTACTTTGGGTAAATTTCTTGTAAACGTTGGGGGCGTTGTAAAATGCCCCATAAATGTTGAGATGATACTGCTTTGACTGTTGGAGATCAATATTTAACTAATGTCGCTTCATTTACTGTTTTCATAGTACAGTTTTACATGTTACATGGATACCACTTCTTTCATTTGTGAAAAAGGGTGATAATTTGAGTACATTTACATTTACACTTTATTTAACATGTTACAAGACAGTACAAATATTACAGAAATTCATAGGCATTTTGTCATGTTACATTCTGAAGAAGTCCATAAAACTTTCATGTCAATCAGGATTATTACATAGAACGTTCAGTTTTTAAACTGTTCTTTCGTGTAAGAGTCTCTTATCATACAGCTTTTTCATTTTAAGGTCACATTATGTGAGTTTCTCATAAACGTTCTTTCTCACAAATCAAAATCGTAAGTCTTTATAAAACTGACTACGATTAAGAATTATCACATGTTTACAATGTCAAACAGAATGGTTTGTAGTTGCGATGATATATGTTCCAATTGATTGCCAGAACGATGGTTCTTGCTGGTAGACAGCAGATGATGCCATGACCCTCAGGTACAGACAGAAACATTGGAAGACATGCCAGGATTTGCAACTGGTTACTGGATACACGTTGATAGGTCTTGTTCTTTCGCAGGACAAGCATCTAGGGTATGGGGTACATGGAATACAACAGATTAAGCACTAATATACAAGCATATAACTGTGCGGCTTGGCTGAAAGAGGATGTATTAGTACATGTATTGTCCTATGGATGGATATAATGATTGTATATTCTGTTTGTGGTGATAGTTTACAGTTTGCTCTGCCCATTTATTTCTTTCGTTTGAGTTTTGTTTGCTGTGGTGAAGTTAAGGTACCGTACCTGTAGTGTTGTCCACGTTGTCGTTTATTTTCGATTTCATCATGATTGTTACTTGTTTGCAATGAGCATTGCAGTTTATTTATTGGCATATTACGCTATCACTATTAGCATATCTTGAATTGCTGCTAGTACTGAGCAATCACATGGCTCGCTTTCCACCTCAACAATCCAGAGCTTCATGTGGAACATTGTGAGGTGTGGTTTGCATTGCTCTCTGTGTACACTCGGTTCGTAGCAGTGTGAGTTTCCTAGAATGGCTACTTGGCTTTACCTAAGAGTTTTTTTCATTTTTATTTATTTACATGTCAAGTTCCATAGGACCAAATTGAGGAGCAAGGTCATGGAACATGTCAGCACATGAAATTACAATATAAAAGTATGAAAAAAGTCGTGCCATAACTTTCAGTAAACGCAATCAACAATGCAACAAGAATCAACTTAATTTTTGAAGGATCTCCTCGACAGAGTAGAAGGAGTGACCCATGAGGAAACTCTTCAGTCTCGATTTGAAAACGTGTGGATTACTGCTAACATTTTTGAGTTCTTGTGGTAGCTTATAGAAAATGGATGCAGAAGTGTAAAGGATACTGCACCTGCACACATGACTGTACTCTTCACTGAAGTTAAGCGTCAACGTTATTCCACATTTTGCAACACTAGTATTTTCACTTTTCTCACAGACGAGTTCTGTTGCACAGCTTTGTTTATTTGTACATAAAGTCTTCTTACTATGGCTTTTTCTGGAAGCCTTTAATAGCACTGACTTTGGCATTCGTTTTGTTACTCATTTGCAGTTACATAGTCTTTTGAGTCAATTACGCTGATACTGAAAGAATGCATTTCATCTAACGTCAAAATTAGCTTGTTCGTTTTCTGTGTGGAGAATCATTGGAAACGACACAACCTTATACTACTTGCTTAACATTTACATTGGAACATGGCTTCTCGTGAATGGTAATTATATCAGTTTTTGCAATATCTTTGAAAATTAGCGATGCAAACTGTTCGGTCATTATTTTATGTGTTATGCTGCCATGCTTTGCTTGTATTTGTTTCATTCGTATTTGGCGAACAGTTTGTTTCTTTATTCCAAGCAAAACCCAGTTCAAGGGCCATTTCCAGTCTTGTACCATATTAATGAGATAGCATGCATAAAAACAACTCTAAAATGGGAAACTAATGCCCAAGGACATCAGTAAGTGCCAAAATAAGCATATAGTTCAATTGCAAGATAGAGGACCCAAGCCCCTTGCCTGCTGGCTAAACATTGACGTAGGACATCATCCTATAGAAAATATGTCCTTCAGTATTTATGCACATGAGTACATATACTATTATTCAAAACTTTTATCTCTAGCTTGTACAACATGTACTTCTGATATGAATAGTGCAGCTATTTACAATTAATCACATATTTTTGACACAAAGTATAAATTAATAATCTTAAAACAGACACCCTATCTACAATTTCTGTTTAGAAAAGTATACTACAATTTACAATTTATTATGTGAGGTATCTTTATAACACAGGTTTAGGCTTTACAAGTAAAACTGTGTGTTGACACTCATTTTTTAGTGGTCTTTAAATGCATTTCACCTTCTCTTTACAATATCCATATATCTGCTTTGAGACATCTGCTTTCACAACTAACTCTACTATGTGCATAAGATAGAAATGAAATATTTACACAGATATATACAACAGAAATGTTACATTTATAAAATAAATTTCTTGAGATGTTTATGTTTGTATTTTTATTTGGTAGTCAGTTAGCTAGTAAATAGCTTCCTTTATGAGGAATGTCCTCAATTTTGTGTAGACGATTTTACTTCAGCTGCAACTTCTTATTCTTCTTTTTCAACAAGGAGAGTTTGAAAATAGCTTTTAGTAAGTTTCTGTCCCCAATTCAGTAGCTTTGTACCGTACCCTAGTTTTTATCATATTTATGTTTTCTAAGCTGTGCTTAGTGAGCTAACGAAGCTTCATTACATTTTAATTTTTCCTCCCACGCAATTTCTGTTCTAGGCTTTTGTGGAAGGGATTTAATCCATTCATCATTTTCATGTGTCTTTAGCGTAAGTTCTGCAGGTGTAAAAGTGGTGGATGAGTATGGCAAATTGTCAATAATTTCCTTGAAGGGTTCTATATATTCAATCCTCTTGGTCTGTCTATGAGGTCTTTAAGTTCTGATAATCTACTGAATACCATGCATACTTTTCAGTGGGATTCTCTTCCAGGTGGCAGTGGGATACTAAAATTTGCTTCAGGTTTGGTTCTTTCAAAAAGGATTTCTTCTTACAGCTGGTGAAATTACTGACATTGTCAGAAACTATTGATGAAGGCTTTCCTATTCTAGGCATGTAATCATTATCAATCGTTTGATTATAGAAGCAGAGGCAGTGGTTTCCGTAGCATACAATTTCACATGTTTTGTGACTACACCTATAAATGCTACTACATACTTAACACCCCCACGTGACCTTGGCAGGATTTCTTCAAGGGAAGGACGCAAAAATCGACTTCATAGCAGGCAATTGCTTCATTATAGTTGATGGAAAAAATACAATTCTGGATTTGCTCAAACAAAAGCTTCGCCATGGCAGATTCTGCCAGCGAATGAAGTCAAATTTGTCGGCATTGAACCCCCACTGACAAACGGTAGATAAACTGCTCTAGCTTATGTAACCAAGTGTGCTAATGTTGATGACAAGTAGAAAGATCTCGAGACAATATTACCAGGCAAGATTTTACAATCAGATTACTTAAGTGAACAGCAGAGAAATGAGATATGCAATTTCTTGTATAGATATCTACAGGTCTTTGCAGAAAAACCAGCTATAATAAAAGGAACGTATACCACATGCTAGTTAAGCCAGAAGATAGTTTACGATTAGTGCTGAATGCACGAGCGATCAGTAAGATCACATTACCTTTAAAAACAAGGCCAGAAGACCTAGAACAACAAATCAGAAATTTTATCGTGTGCAATATCTATCTTCGATAGATTTACGAAATTCCTGCTGGCAGATCTTTCTGTGCGAAGAGTCAAGAAAATATACAACTTTCATTTACGATGGCAGAAGTTATGAGTTTCATGTACCACCTTTTGGGCTAAAAGTGAGTGCTGGTGTGTTTATCACCGCTGTAGATACGTTATTAGGTCTCGAGTTACTGGATAAAGTAACAGTATACGTAGACGATCTGCTGATAGCCACTGCAACGTAGAACGAGCATATTGAGTTACTTGACACGTACTTTACAAGCTCCAGAATGCGGGTGTCACTGCAGATACGCAGGAATCCAAGTTTGTAATATACAAAATAAAATTCTTACGTCATATCATAACCCCTGAAGGTATAAAACCAGAACCGAGTAGGATTGAGGTATTGAAGAACATGCCACCTCCCTGTACTAAATAACAGCTAAAGGCTTACTTAGGATTAGCTTGTTTCTTTCGTCGTTTAGTCCCGAGTCAGTTACTTAATAGTGAAGCACTATTAAGGCTACTTTGAAAAAACGCACCTCGGTGCTGGACAAGCAGGTGCCAGATTGCATTGGATAAAATGAAATGTGCTCAACTAGTTGCACAAATTCTGCATCACCTGGATATGAGCAGAGATTTCTGTTTGACGACGGATGCGTATTCCCCAGACTTGGTGCTTGCCTTTTCGAGATGGATACTAGTGCCAACAATGTTGACATTAGAGTCATAGGGTTTGCCAGTAGGATTCTATTGCAGTGTGAGAGATCTTACTATGCCACCGAATTTGAGCATTAGCCATAACATGGTCATGAAAGAAATTTAATTACAATGTGAATAGTAAACACGACAAGATGTTTTGTGATCACCAAGCATTGAGCTTCCTCGTGAGATGTAAGTTGCTGCATCAGCGTTTGGCGGGCTAGTCATTGTGTGCTTCAAGAATATGACTTAGAGAGTGTTCTCATTAGCAGAAACGAAAACTTGGTAGTAGACGTGCTATATAGCCAACTGCAAGGATTGCATGAGTATTCAGAACTTGTTGTTGAACAGATTACTGAATTTAAAGTACTGTTGCTCAAAGAACCTACATACTAGAGGTCATACGTGAATATGTGTCGCAATGTGCAGGCCTTACAGAAGGATGACACAGGGTGCAACACAATGTTTGAAGCAATAGCTCAGCGGACCAGTAAGTCCACATTTTACTTCACACAATGGCATTCTGTTCCAACGTCGTGATACAGGAAAAGATGAATGGTGCGTACGTATTCCACTGGAATACCAAGAGCCTTTGGTAAGGTGTACACACTATTCCAGGAGCCACTATGGCATAAACAAATGTAATGAGAAACTGAAACGTTATTGTTATTTTCCCAATATGAAATGGTATATTCTTCAAATACTGAGAAAGTGTATAACACGTCAGAAAGCCAAATCCACGAATGTGTGTACTTGGATAAAATTATGTGCAATATTGGCAACTAAACCACTGGAGACCATGGTATATTACAAACTTGGATTTCTGCGTATCTGCAGTGACACCCGCATTCTGGAGCTTGTGAAGTATGTGTCAAGTAACTCAATATGCTCGTTCTACGTTGCAGTGGCTATCAGCAGATCGTCTACGTATACTGTTACTTTATCCAGTAACTCGAGACCTAATAACGTATCTACAGCGGTGATAAACACACCAGCACTCACTTTTAGCCCAAAAGGTGGTACATGAAACTCATAACTTCTGCCATCGTAAATGAAAGCTGTATATTCGCACAGAAAGATCTGCCAGCAGGAATTTCGTAAATATATCGAAGATAGATATTGCACACGATAAAATTTCTGATTTGTTGTTCTAGGTCTTCTGGCCTTGTTTTTAAAGGTAATGTAATCTTACTGATCGCTCGTGCATTCAGCACTAATCGTAAACTATCTTCTGGCTTAACTTGCATGTGGTATACGTTCCCTTTATTATAGCTGGTTTTTCTGCAAAGACCTGTAGATATCTAAACAAGAAATTGCATATCTCATTTCTCTGCTGTTCACTTAAGTAATCTGATTGTAAAATATTGCCTGGTAATGTTGTCTCGAGATCTTTCTACTTGTCATCAACATTAGCACACTTGGTTACATAAGCTAGAGCAGTTAATCTACCATTTGTCAGTGGGGGTTCAATGCCGACAAATTTGACTTCATCCGCTGGCAGAATCTGCCATGGCGAAGCTTTTGTTTGAGCAAATCCAGAATTGTATTTTTTCCATCAACTATAATGAAGCATTTGCCTGCTATGAAGTCGATTTTTGCGTCCTTCCCTTGAATAAATCCTACAACAATATTACAGTTGGCTGAGAAATCCTCAACCACTAGGAACGTGCAGCAAAAGATACATTTCCTGTCAAGATTTCCAACTCAGCCTGCCAACTAATATTCTTTACCCTGGTGCATATTGCACCAATAATTCTACAATTCTGGGCTGGTAGCCTGGGAGGTGTACTCTTCTCACATAGTTGTTTAAATATACTATAAGAAATAACGTTCGCCATTGCAGCGGTGTCAGTTATTACTGCTGCAGGTACTTTACCTACTTCAGCTTCAAATGCAGACTGCACCACTGTATTATTTTGCTCTCTGCAGTAAGTTTCCTCATAGAACAAGTCATCACGTATATCAGCTCTGTTACTATAACGGATCAGGCTGATCTGTTTTTGAGCATTACCCCTACACTATTCTCAACCACTATCGAAGGGCTCGATGACACCGAAATCAGTTTGTTGGCAGGCTGTTTGAAGGTTGATTACTTTCAGTCACTTCAGTTAGCCTCACAGGTTGGTTTTGTACCCGCCAGTTCACAATATTGTTATTCTGATTACTTTGGTTTGGGTAGTTATTCTGTATCAGATGCTGTTGCCCACTGTTTCATTGTGCATTATACTATTGCCAGTTAGCTTGTTTGTTGTTTGGTCATGTTGGTGCCGTTATGTTGTTACCCTGATTGTCCCTGTGATTGCTATTCCGATAACCCGGATTACACCGATTGTCATACCTTCCTTTCTTTCCGTAGTGCTGTTGGTTTTACCTTCCTGTGCATGGGCACTTCTGTAACCTTGCTGGGGTGTATTTCTGTTGTTTCCATGCCTATTACCGACACCTTACTGTTTTGGTTTGGTATCTGGTTCCCGTTAGCACCATTATTGTAGTGCTTGCCGATTGTCCTCTGTGTGTTCTCATGTAACAAGTCTGTTATAACAACAACAGACATAAACTACTCAATGTCATTTTCAGCAGCATGCAATAGCTTTTGTTTTAAATTTAAAGGTAATTTTGCATTTAAAATTCGAATAACATCTTTTACTGATGTAATCATCGCAGTATCTTCTCTCACTGATATGCTTCTCAAAGTACTTTCGTAGAGTATCCTGTTTACTGTTGTAAACCTCGAGTGAGTACACTTCTTTTCTTAATCTCTCTTAGTGCTCTGGAGGCCAATACTTTGACAGAAACGCTCGAATTGCTCATACGTTTAACATACCTGTGTAATTTCTGATGCCCACAGCGCACCTTCACCTTGTACATCCTAGGCAACAAATTGTATTCCTTGGGTGTCTGTCCCGGATCTGGGGAGTATCCCTCTGAAACTCTTTATGAAAACAACAGGGTGTTGACCTCCTTTCTTTTCTGGGATGTATATCTGAAACTGACAATGCTTGAGCAAACTCTCGCAACAAGACGTTTGTCAAAGCATTTGCCGCCCCCGTATTACACGATGATTATCCTCCATTCGTGTCAGTATTGTACGATGTTTCTCTTTACAACATATACTAGTGTGGAGACAGTAAATGCATATGTGGATTGTTTGTTGCCGTTGCTGCTGGGTTTCTGCCTGCATTACTGGGAATGACTGACAACTCGTAGTTCAATTTGCCTACGTGTTTTTCCACATCATGCTTCCACTTAGGAAGATCACGTTTTAGCATAGCTTCAGTTTGTTCTAATTCTGTTTTTACACCAATATTCCTCTTGTTGTGCTGAGATAAGACATCAGCACTAGAATTTTGAGTTACGGTGTGTAATTTGTTCCTAAGTGCCTTGTTAATAAGTTAGTCCTTCTGATCTAACCAGTTCACAAAGTCGCTATTATTTCTTTCACTTCATGCTGTTAGCACTCGGTAACCTGCTTGTCTTTTGTCATGCAGCCAAGTAACAAGCTCTTCATTCTGCTGGCGATTTTGCAAAATAGTCTGTTGTGCAGTACTTTGCAATTCAGACTGCATTTCTTTTAGTTCGCTCAATTCCGAGTTCATCTGTCTTACCAACTCGGATGTGTCTTTACATGCAGTTTGTATCTCAGCAAAATTATCAGTAACAGTTTTTATCTTCGAATTTATTTTTCTTATTTCAGCAGGCTGCTCTTCGCCTAGCTGCCGAAAATCTCCACTTAACTCTTCCTCTAAGCATTCGAAATCAACACTCATCTGGTACTGAATTTGGCCACTTATTCGTTTCTTTTGTTGATTTCCAATTTGCTTAAAATCTTCGTTCATTTTGTCCTGAATAACCGTACTAATTTTTACTGTCTGCTCTAGTGCAACATGTATGAAATTTTCATTCATTTGCACATGTGGGTTTTTTGCAAGTTGTTAGAAACTTTGCTGTATAAGATCCGTTAGTCCCTTATACCACTCGGCAAAAGGACAAGATACAGGAATTGGTAACTTAGTTTTGGCTTCCAAGTGTGCCGGCATATCAGTTTTGCTTTTGGCAGCTCTTGTAGCCTCTGGTTCAACTTCCGGAAGTTGCCGATGGTCGGTATTTAATTCCAATCGTGTGCATTCATCTCGTCCTCAACTGCCGGATCCTCTCCTACATTCCCCATATCCATGAGTTATACAGACCAAAATCGTAAACGCAAAAATACACTTTCCTACAAACACGTATTCTACATCGAAAAATCACTGTCAGATGTGATAATTACCAACAAAGCTAAACAATCTAACCACGCATAGCCATTACGGGAATCCACTAATAAATTCTACCATCTTGTGGCACGCAACTTTCATAGCGAAATATCTAAAAGTTACACGAAATAATTTTATAAATTCACACAGGAAAGCAGTTCAGGCCCATCTATTTTCTAACACGAAATGCAAGATTTAGCCTTGGACTGTTTTTCCATACCTTACAGTAGCCACTTCTTATTGTGTTGTTGCTTTTATTATTCCTTTTTTTGGTTCACTCTCTTGATGTTTCTCAATTGCAGACATTAGTTATGTGTTGCATACATGGGACAGGATATAAATATAAAGATAAACGTGAAATTGTAACAATTATATACGCAATATAAATTCATTTATTATTTACTCCTTGGCAGTCCTCGTTTGAGTTCTTCATTCATCGTCACTGTCTGTTAATTAGGATTTAATTATTTTACTTGCAAATAAAATGACAGACAGTGTCGGGTTGTGAACTATTTTTATATTAAAATGAAAAGCAATGGGGGCAACGTTAAAAGAAACTGGGCCCTCTTTCATTAAACGACTAACTTAATTCAGAACTTTTACAAAAGTTAATGCAATGTCATCTGAAAGTAGCAATGGCACACAGATTTGGCTTGGAGAGCAAATCTTTTGGTAAACTTTGTTACTGGCCGTGAATTGAAATATGTTTCCTTGCGAAGTTAGTATTAAACTGATTATCGGACTTTTTAATATTAAAATGATTGCAGATCTATCGTATTTCACAAACAAAAGACTTGGCGTATGAAGTGTCGCACGAAAACTATAATAACAAAAATAAATGCTTTCGTATTTACTAAAACGCACCAAATTCGAAGTGTGTAAACGAAACAGGTTTATAAATGAAATATGGTTAAGCTTTAACAGTATGTTTTAAGGAAAAAAGAAGTTAACTTACACTATTCGACACAGCCTAATATTTAGAAGAGAAGATCCTCTACATGAAACGTGCGATATTTAAACACACGCACTTGATATTCCGATTTCTAATAGTTCCAGTCTCGAATAATTAGGTAAGAGCCTAAGAAAGATCTGCTACTCCTAATTCATCGAATCCGCAGAATTAATTGTTTAACGCAAATGAAGCTAATCGAGAGAGACAAACACAATGGCAAAATGAAAAGAGCAAAAGATCAGAGCAAAAAAGAAAAGAGAGTGGTGCCCTTGTTTGACAACTACTTATACTAATTATTCATTATCCAGAGGCCTCAGGTGTGTTTACATTACTTTGGTAAACTTCGTCTAAAAGTTGGGGAAGTTACAAGTCCATGTATACTCTGCATGGTTGTGAATTTCTCCCTGTACGTTAGTGTTCTATTTTTCTCATTGTGATAGCCCTCTACCTACTCAGCGACAGGTGGAGGACTAGACAGACTTCTAACTAGAACAATGCTGTTGGAACTTGTTGATATTTCGAGGTAATTAATAGGGGTCTCACTCTCGAAATCAAGTGGATCCAGACGCTATATATCGAAGATTGAAGGATTCCTGAGAATATGGCAGGGTAAGCGATATTGTGAAGGAAGAAGAGTCGAAAGGTGAGCTCAACACCTTTCTTCTAAGTATTGTGTCCAATTACGGTATATTGATAATTTTTATTTATGGACCGTCTGACAGCAACTGAATAAAACACAATTTTAGTGCCATACGCGTTTCGCCTTTATTTTCTGCAAGGCATCATCAGTGGCAGGTTGCGTAGAGAGTTTCTTACATATTACGCTCCTGTTGCATTTTTGGTGTTGTTCTTCTTCCTATGAACGCCAATTTGCTGTTTTTTCCACATTCCACAGCACTATGCACTGAACGCTTGTTTTAATGCAATGTTTGTGTTTTATTCAGTTGCTGTCAGACGGTCCATAAATAAAAATTATCAATATACCGTAATATTACACGCAACTGAGGAAGACAGGACTACAAAAGTTGAAGATGTCAATACAGTTATTGTGGCCAAACTTATTATAATCTCTCTCATACTTCTCGTGAAGTGATTTCAGTGCGAAAATCAGGGGCTAATATAAAGGTTTCTACCCAGAGACAATAAGCAGCTGAAGTTTCATCTTTTGTTTTCTCTCTACGTAAGAGACAAGATTCTTCCTTGAGTTCTGTGAGCCTATAAAAGCATGAACTGACACCTGAATAGGTAGACTAAAGTTACATCTATATCTCTATGCATACCCTACAAGCCATTGCATGGTAAATGGCTAAGGGTACCCTCTACCAGTACTAGTCATTTCCTTTCCTATTCCACTCGCAAACAGAACGAGGCAGACAAAGACTGTCTATATACCTCTGTATGAGCGCTTATTTCTTGTACTTTCTCTTTGTAGTCCGTTCACAAAATGTATGTTGGCGGCAGTATAATCCTTCTGCAGTCAGATTCATATGTTGGTTCTCAATAGTTTCCTTGAGAAGAACATCATATTCCATTCAAGGATTCCCATTTGAGTTCTTGAAGCATCTCCCCACTAATTTGGCAGGAACCAATACGAACACTTCTATAGGATTCTATTCTGAGGGAAACCAAGATCCGCAGACTCGTACACATTAGAGATGTTGCGGTCAGTAGACAGGTATTTTAATACTGTTCACTGGGTCTTTCTTTCCGGGATATTCCGAAAACACGCCTTAGAACGTTTAGATTTGCAGAAGGGATGAAAGGGAGGATATTGTTCAGCATCCTGGTATTCACTCCGGTGACATTCAAGCTACCACTCCTTCTGAGGATGATAGAACAACTTTTGAGAGGTGGATTCATTGACAGCTGCCTGGAATGGTGAGTGGTTGTTGTTGGATGGGAGGGGTAGAGCCCTGACTCGAGGGCAGAGGTTCGCAACCTGATGATGGCATTGGCAGCTGTTCATATGCAACCCAGCGGCAGGACGGGGGGGGGGGGGAGAGGGGGGTGCTGGGGCGACACAGAGGTGGAGTGGAGAGTGAAACATCCTACTCTCCCCAGGTCTTAGAAGGATTAGTTCGGAATCAGTATACCAGAATTCTAAGTGACTTAGTTCCACAAGCGTGACGAGGCAATTTACAGTCAGAAAACAATAATGTTGGATGTCTTCAGGTATTTTACGGCGGTTAGCATGCATTTTGGTATCAGTGGAAATGACTACCTAGGTTGTGGGGAGCCTCCAAGAAGTCACAGAAGCTTCTGTAACGGTTCCCCGACTGCAAGAAAAAGAAATTACTCACCATGCAAAGGCACTCTCATCATCATTTGAATTAATTAGTCCATCAATTTGATATCAATGACTGCCGCGCGGATGGTGAGTGTGAGGAGAGAGTACCACAGATCTCATTCGAGAGTTGAAGTTGTAATGAGGGGTTTTTTGTGTTGCAACGAGACATTTTAAAGGAATTTCAATATCCCACCTACACAGGGAGAGATGCTAATCAGATGAAAATCAGCCATATTACCTAATTTGTAAAGTGATAGTAGTACAAATCTGATATTTACAACTCCTTTGTGCTGCTGTCTTGAGAGACGTCATAGGTAACGCTGTCATGTGGTTACTTTAAGACAGTTCGAAAGTGGGGAGGCATCCTGTGACAGAGGTAGGGCATACTCTTATCACCCTGTCATGAACCAACAGTGAACTTAATGTTCTAGTACTCTGGTGGTGGACATGGAAGATATTAAGCTGGTAATAACATATTTTTCTACCTGGGTAGAAAATGCTTAGAGGAAACGTAACCTATGCCATAATGTTGTACAGGATTTTCGCAACAAATAAGCGATTTGAAAACACGTGTATGGTCCAGTTTCTATCTACAATACACAAGAGAAATTCAAGGTGTATTGACACAACAATATCCCCATTTGAGACTGGTGAAGCGGATTTTTTTAAAACTAAGGAGTCTACGTCTGTTAGTCCATGTCACACATGCTTGTCTAGCATTGTGTCAGAGCAGTGGTAGGAATGGTCACCAGGTGTCAGGGATAGGAAGACGTGGCTTAAGGCCCAAGAGGTCAACTATTCAGTTACACAATATGCACGGTAGATAGCGCTGAACTGCACTGGAGGTGACCCGTCAGTTTTCGTTTTTGTCTTGAGATGCTATGTTCCAATAAGTTTGTAAGGTGGCAGAATAAATGGTCAGATTCGCACCTTACGTGAGACCTTTACAAATCGTAATGAGAAGGTGAAGATGACACTTAACGTAAAATCGACAGTTATGAGAACAATTGCCTATCAATATGTACTGCAAAAAGGAATGACAGTCAGTCAACGGTAATTAACACGTCATTCCTATACTATGCATGTCTTTGAGCGGAAGGTAGAACAGGGAACGCGAGTCGGGTCGCTTCAAGTTTTGAAAAGCCAGCTCGACAACGGCGTAGCGAAGCCGTGCTGCGGGAGTTACGCCGGCAACCACTTTAAAGGGGTGGCAGGAAGGAGGACAGCGACCCCGGGCCAGGTGATTCAAGCTGGAGGGCCGCCTGTAGCGAGGGCATCGGTACAAGAGCAGAGAAGAAGCTTCAGAAAACTGCGTTTCGAAATTCCAACAGGATACGAACAAAAAGCATATTCGTCCAGCAAGTGCGACACATTGGAAGGTCAATGTACTTTAGACGTCTGGAACGGGCACGAAACGTGCGACTCGTGGAAACTCACTAGGAAGGAGGAAACTACTGAAGTTTCGACGCAGGTTGATAGAAGGGACGTAGTGATTGGTAGAGGGTGTTTCTACAAAATTAGAGGAACGCTCCTGTTGGTCGAAAAAAGCCGTGACGTGAAAAAGGAACCCAAGTGGAGGGAGGCAGTTCTGCCACGAGTAACACAACAGAGAAATTTTGGAGTAGGGCTCTGAACTGGTGTCAAGTGCAGAACGGAGCGCTTAACACTCCATAGGATGGAGAAAAGAAATTGGTGTGGACACTGCGTTCACAGCGGCTGCACTCCAGCTAAAATTTGCTGTAGCAACATTTAGCTCCAACTGTGGAGAAACGAACCAGTCAAATTACTTAAGTGTTCTTGCAAGAACTGAGAGCGCACTATAATATGCACGCTGCTCCAACCACGCGCGTGTATATCGCCATATAATAAGACTAGGGCTGAGTACATGTTTTCTCGCATAACGAGAAACATAGGGAAAGTTTCTCCTGTAAAGTTCAGCAAAGGCCAGATTAGTTTTGTAGGAACTTCAGTGGGAGAGAGAGGCCATGCAGACAGCAGCACGTCGCAGCTTAAGGTAAATACTCCGTACAGAGGTGTAAACTTTGTTGGTTCACCATCTTGCGTCCACTGTAAACTCGAGCGGCCTTGGGTAATCTTGCGCTCAAATTGGTCGCTTGACTAACCATCCACCGTAGACTTGCTTGTCATCCTAAATAGTTCCGAACTTTGAACCGGAATTGGAGAATTTTCGTAGTGTTCACCAACATCATGAAGTATGTGTAGGAGCAATTTTGTAAAGAAACGTTCCATGAAACTTTCATATTATTGTGCTTAGGATTAATGTAAAGAAACTTCCAAGGAAACCTTCATAATATTGAACTAAAAATTAATGTTCTTCCAGAGAGTTAATATTTAACATTGTTGTGTATAAACATATTTCACTTTTTGATGTTGGCAATATGTGTTATCCATTGCGCTTTTTTTATGTTGGCGAGCTGAAAACTGTGTGAAAAGCTGTAATGTGGTGAGAAATATTGCGGCATTAAACTTATCATATCACCTCACACAGTGTTCTCAATTCTAGAATAAGCAAGCAAGAACAACAAAACCCCGGGACCTTACAAGGTAATGAGCATTACAGTCATAAAAATTTTGTACAATGGATTTCCCATGTTTCTGTTGGCTAAGATAAGACTTGTGACTCGTAAATGGGTTAAATGATGTCGCCACAGGAGTCCTTTATATACACGCAGTGATTTTTAGGCTCATGTATAAAACATTATTACAGCAAAGAAACGCCAAAACTGGCGCCAGATCTGTACACGATTCAATGCCAGCCTCCTTATCAACTCCTCCAAGTACTGGTCCACCTTCCATCACCTTACTGTTTCCCATTCTGCACCCCATTACCCCCTTCTCCATAACGAACACCCCCTTCCCGACAACCTCAGTAAGGCCAACCACTTCACTTTCCAGCTTTCCGAGGTCTCGCCATCCCTGATGATCCCCACTTGCTCCTAGTCTCTGGTACTTGGGGCAGTTTCCCTCCTCTGACATCGACACTCCAGTCACAGCACAAGACATTAAACTTAGTCTCTGGTCCAAACGCAACACAGCTCCTGGTCACGACTGTGTCACCTACTGCCACCTTAGACAAAGCCCCTTTTCGTTCCTGACTGTCCTTGCCCATCTGTATAATGTCGTCCTCCAACAAACAACCTTTTGTCTCCTCTCCCTATCGTCCCATGTGCCTCACCTCTGTCTTCAGTAAGGTCTTTGAATCCATCCTCTCCTGTCGTATTCATCAGCACCGTAATCAACACCCCTTCTTCCCCCTTACCCAGTGTGACTCCCGTCGCTCCTTCTCTGCCAAAGACCAACTCCTTAATACCGTTCACCTTCTCTCCCTTCACCTTAGCTCCCGCCACTCCGACATTTTTGTTCCCCTCGACCTCCACAATGCCTATGACCATGTATGCCATCACAGTCTCCTCTTTAAAGTCCAAAACTAAGCCCCACCTATCAGTTTAGTCCGTCTGGTCGCTTCATTCCTCTTGCGACGTCTTTCCTATGTCATCCTCTACAACACCAACTCCTGTCTCTTTTACCCACTGCAGGCGTCCCCCAGGGCTCTGTCCTCTCCCCTCTATCTCTTGTACATGGCTGATATGCCCAAGCCACCCCCACCTGTCCACCTTCTCCAATATGCTGATGACATCACCTTCCTGGCTCTCCATCCTACCCTTCTACGGTCCCAATGCACCCCCCAAACCCACCTTGACCAGTTCACCACTTGCTGTAACCAGAGGTTCCTTCATCTCAGTCCCTCCAAAACCCAGGCAATATTTATTGGCTGCACCAAACACTCCTTCCGTCTCCATGATTTCTATCTCACCCTTTGTGGTCATCCCATCCAGCTCACCCCCACCCTGAGATACCTTGGCCTCATTCTTGACCATCACCTCACCTTGACCCCTGACCCCTCACCTCCTGACCATCCAGCAGAAAGTCCATTTCCACCTCCACCCCCTGAAACTCCTCTCTGGTCGGACATGGGGATTGCATCCTTCCACCATCCTCCACACCTACAAATCCCTCATCTGTCCTATCATCTGTTATGCCAGCATTGTCTGGATCTCGGTACCCACCCACGTTTACAAGGCCCTCCAAATCCTCGAACACCTTGCACTCCGTCTTGCCTTCTATATCAGCCTTACTTCACCCACACGCCTCCTGTACGACCTCATCCCCTTCCCGTACCTCCTTCTTTTCCTCTAACATCTCTGCATCCTTTACACTGTCTGCACGCTTGATCTCCCCAATCTCTGCTTTCCTCCTCCCTCTCCACCACCCACCCATTGACAGGTCTATATCAATGTATCCCTCCCTCTCTCCACCTCCACACCCTACATCCCTTCATTTCCAGCACCTCCACCTCCCAGATGTTGAAATTCGCTGTGACATATACACTTCTTTCCAACTGTAACCTGGCTTTGTTCCCCCCTCCCCAGTGCCCCCCTTTTCCTCTCCCCTCCTTCTCCCAGAGCGGATTTTCCTCCTCCCTCTGAGTACCTACACCCCATACTCAACTCTTACCTCCCACATCCTTCCCTTCCTGGCCCTCTTTGGCATGCCCCCCGCCCATCTCCCCCCTTTTTCCTCCCTCCCTGCTTTCCTTCTCTCTCACCTCCGTGTACCTGGCGGATCTTCCTTTTTTCTCATCGTCATCAGTGTGCTACATCAGTATTGCATTTGGTGCCGTTCTCCTGTGCTTCGAGAGCTGTGATTTTAATTGTGTGTTGGACTTGTACATAGTGTTACTGTCACTGATTGTTATGTGCTACACAATCTGTTGATACCTTAATGCTCCAGTCATACTTCGCCTTGTGTTCTTTTAATTGTCCCAGTGTGTGGTTTTGTGTGCACTACTTTAAGGTTTTTACCTCCATTTTACAGTCGCACCATTTTTGTCTATATGTTCCATAATGTTCCCCCCTTTTTTATATCTATGCACACCATATTTTCTCCTTTATGTTACATTCAAGTGTCTTCTATTGTATATTCTATGTCTTTTGGCTGAAGAGCAGTGCATATGCTGCTTCCAGCCAGCCCAGATGGGGAATTGAAATACAATATATATATATATATATATATATATATATATATATATATATATATATATATATATATATATATATATATGTTCACTGGAACAGTGGGTCGCTGTTTTAATATTATGTCGCTGTTCTAATGTTATTACCCATCCTTACGTTTCTCCCAGCATGTATTCGCATGTAGATTGGCGGGAGGCTACTGCGATAGGTTGCTATCCTATCATTGTTACCCACCCTTCTCATATACGGCTATTGGTTAGAATGGCTGGAGCAACTCTCTGGTGCTGGGTTAACAGCGAAAATATCTTCCGACATCCTGCAATTATTCACGAAACTGGATAGAGCTATTGTCTAGAGCTAGATCAGTGGCAAAGCCAGTAGAAAAAAATTGGATTTGCTTGCCAATGTTTGAATTTCCAACCAATAGGAATAGGGACATTAGACTGCACCAGTGATCTAGGTCAGCCATCTTGGATTGTGAAGTATTAATTAGTATTTCAAAATGATATGCAAATTAAATTTCTATAAATAATATGTTATTATTAATTATTATTATGTCCTCTGTAATACATTGTAATTAGCATTTGAATTTACTGCCAAATTCGAATTTACCTCGAAATTTTAAATTTCCCATCAAAGATTTGAATTTTCACCGTTTTTTCTAGGTGAAGGGAGGGGAGGGGCAGGGATTTCCCAGAAGGTTGTTGGGGGAAGGGGACACACACTAGCTATGGAAAACCCATGGTGTCATCAGGGAATGGAGGTAATTAGTTGATCAATTTAATTAAATCGAATAATTAATTTGATATCAATTGCCATCAAAGGTGTCCACATACTACCACTTCCAACACTTTTGACTACAAGAAGCGATGTGAAGTCGGACTGAATTCAATATTCACACCGCGTCCACATCAGTTGACTTGCAAAGCCTATCTTCATCTCTGGATAGCTGGCTACATCGATCTCTGAAAGCTTCTTCTTCCTCGAAGAGTAATCCTGGTTATAGGAATTTATCAAACTCACTCTCTACTCTTGAAATAATTAGGTACTCGCAGAATACTTTTGATTCAGTCATGGTATATTTCACTTTCCACAAAGAACAAATTCACTATTTTTCGAATGCAATATTTTAACTCGTGCAGGTCAACTGACTTGCATAGCGTCAGATCTGATTCGAATACATTTACAATGTAGTTGGCTTAATAAACACCAGCACTTATGAACACGTCTTGTTTCTCTCAAGCCCAACACATGAAGTTACTTGAAAGTCTAAATTCAGTAGTTCATTTTTATTTTACAATAATCATAGTCACCAAAACAGCACAGAGTAACACATTATTGCTCCTTGTTCCTTCATCACGGCTGTCAATTTTTGAGTTTCCCGTTCGACTGCCGCGTCTACAGTTTTCTTATGATGAACTTCAAACCTGCACACACAGGTGGTGCGCAGTAAATAGGGTTCCTTTCTCTTACTCACATCTACAATATCGGGTGTACGAGACGGTGAAAGGCTGAGTGTTTCTACAATTTACACCGAAATTCTCGAAGCACTACATATCCCTCCCCTCAGATCGAACACGCGATATCTTATACTTAATCACTATGTACTTTAATATCCCACGTAATTCTAGTTGACGTTTTAACCAGTAGACATTATATTTCTTTTAATAATTGAGGATAGCCTTTTACTTAGCTCTTCTTTTTTCCTCATTCTACTTTGATAATAACAACTTGAGCATTACACCTAATGTTGGAGCCAATTCTTTCATATCTAGGAATCTTGCGGATAACATTTCTGATTTCCAATCGTAACCTCCAGGTGTCATGGACACTTGAGTATTTCATCCTTTATTCTAATTCTTTGTACTATTTTTTCTTTAGCACGTACTAGTTTCATTATTTACAGTAGCTGGTAGTCTGGCTGAACTCAAGACAAATGACAGTATTCTTTTCGAGACTTGTAAACTCACATAAAACACAATAATGCGAGAAATGCATAGAATTCAAACTTATCAGAATAATTCCTATTAAATGTTGTGACTTCCCTAGCATCAGTACCTATACCTTACATGTGGGCTGACCCTATGAGTGCACTTCCTCCTTCCGTTCTGGTAGGTACGCCCCTTTTTAAAACACCCCTATCCTTCAGGCCACAGGTCGTCCTATCTTTATGTAGGCATGCCTGCCCTATATCCTTAGCAAATGCTTATGTACACTATAATTAAATACTCTCTGGAAAAATATAAATCTGTTATACACTTCACATATCCTTGTTTTGATACTTCATCCAATCCTTTAGAGTCCTCCTCCTACACTCCTACACTCTTAATAGACACTATCTTTAGATATAAACCCACTCTTAGTAGATACTATGTCTATCTATACTCCACCTGTTAGTAGATACTATGTCAACTTACATTTTTCAAGTACATTCTCTTCCATTTCCATAATATTGTCCTCAAGTACATCGCCCTTGTATAGACCCTCTATGTACTCCTTCCACCTTTCTGCTTTCCCTTCTTTGGTTAGA
Source organism: Schistocerca nitens (assembly GCF_023898315.1). Lineage (NCBI taxonomy): Eukaryota > Metazoa > Arthropoda > Insecta > Orthoptera > Acrididae > Schistocerca > Schistocerca nitens. Next base: position 26,476,510 of record NC_064624.1, read on the forward strand.
ACTGGGTTTCCACCTGAGCTTTTGATATTCATACAAGTGGTTCTCGTTTCTCCAAAGATCTCTTTAATTTTCCTGTAGGCAGTATCTATCTTACCCCTAGTGATATGCCTCTACATCCTTACATTTGTCCTCTAGCCATCACTGCTGAGCCAATTTGTACTTCCTGTCGATCTCATTTTTGAGACGTTTGTATTCCTTTTTGCCCGTTTCATTTACTGCGTTTTTATATTTTCTCCATTCATCAATTAAATTCAACATTTATTCGTGTTACCCAAGGATTTATAGCACCCTTGTCTTTCTACCTTCTTGATCGTCTGTTGCCTTTACTATTTCATCTCTCAAAGGTACCCATTGTACTACTACTGTGTTTCTTTCCCCCGTTCTTGTCAATCGTTCCTTAATTCTCTCTCTGAAACTCTCTACAACCTTTGGTTCTTTCAGTTTATCCAGGTACTACATCCTTAAATTCCCACCTTTTTGCAGTTTCTTTAGTTTCAATATTCAGTTCATAACCAACAGATTGTGGTCAGAGCCCACATCAGCCCCTGTAAATGTTTTACAGTTTAAAACCTGGTTCCTGAATCTCAGTCTAATCATTATATAATCTATCTGAGACCTTCCAGTGTCTCCAGGCCTCTTCCATGTATACAACCTTCTTTCATGATTCTTAAACCAAATGTAGCTATGATTAAGTTATGCTCTGTGCAAAATTCTACCAGATAACTTCCTCTTTCATTCCTTACCCCCATTCCATATTCACCTACTACTTTTCCTTCTATTCCTTTTGCTACTATCGAATGGCAGTCACCCATGACTATTAATCTTAGTCTTCTTCACTGTGTGAATAATTTCTTTAATCCCATCATACTTTTTATCAATCTCTTCGTCATCTGCAGAGCTAGTTGGCATATACATTTGTACTATTGTGGTAGGCATGGGCTTCGTGTCTGTCTTTGCTTCAGTACTGTGTTCACTACGCTGTTTGTAGTATCTTATCCACGCTCCTATTTATTTTATTCATTATTAAACCTACTCCTGCATTACCCCTATTTGTTTTTGTATTTATAACTCTGTATTCATCTGACCAGAAGTCTTGTTCCTCCTGCAACCAAACTTTACTAAATCCCACTACATCTAACATTAACCTATCCATTTCCCTTTTTAAATTTTCTAACCTAGCAGCCCATTTAGGGATCTGACATTCCTTGCTCCAATACATAGAACATCAGTTCTTTTTTCTCCTAGTAATGACGTCACCCTGAGTAGTCCCTGCCCAGAGATCCGAATGGGGGACTATTTTACCTCTGGAAAATTTTACCCAAGAGGACGACATCATCATTTAACCATGCAGTAAAATTGCATGCCCTCGGGAAAAATTATGGCTGTAGTTTCCCTTGCTTTGAAACCGTTTGCAGTACCATCACAGCAAGGATGTTTTGGTTAGTGTTACAAGGCCAGATCAGTCAATCATCCAGACTGTTGGTCCTGCAGCTGCTAAAAAAGGCTGCTGCTCCTCTTTAGGAACCACACGTTTGGCCTCTCAACAGATACATCTCCATTGCGGTTGCACCTACAGTATGACTATCTCCCCATCAACAACAATGCCCATGGTATATATATATATATATATATATATATATATATATGTGTGTGTGTGTGTGTGTGTGTGTGTATGTGTGATAGCGAGATGTACACATTTCTCTCCCCCTACACTACTTGGCGGTTCAGCTCTTATATCCATCCAATCAGTAACTTCATTGTTTGCGTATCAGTATTTCTTTGTGTGTAAGCGGAATTGTGTTCGTGTAGTCTGTAACGGTTGTCGGAGAGGTGTGATGTGTGTTTAGTGCTAGTCATGATTTACCTGTTGTCATAAACCATTCTTTTACTTACACTACCCATCCCTTTCAAAATCGATACAAACCCTCCATTCCACTTAACATATCATAAAAGGTATAAAACATTCTATACTAAATAGAAAATTATACACTACTGTATCATATTTGTTTAAATTAGTCACATAATATTCCATTCCGTTTATTCCACTTATGTTGTCTAAATATCACTCCATTTCTTATTCTGTGATTTTCTAGGATTGTCTTTTTCTTGACGGTCATAACCGGTTTTCTACATTCTAAAATTATAGGATAGTTCAAGAGAAACATTGGAATCTCTCCCTACTTGAGGCAGCGAACTAATTTCCGAAACTGGACCTGCAGCAGAGTCTCGTGTATCCTGCCAGTTGTAAGATGTGTGCCCAGCACTGTGTCCCAATCAATGATCAGTTACACCATTTTAATCTATCCACGGAGTGCCATGTCACCGCGAACAGGTTACTGGGTAGTCTTCCTACGTAACAGAACTTGTTCGCCCTTCGCGTCCCGCTGCTGTTGATTTAGTTTACACTTTTCGTTTCAAGATGCGCCAGACAGACGGTCGCTCCCAGACTGTGACTCGCGACCACTTTCTCTGAAGCTGTGAACTTTGCTCTCTCTCCATTCAGATAACGCTTCTTCCAGCGTCGCGCCTAATTGCTTATGCCTCTTGTTCATCAGGATAGAGGTCACGAGCGGTGGGCGATGTGAAAATGAAAAGTAATGAAGTTGGAATGGACCCTGTTTATTCATGTAACGATGCTACGTGGGTGCCTACGTAGGGCTGAGCAGCCCCAAGAGGGGTTGCCGTCAGGAGGTTTGAGGAGAGAGGCAGAGGCTAGAGGAGCGACTACTCGGGGCCGAGGTCTGAAGCTAAGAGGGCGCGGAGCTGTTTCCGAGCCGCCCTCGCCGCTCCCGGCCGCGTCCCCACGTGATCACACGACTAGTCTCTGATTGGTTTGAGTGTGAGTGTGTGTGTCGGCGGTATCAGTGGTGGTGGGTACCCAGACGATGACGATGGACACCGGAGCACAGCACACTGAAACACTCCACCCTCGTGGGGGTGAGAGAATGCGCCCAGGCCCGACAGTCACAAGGGGGCTTTTGTCCCGTAATATTACTTTGAGTTCTTAAATCTAGGATTACAATGGTAATTACCCAAGTGGATGAATGAAAACATTACAAAATGACAATAATTTAAAGAGAAAACAAAATGACTTATATGAGTGTTAAGACTCGACAATTAAATTGGGATTCCATAGATTTTACATAGAAATACAAATCCATTACAAATTTAATTCATTGACCTGACACCTAGACTACAACTTAATTCTAAGGGGGGGGGGGGGGTGTCATGCCTGATCACATGCACCAAGGTTGGCAGGTAGGTTCAGGTGTGATATTCACCTTCAGGTTGTGGGGGTGGTACTACTACTCCATGGTTCAAATGGCTCTGAGCACTATGGGACTCAACGTCTTAGGTCATAAGTCCCCTAGAACTTAGAACTACTTAAACCTAACTAACCTAAGCACACCACACACACCCATGCCCGAGGCAGGATTCGAACCTGCGACCGTAGTAGTCCCGCGGCTCCAGACTGCAGCGCCAGAACCGTGCGGCCACCGCGGCCGGCCGGTGGTACTACTTCTCAGAAGGAAGTGAAACATTTGCAAAACCCTCTTTTACAGAGTATCCAGGATACTATAATCAGAATCATTACAGTGATGATTACCGAACCAGCGCTGGGTCATACAACGGTGGTTAATGGCTCGGTTTGGTGCCAATCAGCAATATGTGAGGCCACTCGGTCAAGAGCAACTTGGTTATGTTCCTGGGTAAGGAGTTGATTGATCGATTGGAGTAGGTCTGAATCATTGGTATTCGGTAAATTCTTTAGCTTCTCATGGTAATGGAGTTTAAAAGAGAGTTCAGGAAGGTATAAGGTAAATGTGGGAATGGTGACATGAAAGGTGGAGTGAAATTCAGCTGATATCCTCATAGAAGCAGCGTATACGTCACATCTTGAACTATTATACACTAGGCCACTATTATTCAGTGTTACCCCGTACGATTCGGTTTCTGACATTGAACGGTGGCACACCAGGGTGGCGGTGACGGTCTGTGGAAGAGCGAATAGAAAACTGTTGCCAACAGGTTGAATTATTGGTTGACGAAGTGAGACTAGAACACGAGGACATGGAGGTGTAGTAGTTTCAGCTAGAAACAGTGACATCTCGCAGTCAGTAGTGTTAGAGTGTAAAAGTTGCGTGGAGCATAGGTAATGTGTTGTATGGGTGCAACTGGACAGTTCAGCGCGAGAGAGAGTGGCGTGGGTTTGTCGATCCCGACTAACTATTAAAAATTCTAGAGTCTGCCAAACAACATGGTGGTAAAGGGTGGCCCAAGAGACTGGAAAAGTGTATATTTGATAGCACTCGTATTCGCAATTTGCGCACGTGATTGGCAACCTCATTCGCATCCGAATACCATCCGAATTACTGGTAAGTCGGACCTCCAACGCAGCAAAGTAAAAGGGGAGGTTGCTTTCCCGCACGGCTTAAAGCATTTGTTTAGGTGCCAAATTTTGCGACGACACATTGTGTAGGATGTGTAAGAAGGGCTCTGAAGGTAACAGGTGTGGACTGAGTTTTCCTTGCAGTCTGGGTTGAATGGTCGAGTGTAACATGTGTACGTGTAACTGTGCTGTGTGTATATTAAATAAAAGAATCTGCATGGTCTTCACAATGTCCAATGTGATAGTCAGATTACGTAATCCCGAGCGAAGATGAGTCCACTCTTGGTTAAAGGATTGTTCAAGTGCACCATAGTGTCGTGTTAATCTGTCGGCTACAACTTGTATTTGTCTAGTTGTGGCTAACAGGTTATTCTCAAGATGGGTCAGGCGCACCTGTTGATGTAACAACACTTCGTGACTAACTTGTTTCCGAAAGCGCTTGCTGTGTGTCCAAATCCCAGCGTTTTGCGTCTGTTTCGTCAGGAGTCCCCAAGACAGTTTATAATAATGTACCTCCAACGGACAACCAGACTCGTTTGAAACGAGGCCGTGGTACTGCATCCCTAATACTTTTCAACTGACTTCGAAGGGTTGAAATAATTCTAGTCACTTCCCACAAAGATCGGAGAAACTCATGTTCCTTCGTCTGCGTCAAAAAGGTTTCATATTTTGACAATTGCTGAGCTGTATCATATAAAGCACGGTCTTCCTCTTCTAATAATGTTAAGTTGACATCAGCTAACACAGCAGCATAATGTGGAGTATGCACCAGATTATGACGACGTCCAAAAAGCACGCCAGATGTGGAAGGGTAGACGTGAAATGGAGGCGCCATAACGGCAACGACGACAACCATTGAAATTAACATGCTTCCCATTGCGGATGATAAATTGACAGCCATTTGAACGGAGGTTGCTTTCAGCTTCCAATGTTGATAACTGTCGACTGCGAGAGAAAGTATTAGTGACCATACAAGTAAAAATTTCTTGGCTTACTTGATGAGTAATTCAGAGATGACAGAGGGGGTACAACGTTGTAGCAATAGTTATCTGGCAAGTAGCGACGATGGACCAGTTCAGTCACGCTTGCTGATGAAGAAGGCCGCGAAGTAGAATCACGGCAGGCAGCCAACAGTTTGGCAGCCGTGGGGGTAGCAAGGCGGCAAGACAATGGTGTGATTCAACACTGAGTATCCGCTGATCAATCACGCGTCAGCAAAAAAGACGCTGAACGCGGAAGCAGTACTACGCAGCGCAGACTAAGCGTAACTCGCTGGAAAAATGTTTCAACCTGCTATGGGATGAAGGCCAAGTGTCGTTAATTTGAGATTTTGTGCGAAGAAAGTTTTTTTTTTTTTTAATGAATAAAATGAGAAGGAATCCTGTGATCGCGGTGTAAACCTGCACAGCCTAGGCACCTCCCACGCATTGGCCACTACGCAGGAGCACCCACCCCGCTAAGGCTCGACACGGCGAGACAGGTGAAGTAATTCATAAATTTCAGAAATAATATTGAGTGGTTTTTCAGCTGTAGAAAATTCGAATGAGGGTAGGACAACTCAAGTTAACTCAATAATCATACGATTTTACTTACAGAAGTGGTCAATAGAGAGATTAACTGTACTGAAGTCGGAAATGAATGTTAGCGAGAGCGAGTCTGTTGCTCGTGAATACAGAGGCTGGGCGTGAAGCTGTGGAGGCGGCGCAGCGCAGCTTTATCAGCGCTGAGCCGGCAGAGTGCTGAGCTCGGATAACAGCGTCGGAGAGCGCTAGAGGCTCTGCGTCCGAGACTAAGGCATTGTAAGTGCAGCTTAAAAGTAACAGTTTATTGCAAAGCAATAGTAAACGAATAGCTGTCACAAAGACGTTTGATTCCATTTTAACAGAACAACTTAAGTGTTCAACAGGTAAATTGATTACGTTGTTGATTAAAAGAAACTGCTGCTGAACATAACGTACATACGTACGTACTTCCTTTTCCCCTTTCGAAGAGCGGAGGGCATAAACGATAAAAGCCTTGTTCGTGTACTTAGTATATGACAATAGAGGTCTGGTAACATCAACAAGTTACACCAAGGTAGTGTGAATATGAACAATGTGAGTGTGTTGTAAGTGTGTTACTGTGCGTATGAAGTGTTGTGTAAATGTGTGACTAATGATAGCTGATGGCAGATACGAATTGAAGGCCAATAGGTGCTATCAGAGATACTTCCAGTCGAGAAAACAATGGAAATTAAAAGGAAATACCGAATATGAAACTAAAATGACTATAACCATAAAGTGTACTAAGCATGAATCATAACTATTAATTGATAGTAACAAAAGATGACATTGAGATAATAATAATTGACAAGAAATAAAATATAGGGAATATTTCCCGAACATCCAAATCGGATACGAAATCCGGCAGGGGATGTTGTTTTTTAGTCGGTTGACGAAGTGCATAAGGGACTACGTCTGTAGAATCCGACAGAGTGTGTGTGTATAGCAACAGTGGCGTTGTATAAAATGTAATAAAAGAGCGTCCGGGGCTCAGTTCATTTGTGTTTGAGTGCCAAAGGCGTAGTGTGCCCGAAAATTGTCTCACGGTAACTGAGGATTTGGTGACGTGTAAGTACAAGTTCGCGGTGCGAATGAGCTACCTGCGAGTGACTCGACTAATAAATTCAGCAGTGCATTAGTGCAATCTGCAGACTTGAATTGATAATTACATAATTTGCAGGGCAATGGAGCAACCTGCGGACAGTACTAAGGCAACCTGTCTAACAATTAATGGGTAGGCAGTGCATTGGAGCTATCTGCGATACCGTGGTTCAGCGGGCCTAAGGGCGTCCGTCTGACTTAATAAGGAATTAGTGCAGGCACATGGGTCTCCCGCGACACATGGAATAAAGGTATCAGCGGCGTACTAGGAAAACGTCGACTGTTCAAGTAATAAAAATAGCTCTGAAGCTACAATAGCATGAATGCATAAATAGCGTCACTTTTTGTGCGAGCAGTACATAACAATACATAAAATGAAAATCATGAACTATAAATCACTAGCGCTAGCATGATGAGATAATTAAACACAATGAGATATACTGACAGGAAAATAAAAACACAATGATGTATAATAATAACGCTGTAAGTATCCAGAACGCTCAACGTTAACATGTAACACTGGCCACCTGGGGCTGGCTGCTAGGCTGCGTGTGTGTTTGTTTTAAAACTGACGATAACAAATTGGACTGGAAGGATAACTGGGCACAGTTCCCGTAGCGCTTACATCACCAGCTAATAAGAGGCAAAGTACGTATCTCACAATGGAACATCGGCCGGTACTTTGGGGGGAAGGCTGCAACAAGGGAGAAGCGATATCTCGGTATGAACGGATGGTAAGATTAAAAGACCGGTACTGTCGGAAGAGGGTACCTACCATGTGGTAGGGGCCTCCTCATTCGCAGAAGAAGGAAAACAGGATAGAATAATGACCATGGAGGTAGAGTAAAATAAAAGGGGAGGGCAAAAAATAACTGTGTGGCAACCAAGGAACAATCGCCCACCGATATACTGCAGCCCGGACGATTGGTCGTTTGTGCCTCGTCAGAAGCGTGAAAAACCCGTGGCATTGCATTGGCTTGCCCATATCTGGCCTTGTCCAACGAAGATAACGTTAAATGTCCTCATAGTTCGATGTGTAAGAGGGTTAGGGCTGTAGTTTGTAGCTTATACAGTGAATCAAAGCAGTAGTGAAACTTCACTTATAGGATTGGCAGACTAAGGTATGCAGAATAATGTAAATCGTTAAGAACTTCATGTAATTTATCCAGCTAATGTGAAACAAAACAAGGAAAAGAATTAAACAATGTATCACATCTACTTAATATTTATGTTAAGATTTATTGGGATGTTTGAATGAATTTTGTTTGCCGTGTCTTCCGGCTGCATGAAAGAAACCAGCTTGGAGCTGTTAGCGAGCGCGCAGCGCACGCGTAGGTGCGGAGTAGGCACCGGCACGTCTGCGGTTATGTGAGACGGCGTGTAGCCGCGAGAGACCGGCCGCTACTGTAGCGACAAATATCACGCGCTTAGCGTGTACAAGAAACAACGATGAATTCGAAATTGCTAATAATCTAGAATAAGAGTTTTAAAAAAGTTGTTAGTTATATAAAATGATGTTAAGTGCATTGTAGTCTGCCATACGCGGAGGATAGGTCAGTAATTTGCGGTTTGTTTTTGTAACTACTCGGACGTGCCGCGTGTCGAGATGCTGGAGGCGGCAGCGCACGTGGTGATAAGATACGTCATCGCGCGGAGCGCTGTTACTGGCTGAGAAACAATGATGGCCGCTGGCCAGTTATTGGCAAGGAGAGGGATCAGCGCTGAAGAGGGGAGGGGAGGCGACAGCTGATGTGTTGCCCCGCCAACAGCTGGTCCCGTAAACAAATCGTACGGGGCGTATGCATTTCAAGTCCTGGCTTTTTCTGTTCCGATTACTTCCGGTTAGCTACAGGAAATACATAACTACGACATATAGTACAATACACTAGACGTCAACGTAACAAGTATTAAGAAAAACTCGGAGTAAACACACTCCACATGTACTGGTTTGCCAAATAGATGGCAATAGATGACATTGAAGAAAATTATTCGGAGTTAGCAGCCGCGGTACTGCCAGCACCAAGTGTAATGGTTGCATTTTAATCTATCCACAGAGTGCCATGTCGCCGCCCAGATTACTGGGTACTCTTCCTACGTAACAGAACTTGTCCGCCCTTCGCGTGCCGCTGCTGTTGATTTAGTTTAGACTTCCCGTTTCAAGATGCGCCACACAGACGGTCGCTCCCAGCCCGTGACTCGCAACCGCTTTCTCTGAAGCCTGCTTCTCTCTCTCCATTCAGATAACACTTGTTCCAGCGTCGCGCCTAATTGCTTATGCCTCTTGTTACCTCATTCCACGAATGGTGCTTTGTTTTCAGAAGGACTAAATACAAAAATAGTACAACGTATTATTTTAAGTTGCTGAAAGTTACACTTAGTTGGGAGCGAACTCGAACAAGAAGATTCAGATCATTTATTTTTCTTCTGAGACCAAAAATGTTGCGTTTAGTGTTGGAAACACAGACGAAAAAAAGGATTTATTTATTTCCATTCTTTTCACAAGTAAATCAAAGATATATTTGTGGTACGTATTTCGCTCGATAACGAATGCAATATGATGTTTACTACACGCCGCCTGAGTGCGTGATACGATACTCCCTGGTGCTGTGTGGAGGCGGATTTGAGATCGCAGTCGCCTGTCTCTCTGACGTGGCAGTCTTGTCCGTTCGCAGATATTTTATTTTACCTTGTTTCATTCCAATGTGATATGGCTTTCCGTCCTCGCTCATTAGAACAGATATCTATGTACGAGTGTTCTGTTTTGTCTCATGAAAATACGTGATTCGCGCCGAACCAGGGATGTGAAAAGACATATTCGGTTAGTACCTAGCGTTCGGAAGACGTGAACTGCGAAAGGAGTTACGGAGGACGCAGTGTAGCCGTTGGCCGGCAGATGGCAGTGTGCGACTTGCAGTGCTCAACAGTGATAAAGCAGCAAGATGAAAGAAAGGAATAAATAGTTCAAAAACGGAATAATACATGTACTGGACACCATTCTGTCACACAACCATGAACGACATTGTATAAAGTAATGGAAATAGGAATTCAATAGCTTTTTGTACACATTTATAAATATAGAACGGAGGAGAAATGTGTAGAGAGAAATACATTTTTTTGTATACCTTCCCGTTCTGGAAAAGGAACTATATTTTAATATTCTCTTTACTTGTGCCAAAGAGAATATGAAACGTACTTTAACACTCCTACATATGGCTACGAAATGTGTTTTTCATAAAACGATTCTGAATCATCATCTAAACACTTTCATATCGCTTAAAGGACATCATAGTCGCCGTTGACTGTATAAAATATTTATTGTTACTATTGCAATTTCGGCCTTATGGCCATTTTCAAGTAACACTGCGAAAGTTACATTCTGTCAGAATATAAAACTATCTGCCATGAGTACAAGTTAATCAAACTTTCATATCGATTCTCCAAGTGCAGTGTCAGATGCCGGATTTCCTTCTGTATTTTAAAAGTAAGGATCGATACCATAGCAATCCATCGTTTTGCTGTTTTGAAGCACATTTGATTTTATCGATGAATAAGCACTGAACTCGAATGCGGTTAGCACACTTTTCACGTCATGTCAGGCGTCCTTACCGGTACTCGATGGCAAACCTCGCTCAAGCAGCTCTGTTTAAATTCTTCCAGTTTTCCACATACGTTACACTTACATAATTTTGTGACTTCCAAACAGGTCGCGACTTATCTTCCGATACTTCTCGAACGAAAACACGTATTACACGGGTTCGTGAAATCATGTTCGGTTTCGCATAATGACACTGTATTCACTCTGTACACATGTAATCGCACCTTCAGATCGCAGTAACGAAGAATTTATCTTTCCGTTATTTCTCCGTCTCTTGCAGCCTACAGAGCTTTGTCGCTGCCCCTGCTAGCGCTCCGGAATGTCGGCAGTTTAATTCTCTCTCGGGTAATGGCGCTTTTCTGACGTAAATGAAAACGGGAGAAAATGATAATAAATGTGCCGACAGCAGTCAGACTTTACATTTAGCACGGTAATAAGCGATTAAACTTGTGAATAATAAATTAGGTCGGTGGGCCACACGTTAACTGTGACTAAGCTACATAAAGCCAGATTTGGCGTTGTCTCTTCACAGACAAACTCCCAAAAGTAACCTTTTTCCAAATGAAATTACGTATCGTATTCTTTACTGGAAAACGATACTAGCTTCCGCTAACCGCTTGTGGCGTCGTGTTTGCATAACACTTGCACTTTCCTATATTCATTATGTATGCACTCTCTCCACGTATAAAAACAGTTCAATAACTGTCGCTATAATGACGGCAGAGACATAAAAAATGTCACCTTCTGGCTTCATAGTTAACACGTCTGCATTCACACACGTCATGTGACGGTCGACCATCGGTTTCTTCACGTGCAGTGATAACGACTTACTGTCGTGCAACATCGGCTAAAACTCGTACGCAGACGTGATAAAGCGAATCGCAAAAGTCGTCGTACATCCCAACAGAAAGTAGGTACCGTATTCGTCACTGAAAAATGATATAACCGACAGTATTTCCCATAATCGATCACTCTCCGAAGCTAAATGTTGCGTCGACTCATGGTAATTAAATTTCTCCTCAATTCTCAGGTTTTCAGTTATTCAGAAAAACGTAAACTAACAATTTACAAAATGCCGCGAAAACAGGTGTGGGCCGAACATTCCGTTACAGCTCGGGACGGCGTTTCTCGCAGCGACATTTTTGTCACACATGCTCTCGGCATTCTTATAGGGTTGAATTGGAGTAACAAATTAAGATTCAAACGAATCCCTCCACCGACTCTTTCTGGACAGCTGCCTAGAGCCGTGCTGCGAAAGAAGGTGTCGATGTCTGCGACGCTGCTTCCCTCGTGCTTTAAATGTAAACAAGTCTTGGAAACCCTCCGTGTTCTCTCAAAGCTAAGGCAAAAACCAAATGGAAGTTACTGCTGTACATTCTGATCTCTACAGCCTGTCTTTAGACAAAACTGATGTCTCTTAGTTTTACGTGAATACATGTAAAGTAACTAATTTTGCCTAAAACGCTACAGCGAAAATCTAAATTTATTACTGCTTTTTAGCGTCACTCGAGCTAAGCATATTCAAGTGTTGCGATACCTCCACTGTTGTCACATGTGCTTCTGGGCGTCGGTAAGCAAATGTATCATTAACGGCATTGAAAGCTCATCGCTGTTAAACTAGCATCGAGTTACTCATGAAAGTTTACTTGTGTTCTAAACGACAGAGCTCGCTCTGTTATTGGCCTTACTAAGAAAATACATTTAGCACTCGAAAAGATCCGTCGTTTTAGGAAGTTAATGAACTTAAAGAGTGTACTTTTCGTCTGGCTCTAGCTTTAATACACTTGAAAAACACTCAAAGGTTGACATGTAGCCCTTCTTTTAGAACACTGTGGTGTACGTATTCTTTTTCTATAGCATTATGCATGTTTCTTCAAACTGATGCTTGTCACGTTTTCCTTATTATGGCATCTTCCATTGCAAAATGGCGCTGTGGCTCTTTACAGATTCTCGCCACATATTAGAAGAGAGTTGCAACTGTCGTGGCGACAATGGAAGAGGGCAAGTTGTTACTGTTTTATGTCGCATTGTCAGGTGCGCCGTCTGCTCTCCACAGCTGTACCAGAACTTGCCAGTCCAGATGTTCCTCGGTCTGCTTGACCCCATTCCGTAAACTAAACACGCCTGTGACCGTTAGTGCTGCCCTTCTCTGTACAAGTGCAGTACGCTCCCGTCTGGTACGGGTCCCACACACACGTGAGCAATACTCTGGCATCGAACGCAGGAGTGAGTGGGGAGCAGACTCCCCCCACCCTGCCAGTCCCCCACCTGCCTCACCCGCGACTCAGCCTGTGTGGTCACTCCGTCTCGTATCCCTGCAAATTGCTACAGCTCACACATTGCAATTGTAAATAATTTATACGTAGTCATATGACATTTGGGATGTGCGTGATTTCACGTTCCTATACAGTTAGACAGCGTTTCCACTTGACACCACTTTGGAATCTAATCAGGAGCTTAGTGAGTGTCACAGATGCATCTTTCCGACCGTAGTTCATCAACGAATCATCACAGCTGTCGTCTGTTGCCGACGCACAGTGGTGACGTCATAATATCGACCACTCGCCACGATTCTGCAGTGACACATATGCTCCCTCTGTAATCGAGTGAGCCGGCCGGTGTGGCCGTGCGGTTCTAGGCGCTTTAGATTGGAACTGCGTGACCGCTACGGTCGCAGGTTCGAATCCTGCCTCGGGCATGGATGTGAGTGATGTCCTTAGGTTAGTTAGGTTTAAGTAGTTCTAAGTTCCAGGGGCTGATGATCTCAGATGTTGAGTCCCATAGTGCTCAGAGCCATTTTTTTTGTAATCGAGTGAGCCCGACCTCATATTCTTCTTACTGAAATAATACACTGAGTGCTCTGAGACATTTTCTTGCCATGCGAACTGTTTTTCCATTTTTATCTGTCCGATTGTCTTTTACTCCATGGCTTACAAGCACAAAACTGACAGTGCAGAACTTATTTTTTGGCTATATGAAGATAGTATCTGTTCTCGAAAGAACACGCTTCCCGTGAGAAGCTTCTAGAGAAGCTGCACGGTCATCAGTGGTATCTGTTCTTTCGAGAACAGCCACTATCTTCATATAGTTAAAGGCTACCCGGCCCTTTACCTTCTTCTGTGCGAATGTGCACAGTTTGCCCGAACTCTTACGGGACTCGTCAGATTAGTCTGGCGCGCGTAATGAGTGAATCGGCAAATATCTATTTGGAACATTACGAATATAAGCTGTGGGCAGTGGCGCTGTCGTCAGTCCTCGGTGGCTCAGATGGATAGAGCATCTGCCATATACGCAGGAGATCCTGGGTTCGAGTCCCGGTCGGGGCACACGTTTTCAGCTGCCACCATCGCTGTATATCAACAGTACCTGTCGGCAGATGAGGGTTTGGATTAATTATCATTTTATTTTTTGGCACTGTTTCCGACTCGACCAGCGGATCGCGTGTGCTCTGTTGGTGACACGCTAATACTTCTGTAGCGTCTTCCATCTGGGAATTCTGCCATAGTCTGCTTCACATTCCTGCCACATATTAAAATAATACCGCAATTTTTTAATGACCATGTAAAACGAAAAGTTGTCATTTTTATATCCTCTTGTAAAGTGTGCTTTCCGTCGCGTTTAAATATCCGACATCGCAAAGTCCCGTTTCTTAGCACTTTCTTCCAAAGATTAAGTGTATTCGGCCATTGCTCGGTCGCGTCACGTCTGTCGTAAACACGGTGCCAGAAAACAATTTGACCAATAGGTTAGGACAGAAATACAGCGTCAGACGAAGGGAATAGAGTACAGGAAATAGTGCTCGCAGTTGAGTGTTTACGGCGCTATGGCAGCATGAAACCCGTGGTAAGTTTCAACCTTTTCTACGAGATACTCCCGTTAATTAAGTGGTGGCTGCCTTGTCATTTACTTTGATCCTTCTAAGACGTGGAACACGATCATGTGATTCTTTTCATTTCTAAAGAAGTGCGATGTGGTACGTCAGCTAAGAAAATACATGGGGATGTGATGCTTTAAGTCAATCTTTTCCTCATTGTGAAGACTGGTTGATGCAAAGACTGTGTGTGCATATACATTTCCTGTGAATTACCTTTCATTTTGAGTAAAAACGTCCACATGTCAGATTTCGATTACGTTCCTTTAGCGCCGAAAATGCGCAGTTGCGAACCTTAGTTGCTATACTGCCATGTTTCGTACTGTCTCTCCATCCTACGCTTCAGTGTCAAACTCTTTCCCGCACTCTGTGTAACCTCGGTGGACGGCAAACCTCGCTCGAACAGCATTGCCTAAATTATTCAGTTTTTACGTACGATACACAGATATCATTGAATGACTCCCAACCCGCTCGTACACTTATATTCCACCACGTCACTGGGAAGCCAGCATGCGATGTACAAAATGACGAAATCAGCATCATATTTTCATAATGGCAGGTACTGATAGTGAACACATTTTAGACATTAATCAAATTCAGATGGTAGTAATGCACAAGCCGAGTTGATTTTTCGGTTAATTCTGCGCCTCCTCCAGCCCAACAGAGCTGTCTCAGCGTCTTATTGTCGCTGCTAGCGCCGCGGAAAGTTGGCAGTTTTAACTCTCCCGCGAGTAATGGCGGTTGCATGAAGTAAACGAAAACGGTAAAAAAAAATGTACATGCAAGAGTTTCAGCGAAATAAGAGTGAATCCGTTCTTGGCGTGGAACCTAATATTTAAAATATTTGAAATGTCGGTGCACTGCCGCGTGAGCGATTCGCGGTTCTTTTGATGCGTTAAGAACAGAGTTATGTTGGGAGGGATGGAAAAACCTGCCGAATTCTCTCTGTATTTTCGTCACTTCTCCTTGGATTGTTTACATGGTGGTTGAAATGCACTCTTGCTCTTTACTTGGAGTTCCCGCGCCATTCTCTTATAGATAGACGAGAAGGTGGTGGTTTCCCGTGTCGAGTCCCGAAGTATCTCTCGTGTTTGGTGTCTGACTGTGTTGCAATAAACCGAGGCGCCAACCATTCTGCGATTCGTTTGTGGTGGTCCTACACAACCCTGCAACAAAAGAAAGACTTTTTTCCAGGCACGTTGCTCTTGTCATCTGAAGAGGCAGAACATTTATTCATTACCTCACGTAGAATTGCGTCAGACTAACTTAAGGTTTTTTTTTTCCAAGTTAATTACAAGTCTAGTTATATCACTTTGATGTGCCGTAGCTTTTGAGACATCCTGTAGACTATACTAGCAGACTGTACTAGGAATTGGCGCGAACGGTATATGTATCTTATCTTACATTCGCCTATCCAGGGCGAATACATCTGTTACGGTAGAATTACTGCGTACTTTCTCATTAATACACTACATTTTTGTAAGGAATCATATCTGGTTCAAAAATGTTAAAATGTGTGTGAAATCTTATGGGACTTAGCTGCTAAGGTCATCAGTCCCTAGGCTTACACACTACTTAACCTAAATTATCCTAAGGAAAAACACACACACACCCATGCCCGAGGGAGGACTCGAACCTCCACCGGGACTAGCCGTACAGTCCATGACTGCAGGGCCTTAGACCGCTCGGCTAATCCTGCGCGGCTCTTATCTGGTACTTAGATTATATCTGAAGACGAATTCTATGGAACGACTCTTTTGTTTCGTCCAGACAGGTGCTTCGACATAAAAAATGAAACATCCAGCTACGATAAAAGCTTTCTAGCTTTTACATGTACTGTTCTGGAGACAATATTTAGTGTCTTTAAGATTACTCAGTTTTTGTATCTAATGAAATTACGTTAGGTTCTGGTCATGACAGAATGACAGCACCTAAGTGTCCGACACATTATGGTCAGCACTTCCTTCATACACGCCATCAGGTCACATATATTACGTTACCTTAACCAGTAGGTGTATATGGACGCCATTAAGATGATTATGATGATGATGATTATTATTATTTGAGGTGAGGGGCGCTCGACATCATGGTCATCAGCATACTGACGAAAAGTCAGCATGGGAATCTCATGGGTGGGGACGAAGGCTGCCTCACATGTGGAGCAGTTTATAATGTATTAATGTTTGCCTCCCTTCCCCACCAACTGAGGAGTGAGGCCTGACAGTTGAGAAAATTTCACCACCCTTGTAACACTGGAATCAGTATCTGCAAGGACGGTGGGCAAATCTCCATCGAGACTGAGGGCTACCCTAATATCAGTATATAGGACACACATAGCCACAATATGCTGAATTGAAAGTGGCATGCCACAAACTTCACAGAGTGGTGGACCCTCCTGCTGTAGCCATGTGTTGAATAACTATGTCTGATGCACAGTCTGCTACTCAGAACCTCCTTCCAGTGGTGAGGCTGACATGGTCCGCCGTGCTTTTGTGTTCAGTTTTAACGACCTCCGTTTGTTTTCTGTCACCTGCAACCATGCACTCTCCCACTGATACATGATGTGTCTGTCAGAAAATGAGATGATGATGTGCAACGGGATGGGACATCGGTGGACAGCACCATCCTAACATGCTTCGTTGGCTGCTTTGCCGACCATGCCGTTGTTCTGTATCCATTGTGACCAGGTACCCAGCGAAAGGTCACCTCCTTGCCACGGTGTTGGAGCTACTGTAAGGAGTCGTGGATGAGCTGAATCAGCTGGTCTACTGGATACATTTGGTGAAGTGCTTGCAGTGCTCTGAGCGAGTTTGAACAGAGAAGAAACCTTGTACGATGATATCTGTGAACTCTTTCCAATGACATCAGAATGCCATACAATTCTGTATCATAATTTGTAAATTGTTCTAGAAGATGTACTTATAAACCACATCAGGGAAAACAGAACAACTGCGGATATTCTCTTGCTGGGATCCGTTTGTGTAAACAACAATCAAACTGTGGTATGAACTTAAAATGGACGAAAACACAGTTGTAAAACATAATTTGGTGTACAAGTTTTCTTGTACTGTGTCAAGCTTAAAATCACATTAGGCCTCTGAAGACACTAAGGCAGCAATGTGTTCGATCCCTGGATCTGCAGTTTGATGCCTGATAGACCCAGATCCTTGAGAAAGTATGTAGCACATATCCCAAATGACTTGGTTGCATGAGGCCGATTCCTGAATAGCCATTCAAAGGAGGGCTGGGCCACTAAACTGTCAGTGACTGAGGTGATGCGGAGATTTTCAGCGCCTGTCGAGCCAAAAGGATACGTCGCAAATCCAGAGTGGTGGTTCACTAGCCTCTGCACACAGACTAGGAACTGGGCTGGTCCAAAACACTTCAGTCGATAACCAAATGGCCTTATGGTGGACACCATTTAACATCTTGAGGTAGAAAGGACAGTTTGATCTGTAGACCACGCTGCTTTGTTCATAGGTCCTTCAGGTGTGGGAGCCAAGTCAATTTGAAGTCAAATAATAAACACAAAAAGCGCATAGTTCCTTGAAAACCTAAAATATTGTCCCCCATTGTGAGCACTGGTTGGTCAAATTTTCGACGAGCACTGTTAAAATTGACAGATGTAGACTTCTCAGGTGAGAATCGAAAACCAGTTGTCCTGGCTCAGGTTTCCAGCCTCCTAGTGGTCAGCTGTAGCTGCCTCGCCGTCATTTTAACATCCAAGGAAGAGTAGCAAACAAAGATCATTTGACAGGGTTTCTGACTGTAGAGGCAATGTCATTGATTGTGATGGCAAACAATGTGACACTGAGGGCACTGCCCTAGGAGACTCCATTCTCTTGTACATAGCAGTGAGACAAGGCATAACTAATGGGATATCGAAAACGCCCGTTCTCAAGAAAAGATTGGATAAGAAGTGGCACGTGTCCACATAGTCCCCATTCATGAAGTTGGTGAAGGATGTTGTACCTCCAAGTAGTGTCATGTGCTTTTCAGGTTAAAAAAACATGAAAACCAAATGGTTCCAGCACGAGGACTCCTGTGTCGCCGTCTCCAGTAGAATTAAGTTGTTAAGGGTGGGACAGTAGCGCCTGAAACCGCACTCGGAGTGCCTCAGGTGAGTTGGGAATCGAGCAGTCAGACAAGGCAGTAGTTGACCATGCGTTCAAGAGTCTTACTCATACACTTCATAAAGGATACACTCTGGTAACTGTTAGGGGCACTACTCTCCTTGCCTGGCTTCCAGAATTGAATTAATATAGCCTTCTTCCAAGTCATGGGGTACTGTCCATCAAACTAGATCTGATTAAAACAAGAAAGGAGCTGTTCTTTCAATTCAGGGCCCAGATGACGAAGCATGGCATAACGGATCTCATCAGGTCTGGAGCAGGGTCTCTGACTAGAGACAAAGCGAATTCCAGTTCCCACATGGAGAATGGACGGTTGTAGACTTCCTCATTATACGAGAAGAAAAAAATGGTTCAAATGGCTCTGAGCACTATGGGACTCAACTGCTGAGGTCATTAGTCCCCTAGAACTTAGAACTAGTTAAACCTAACTAACCTAAGGACATCACAAACATCCATGCCCGAGGCAGGATTCGAACCTGCGACCGTAGTGGTCTTGCAGTTCCAGACTGCAGCGCCTTTAACCGCACGGCCACTTCGGCTGGCTATATGCAAGAAGAAATTGAGCGTCCTCATCTCTGCAGTCCTATGGAATACCTGAAAAACAGGGGCTTGTCTGGATGACAAAGTAACATTAAGAAAAGTGTTCAGCTAAAACCTGAGCCATGTCTTCTGGCGTGTTCACAAAGACCCCATCACTTAACAAGTAAGGGGACGTGTACTGTCCCCACCTGAAATCCATCTTATTGGTTCCCAAACTTGCACAGTGAAGGTGGACCGATTAATGGAAGTCACGAATTCTCTCCAGGAAGCCTTTTTCCATTCATTTAACACTCGCCTCGGATGTGCTCTCACAGATCTGAATACATGAAGGTTTTGTGGACAATGTTTGAAGTTCTACAGAGCTCTTCATCTGGCCCTGATTGTCAATCAACAGTTGTCAATCGACGAAGGTACAGGCCGCCGTCTGAGGTGGTTACTAGATTGGGGGATGGGCTCTGCATCAGCTCCTTGGATCTCACGAGTGATATGGACCATTGTCTCTTGTGCACAATTCTTTTGTTCAAAAATAGCTTGGATCTCACGAGTGATATGGACCATTGTCTCTTGTGCACAATCCTTTTGTTCAAAAATAGTCTTTCAACTATACTGCAACCAATTCTCCCTCTGTATCATCCATCTACATGGTCTCCTGTCAGCCAGCGTCCTAGTTGGCAGACGGATCGACATTGGGTAGTGGTCACTAGAAAGGAAATCTGGAGCCACTTCCCACAGAACTGAATCTGCAAGAGCTCCAGAACAAAAGCAAAGGTCAATGGCTGAAAAAGTTCCTATAGCTGTGTAACCATGTGTCATACGACCCGTGTTCAGAAGGCAGATATTCTCAGAATGGACAAGTCGCCTGATCATACGACCTCTGCAGCAAGTGGTAGCCAAGCCCCACAGCACATTGTGTGCATTGAAGTCCTCCACAAGGAGGTATGGGCATGGGAGTGCCCAGAAGAGTTCTGCCAGCGCATCTGCATCCAAAAACATCATTAGGCAGAAGGTGCAAAGAACACAATGTGATATTAATGTGTGCAAGAACTTTCACGGCAATTGCTTGCTGGCCTGTCTCCTGTAGTATCATCCTTGCTGTATGGGTGTTAACCCTGTAATGTGGGTGTCTTGGTGACTTTAAGATGGGTTTCTTGTAAGTAAATGCCCTGGGATAGGAACTGTAATTCTTCCAAATGTGAGCAAT
The DNA here is from genome assembly GCF_023898315.1 of Schistocerca nitens. Taxonomy (NCBI): domain Eukaryota; kingdom Metazoa; phylum Arthropoda; class Insecta; order Orthoptera; family Acrididae; genus Schistocerca; species Schistocerca nitens. Next base: position 26,496,882 of record NC_064624.1, read on the forward strand.
ATATATTACAATTCCACTGCAATACATGTGGGGGCCATTTTTTAGCAATGGTTGGTTTTTTCTTTCTCACTCCGAAGCAGTGATTTACTGGGGAGATCAGGAGGAATCTTAGCCAGTTCCCAGCTCTCAAGTTCCTCCATTTGGAAGTCCATATCCTCCAGAGCATAGTCCCAATCAGAGAGGGAGAGAGATCGCCTATCTGAAGGTTTAACTACCGCTTTCTTGGACTAGGAACTACTTTTCGAAGGACGTTTTTCTTTACTGACTGATGGGAGGGGGTCGTTGCCTGGGTTGCAGGGATTACAAGCCAACTAGGCTTGTAATGGTGGTTATTGGTATGTGGCTTCGGTGGTAAGCCCATTGCTGACAGTTTCCAAACGACTTCAGCTTCGAGTGTAGCGTTTCCCTCACAGGTACACCGAGAAGTGCATGTGCTCATACTTGAAGCTGTGGTCTGAGTGTGTGGAGCCATCACACTTAGCGACAGCGTATTAAGGGCAGGTGCAAAAGAAGTAGCGAAAACTGGAGGTTGCGTAGCTTTGAAATCTTTTATAGCTTCACCATAGGGTATGTGTTTCTTTACTTTCAACTCCTGAATTTTCCTTTCCTCGTTGTAAACCTCAAACTTTCTGCTCTACACTGGGTGATGCCCAGAGCAGTTTACACATTTCGAAGGAAGTGCTCAAAAATTGCCTGATTCGTGAGGTGAGGCTCCACAATGGCCACACGTAGCTGTGCCATTACATCAAATAATGGTATGGCCAAATCATTGACAACTGTAGCATTGCAATATGTTAGGAACAAATGTGCGAACCTTAATATGGATATTTCCTGCAAGGATATGTTCAGGAAATTCCGGAGTACTAAACGTTAGAGTAAGTGTCGCCGATTGTTCCAATTTGCCATTGACTCTCCTCATTTAGTTCTGCACTTCAGTGACGTCCATATTTTTCCATTCTTCACGTAACTCTGCAGGGTCCATCTTCATTATATTAGAGCAGGTAACCACAACGTTACTAAAGTTACGAGATTTATGCAACTAGGTTCAAATGGCTCTGAGCACTATGGGAGCCGGCCGAAGTGGCCGCGCGGTTAAAGGCGCTGCAGTCTGGAACCGCAAGACCGCTACGGTCGCAGGTTCGAATCCTGCCTCGGACATGGATGTTTGTGATGTTCTTAGATTAGTTAGGTTTAACTAGTTCTAAGTTCTAGGGGACTAATGACCTCAGCAGTTGAGTCCCATAGTGCTCAGAGCCAGCACTATGGGACTCAACTGCTGTGGTCATAAGTCCCCTAGAACTTAGAACTACTTCAACCTAACTAACCTAAGGACATCACACACATCCATGCCCGAGGCAGGATTCGAACCTGCGACCGTAGCGGTCATGCGGTTCCAGACTGTAGCGCCTTTAACCGCTCGGCCACTCCGGCCGGCTTATGCAACTAGGACCCGATTGGAGAGTCACCTATGGCCTTACATCCCAGGAGCTTAGATAAAAGTGCAACGTAACCTGCCTACCGATGGTACTGATAAAATTCAACTGGGTAGTCGCTTATCGTGTCCTAATGCTTCTGCAGGTTATCGTCTGTTGTACTGGTTTACAAACGTCGTGTGCTCCACTAAATTACAGGCCCCTGCAAGTACTGCTGGGGTATTAGTAATCTTTAGTGTGTGGGTTTAACGTACCTGTAAAAACTTGAAAGCAACGAATAACGCAATCTTTATAACCACTACAGAAGGCAGCTTTGCAGGGCTTAATAGGAACTATAGAGCTTTGCTTATACTTATTTGTTGACCCAGAATGCAACTGAGGTAGGGACTAATTTGTTGGAGTTTGCCTGTCATTGCTAAGGGATATTTTATCACTTTACGTATTCTTTAAGCTGTTAATGATAAACGGAGGAAATAATGAGTAGAGGAACTCGATTAATTGATGTTTATTGACTACCTGTAGCATTTGAACAATTAGCCATGTATCTATTGGAACTAGTTACTGCCCATCCTCAGCAATAGCAACATCATGACAAATAGGCCCTCTAATAAACACGACTTAACTTTCACCACGTAATTATGGAAAGGGAGAGGGTAGCGAGAACCTGGCTTCAGTGGAACTTTATGCAGGCACACTTATACCTAAAGCCGTGCCTTCTATTGCTATTAAATTTAATTACTATAGGCCACGCAGAAACAAGTTCAGCAAAAGACGCTACAAGTGGACTCGGTCAGGCTGCAAGCGTATCTGCCTAATTATTTTAAAACTTTATTAAAACGTGCGTCGTAGAGGGGGTAGCAAGTGGTCCACTTGACCCTGACTGGCAGTTTTGGTTTAATCCTGCATTCCGAAACAATACCATGTTACTCAGCTGGGATACAAAAACATTCACGATCATGTGGCGGGAAAATTTTGCAAGTCTCCGTCTAACAGAATAAATGTCAATAAAATCACAGCCACCTGGGGTACAATAGTTTACCCTGAACATTTGTTAGTATACTTCAGTGTATTTAAATCAAAGTAGTTATGGGGGCACAAGAAGCACTGACTATCAAATGGCGGGAAAAATTATGCAAATCCCCATTTCATCAATAGGCATTAAAATCGGAACTTTTCAGAGGTACAAGGTGATATGGTTCTACTCAATTCTGGATTTATCGTTAAGTAGGAGTGGGAGAGGGAGGGCTAGGCCAAGTTCCAGGGAATCGAGCAATACAGGCTCCGACAGAGATAGCGAGTGGCGCGCCTCAGAATAGACAACTCCAAGATACAGGATACAAGATCACGGTTGGGTGCGGAACATCGGAAACCAATGTCGGCCCTGCAACGATCATAAGTACAGACGATTCTTGTCTTTCCAAAACTTAAGTCAGAAGAATGTATACAGGGTGTTACAAAAAGGTACAGCCAAACTTTCAGGAAACATTCCTCACACACAAATAAAGAAAAGATGGTATGTGGACATGTGTCCGGAAACACTTAATTTCCATGTTAGAGCTCATTTTAGTTTCGTCAGTATGTACTGTACTTCCTCGATTCACCGCCAGTTGGCCCAATTGAAGGAAGGTAATGTTGACTTCGGTGCTTGTGTTGACATGCGACTCATTGCTCTACAGTACTAGCATCAAGCACATCAGTACGTAGCATCAACAGGTTAGTGTTCATCACGAACGTGGTATTGCAGTCAGTGCAATGTTTACAAATGCAGAGTTGGCAGATGCCCATTTGACGTATGGATTAGCACGGGGCAATAGCTGTGGCGCGGTACGTTGTATCGAGACAGATTTCCAAAACGAAGGTGTCCCGACAGGAAGACATTCGGAGCAATTGATCGGCGTCTTAGGGAGCACGGAACATTCCAGCTGTAACGTCTCTTAGCAAAAGACATATTATGTAATAAAGAGAAAACATTGTGTATCATGTTTTGTTCTTGTATAAAATTATGTACTGTTTTTTTTATTTATTTTAGATAATATCTGTGTCGGCGAGTACTGAAACCACCACAGACGATAAATATGTGACTAGTATAAATAATACAGAACGAACATTAATTTCTCTGTCGTCTTCTTGGAGTTACGTGAGTAGGATAGTCTGTGACGTTATATTGTACGCTAGCGTAGCATTCTTTTGTCAAGTTTGTAAGAGGGACGCCATTAAGTAAAGCTTTGGAAAGGTGTGTAATTAATTGAATTGTTTAAATGTTTTGAATAGAGATACTTAGTGAAACCTTGCATTATGATTTGTAATAAGCTTGCCTGGTATTTTATCCCATCCCTTTAAGACATTTTCAGTTATTTAAATATTATTCGTGGTGCAGAGCTGCGCTACGAACGAACGAGCCGTTGCCGCGGCGCATTCAAATTGCATTAAATAAAATCTATCATACCGCAAAGAAGCGGGCAGGTAATAGTGAAGTAAAATTATTTCTTTCAGCTTTCGGAATTGCAGAGCAGAGCAGCAGATTTTATGATGTGTTTTACAGGTTGATGTGGGCTGCTGATAATATATTACTAACAGTGCAAAAAGATAATTTACTTTCATAACATAAAAGAAATCTTGCTGTGCGTAGTTCTGGTCTGGCAACCTTATAGTAAAAACATCTTTTTTCTCCGATAATAGTCTCATGTTCTCGTGTTAGTCGTGGTACTTATTGTTGTTTTACTGTTAACAAAAATCCACTACAAAATTATGATGTTGAACAATCATTGCGTACTGTAACATCAGTATTGATAGCGAAGTAATTTTCATTAACCTTTTCAATAACTATAAAGTAAGGAAGATATGTTGAACTTTATGGCGAGTTACAGTAACGAAAAAATGTTCCTTTGATAGAAAGCCAGATCCAGAACAATAAGGACATAATATATTTTGTTTTGTTGAAAATTAATGATCCAAAGAAAGGCATAGCACAGCATCCCTAAAAGGTATTTCTGGTCTCTTTTCGTAGTAACATATTTTATCTCATACATTAGTTGTTACGCGAGTAATAGTAAAACAAAACAAATAGAAAAGAGACGAAGCGAAACTGTCGCCCAAAAACGCGAGGCACGAATTTCCAGGGGCCACGAAAATAATAACTGTTTTATGTATTTTCTTTCAGCGTCTATTGTTATATACATGTATGTATTTAGTGGTAAATGTATGTATGTGTCTCATGATTAATGTCATGTATTAATGAATGTACAAACACTCTTGCATGAAAAAACGCACCACTGCAAGCGAGTCAGAGGAAACGATCCTGATAGTACTGAGAAACTGTAACGACTACATAATCCGGGGGCAGCCAAACCCCGAAATCAGATAAACTAAAGGTAAGACTACAGTGTAGTTGTCCTGTTTGTAGAAGCTTAACTCCAGTGAAGTGATCTCATATCGCTAGTGGTGTGCGTAGTTTGACGTTAGTGTTTATGACAGGCAAAGTTGAGTGTAGATAGTAATTTTTAGTGTGCAGGGTATTGTAGATAAATTAACATATTTTGTGTGCAAGTGGCAAAACTGTCAGATCTTGTGTTCGAGTAGGTAATTTATGAACATGGTTAAATTGCGTAGTCAACGTCCGAGCAATATGGATACTGAGGAACAGCCATTAGTGCAGGAAATGTAGAAACGGGTGCATTAAGCTGTACAAGTACTCTATTTGAGGATATACCATGCGAAAATGTGGGGGCAGGGGCACAGGAAGTGGTGCCACCGCCCACCAGTGCTCAAGGAGATGTAGATAATGAAATTGCACCACCCCCAGAAAAGCAGGAACCAGAGAGTGGTAATCTGCCTGGTGGGTATTCACTTTAGGCGATATTAGAGCGCGTGTTGGATTACCAGTCAAAATTTGCGCAACAACAAGCTGAAAAGGACGAAAAAATTGAGATCTTTCTCGCACAGCAAGCTGAGCGGGATCGCCAGCTAACGGAAAATTTCCTTGCACAACAAGCTGAGCGGGATCGCCAGATAACGGAAAATTTCCTTGCACAGCAAGCTGAGCGAGATCACCAGCTAGAGGAAAAGTTTCTTGCCCAGCAGGCTGAGCGGGATCAGCAACTTGTGCAATCGTTAGAAATTATGAAAAAGGAGATTGCCTGTATGAAACAGAATTATGAGTCGATACCTAAGGGCATGCAGGAGTTGACTGTACAGGTCAACAACCTGCAAGTAGCAAACACTAACGTTGTAGACGAGATAGGTGTCTTAGCCAACCGATTAGAAAAGCTAGAAATAGATTCCACACAGCTTGTAGAGCAGAAGTGGAACGAACAAGCGACTAAACTTGAAACCGAATTCAACACTTGGCTAGAAGTGAAGGAGAGTGAGATCGACAAAAATATTAATTCTAAGGTACAAGCAGCCATAGCAGATAGAGATTCCGAAACGTTCAGTACCGCAGTAAATAGTCAAGTACAGAACGACGTGCAAACCTTCAAACGAATACTCAGTGAGGATATTCCGCAGTGGCAAGTGAATATTAGCAAACGGATATCCAACTTGGAAAAGGGTTTAGCACAGAGCAGCAAACATCTTGAACATGAAACTATGTCGCCAACAGCCAATGTTTTTGGCAACGCACAAACTTATACGCGACGCAACAATGGTGAATCTTTAGGCGATAATGCGAAGAGCTGTAGCTTCGGTTCGGAGCACACAGCCTATGTCCCAGGAGCAAACTAGTATAGTCCAAAAATATTGGTTGAAGAAAGTTTGATCAAAAATAGGCAGTTCCAAACGTTTACTACTGAACGGAAGTCAGTACACCCAGTAGTATTCATAAAAAGCTTTAAAAATATCTTGCCTAGTGTGTGGAACGAAGCACAGAAAATTCAATACGTAATGTCATACATTCAGGGTGATGCAGCGTTGTGGGCTACGGAAGTAGCAGACATCTAGCTGCATGACGTATGAACAGTTCGAAAGGGCGTTTTTGTCGAAATACTGGTGACCTTGTATACAAGAGCGGCTAAGAAAAGAAGTATACAATCCCGAACCGTACTCACCCCGTCTTGGGAATCTGAGACGGTATTTCGAGAAGTATATAAACAAAACGCGCTACTGGGATGAGCCTGTCTCACCAAGAGACATAATAAGACTCCTAAAATCACATTTACCCATTCATATCAAAGAGAAATTAATACACGTACCAGAGAGCGACATGGAATATTTCCTGTCTGTTCTAGATTCAATAGACTTAATCCAGGAAGACGCAAAAGCAGCGTGTGATCACTCGCGGAATAATGGATCAGGGTGTAAACATGACAGAAATAATAGTGCACAAAACCACAACCATGGAAATGGTGGGGGCGGTAACAAGCGGCAAGAGCACTCACAAAATGGTAATAATAGTGGAAGTCAGAACGGGTATGGGCAACCGTCCCATAATAAAAAGCGTCGATTTGACGACCGGTACGATTCCGGACTGCCAGGGACCAACCGCTGGAAAAATGCGCGAGGTCAGTGGCATAGCAATTACAGCGACAGTAATTGCAATTGGAATCAGAATCAGCGACCAAGCCCAGAACGGCAAGGTAATGACCGGTACGATAACAACAGACCACCACTGCAAAACGCGCCTATTGCGCAGTCGTGGCGGCCTACAAATCAAAACGTACACATAGTAGAGGTCGCGGACAATAGCCGTCCTAGTACCCCGCAAGCAAGCCATCCAACAAACTAGAATCGGCCACGATATGCTCTCCATCGCTGGCCGAGGGGTGAAGTGAGAGCAACACGAATGACAATAATATGCCTGGAATACATATGCTGCCATACAACGACGGTATCAGTATGGATAAAGATCTACTGACCGAACCGCATGAATGTAAGAAAGATAGCAACGAAAATGTGCAAGCCATAATAGAAACGAAAATCAATGATGTTGCCGTGAATATAATCATCGACACAGGTGCCTCAGTGAGTGTAATGAGTACAGAATTGTTTAAAGCGCTGGGGAAGGGACGTAGCATACCGACTTTCCCGGTTAATAATTGCAAGGTGTCTGGAGCTATAAGTGCACAGAGCCAGTTAGTTAAGTACTAGGTGCAGGTGGAGATTTGTAAGGAGGGCGAAGCCATAGTGAGCTCGTTTCTCATTGTTAAAGGGTTAAAGGTGGCCTGCATTCTGGGAGTAGATTTTCTCCGTGAGAGGGACCCAGTGATCGACCTCTCCTCGGGAAAACTAAGCATAGTTAATAAAGGTAGGAGGATTGATTTGTCTATGATGAAATAGAAGGAGGTACTTGTGCCATGTTGCAACCGAATAGATATCAAATGTAGGAACCCCTGGGTACTACACCTCGATGATTATTCACATGTGGCAGATCTCTATTATCCTAATATTGAAGATAGAAATTCTGAAACAAATGTTGATGCATTTCAAACCAAAGTACAGGAATCTGAAAGTTTAAGCAACATACAAAAGCAACAGTTGATGCAGCTGCTATCGGAATATATCATGGTATTTACCGACCGACCGGGAATAATCAAGGGCTACCACTATCACATAGAGGTGATGCCCCACAAAACATACTGTCGCGCATCTTACTCCATCCCTTGGTCGAGGAGGGAAGTAGTGGCTAAAGAGATTCGGAGGATGTTAGAGTGGGATATCATTGAGCCCTCTCTCTCCCCATACAGTAGTCCTCTTGTAGCAGTGACGAAAGCCGACGGAAAAATCCGGATAGTGTTAGATGCACGGGACATCAATAAAATTATTATACCTGTCAGAACTCGTCCAGAAAATTTAGATGAGCAGATACAAAAATTCCACGGAGTGCAGTACTTGACCTCGGTCGATCTGAAAAGTTCGTACTGGCAAATGCCACGCCAGAATCAAGGAAGTACACAGCCTTCATATTCGGAGGGCGAAGTTACCAATTCAAGGTACTTCCCTTTGGGTTGAATGTAAGTGCTGGAGTATTTATTACTGCTCTAGACACGGTACTGGGTCTAGACTTGTTAGAAAAAATCACAGTATATGTTGATGACCTGGTAATCGCTACTGCTACTTGGGACGAACATATGGAATTGCTGCATAGAGTATTAGAGAAATTTAAGCAAGCAGGTGTGACAGTAAATTTAGAAAAGTCAAAATTCGGACGCAGTAAAATTAAATTTCTAGGACACCTTATAACGCCGCTTGGTATCAGCCCACACAACAAAAAACTAGAGGTGATCCGAGAATTTCCGAGCCCCCGAACTAACAGACAATTGAAAGCGTTCATTGGACTTACGTCCTTTTTCAGAAGGTTTGTACTCAATCAGTTGTTAAATGACGAGTCATTGCTAAATCTACTGCGAAAAAATGTGCAGTGGGTTTGGACTGACAAATGTCAGCAAGCTTTCGAAGCAATTAAACCGCCCTGCTGAATGCAAATATTTTGCAGCACCCGAACCTATCAAAAAATTTTTGTCTTGCGACGGACTCGTGTTCCTATGGCTTGGGTGCGTGCCTGTTCCAGTGGGAGGAAGGCAATGACCCGGCAACAATAAAGATTATCGGCTTTGCCAGTAGGACTCTAACTAGCTGTGAGAGAACCTACTCGGCAACCGAACTGGAAGCGCTCGCCGTAGTCTGGGCTGTAAAAAAGTTTAATTACTATCTATATGGGAAGGAGATTAAAGTGTATAGTGACCACCAGGCGTTAAGTTTTTTGATGCCATGCAAGCTATTCCATACCCGACTAAGAAGATGGATGCTTACCTTACAAGAATACCGAATAAAGATTATGTACATAAAAGGCCAAGATAACATAGTAGTGGATGCTTTGTCGCGACTGCCGGTAGGATTACCGGAGTTAGCAGAAATGCTAGAACAATCCGCCGAGTATAAAGTGCTTTTAGTACGAGACAATGCGTACAGGAAGGATTTTCTACATATATGTAAAAATATGTCTGATCTACAGAGATCAGATCCGATGTGGGCAAAAATCATTAACAATATTGAAAATGGTGCCAACAATAGAGATGAGCAAGGGTTTAAAATTGTGGACAATCTTTTGTACCATAGACTTAGCACGAAAGAAGACTGCTGGGCAGTATGCATACCTAACCAGTCCGTCAAAGTCATAATATGGCACACGCACTTGGCATGGGGCCATGCAGGGATCGGGAAGTGCGCAGAACTCATGGCGAGATACTGCTACTTTCCCCGAATGAAACACCAAATTCAGGTAACAGTTAGGACTTGCGCTATATGCCAGAAAGCAAAACACTATAATAGGTCCACAAAATCTGAACTTCATCCCATAGTTCCACTCCGGCCACTTCAATTAGTATCTTTGGATGTAGCAGGTCCGTATCCCATGGCCAGGGGAGGTATGAAATATATACTGGCAATGTACGATATTTTTTCCAAATACTTGGCAATTTAATGTATAAAATCAGCTACTGCCAAAACCATAATCAGACGGATCAATGAAGAATACTTGCCTCAAGTGGGGAAACCTGAAGCCATAACGACTGACAATGCCACTTATTTCACGGGTCGCACTTGGAAAAATTACCTACAGGAACAAGGAATACAGCATTTTCTGGTATCCCGGTTCTATCCAGAAGCAAGTTTAGTCGAAAGAACATTCAGAGAATTGAATAAGTTCCTTAGAATTTACATTGGGAACCGACACACAAAATGGCCTGAGTTGGTACCTAAATTTGTAGAAATACACAATTTAACACCCCACTCAAGTACAGGATATCCACCGGTAGAGATATTGAAAGGGGTTGATGAGACACAGAGTGAATGGCTCACGCCTCTCCCGAGACTACCAGCCAGGGCAGAAACAAGAGAGGAAAAGACAAAAAAGGAATGGGACAACCTAACCAGCTGTGCCGCAAAGAGAAAAAAAAAGTACGACCGAGGTGTAACTAACAAACAGAAATATAATGTAGGGGACATGGTGCTTATTCGTAACCACCCCAAATCCTCAGCCACCCTAAAGCAAAATAGTAAGTGGCAATTGGTATATTCAGGGCCCTTTGAAGTAATAAAGGTGCCACACGAATGTAGCTATTTGTTAGCACATCCCCAGACGGGGAAAATAAAAGGATTTTATCCACGTAACGATGTAAAATTATTTATTCAATGACCTATCAGATGTAAATAGTAGTAGTTATGAGAAGATTTCAGTTGTGTTTTAGAGTATAAGTATGTTAGCTTTAAGAAAGAATTTGTGTGTAGTTAAAATTTTGAGGAAGCAAGACATAAATAAGTAAGCATAGCATGAAAGTAGAATCAGTAAACTGAGCAATAGCATGCAAATTGAAGACTTTGTTTACAGACAATTAGTGTCATTAAAATACTATATGCTCATCAAGCAATGAATGATCTTTTTGTTAATAAAATAATGATTAATTTCTTGAATCATTTTTCATTTGTAGTAAGTAAGTACAATTAATGATGACATCTCATACAGTAATGTAACATGTGTAACTGTGTTAAAATTAAGGAACCCTGAGAGAGAGTCTCTACTGGACAAAAATTGACTTTGTAGTACGAAACAACTATGTGATGTAACGTCTATTGCCAATAGTGATCTGAGAACGACACTGGAGCAGAATTCAATCAAAGACAAACCCGTTCCGTGTAACCTACGCTTTGTATGTATCGATGCTTCAATTGAAGCCCGTGTACTTGGTACACGTCCTTGAATATTAATTACGCGGTACGCGAATCAAGTCAATCAACGCGCAAGCTACACTGTAGTCCTGTAGGACAGATCATTTAAAAAAATACTAATACTAAATGAAGTATTTATTGAGCAATATGCCCAAGTCCAGCTGTCATGCACATGGTAAAATCTGTTTGCTAGATGGGTGATAACCTGGCAAGCTACACCGAAAAAGGAAAAGAAAGCTATGTACCACAAATCACACACCTGTAAATAATTACAAAAAAGCCATATATGCCTAGTAATAGTACTAAAAGTGTGTAATGAGATGGTAAACACAATGGACTCAATGTAGATGAGAGTGATTATGCTAAGAACAGCTGATATGCATTAAAAATAAACTGTGCGCATAAACAATCTAGGAAAGGACGGAATATTGTGTGAGGTAGGGACAGAAAATGACTGTTGTATCTGCACCAATATATACGTCGGTATAAGTCAAGTGTTGAGTGACTACCTGTCGTAGTGCAGTGCTCAACGAACAATAAATTTACTGTGTGTAAAAACGGTAGTTAGTGATCCGTTCGGAGTCGATTCAAACAAACATCGCTCGACGGAAACATTTAGTGTGTGTGAACCGAAACATTTTCGCGTGTTTAGAGACGCTATGGCAGCGTATCGACCGTGAGAACAAATGAAAGTGTGTAGTACAACGTGCGTGTGACGTACCCTGAATACCAGTGTCACAATGCGATTCACTTGTGAAGCCACAAGAAACCCGTTGTCACGCCAAAACATCCTGTGCATACCAAACGACGGCTTACTGAACAATAAACGCTTTTAACCAAGTTGCATTTTCTTCCACAGCTAATAATCTGTATCCTTAAAGACAGTACACCGTTGTGGAATATTTGTTTCATGCGTTGTGACGGGGAGCCATGCGGAGAAGCAGAGATGGATGCCGTGCCGACAGCCAGCCGGTCGCGGAAACAACTGCAACACGCCGACATTGGTGAATGGTTCGGCGCGGTTCGCGACTGCGCGGGCGCCACCCCAGCACGCCGTCGCTGTTACGGCGAGCAGGTCGTCGACCCCAGCGTTCGTTGGCACGCCGCGTTCCAGACGACGCTACGCAACAATTGCTTCGCACCGCCCGCTCCGTACGACATTGTCAACATTCAACCGAAAATTACCAACTACGCTGTTAATGTACTAACATGAAAATGATTTATAGGACACGAAATTTCGTGAAAAACAGTTTTTCTTTAGTTTACTGTGTATAAACTGAAAACATTCACCTGTTCGATGATATATGTTATATGTTTTCGTCATATTAGTGAAGCAAACTGACACGAATGCCATACCATGGTAGAACATTTGTCGTGAGTAAGTGTAGAGACAATCCATTACACTACTGTAAAACTATTTAATGATTGACTTTTAGTGTGACACAGAACACAAATATTACCACGAATGTGATCTCGAGAGTAAAAGGTACATTTTCAACAAGGGGACTAATAGTTTAACATTTTATCATAAATAACCTTCGTTATCTGTGAACATTTGATAAATGCCAACCGTTTTGATGAACAATCAGACTGCGTATTACGACAAACCAGGCGAGATGACCATGGCTCCGGCGCAGTTTTCCCAGGTTTTCTGACCGCACATAGCCCGAATGGGGGAGCCAAAAAACTGTAATGACCCTGGGACTAGGTTTACGGTCACCTCGCAAAGTGTGAGAAAACCATAAAGAGTGTGATTAAAACTATAGTGCAAAATAGCAAACTAGTGAATATTCCAAATAAGGTGACAAACAATGACAAAACGGACGTTAGTGGCAGCATATTGCCGAACATTCTTAACGTTAGTCAATTGCTGCCAGGGGGCATTGTAACGTCTCTTAGCAAAAGACATATTATGTAACAAAGAGAAAACATTGTGTGTCATGTTTTGTTCTTGTATAAAATTATGTACTGTTTTTTTTATTTATTTTAGATAATATCTGTGTCGGCGAGTACTGAATCCGCCACAGACGATAAATATCAAACAAAGATGAGAATATGTGACTAGTATAAATAATACAGAACGAACATTAATTTCTCTGTCGTCTTCTTGGAGTTACGTGAGTAGGATAGCCTGTGACGTTATATTGTACGCTAGCGTAGCATTCTTTTGTCAAGTTTGTAAGAGGGACGCCATTAAGTAAAGCTTTGGAAAGGTGTGTAATTAATTGAATTGTTTAAATGTTTTGAATAGAGATACTTAGTGAAACCTTGCATTATGATTTGTAATAAGCTTGCCTGGTATTTTATCCCATCCCTTTAAGACATTTTCAGTTCTTTAAATATTATTCGTGGTGCAGAGCTGCGCTACGAACGAACGAGCCGTTGCCGCGGCGCATTCAAATTGCATTAAATAAAATCTATCATACCGCAAAGAAGCGGGCAGGTAATAGTGAAGTAAAATTATTTCTTTCAGCTTTCGGAATTGCAGAGCAGAGCAGCAGATTTTATGATGTGTTTTACAGGTTGATGTGGGCTGCTGATAATATATTACTAACAGTGCAAAAAGATAATTTACTTTCATAACATAAAAGAAATCTTGCTGTGCGTAGTTCTGGTCTGGCAACCTTATAGTAAAAACATCTTTTTTCTCCGATAATAGTCTCATGTTCTCGTGTTAGTCGTGGTACTTATTGTTGTTTTACTGTTAACAAAAATCCACTACAAAATTATGATGTTGAACAATCATTGCGTACTGTAACATCAGTATTGATAGCGAAGTAATTTTCATTAACCTTTTCAATAACTATAAAGTAAGGAAGATATGTTGAACTTTATGGCGAGTTACAGTAACGAAAAAATGTTCCTTTGATAGAAAGCCAGATCCAGAACAATAAGAACATAATATATTTTGTTTTGTTGAAAATTAATGATCCAAAGAAAGGCATAGCACAGCATCCCTAAAAGGTATTTCAGGTCTCTTTTCGTAGTAACATATTTTATCTCATACATTAGTTGTTACGCGAGTAATAGTAAAACAAAACAAATAGAAAAGAGACGAAGCGAAACAGCCTATGACTCGCAACTGGGGAAGACCTAGAACGACGAGGTCACCTGCAATGGACGAGGCAATTCTTCGTACAGTTGATGATAATCTTAATGTCAGCGTCAGACAAGTTGCTGCTGTACAAGGTAACGTTGACCACGTCACTGTATGGAGAGTGCTACGGGAGAACCAGTTGTTTCCGTAGCGTGTACAGCGTGTGCAGGCACTGTCAGCAGCTGACTGGCCTCCACGGGTACACTTCTGCGAATGGTTCATCCTACAATGTGTCAATCCTCATTTCAGTGCTAATGTTCTCTTTACGAATGAGGCTTCATTCCAACGTGATCAAATTGTAAATTTTCACAATCAACATGTGTGGGCTGATGAGAATCCGAACGCAATTGTGCAATCACGTCATCACACAGATTTTCTGTGAACGTTTGGGCAGACATTGTTGGTGATGTCTTGATTGGGCTCCACCTACGCTCAATAGAGCACGTTATCATGATTTCATACGGGATACTCTACCTGTGCTGCTAGAACAGGTGCCTTTACAAGTACGATACAACATGTGGTTCATGCACGATGGAGCTCCTGCATATTTCAGTCGAAGTGTTCGTACACTTCTCAACAACAGATTCGGTGACCGATGGATTGGTAGAGGCGGGCCATTTCCAAGGCCTCCACGCTCTCCTGACCTCAACCCTCTTGACTTTCATTTATGGGGGCATTTGAAAGCTCTTGTCTACGCAACTTCGTGCTCGTATTGTGGACGGCTGTGATACAATACGCCATTCTCCAGGGCTGCATCAGTGCCTCAGGGATTCCATGCGACGGAGGGTGGATGCATGTATCCTCGCTAACGGAGGACATTTTGAACATTTCCTGTAACAAAGTGTTTGAAGTCACGCTGGTACGTTCTGTTGCTATGTGTTTCCATTCTATGATTAATGTGATTTGAAGAGAAGTAATAAAATGAGCTCTAACATGGAAAGTAAGCGTTTCCGGACACATGTCCACATAACATATTTTCTTTCTTCATGTGTGAGAAATGTTTCCTAAAAGTTTGGCCGTACCTTTTTGTAACACCCTGTATAATTGGATATACCAAAATTATGGTCACTAGGCAATCAAACCAACAACCAGGGCACAATGCTCAATAATGATAGGTTAATTCTCAGACCTGTTACGACCAAACACACACACACACACACACACAGGATTTAAACAGCACGTATGAACATAAAACTAGGAAATTGTAATCAACCAAGCAACAAGCCCAGAATACTATATATGATGGCCGTAAGTTACCAGGTAAACCTGTTGCGGGTAAGACTATTAAATGTCCAGAATTATTCTACCTTTTAAATATTAACAGACATAAATAAAGGACTACAACAAGATAATCGTTGAAGCAACAACTAGCAGGTGTTACTGACATCAGTAATACTTAGTCGCCAGACCTGCTACGACCCAGCATACACATACATAAAAAGGGCTTAAACAGTAACGTATTTAAAAAACTAAAACTGTGTAATCAACCAAGTCACAAGCGCAGAGTACAGCTGCTAGTGGCTGTAAAACATCTGGTAGTGACAGTATTTTCAACTGTACACTGATTGAACACTAAACGGCATTCCGTCGAAAGGCTCTTCTTGTAGTTAAAAAAAAATTGTCATTCAACGGTGCACGTCAATAACAACAGGAAACATCAATGGCGCTCTGTCGAAAGGTAGTAATATTGCCGAGTTATTAAAAATCACAGAACAACGACGTATTTGCTTAAAACAGTAATTTCAACTGTACACTCATTGAACACTCAACAGCGTTCTGACAAAAGACTCTCCTTGTTGCTTGCCGTTAAACAAATTTATTTACTAAGATGGTATCTGTTCTTTCGGACATGTCTGGCCACTTGACCATCTTCTTCTTCTGTGCAAATGCCCAAAAAGTGCCCGAACTCTTACGGGAATCGGCAACGCGCCGCGAGTAATGAGTATATTCGTAGTGCGGGACAATAGGTTGAGAATGTGGGTTTCGCGGGAGGCGTGCCAGAGACAAATCCCTGCAGTCGAGCTATCCTCTGTGTTCTCGGTGGCTCAGATGGATAGAGCGTCTGTCATGTAAGCAGGAGATCCCGGGTTCGAGTCCCGGTCGGGGCACACATTTTCATCTGTCCCCGTTGACGTATGTCAACGCCTGTAAGCAGCTAAGGGTGTTCATTTGGTTGTAGTTAAACAAATTGCCATTCAACAGTGGACGTTAACAACATCAGGAAAATTCGGGGAACACTACCAGAAAGCCACGACATGAATGCGCAAGATGCGAACTTGCAGATCAAGTTTACAATATACCATTTGAAGGTGAACACACATACGTGACCACAGGCAGATTCAAACTGTCAAGGAGGTAATCTCGCCGGTATAGCCTTGCTAGCAGCAAAATAAATAGCGAACAACCGGCACATTATAGCAACCATGAGTGTAGTCTGCGTGAGGCAGCTTCGAATACCAATGGCCACAGTTCCACAGATGAACGGCAGCAGTTTAAACCACAACGTCCTCTTTGAGATGTGGGGTGGGGGGAGGGGGCACAATACATAAGGAGAGAGAAATCTTATCACAAGAAGCCAGGAACTCGATAATACAAACGGCAGAACATCATGCCTCCGGGCACATCACCTCACCGCTATTCTGGATGAGTCGCAACACAAACTGCGATGACGACTGGTTTCCCACCTCCAAACAGCTTATTGTACGATACAGTCCCACTCGCGAAATGCGGCCGTCCACGTGGGCCACCTACCACCAACTGCCCATACGCTAGTACGTCCTCTCTCTCCGAAAGCTGCCAGTAATCACACGCTAAGCACCGTGACCACTCTGGCGATGCGCCAGAGGAAACAGAGCGCAGCTCAACCTCTTCGTTTCGAGATAAAGTTAGAGGGGGGGGGGGGAGTGAATAGCAAAAGATGGCAACTTAGGCTTTAGTTTGACTAACATGCACCCGAATGAACCTATGGTTAGCAAGGTTTTAAACCAGGAAGTTGACTGGACCCAGTGGCTGACGGACCTGGCATGGGCCAATAAAATGGGGGTGCTAACTTACCGACACTAGGTGCTCCCCTGGTCACATGGGTGTTAAAGTTACATACAAAAACCTGATCCCCTACCTTTATTTGGACCGGCACCCTACCACGGCTATAGCGCTAAGCTTGCCAGAGGTGTGCTTGCTTAATACTGTGCCTAGCGTTCTCCCAATTGCACTTAATTTGATGCGGATCCAAATTTGGTGGTAAGAGGTCCTTGATATTCCATAGATTGGCTAGGGGAGTATTAACTGGGTAAGCAAGCATGAGGGAGGTCGGGGGTCGCGCCGGAAGCCTCATGCTGAGCAGTGGTAAAAGCAAGATTGCCCTATGGCAGTGACAAATTCCACTTGTTCTGCACGTTGGCATGATAAATAATTAAGGCTGCCTTTAGGTTCTGGCTGCGGATAGTAAGATGTGGTGGTAACATGTTTGATGGCATTATTAAAGTAGACCCTGAAAAACCTTTTTTGAACTAAATCTGGGTGCATTGTTGCTGACCTGGAGCCATGTGAAGTGGCTAAAGGCATCCACAATGACCAAAATATAGCGGTTCTCATTCTTGGTCCTGGGCAAGGATCCCATGTGATCAATGAAGACCTTATCCATGGGGGTAACCTCTCGGTCGGATTGCAATAATCCCTGACGATTGTTATTTCCCGGTTTCCCTATTTTACAGGCCTCACATTGCCTAACTAATCAACGGACATCCTAATAAATTGCGGGCCAGGTGAAATGCTGGCTCGTTTTGGCCACCCCTAAATATCCGCCTACGAGTGAAGTATGAAAATACTTAAAGGCGGGCTCACCAAGGCTCTGGGGCAAGCAAATCCTACCCTGATTGGACCTGCCAAACCGACGACATATGACTCCGCTCTGTAAGGTATAACCATCGACCTCCTCCCCATTCAACAGGGCCCACCTAATGAGCCCCAAGATGGGATCCTGTGACTGTTGTTCTTTGAGGTCAACAAATTGTTCAGGGATCTCGGACAGGACAGTTCCAACGAGGATAGCGTCCTGGCAGGTGTCCTTTTTAAGATCTTCCCCTTTCTCCTCAAACATGCGACTCAGCTCATCGGCGACCTGGTTCTCGGTCCCTTTAATATGGCGAACCTTAAAAGGGAAAGACGATATGCACACTGCCCACCTAGCAATAGGCCCTGTTTTTTTGGGTCTGACTAATGCTCAGCTTAATGCCTGGTTATCCATCTTGAGGTCGAACTCCCTATGCTCGAGATAGAATTTAAACTTCTCAAGGACGAACAAAACAGTGAGAGCTTCACATTCGTACATGGAGTACTTCAGTTCGGCTTCGGACAGACACCTAGAGGCGAAGGCCACAGGGTGACTATCCTCCTCAATTTGCTGCAGGAGGACGGCAGCAATGCCGATGCTTGATACGTCGGTCTGGATAATGATTCGGTGACTGAATCAGGGATGGCCAAGACCGGGGGGGTTGGTGAGGGCAATTTTCAGGGCGCCAAAGGCGGCTTGTTGCCTCTCTCCCAAAACAAAGCTCACCCCTTTCTTGTGTAAGTTGTTAAGTGGGGCAGCTAGCTGAGCAAAATTCGGCACAATCTTCCTGAAATAATTGGCCATCCCGATCAAACTTGCGACGCCCTTCTTACTGGTGGGCGGATGAAAATTTCTAAGACTGGTGGTCCGCTCCTGATCGATGCAGATTCCGTCATGAGAAACCACATGCCCAAGGAAGGAAATTTGTTTTCTGGCCAAGGCGATCTTGGACGGTTTAACCGTCAGACCAGCACGCCACAATCTCTCCAGAACGGATTCCAAATGATTTAAGTGTTCGTCAAAGGTCTTACTGTAGATGACTATGCAATCCAAATAATTATAAAGGAATTCAGATTTCATATCACCAAATACACTGTCCAAAAGGCGAAATGAAACAGCGGCTACTAGCGGGATCCTAGAAGATCCCAGACAGGGTCCCCACACTGAGCGGATACAACAAACGCAAAATGGTAGCTTCCGGCACCCCCAACACCTCAGATGCAGCTGGAGACGCACGACCAACCAGAGAAAATGTTGAATTTTGTCAGTACTGTCAATGACGAGCTGGGTGACATCTCAGAGCAAATGAATGACCAGGTTCGGCAACCTGGCAAACTCTACCATCACCTCTCTCTCCGGTACGCCAGCACCTTGCTGTTGGGGACTGCCTGGATGGAGTGTTTGGTTATGCATAACTTCGAATTCTTCCTCTATCCCAATAGTACTGGCTTTGGCTTGTAACTGAGTATTTCTGATAATGATAGCTAACTCGTCTATGTCTTCCTTGGATCATTTATCGGTTTGCATGGAGCTAAGATCACCTGATCTGGCCCACCAGTGGCAAAGTTGGGTCTGAATTCTTGCCCTTTGTTTCGAAGTGACTAGGGTACTCTCGAGAAAATTCAAGTTTTTCTCGAGCTGGTCAACAGCCTGCTCAGTCAAAAGTATAACTTGGTCAACCTTCCCCAGGATGACAGTAGAAATGACAACTGGCTCATGTAATGTAGCCCGCAACCTATTTACTAACTCGGTTATGGTCCCCTGGGTTGACTGTTGACGAATGGTGAGCTCATAATGCAGATGGTCAATTTTTAAGTATGACAACCCTGGACAGCTCCTGGTGGCCATGCTCGTTTGAAACCCGGAACGCTATGCTCGTAACCCGGAAAAAACCACGCTCTGCTACCATTGGTATGGTCCTACTCAAGTCTGGATCAATCGTTAAGTGGGAGTGCGAGGGCTAGGTCAAGTTCTGAGGAATCGAGCAATACAGCTATATATATAACTAAAACTGTGTAATCAACCAAGTCACAAGCGCAGAGTACAACTGCTTGTGGCTGTAAAGCATTTGGTAATAGCAGTATTTTGAACTGTACGCTCATTGAACACTCAGCGTTCTGTCGAAAGGCTCTCCTTGTTGCTTGCCGTTAAACAAAGTGCCATTCAACGATGCACATTAACAACAACAGGAATATCAACAGCACTCTGTCGAAAAGTAGTAATCTTGCGAACAGTATTCAATAATCACATAGCTACGACGTATTTGCTTATAGCAGTAATTTCAACTGTACGCTCACTGAACACTCAACGTTGCTCTGTCGAAAGGCTCCTCTTGTTGCTTGCCATTAAACAAACTGTGATTCAGAGGTGCACGTTAATAACAGAAGGAGAATTTGGGGAACGCTACAAGAAAGCCACAACACGAATCCACAAGATGCGAATTTGCAGATCAAGTTGACAATATATCATTTAACGGTGAACACACACACGCGAGCACAGGCATATTCAATCTGTCAAATGGTGAGTGTCGCCTTACCAGTCTCGCCGATGCAACCTTGCAATCAGCAACACAAATAGCGAACAACCGGCACATACTAGCAACCAAGAGTCTAGTCTGCGTGAGGCAGCTTCGGATACCAACGGCCACAGTTTCACAGGCCAACGACCACAGTTTAAACCACCACGTCCTCTTTGAGGGGGGTGGGAAGTGGATAATACAAACGGCCGAATGTCATGCCTCCAGTCACATCGCCTCACCGCCCTTCTGGATGAGTCGCAACACAAACTGAGACGAGGCGTGGCTCCCCACCTCAAAACAGCTCTCTATACGATACAGTCCCACTCGCGATATGCAGCCGTCCGCGCGGGTCGCCTACCACCAGCTGCCCGTACGCTGGTACGTCCTCTCTCTCCGAAAGCCGCCAGCGATCGCACGCTAAGCACCGTGACCCCCTCTGGCGATGCGCCAGAAGAAAGAGAGCGTGGCTCACAAGAGTTTAACCCGACTATTTTCTGTAATGCACTT
This sequence comes from Schistocerca nitens, assembly GCF_023898315.1. Taxonomy (NCBI): domain Eukaryota; kingdom Metazoa; phylum Arthropoda; class Insecta; order Orthoptera; family Acrididae; genus Schistocerca; species Schistocerca nitens. Next base: position 26,517,929 of record NC_064624.1, read on the forward strand.
CATTATAAGCAAATCAAATAGTTAATGAGGGCACAAGTAACATTTACTAATTATCACCTTGGTACTAGTTCACACACGTGGCCAAGTTTGGGGTAGCCAGCAGAACTGCAAAAATTCTCACAAGATTTTTTTTGTCGTATCTTCCACTCTCGCACTACCGTATAATTATTTACTTGTACCTTGTATCATTGATATGGCCCACCTTCCTGTTATCGACCGTTGACACAGTTTCGCGCCAAAGTGAATACGCACGCATTTCATGATTCAGAGTTATTTTTGTCCGCACAAATTTACCGTTTCGTAATTGAGCTACACCGAACTGCAGTGACGCTACTGTACATTTTTGCAACGAACATACACTTTACTAATGTGGCGGTTGCTCCAATCGACCACATGGCGGGAAACTAAGTACACAAATAAAACATATCAGAAATCAGAAAGATCCCCCAAAATATCGCTGTGAAAGAAACACCACATTAACGTACATTAAATGAATTAACTTCCATTACGCTCAGAGCAATAATACGACTGTGAGCTTAAGGCCCATGGTGCGCATCTGACCAAGGCAGAAACGCAAAGTTCTTAATGAAATTTAATCAAGTTACAAAAAACAAACTCCCTTATGGGGGTTTCACGATAATCTCACACTTGATTCCAACATCTGGACCTTAGTAACGAACAGATTTGAAACGTCCTAATACCTTTGATAATACCATCATAAAACGGAGAGGTAGGTCTTGAATGCCTGCACAGCGCCGCTACACAGGAACCACTGTACTGCTGGCCACATCACCTGACCGTTCCACGTTCAAAAGCGGGCGTGGAGGGGGTGGTTCGCCAACCTGACAGAGCCAATACTCGTGCCTTCGCGACCTCCGTGACATTTTGTCTTCGTCAAACTTGTTTGCGCTTGAGTGTTGGTTAGTACTACTCTACCACAGAACCACTCAACTCATGCGATGCTACCAACTCTGACTAAATCTTTCTGCTACTTCACATAATTTCCCACTCATACAGCCCAGGTCGCGCAAGGGAAAGGATGCAGGGAAACGTCGCACTCGCTAAATAAAATACACAAATAAATAAACAAACGACGCGTGGTCTATTTTCTCCTACTTGTTACCAACTGATTTATCTCTGCAGAGAAAAACCCTCTCGCTATTAATTCTCTTGCACCGGAAATTTAATGAGAAAAATATGGAACGATAGAACAAGATCGTTTCACTTTATTTGGACAGAATATTATGAAAGGCAGGCAACTTGGGTCACGTAGGCACAGAGGAACTTGTTCTGGGAGACGACTTGTAAAGATTTGACTGGTTCCTTTGAAATAAAATTTTTTGATCGAACTCCCTAAAATATTCTTCGACTGGCTGCCACCCTGTACACTGACAAACCCAACGGCTACAGCCAACAGGTTACAAACAGTATAATTGGAATAGCAGAAGCGTGAACTATTAATTCAAAATTAACTTTTTCCGCATAACTATTGTGTTAAAAAATTAAATTTTTTTCACCTGTTATTTATTCTTAGTCATTCTCCGATATAGGGTTCTTTCCTGATGTTTCATTATTCCGAGTAAACCCGCTATAAAAGTACCTGAAGTGCTTCATTCAGTGTCTACAGGCACTAAGTTTCATTTTTGAACCAAAGTCTGAAAATAATTGTTATGAGTAATTTTTTAAAGTGAAAATGAGTAAATAAGTTTTGAGTAAAATACAGAAATGAAATACAGTAAAGTACAAAAAGTTATGAAAAGGAAATTGCTTATGAAGCTGAGTAACACTGAAGTAGGTTTGCATACAGATACTGAATGACAATAGAGAGAGAGCACGCACGCCCTCCCTTTCTTTGGCTTTTGACAGATCATTTGTTAAGAGATAGCTGTAAAGAAAGAGGCTTAATAATTATAAATGTAATATGCTATTAGCATATTTAAGTATTTAATTTGTCGGTTACACAGAGCCATGGAAGTCCTCCCTGGCTATTTTTTTATTTTAACACATAACAATAATTGAAACTTCGCGGCCTTTCTAGATTGAAACTATATATGTATGTATGTGGTGTAGTAGCTGTGTGTGTCTTTCTCAGATGCGTATCCTCATACTTATTTGTAAAGTTAAATTATGGAACAGCAGGAAAGTAGACCATTTTATTTCTTCTGCTTTTCTGAAACTTAACCATTTCTTTGTCTAGATAAGCTGGCGATCGTAAATCCATTAAACAAACCTCTTAATGAACTTGGTACAGAAAGATCCTGAATTTAGTATTACTCTATTTTTTCTGCATTTCTTTCTTACAGCTAGAAAACTATTAGGAAAAGTTACTAATAGTCTGATTCCTGTACCCATTAGTCACACATCACTGTCAAATCCTGTGAAAGGGAAAACATTATACTGTATACACAATTCCCCATATAATAGTGTTACACAGATGACTATTGAAGACACCACTCCACATAAAGAGGGCCTCCATCTGTGAATAGGATGGATGACACATATCCCGGAATCGTGGTTGCCTGGTGAAGACACGAGTGACAAAACTTGCTCCGGATGTGAACAGTCTGTCGCTAGTATGCCCTGTACACGCTGTAAAGGATAAGGGAAGTAAGAATTGTCATGGAGAACGTTCCACACGGTCATATGGCTTACTTTGTACTGGCGGGCCAACTGCCAGGAAGTGACATGGCGATCGTCTTCCTCAGTATTAGTCTTATTTTCGTCCACGTCTGGTATCCCAACATTTCAGATACAACCTTCATGATTTAATGCTTCCTAAAACGATCCTGTCTAAGACAAATGGCGAAACACGGTTGCAAACAGTGAAGCTATGGTTGCCGTCAGCGGGGATAGGCCTCCTGATACAACCTTGCTGCCCATTGCCCATTGCCATTTGCCTTTCCGTAAGTAAACACCATGTCGCCAAGCTCTCCATTCGAATACGGAACCATTGTGTACACATCCACTACAAGGTGATTAAGCAAGAAAAGTGAATCAGACAAAACATTATCAATTGCTAGGGCGTGAGGTATGAAGAACAGTAGCACCCTCTGGGAGAAAACCTGGCTGCACAGTACAGCACATATTAGACTGCAGTTTCTGTAACACAGTATGGTTGCATAAATGGTCTCTAGCCGAAAACCCTGCATTTCTGCACATAAGGTCATTAGATCTTTTTTGTTCCATATCCTCTCATCGATCAATCCATAGAGTTTGTACTTGAAAGAAAAATTCACCCTGTACTGTGCTATATGTGGCGACCATGAGAGTAAAAATCCTTTCACAGGCGTAGCATTATCGGTATAGTATTAATGTAACAGCACTTGGTAGTGTTGTACTTGGCGCCTGGTGAAAGTCCTTTTACAATACTAAAGCGTCCAGAGCTAGCCTAGTATTGGTTTACATATCACAGATAGGTAAGATTTTTTGGAAAAAGGACAAAAGTTTCAGTGGCACGAATTTGTTACAGAGCAGAAAAAAATAGCAATATAAGAGGTTTAGACAATTATTGGAAATGGACAAATAAAAGTATATGCATTATACGGAAGTAGAACAGTACGATAAAAGAGAAGACACACCTGCAAACAGTGGTAATGATCAAAAGACAGAGTAATCAGTTTTGCTATTAGCAAAATAGTCAGAAATGTGGACCATAGTGATGAAACTCTTATGCTGTTAAGCACATCACAAATTAAGAAGGAAAAAGTAGGGTCATAGGAGGAAGACAAAGGAACAGAAAATCGCACTGAGCAAAATAGGCAACTATCGATAGATTTGTATGCATTGCTACACAGTATGAATATACAACTAACAGCGTACAACAAAAATACTAAAATTCTAAGTGAGCACATGCAAACACAGTCTAAAAACACTAAGATTATGAACGAAAAACTGGACAAACAAACCGAAATTAGTCAGGAACAGGCCAAAGTTACCAAAAAACTGAGAGAACAAATGGAAAATAATAACCATCAGTTATAAAAAGTAAACAACAAAATAGATTTCCTAACTGAGGAACTCAGTAGTATAAAGAAAGGTGTAAAAAAATTAAATGAAACTGTTAGTAGAGTTCAGACAGAAATTGTTGACATTAATGAGAGGTTTGAAACTGAAATAGAGAAAATACAAGAGCAGGTAGAACCTATGGTGGAATCGAAGATTGAGGAAAATGTTTGCCAATAAAGAAAGTAATGATGAAGGTAAATGAGAATAACTGTTCAAGAGGCTGAGAAAATTCTAGAGGAAAACGTAGAACATTGCAAAGAGAAGTGTTGTAGCAATACTTCCAGTATGCAGGAGAAAGTTAGTGATACAGAAAGAAAGATCAAATGTAATAGTACTTGTGTTGTAGACAGAACACCATATAACAAGGTACCCTTATCGAAAAAACAATGGATTATCCCATGTGGACTTTATAAAGAACTGCGAAAGGTTATTTCTTAAAAACCTTACAGATCAGGAAAAAGCAAACGTGATTAATGGTTTAGCAGGAGATGCTAAACGATGGGGTGTTAACGTAAGCACTAAATCAATGACCTTCAGTGAATTTAGACAAAAGTTTTTTACGAATATTGATCCGAGCAAATACAAAACAGTCTTTGTCATGAATTTATAATGATTAGAGTGTTAGAAGGTAAAGGCGAACTACCATGAAAGAATTTTGCTAGTTATGGTACAGGAACCATAGCAGTGGTTCCGAAATAATGTGGGAACTCTGAAAGAAATTGTGAGAAGATTTCAGCAGGTACATACCTTTTCTTCACTATTCGAGAAAGTAATTAACAACGACCACTGGCGAGAAAATCACAATTTCCATCAGAATGGCAACACTAGGAACAGTTGAAATAACATCAGTGGGTAGCAGAATGATAATCTATATCAGGCTAATACTGTTCCTACTGTAAATCAGTCAAACCTAAGGCCATAAATTCAACTAAATACCTAGGAATTACAATTACGAACAAATGAAATTGGAAAGAACAAGTGGAAAATGTTGTAGGGAAGGCTAACCAGAGACTGCGTTTTATAGGCAGGACACTTAGAAAATGTAACAGATCTACTAAAGAAACTGCCTACACTATATTTGTCCGTCTTCTTTTAGAATACTGCTGTGCAGTGTGGGATCCTAACCATATAGGACTGATGGAGTAAAACGAGAAAGTTCAAAGAACGGCAGCACGTTTTGTACTATCGCAAAATAGGGGAGAGTGTGTGTCTGACATGAGACAGGATCTGGGTTGGACATTATTGAAATAAACGCATTTTTCGTTGCGGCTGCATATTATCACGAAATTTCAATCACCTATTTTCTCCACCGAATGCGAAAATATTTTGTTGACGCCGACCTACATAGGGAGAAACGATCACCATGATAAAATAATGGAATTCAGAGCTCGCACGGAAAGATATAGGCATTCGCTTTTCCCACGCGCTTTACGGGATTGGAATAATAGAGAATTATTGTAAAGGTGGTTCGATGAACCCTCTCTCAGACACTTGAATGTCATTTGCAGAGTATCCATGTAGATGTTGATAGATATTCAGAGAGGAAGAGGTAGATGAAGATTTTCCTCTAACAATCGCGGTAGAGGTAATAGCCCGAGAAATTATTCCAACAGAGAGGAGGTAAACTAATAACTGCGAACATTAGGGGGCGGATAGACACGAGAACAAGACACAGTTGGTCTAAACACAGAAAGAATTCTCAACACGGACAGAGAAGTTTGATGCACAGCTATAGTGTAGGGACGCGACATTGGGCAGTAGGCCCACCACGACAGATGGTATGGAGAGCGAATCGCAGTCGGCTAGGGACAGGCTCGTTTCGTACGCTGAGGAGCATCTTGCTTGTATAGCACTGCAGACGGGGAGTGACGTCACAAAGCCGGTCACTGGACCGATACCGCTTTCAGCTGATGCTTTGGGTAAGCGAGTAGGCGGTGATGCACTTGCTATAACAAGTTATGAGGAAATGGACAGACAACTTGCAGTAAATAAAAAGGAAGATTGCGTTACTACGACCGAAAATTTGGCTAGGGATAGCAACGAAGTGAAGGAGAAAAAGCTGCGCAGAGTTCGAAAGCTGCCAATGCAAATGAATCCAAGAGCACCGCGCAAAGGACGCGCCTGTCTGACGTTAGGGTAAACGAAGAAGTCGTGAATGTACGTGAAATGGACGATAAAAATTTAGACGTCGGAGAAGAGTCATTACGTGACAACGAATCTGCGAAAATTGTTTCTGTCATTTGCAAGCCTGACTTAAATGATAGATACTTTGCGCGACTGATAGAAATTCACAAAGATTACAACGTATATGAAGTGCAAGCTAATGGTATCAGGGAAGATGTAGAAGACAGTTTGGATGAAGGCAAACTAAAACGTACAGTAAATAATTTGACTACTAATAAAGATAAGCAAGAGGAACTCGTTACTATCGAATGAATTCAAAAGTGCATAAGCTATGAGGCTGGCAATGACCTAGAATTTTCCAATAAATTAAGAAGGGCTTTCATATCAGAACCAGAAAGTGATATTGAGGATTTCAGTTTACAAGGAAGATATCATTCGATCAAATGATTCAGAATGGGAAGAAAAGAAGCTTACTGAAAGCCTCTGTCTTACACAAACAATAATGCCAGAAAATGAGTACATTTCGTGCGATACGTTGCCGAAACGAGATATGAAACATGAAGAAGAACTTGTTCCAGAAGAAAGAAAAACAGTAGAAGACGAGCCATGCGAAGAAGGAATAATGCCAATACAGGGAACGAAAGACGTAACGGAGCCAAAGAAGAAGGAACCACTGTGCGAAATTATTAGTAACAAACAACAACTGAAGATTGTGAAAGAATTTGCGATAAGAAAGAAAAAAGACCCACCTGACACTGAATTTAAAGTAATGAACGCCATTTCATGGAAATATACAATGTTAGATTAGATGAGAAAGGGCTATGGAGGTAAAAGTAACTAAACAAACCCTTAATTCTGATAGAGGTTTATGGATACTAAATTAGAGCGTTACTGGACACTGGCTGTCAATTTAGTCCTTCATCTCAGTCCTTTTACGAGTACATAAAAGATAAACCAGTCGTAATATCTGTGTAAAGAATGAAATTTAGGGGCGTGAGTGGAAGAAAAAGTAAGCCAATAAATATGAAGGGTTTAATAGAATTTGTAATACAAGGTCGTGTTTTTACACACGTTTTCCCGGTGATCTCAGAGCTTAGCATCGAAGTAATAATGAGCATAGATTGGCTGCAGAAGCAACAAGAAGTAGTTACCTATGCAAATGAAATAGTTAACATTACGAATGGAGAAGGTGCCGTAAATATAGACTTTGAAGAAGCAAACGAAAGCATCGAACCAGAATTTCAGTCTGTGGTGATCGATATAGATACAGAGAATGAAGTATTATCAGAATTATTTTAAGGTTACCATAGACGAAGCATCAAGAGTTTACACCAGATGTTCGAAGAATTTCGGAAAGTTGTCACTGACGTACCGTATTTAGATCCATTGCAGAAAAATTAGTTGCTACGTATACGAGAACAAAATTATATCATGTTTTCAAATACTCCTGACGGAGTGAAAAATTTTGAATATCATTTGAAAACACTGCCACATAAACAACTTTTTGTTTACGCATATCCGGTAACGGCAGCGAAAAATCAGGCCGTTCAAGCCGAAATTGACAGGATGCTTGGATGGAAAGTCAGAGCGTAGCAACAAAGAATATAATAATCCACTGATTACTGTAGGTAAAAAACATGATGGACTGAGAGTGGTAATTGGTACCAGAACTTTGAATAAGACTATTAAGAGAGAAATAGATCGTTTTGAATCATTGGACGCAATGTTACAAAGATATTACGATATTAAATACTTATAATGCCTGAACATGACGGCCCATTTCTGGCAGTCAGTTCTGATGCTGAGTCGAGAAAGCATACAGCTTTCCTTTTCAGCGGAAAATGTTATCACCACAAGGTAGTACCGTTTTACTTAAATACATCTGTTTCTGTGCTCATGCGTGCGTTAAACTGGATGTTAGGAACAGAATTAAGCAGCAGGTTCACAATTTATGTAGACGACTTATTAATACCTACACAAAAATGCAAAGGATATTGTGGACAACTCGAACAGGTATTCATTGCATTGCAGAATGGAGGAATGAGGCTGATAATTAAGAAATGTGAACTGGTGAGAAAACAAATTAAATTTTTAAAACATGTTATTACAACAGAGTGAATAGAGAAGGCCCATGAGACACTAAAAGCTATTGAATGGTGTCCTCCTCCAAAGAACAGGAAGCAGTTGAAAGCTTTTTTACGTTTGTGTAGATTCTATAGAAAATTCGTAAAGAGGCAAACTTTTAACACTCAAGTTTTAAACAACTTGTTACGAAAGAACAGTGCATTAGTTTGGACCTCTGAATGCCAAAGAGATTTCGAAGAAATGAAAAGCGAATTGCTTACAAACAATATTTTGCACTAGCCTGATCGTTACCATCCCATATGAGTGAGAATAGTAGCAACACTGTGGGGCAGGAGTAGAAACCTTTCAGGAAGTCGAATATGAATGGTAAATGCCTTGCTTTAGCAAGCAACATTTTTGAAGGATTGAAGACTACTGAACCAGAGGTTATCTCGTTGGGCTTTATATCTACAGCAATATGACTATGAGATACTTTTCGTGAAAGGTTGCAGATTCACTTTCTAGACTACCTGAAGGCAAAGGTAAAACTAATCTGGAAAACAATGACGAAAGAATATTTCAGTTATTATATCTGAAACACCTAGCTTGTTGCGAATCTCAATGAGCCACGGGTACAAATTAAATGTATTACGACTTATTCAGCGGGAGAGGCAGCTAAGCGTACACTCCAGTACGGAAGCATTGCGACAGTGTTTGTCGATGATACGAGCCAGCGCCGTCGAAGCGGCGCCAGGCGACAAAAAGCCTTATGTGACCTGCTGGACGCTGCAGCCGAATGCGTAACAGGGATCAAAGTAGCTTTCTCACATCACATGATGATGGAAATATACCAAGTACATGGTCAGCCTCCAGAGAGGAAGTATAGAACATTCTAGAAGCTCTCCGTGACGCACGAAGGTAATATAAATAGAGGGTCAGGAGGACCCTATAGGCAGTCGAGATCTGCCGAGCATAACAACGCAAGCTCCGTGTCGTTCTACGCCAGAAGTGGGAACTTAGTACGATTCGCTAGCCTCGGCACCGCAACAACCAGGGAGATAGATTCCAGAGTAAGAGCTTCTACTGACAGAAAGTAGTGCAAGACAGTGCCAGTAGGGATAGTGTTCAAACTTTAAGGGCTCTTACGAATTCTACCCTGCAGCAGTAATCACTCCTCAACGAGTTTCATATCCTGCACCTTAGCATTAGCTTGCTCCTTCTAGCTGTCGGAGTTGCAGAATCTGCCCGCGCCTGCTTCTACTGGCTGGTTCAAATGGCTCTGAGCACTATGGGACTTAACATCTGAGGTCATCAGTCCCCTAGAACTTAGAACTACATAAACCTAACTAACTTAACGACATCACACACATCCATGCCCGAGGCAGGATTCGAACCTGCGACCGTAGCGGTCTTGCAGTTCCAGACTGCAGCGCCTAGAACCGCTCGGCCACATCGGCCGGCCCTGCTTCTACTCTTCGAGAAGATCGATTGAGGCAAGTCCCCTGAATCCAATTCGTGTCAATGTCACTCCCTCTCGGGACACGACAAGCTGGTAGTAAGAGAACAGCTACTGTAATCTGGTACTCAGGGAGAGGCAGGATAAGGTTACAACTGTGGAAGGATCCGTAATCGGCTACCGATGGTTGCACAGCAAAACATACACTTTATTTAAGGAAATAATTTTCAACAATCAATTTATAGGAATTGACTGTAACACAAACTACATTGACAGCTGAAGGCCTTATCAAGAAAGAATTCAAGATTTTTTTGTCAGCTGAAAGCTGACCACAATCAATTAATGGCTGAAGGTCTGAATTACAAGTCAGGAAGGGAAGTACACGTTGAAAATGTTAAAACCAATTTTCAAACAATCTTTCAGTTATTGACTGCTGACGGCTGAAGGCGTTATTATGAAAGAATTCAAAATAATTTGTCAGCTGAAGGCCACAAGCAATACTACAAACAATGAACTGCTGAAGACTTGAATTACAAGTGAGGCAGAAATTACACGTTGAAGATACTAAAACATGTTTTTAAAACAATCATTTAAAAAATTTGTCGGCTGAAGGCCAGAAGCGATACCACAAATAATTAATAGCTAATGGCCTGAATTACAAGTCAGGAAGAGAATTACACGCTGAAAATATTAAAATAAATTTTTGAACAATTAAGGGGGTAGGACGTCAAACGCGCCGACTTGGAGGAGACGCACCACAGGACATTTTAATTTCCACTGTCTATACTTTTACAAATAAATTCATAAAACTTTATCAGCATGACCAGGAAGGATTCAGAATTCACACTCATAGCAGTGGAAGTTCGAAAACATAACGAAGTAATTTTGTTTACATGTCATATTTCATCATTTTTTCACTTACTAATGGTATCATTTGTTGCTATAGGTACACTTTTCTTCATAAGTAAGAGAGACGGTTCGATGAATTTTGCACAGCATACAAACTATACTTAAAGGTGTATGAAACTCTAAAATTTTCTAAATCTATTAAAAACTGGAAAAATTACTAACTACAAAATTTGTGTTTTTTCTAAACACGAATTTAAAATACAACAGATCATTCGTTTTTTCATAAATTAAATAAATTCTAGAGTTTCATACACCTGTACGTATGGTATGTATGCTGTGCAAAATTCATCGAAGAATCTATCAAACTTATGAAGAAAAGTGTTCCTATAGCAACAAATGCAGCTATTAGTAAGTTAAAAAAAAGATGGATTTTCACACGTAAAAAAAATTTTTTTTTATGTTTTCGAACTTCCACTGCAATGAGTGTGAATCCTGAGTCCTTTCTGGTGATGCTGACAAAGTTTTATGTATTTATTTGTAAAAGTATAGACACTGGAAATTAAAATATCCTGTGATGTCACTCCTGCTCCAAGTCGGCTCGTTTGACGTCCTACCAACCCTTAACACAATCTGACCAAATAAGAATGCAGTGATCCACAGACATTGCTCCAAGGATCGACCTGAGGAAAGTCGCTACAGCTGTGTAAGCGGTGAGACAGGCAGCCAAGAGTAATGCTCAACTAACAGGATGGTAACTCAAACTAGAGACGGTTTAAACGCCGATCAACCCTCTTACCAAATCCACCTAACGTCAGATAACCAGTACAACGATGGAATAATTCAGGCCAGGGCGAAGTGACCAACAGCACTGCTTCTTCAGAAACAGCAGAATGAACCTCTACAACCAAGGTAGACAAGAGAAACAATTATCCACACCCCAATCGAAGAAGCTGTCAAATTGCACGCCATGCCGGACAGTATCGGCAAGACGAGGAAAAGTACACTGCCGCAAAATACGCAAACCTCCAGGGCAGGTAACTGGGGCGTTAGCGGCCAGTAGGCAGTAAAATACCGCTGGTAGCACTTGACCAATAATAACCCAAATTCAAAACTAATAACAAGCAGTAGAAGACGGCTAATAGCTTCCGTCAACTTGACACACTCCACTTGCTGCTGTTTGTCTCACCGACCCTGGGAGCAGCAACACGCAAACAACAGTGAGATCTCAAACAGTGGAGGTTTCACTACTGGATAAAGTTCACTCAACTTGGGTGGACAACGAGGTCGTCACCCTCGCGACTACAGACCCTCGATCCGACAGTGGCTGCACGCCGCCAGAGGTGCCGGCCTCCCCTCGCACTGTGCGGACCTCCTCGCTGCTTCGTCCCAAGCCAACTACTCAGTACGCAGGCAGAGTTAAAATAACCGCCCATTCAAAACCACACAAGATATCGACATCTACATCTACATCCATACTCCGCAAGCCACCTGACGGTGTGTGGCGGAGGGTACCCTGAGTACCTCTATCGGTTCTGCCTTCTATTCCAGTCTCGTATTGTTCGTGGAAAGAAGGATTGTCGGTATGCTTCTGTGTGGGCTCTAATCTCTCTGATTTTATCCTCGTGGTCTCTTCGCGAGATATACGTAGGATGGAGCAATATACTGCTTCACTCTTCGGTGAAGGTATGCTCTCGAAACTTTAACAAAAGCCCGTACCGAGCTACTGAGCGTCTCTCCTGCAGAGTCTTCCACTGGAGTTTATCTGTATCGAACGGCATCTACCTGTGAACCCGTGTCTATGGCCCTCTGAGTCTCGTGGACGAATAGCGCGAGCTGGGTTTCACACGACCGTCTTTTTCGAAACCCATGCTGATTCCTACAGAGTAGATTTCTAGTCTCCAGAAAAGTCATTATACGGATCCGCTGAAAGAATTCCACAAACAATACTAAAACCAGTCACTGCAGAGCCACAAAGACGAATCGCAAGTCGAGGCAAACACAGAGAAGCCAGAAGCGGTCGGCAGCCCAAATACACGTCGTCCGCTAAGGCGACCGACAGAACGACCAACCAACGGTCGTCGCCGCTGAAGTCAGGCAAGGGAAAGGTCCCAGTATGAATCGTCGGCCGACAGCTTATTCCACGAGGTCACTTCGGCAGACTGACACACACACACACACACACAAGTGAAGGTTGCACTACTCGAATATAACGATCCATTGAACTTGCTGAATCCGGACCTCGAAGTGGTCGTGCACTCTCGCGACCACACCATACCGTCGGGCAGTGGACGTTTGTCGCCAGTGCTCGGGCGAGTACTGGCTGTGCGGACCAAACTGCTGCTCCGTCCCAACTGAACTCCGACACACAACGACCAGGAAATACTACAGTTCGCCCCAAAGATAGTACTAGAGTACTCGCTATCGATGAGCGCTGCTGCTGCCACTCATGGAAAGACAAAGCGAGCAAACGTAGTGGCGCCAGTGAACACACTAAGAAAACGAGAGGTCACAATCCCAATACACGACGCCAACCTGTCAATGGCACAAATGCGAGTCGAAGCACGGCTCAGCTACTATATGTAAAAATATCAGACGGTTTCAAAATGAAGACTAAGTGTGGAAGTCAGTGAAGGTCGAAGTTGAGAGTGTTGATTGTCAACAGATACAAAAATTTTACAAAATCTTTAAAGATGTAATGTATATTAGAAAAGGAAATAGTAGTGAAGAATGACAAATTTGTTGGCCATCACAATTCGAAGTGGAGGTAATTGATTACATCCATTTAGCATATGGACATTGTGAAGTAAAAAAGTGCCATGAGAAATGCATTAGTCTCATTTTTGACTACACTTGCTAATTTCTCAAGGCACTTTTTCTCCACGACAGCTATTACGACCCATATCACTTACACCTTGTGCTGGGCTTACTAGCGACAGATTTTCGACATCAGGAGCAGTTTTGTCACTGGCTTCCTCACCAGGCAACCACGATTCCGGGATTTGTGTCATCCATCCCATTCACAGATGAGGCCACCTTATGCAGAGTAGTATCTTCAACTTTCATAACAGTAATCTGTGGGACTGTATGCAGAACTCCACGGTATGGCGGCAGCGAATCATCAGCATCGGTGCAGCCGGAATGTGTGGGTAGGAATAATTGGCGAACGTATTTTGGGGCTAGTCTTCCCTCCACGTCGCCTGACCGACCGGAACTATCGGCGTTTGTTGTGGGTGACTTTGCCTTCCTTGTTGGAAAAAGTGCCACTGATGATTCGAAGGGTTATGTCGCTGCTACATGATGATGGTCCAGCCCACTTCGCCGTTAACATCCAGACGCATCTCAATCGTGTCTTCTCTGGTCGATGGATCAGCGAGGGCATCCAGTTGCTTGGCCTGCTCATTCATTGGATCTCAACCTGTGCGATTTCTAGTTGTGGGGCCATCTCAAAAGTATTGTGTATGCAGAGCCCATTCCAGATGTGGAGACACTGGAGCAGCGTATTCATGCTGCCTTTGACACTGTTCGGATGTAGCTTGAACGACCTGAACACATGAGACAGAACACGCTACGGCGTGTGCACGAACGTGTCGAGGCACATGGAACCGATGTCCATCACATACCGTAACTTTGGCTCCATGGTATACTGCGTATTAGACCGCAGTCTCCATTACAATGTATGATTGAATAAATGGTCTGCAGCATGGTAACCGTGCTTTTCTGAACATAGGTTCATTACACCTTTTTATTCTGCATCCTCTGATCGATCAATCCCTAGAGTGTGTACAAGGCAGAAAAAAATGTACTGCAAGAGAAGAAATAGTTCTTCTAATGGAAAAGGCATGTGTAACACTATTATATAGGGAATAGAGCGTATAGTATAATGTTACGCCTTTCACAGGATTTGACCGTGATCAATGACTAATGGATATGGTAATCAGACTATTAGTTCCTTTTCCTAAGAGTTTTCTAGCTATTAGAAAGAAACGCAGTAAAAATGAGTTAATACTGAATCTAGAATCTTTCTGCATCAAGTTCATTAAGTGGTCTGTCTAACAGATTTACGGTCGTCATCCTATCTAGGTAAATGAATGGTTAAGATTCAGAAAAGCAGGAAAAATACAATGGTCTACTGTCCTGCTGTTGCCTAATATAACTTCACAAATAAGTATAACATTGAGGATGTGGTTCTGAGAAAGACACAGAAATTTTTTAGCTACTACATCCACATACGTACATCTACAACAACATCTACATCTACATTTATACTCCGCAAGCCACCCAACGGTGTGTGGCGGAGGGCACTTTACGTGCCACTGTCATTACCTCACTTTTCTGTTCCAGTCGCGTATGGTTCGCGGGAAGAACGACTGTCTGAAAGCCTCCGTGCGCGCTCGAATCTCTCTAATTTTACATTCGTGATCTCCTCGGGAGGTATAAGTAGGGGGAAGCAATATATTCGATACCTCATCCAGAAACGCACCCTCTCGAAACCTGGCGAGCAAGCTACACCGCGATGCAGAGCGCCTCTCTTGCAGAGTCTGCCACTCGAGTTTGCTAAACATCTCCGTAACGCTATCACGGTTACCAAATAACCCTGTGACGAAGCGCGCCGCTCTTCTTTGGATCTTCTCTATCTCCTCCGTCAACCCAATCTGGTACGGATCCCACACTGATGAGCAATACTCAAGTATAGGTGGAACGAGTGTTTTGTAAGCCACATACTTACATTGCTTCGATTTAGAATGGTCACAAATTTTTAATCATTACAATTTGCTAAAAAAAAATTAAAAATGTTGGTTGGCGGAGGGCGACACATGTATTTTTTTTATAACCAACAAATTAAATAGTTAAATATTCTAATAGCATAATACACACATTTAAATTTATTAAGACACTTTGTTTATATTTTTGCCAAAAGCCAAATGTAAGAAGGGTGTGATCACTCCATATTGTCATTCAATATTTATTTGCAACCCTACTTCAGTGTTATTCAGCCACATAAGCAATTTTGTTTTCACAACACTTTGTAATGCATAACACTTTGTATTTCATGTCTGTATTTTACTCAAAACTTATTTACTCACTTTCACTTTTAAAAATTAGCCACAACAGTTGTTTTCAGACATTTATTCGAAGGTCAAAATTAGTTCTTGTAGATACTGAATAAATCACTTCAAATGTTCTTATAACAGTACTCAGAACAATCAGACACTAGGGAAGATCTTATATAGGTGAATCATTAGTAATAAAGGACATGGTGCTCCAAATATTATGTTTTAACACAATAATTAATCAAAAAATATTAATTTCTATGATTCACGCTTCTACAATTCTAATCATACTGTTCTTAAGTTATTGGCTGAAGCCATTGGGTGAGGCGGTATTCAGGGTGGCAGCCAGTCAAAGAATATTTTAGGGTTTAAAAATTTTTATTTCAAAGGAACCCGTCAAATCTTTACAAGTTTTCTTCCAGAGCAACTTCCGCTGTGCCTAGGTGACACAAGTCCCTGTCTTTCATAACCAATGCCGTTCTGTCCAGTTAAAGCAGCTGACAAGAGACGCCTTGAGCTCTCTGCTGAAACTAATAGCCACTGGTTTTAGCCAATGGCGTGCGTGGGGTACAGGTCACGTGTGTGGACTCTGGAGGGCTCTGCAGTGCAGAACACAGTAGCTTCTCTCTTCTGTGATCCAGACCTCGAGCAGAACAGACGTCTTTCTCGTAAGGCAGGGTCTCTGGCTCTGCGTTCCGTGACTGACCACTAACACAAGGTAACCAAAATCGCCTCCTCTTCCATTGGCCACTTATTTTGTTGTTCGTCCTCCTAGACTGGCCTACACCTGGTAACTTCCTCCCTAGGAGCGCCACTTGTATACCGTACATTGAAATGTATTCTCCTTATTTTATCTACTTTTTTGTACCATTATTTAACGGCACTCCTGGTTGCCCACTTTCAAGTGCTGACCGCTCGATGTCGTGTACATCGTCGTCCGTAGCCAATAGTAATGGTGGCTACACTGACCTTGATACGGCGTACAAGTTTCTTATAGTAGGGGCTAATTAATTTTTCTTGGCGTCGTTTTAACACACATTACCCAGCCCAACAACTTGTACCGAAGCGGTGAGACCTGAGTTTCTCCAGGCGTATACAACTTTCAAATAACTTCCGGCAATTCAGCCAGGTAACACTTTCAGCGACCGCCGATATTTCGGCGGGAGAACACCCCGCCATTTTCCAAGACAAACTGCAACGGGCAGGCGGCGTACATGCAAATTTAAAACCTCGGTTCTCGGACTGAAGCAGGAAAGATAACACATGCACTGAACACTAGTGCCACCAAAGATGACCACAGTCATAGCTATCGATAGTGAGACTATGAACTCGCATGTGAGGTAGCATTGTTCTCTGTCCCTCTGTTTTTTGACAAGGGAGAGAGCCGGATTCCAAACAGAGTTTAAACAGAAACCTCCATCCCTGTTAACGAGGTTGCTTGCTAATTTAATCTCAACTGCCTCCCTAATAACACTGTCCCAATAGCTGGACGTGCACGCCAATATCTCGGTGTTATTGTATAACATGGGGTGACCAGTATCCAAGCAATGTTCAGCAATAGCAGATCTATTTGCTGTTGTAATCGTGTGTGCCGTTTATGCTCAGTACATCGGTCCTCCACGGTCCTGATAGTTTGACCAATATATGCCATGCCGCAGCTACTAGGAATACGATATACACCCGTCTTACGCAGTCCAAGATCATCCTTAACGGAACTCAAAAGTGCTCTAATTTTAGATGGAGGTCGGAAAACATTCGTATTTCCGTAAAATACGACCGATCTTGTTGGACGTGTTTCCTATGTAAGGCAAAAAGGCAGTAGACTTGGGTGTTGACTCAGAATTATTATCAATCACCCGATGTACAGTTGGTCGATAGCGCAATGCACGTTCAATCTATCACTATAACCATTTTGATGAAATGTAACTACTGCCTTTTTGCCTTACGTAGGAAACACGTCCAACAAGATCGGTCGTATTCCTTGTAGCTGCGGCATGGCATATATTGGTCAAACTATCAGGACCGTGGAGGACCGATGTACTGAGCATAAACGGCACACACGATTACAGCAGCCAAATAGATCTGCTATTCCTGAACATTGCTTGGGTACTGGTCACCCCATGTTATATAATAACACCGAGATTTTGGCATGCACGTCCAGCTATTGGGACAGTGTTGTTAGGGAGGCAGTTGAGATTAAATTAGCAAGCAACCTCGTTAACAGGGATGGAGGTTTCTGTTTAAACTCTGTTTGGAATCCGGCTCTCTCCCTTGTCAAAAAACAGAGGGACAGAGAACAATGCTACCTCACATGCGAGTTCATAGTCTCACTATCGATAGCTATGACTTTGGTCATCTTTGGTGGCACTAGTGTTCAGTGCGTGTGTTATCTTTCCTGCTTCAGTCCGAGAACCGAGGTTTTAAATTTGCATGTACGCCGCCTGCCCGTTGCAGTTTGTCTTGGAAAATGCGGGGTGTTCTCTCGCCGAAATATCGGTGGTCGCTGAAAGTGTTACCTGGCTGCATTCCCGGAAGTTATTTGAAAGTTGTACCGAAGCTGTAATAACACAGGAGTTGTCACCCGAGACAACTACGCAACAACTTCCAGCAAGGCATCGCCTGCTCCGTCCGAGGGTTGCCTCTTCCACTGCTGCCTACAGACTGCGTCCTCTCGTTCCCGCTGGCGCTACAGGTGGTGCGCCAAAACCCAAGCTAGTAGTACAGTACAAAAGCACTCCATCTTTTACATAACACCCAACCTACACATCGTCCCTAAACGTGTGTTAGTTTACACAAATGACAACTTGCACAAACATATTAAAATAACACAGGAGTCGTCACCCGAGACAACTACGCAACAACTTCCAGCAAGGCATCGCCTGCTCCGTCCGAGGGTTGCCTCTTCCACTGCCGCCTACAGACTGCGTCCTCTCGTTCCCGCTGGCGCTACAGGTGGTGCGCCAAAACCCAAGCTAGTAGTACAGTACAAAAGCACTCCATCTTTTACATAACACCCAACCTACACATCGTCCCTAAACGTGTGTTAGTTTACACAAATGACAACTTGCACAAACATATAAAATTACACACACAAACATTTTCATTTCATTCCTCCATGACAATATAGTATTTAATAAATTAAACATTTCACATTTTTCTTCACGCAAGTTTCAAATATACATTTGAAAAGCACTCTAATATCACATATATCATACATACCAAATAGTCTTTACATATCACAGTTATATTACGGCAATTTTAAATGCAAAAAAAGTATAAATTCAGATGAATGAATGGATAATGTTATAGCATGCCTGCAGGAGCGCCACGTGGTTCCGTCATGGGCCCTGTGTTGTACTCTGTATACACGTCAAAGCTGCCGGTAACTCCTCGTGCCTCTGCAGCTGTACACACCGACGACACTGTCTCCTATACCAGGAACAGACGGCCGCACGTGGTCCACCAGTGGGTGCAGGAAGCTTGTACAATCCTTGAAGCATGGACGGCTCGATGGTGAATAGGATTTAACAGCGCCAAAATTCAAAGATTGATACACTCAAAACGCCGGAAACCAGAGGTATAACCGGTCCAGTTTTTCGGTACCCCAGTATGACGTACATCCACTGCAAGATACTTGGGGGTCTTATTGCGCACTAAACTAACCTGACAGTGGCCCATCAGTGACGTCAACACCAGGACACTGTAGTGGTTAGGAGCCCTCTACTCACTACTCAACCAGAACTCTGTGTAGTCCACTGACTACGGTCTCCACATTTTCAGGCTCCTCATACGTCCAGCGATGGACTGTGCATCAGCCACGTGGGGAAATGAGGCTCCGACTCTGATAAAGATGCTTCATATTACGCAAAACAAAGCACTCATACGGATTTTCCACGCTCCCGCTTGCTTTGCGGCCAAATATCTGAACCAAGCCGCAGGAGAGCAGGACGTTATGCACCTGATTGAGATGCCTGCTACGAACCTGTACGAGAAGACTCGCAGGTCTGCTTTTTTTGGTATTATGGTTTTAGGGCGCCAAACAGCTAGGGTCATAAGCGCCCATTCTCTTGCTTAGTGAAGAGTAAAAATAGGTACTTAAATCATCAGTAATGGGAGCGAAACTCAAGAAGAAGGGAAACTAAAAACGGAAAGAAATCCTAAAAAAGTGCTATTGAACAGGTGTGGTTTTCCCCGTAAAGAGCTTTAAATAACCGATGTCATCTCAGTGACACCTATAAACTCACGGACGCGATCGGCTGAGCGTGCATCATCTGCTAAAAGGCAATATATATTACACGATAGCTGTATGGGGCGCGTATCAAATTAAAATAGGGGCACTGAAGACAAAGCTGTCTCGTCGTCCACGACTGAGAGCAGTGGGGACAAAACCGCGGGAGGATTGGCACTTAAAAGATGTCGATGACTAAAACGACAGTGCACAATCCGGAGTCTAGTAAAAACTACCTCCTCCCGACGACGAGGCCGGGAGTAAGAGGTCCAAGCGCTGAGAAGAAGTTTTATGTCCCGTAATTTATTATACAGAAGTGCAGACCAATATGTGTGCCATAAAAGAACAACACGGCGACGGAAAACGCTCTGTAGATCGTCAAAGGGAACCATGCGAACAGTGGGCCGCGGAAGACAGACAGCAGCCGCTATATTGGCTGCCTCGTTTCTGTGTATACCAACATCCCCTGGGATCCAGAGGAATGCCACAGAAATGCCCCCCAGGTGGAGCATGTGGAGGCAGTCCTAAATCCGGTGGACAAAGGGCGGATGCGATAAAGAGCTTGGAGGTTGAGAAGAGAGCAGAGCGAATCTCAGCATATAATATACTGCATCCACTGATGGAGACGGATTTATTGGACAGCCTTGAGAACAGCGTAAAGTTCTACAATAAAAAACCGAACACTGGTCGGGAAGGCGAAACCTAATAGGGGTGTCGTCAGTAATATTGGCACTCCCATCACCAAAGGTGGTCTTGGAGCCGTCAGTGTAAATAAATGTGGCATCCTCCATTTGTGTGCATAGAGCAGCAAGTGACCGACGACAAATTATGTATGTGCATATTATTATCTGTAACTGAGAAAATGCTTTTTGTAAACTTTTGACATTATTTTGATACTCAGAGCTTCCACTTGATCTTGTAGACTGAACGTTAAGCAGTTGCCTTTTGGATATCTGATGTGCTATCACACTGACTTCGGACCTAAAATTTTGGTCACTTGCAACTGTTTGCAGATTGCAGTCTAATCATCTGCAGTCTCTCTTTACCTGAAAAAGGAGACATCTGAGAACTACATGATCACCATAACCTTCCTCTCCACATTCACAGATTCGTGTGTTACCACGTCAGACATGGTGCAGATGTTTGGGATATGGACAGTGCCCTCGACCTCGAGCACCATACCTCGTCGTTCTGTTTGAATCTGTTCCTGGTGCTTGACAATATGCGTTAAACACTCCTTGTAGTGCTCCTAGCGTTCGAATAAGACTGCTATTCATCTAACTTCCAGGCTCATAAATGTCTTTTATCAGTAATATGCATACCTCTGATCTCATACACAAGATCATATTGCTCACACCTTCACCAAAACAGCACTGCCCTGTAACATACCACGATATCCATCAGACATATCCCGATTATCACCAACAAACCCTCTACAGGCATAGTGCGAAAGGCACAGTGAGCTGCAGAAGTATGCTCCACTGAATTCGTAGCAGTACGGTTTTGTTGCTCCCTAGTCTAAGACAATACGTCAATACGATTAAGTCCATAATGGTGTCGAAGTTAGCTCCGTGTTATAACCACACCACATGAAATGGTAATTTATAGTCAGCACAGGCAATATTATGCATAATTTTGGCCGCTTTCTGAGTAACAGAGCGGGCCGGTGTGGCCGAGCGGTTCTAGGCGCTTCAATCTGGAACCGCGCGACCGCTACGGTCGCAGGTTTGAATCCTCCCTCGGGCATGGATGTGTGTGATGTCCTTAGGTTAGTTAGGTTTAAGTAGTCCTAAGTTTTAGGGGACTGATGACCTCAGATGTTGAGTCCCATAGTGCTCAGAGCCATTTTTTTAGTAACAGATTTTTAGTGTTCTTGACAGTTTCTTTCCTCGACTTGAAGAAACCGTAAATATGTACTAGCAGTACTGCATTTTGCAGGTATTCCGTCAAGTCTCAGGGAAGGATTCCTACTAAGAGAAAGCCTTCCGTTCAGAAGTATGTATGTGGTTTTATGAACACCTATAGTCAATTTGTTGCTCTTGCACCGACGCTGCATCTGAGCAACCACATCGCTCGCCATTGAACTAAGTCTCGCCCTGGAGTCTGCAGACACATACTAGGATGTCACCTGCGTATGCGACAACGCCTTCAGCAGCATCTGCCTCAGGTGTAACAGAGTTCAATACTAAGATCCCAAACCAGTGGGCCACTTACGGAACTTTGAGGACAGTCCTTGGTAATCTTCTTAATTACCTTTCTCTGAAGCCCTGGCTTACGATTTAGCAGAGCACTATCCCGACAAATGAGAAATCAGCTACTACAGATCATTTATCCACTTTAAAGCACAAGATGAATGAAGATTTTGCTGATCAAATACGAGCTGTCTCAGGTGGCACATATGCGTTAGGGTGGGATACCACACGTAACGACGTGTTAATTGAGGTAGCTACAGCCTGAACAATTGACGTATTCATATGTGGAATAAATCTGCAGATATGTAGTGAAGTAAATGTGGCCTCACCTACTTCACTACATGAGGCAGTAAGACTGACACTTTTTTGCAAGGTTGTTGCAAGGTTCGTCTCTACTCTGTCGCAAAGCAGAAAGCTGTGCATCGTTTTTGTAAATGACACGAATTTCAAACGCTGAAATGCAAGTACTGCCTGCCCAAAAGATGAGAGACAGAATCTTCAATAGCGCAATTCTCCACATGATAATAGACAAAATGTGAGTACACATTGGGGAAATGGTCGATGAGGCCCCACCACCCATCCTCCACGTAACGTGGGTAATGTGTCCAGTCCAAGACAGAAGTGTAAATGACGTGACTAACATAACTTTAGAGGCCAATATCAGAGGAAGAGCTGCCAAAGAGTCAGTGGTCAGTAGATACAGGGACTCAAATTAGAGCATTATTTGTTTCTAATAATGATAAGAGTGCACTTAAGTCGTTGCGCTGTAGCATTAGAGGATTAAGAGAAGAAGTAATACTGCCTGCAGGAATATGTTTCGTAAAACCTGCAGACGCATGATAAGAATTATGGTTTTGTAAGGCAAGTTTGGAGAAGACGCAGAAGGGATTTCAGTGTCATTCTAGAGGAGGATTTCCTACACTGGCACCAGGTGGTGGTAGATTATGGTGCGCATATTGTTCGATTCAGTGAGGCAACTATTTCGGTGGAATTCGCGACCCTCAATAGCTAGGAATTTGTGGGATGAGGCCTCTTCCACAACCTCCAACAGAACCACATACATGGGCATTTGAAACTTACAAAACTGGTAACAATCAGCAGTGGCACAGGCCAGTGTTCACAATCCAAATGCTGCCTAGATTGGACTTTAACGTTGATACAATCGGCCTAAACAACGTTCTTTACAGGTCGTTGATTCATGTGAGAAGAGGTGTAAATAAAATAGAGACACTGGTAAGGAGATATAGAGATTACACGTGAAACAATACTTATTAGTGGTCAGGAAGTTGTAGAGGAAGAATTTCAGTGTGAAAATAAGTTAAAGTGTAAGAGCAAGCAGTTGACAGAAGGACAATTTGCACAGTAGCGACCTTACTTGAAAATCAGGCCTATGAGAAGTTAGCACATTTGCCAGTGTAAGTGTAATCTTTTGTACTCGATATTGGAGGAATGTGCTTGGTTGTTCGAGGAACAGCAGTATATGTCAGTCACTGACGTTGTACAACAAGAAATTCGAACTTAAGAGATGAGGCCAATAGCTTAGAAAAGGGACAGGTTCGGAACCGGACAGATTCCTATTTTATCTACAATCCATTGTTCAGAATGTTACACAACAACAGCTGGATGCAGGGATAGATCAATCCTCTGCGAACCCTTGCTTGGTCCCTATAGTTGTGGTACCCAAAAAGGCAATCAGCAGAGAGAAAGCCTATCACCTATGCATTAACGTAAAAGCAATAAACAAGGTAACTACCACTGATACCTACCCTCTACCCCATATCGACGAAACATTAGACAGACTGGGAAACTGTAGGTATTTTACTACCTTTTACATGTATTCTAATTACCACCAAATTCCGATTGCATCAGAATACCGAAAAATCGCATTTGTGGTTCCATAACGTTTGTATTAGTTTTAACACATGCCTTTCAGCCTTAGAAATGCGCCTGTCACTTTCCAAAGATTCGTTGACTTGTTGCTAAGATGACTGAAACGTACAACGTCTTTAGGCTAGGCGCAAATTCAGAAGCGTATAGCACGTGTGACGTGACACGACAGTACAGCGCGACACGCACGTGCCGCACTGGTCGCGCGGGTGCAGCGCATACTGCGACGCGTACACCATACTTCGCACGCGCCGACTGGCGACGCTCTGCGCTGACTGAACCAAAGCGAACGCAACCTCTTATCTTTCTCAAACGATTTTACGGAAACTATTCTCCGAAGATATATGATTTTTGCCTTACTTGTAGCGTTATATGTCAGCTTCGAGACGAAGTGCCCATCACCTCGCTAATGACCATTCTTATTGTAATGTACACATTTTAGTAAGGCATTACGCAAAACTCAAAAAGTTTGTAACGAAAATTAGGGGTCGCTATGATTTTCCGTTTGGTGCGTATTACACCATATGTTGCTGCGTATGAAATTTAGCTAACATGCTGAATTTTTGTTTAAACTTGAGAGAAGATCTCTATCTGCCTCCGATCTCGAGAAAATGGATCCCATGTAGCGCGCTCACTTCCGATCTCACGCCAGCGAGAATGAAATACTCGCAACATCTATCTTATTTCCTAAACCGCTCGAGACATCGAAACGAAAGTTTGGCGAATGATAGCACACAAGGAGGAGAGTGTTTTGCCAATTATTAAACACACGGAACTTTCTTATCTATGGCGATATATCACTACTTATACTTCTTTTTTTATTTATTTCACTCCAGTGACTGTAATTTTTAAGAGTTATCGACAGCTAGCGAAACAAGAGCTTCCTAGTATGAAAATAAACATGAAATTTCTTCTTTTATGTTACTGCAAACCGATACTATGAGGTTTTCCGTAAGCTATTGAGTTCTGTGTTTGCCAATTACTTGTTTAATGAGGCCCTCCGTTTCGGAATTCTGTCTCAATAGCTGCTGTGAGATGAGTTTGGCAAATTACACTGTGACAAAGGAAGTACAATTAAACCAGTCACCAAGAGAAATGTGGCCGTTACTCATAAATGGTGATGCTTCTTCGAATGAGAAAAGGTTAACAACTCACACAAAAACAGATTGGCAATTCTGTTGGAATTTTGGTGGAATCCCCGTAACCCATCGTATTTTTAACACTGAGCGACTGGAATGGAAACATAGCAAAGGATGTTATTCCTTCTCTTGATCTGGGCAGTATTAAAGTAATGACGAGCGTTCCTTCAAGCGGAATGATAGGCACATGCCAGATACTGTTTACTCACCTACGGCTTGCCAAACTGACAATGCGTGATCGCGAATAAAATAGTTGTTATTGAGAAAAATAAACAATTGCTCTGTCGCACAACACAATGGTCAGTGTATTGTCAGCAGCGAAGGATAATGCCCGCGACAGGAATGCACAAGCTAGCCATGTGTGCCTTGTGAGATGGAGTTCGAAAAACATTGTCATGAAAGTAGATCTGCCTTTGTCAGCAGCACATTTCAACAAATTAAATATATCTAATCATAACACTCTTTTAGGATATTCCTACTTTCGTAATAATACCGACCATTTTCTTTATTTGTGTAGCCTCTTGTTGTATAATTAGTTTATTACTGCTGATAATGTCCATGCAACAATTGATATGCTTTTTCTCATCATGGCGAACCAATTAAAACATTGTTATTTGTGACTGCTTTTCGACTGTTTCTAGTTTGCAGTGGAAATATGTTGTTCACATGCATGTAGTACAGCCGGCCGCGGTGGCCATGCGGTTCTAGGCGCTGCAGTCTGGAACCGCTGGACTGCCACGGTTGCAGGTTCGAATCCTGCCTCGGGCATGGATGTGTGTGATGTCCTTAGGTTAGTTAGGTTTAAGTAGTTCTAAGTTCTAGAGGACTGATGACCTATGATGTTAAGTCCCATAGTGCTCAGAGCCATGTAGTACAGTGTGTCGTATTACATTATTACATCCATATCAGAGTAATCACAGTGAAACTTCTATACTTCAGATTTTGGACGCCTTTTACCAGAAGCACAAAGGGATCACACCTGTGGAGATTATCCCTTTCAAAATTTTTGTAACAGATCGTACAGATACGCTAGCTTACTAGGCAGCGAGAAGATAACCTTGCTTTACTTTGCTGCCTTGATTCTTAATCACATGATTTTATAATATTCCTTGCTTCCTTATTCACTACCCTCTGTCCCTTCTTGCGATCTGAAAACATCGTGGAGGCATATGGTGCAATTCCAACGGCCAATGGCTCATCAGTTACTGAAGTACACATTTTTCTTGACAGAAGAAAAACAAAACAAAACTGTGCACATATAAATAACAGAAAAGTATAACGTGGTAACGACGAAAGCTGGAGCGTTTAAATGGCGAAAAACGAAACACTACCCAAAGGCAATAAAATTCAGTACACAGTAAGGCAAAATTTATCGAATGGGCAATATTACCACAGCTCATATGCGCCGTTCCGATGTGAGCATATGGCCGGGCTACTTTTCCGCTCCCCGCCTCAAATTTCCCACGGTGCTAGCGATGCAAGCGCGACGCGCGGCGCGAGAAACTGTGCCTCAACCACAACGCCGCGCGACCTGGCGCAGGCGCGTGTCGCGTCCCAGTCGCGTCGCGTCGCAATTTGCGCGGTCCCATTTGAACCTGTGATGTAGGCTAGGCGCAAATCGAGACGCGTATAGCGCGTGTGGCGCGACGCAGCGCAGCGCGCGTTTTTGTAACATCACAGGTTCGAATGGGGCCGCGCAAATTGCGACGCGACGCGACTGGGACGCGACACGCACCTGCGCCAGGTCGCGCGGCGTTGTGGTTGAGGCACAGTTTCTCGCGCCGCGCGTCGCGCTTGCCTCGTTAGCACCGTGGGAAATTTGAGGCGGGGAGCGGTAAAGTAGCCCAGCCATATGCTCACATCGGAACGGTGCATATCAGCAGTGGTAGTATTGCCAATACGATAAATTTTGCCTTACTGTGTACTGAATTTTATTGCCTTTGGGTAGTGTTTCGTTCTTCATTTAAACGCTCCAGCTTTCTTCGCTAGCACGTTATACTTTTCTGTTATTTATACCTGCATAGTTTTGTTTTGTTTTTCTTCTGTCAAGCAAAATGTATACTTCAGTAACTGATGAGCCATTGGCCGCTGGAATTGCACCATATGCCTCCGCGATGTTTTCAGATCGCAAGAAGGGACAGAAGGTAGTGAATAAGGAAGCAAGGAATATTATAAAATCATGTGATTAAGAATCAAGGCAGGAAAGTAAAGCAAGGTTATATTCTCGCTGCCTAGTAAGCTAGCGTATCTGTAAGATCTGTTACAAAAATTTAGAAAGGGATAATCTCCACAGGTGTGATCCCTTTGTGCTTGTGGTAAAAAGCGTCCAAGATCTGAAGTGTAGAAGTTTCACTGTGATTACTCTGATATGGATGTAATAATGTAATACGACACACTGTACTACATGCATGTGAACAACATATTTCCACTGCAAGCTAGAAACAGTCGAAAAGCAGTCACAAATAACAATGTTTTAATTGGTTCGTCTTGATGAGAAAAAGCATTTCAATTATTGCATGGATATTATCAGCATTAATAAACTAACTATACAACAACAGGCTACACAAATGAAGAAAATGGTATTATTACAAAAGTAGGAATATCCTAAAAGAGTGTTATGATTAGATATATTTAATTTGTTGAACTGTGCTGCTGACAAAGGCAGATCTACTTTCATGACAATGTTTTTCGAACTCCATCTCACAAGGCACACATGGCTAGCTTGTGCGTTCCTGTCACGCGCATTATCCTTCGCTGCTGACAATACACTGACCATTGTGTTGTGCGACAGACAATTGTTTATTTTTCTCAATTACAACTATTTTATTCGTGATCACGCATTGTCAGTTTGGCAAACCCTAGATGAGTAAACAGTATCTGGCATGTGCCTATCATTCCGCCTGAAGGAGTGCTCGTCATTATTTTAATACTGCTCAGATCAAGAGAAGGAATAAAATCCTTTGGTAAAATTCCATTCCAGTCGCTCACTGTTAAAAATACGATGGGTTACGGGGATTCCACCAAAATTCCAACAGAATTGCCAATCTGTTTTTGTGTGAGTTGTTAACCTTTTCTCATTCGAAGAAGCATCACTATTTATGAGTAAAGGCCACATTTCTCTTGGTGACTGGTTTAACTGTACTTCCTTTGTCACAATGTAATTTGCCCAACTCATCTCACAGCAGCTATTGAGACAGAATTCCGAAACGGAGGGCCTCATTATACAAGTAATTGGCAATCACAGAGCTCAATAGCTTACGAAAAACCTCATAGTATCGGTTTGCAGTAACATAAAAGAAGAAATTTCATGTTTATTTTCATACTAGGAACCTCTTGTTTCGCTAGCTGTCGATAACTCTTAAAAAATTACAGTCACTGGAGTGAAATAAATAAAAAAAGAAGTTTAAGTAGTGATACATCGCCATAGATGTACATCACAATAAGAATGGTCATTAGCGAGGTGATCAGCACTTCGTCACGAAGCTGACATATAACGCTACAAGTAAGGCAAAAATCATATATTTTCAGAGAATAGTTTCTGTAAAATCGTTTGAGAAAGATAAGAGGTTGCGCGCGCTTCGGTTCAGTCAGCGCAGAGCGTCGCCAGTCGGCGCGTGCTAAGTATGGTGTACGCGTCGCAATATGCGCTGGACCCGCGCGACCCGTGCGGCACGTGTGTGTCGCGCTGTAGTGTCGTGTCACGTCACACGTGCTATACGCTTCTCAATTTGCGCCTAGCCTTAGTGTATTTAGATAATATCATATTTTCAAGGAGTACTGAGGAACATTTGGTGAGATTAAGGTACGTTTTATCAAGTTTAACAACGTACACATTTGAATTTAAAGTTTTTTTTCTGCACAGTCAAAGGCTAAGTACCTGGGACATATTATACCAGTTCAGGTGAGGTTAAGACAGATCCACAGCTAACCAAAGCAGTTCAGACTCTTCCAGGCCCACTATCGTTAAGGAGATTCAACGTTTCTTGGCCTCACTAATTATAATCGTCTTTGGTAAAGGTTTACACAATGACATCCAAACGATTAAATAAGTTGTTAAAGTAAGGTGCAGTGTTTGAGTGGACAGAAGGATTTGAATTGGCTATGAGGAAACTTAAATATGATTTGACAGGTTCACATTATTAATATACTGATTCTGAGAAGCCTTATATCCTTTGAACAGACACCTCGAATATGCTGTTAGTGCTGTTCGTTGTCATGTATAATTGCTAGAACTTAAAGTTGGAGTCAACTATTTCGGATGTTGTCTGTACAGAAGAAAATTCGCTGTAGTACCTGATAATACTGCTCTTTTGTAGAGGTTCAGTTTAAAGGGCCCCAGTAGTCATTTGACTCGTTGGGCATTAAAACCGTCAAAATAGGATTATGACGTATGCCACAAACAAAGCTGTTCGCACCTGAACGCTGATGCACTGAGCCATATGGTCAAAATGATTCAGACTGACAATGTTTTAATAAAAGAATTGAGAGATGTACAGTGTCACTGGTACAATTCTCTTCCACATTTTGTCACAGTTGATTATATTCTATGCCATATAAATCCCCCTGAGCAACAGAGTCATAATTGCACAGAGAGTTGCAAGCATGTATACTATCTCAGTATCATGACAGTTTGCAGGCATGTCATAATGGACATAAACCCATGAATGCCAGAATAGACACACGGTATTGATGGGAAGATAGACAGACTGATGTTCAGAAGCACATACAAAACTACTTGTCTTGTGGTCAGAGGTCAGTCCCACCATGAACTTAAATTGCCTTGCAAGCACTTCTAGACGCTACAGACGTTACAAACCCGTTTCAGAATGTTACCTCAGACATTGTCAGACCGTTGTCACAGACGACATAAAGTAATAAATATATCCTATCTATCACTGATCTTTTCCTAGATATCTAATTCTAGTAAAAGTGTGCAGATATGACTTCAGGAACAGTAACAAGAGCCTTTGTCAATAGTTAAGTTTAATCATTCGGAAGTCCTGATGATATTTTGAGTGAACAAAGGACTAATTTCTTGTACACCCTGTTTTTACAAGCGGACAAATTTCTAAGAACCAAAAATAGAGAAACACGCCTTTTCACCCAAAAGCTAACAGCCACCTCCAATGTGTTCATCAAACAACAGTTCGGATTTTGTCTTACAGTGACTGGGACAGGTAGGTCGCCTATGTAACGTCTGCGTAAAATGGTCATATACATGAATCAACTAGGTATACATCCTATGAGGAAGTATATGGACGGCCTATGAGCTCCACATTTGAACATGATAAACTCCCATCTGTCGTGGATCTGGCAAAATTTGTCACCTCAAGGCTATCTGTAAGGAGATAAAGCAAAATAAATATAAGCTACCCAGAAACATGATGAACGAAGTAACAAAGGAGCTGTGCTTTCTCAGTATAAACCTGGAGAATTACTTTTGATTCATAACCCCATGATTAAGAAATGGAGGACTAAGAAATTCATGCCTCAATATGAAACCCCTTATTCCATCATACGAGTGATTTCTGTTAGTGCAGATATTCATTGTCTGACCATACAGTGGTAGTATATTCTGACTGGTTACAGCTATACCATGGTCAAGCTCTGCCACCCTCTACAGTGTCACTTAGTCCAGCTCAAAATAATTTATGAGAAGGCACATGTACTATCATGCAGAAATGCAGGAAGAAAAGGACAAGTTGCTGTCAGCATATCCTCAGTATGCCTTGGGAAATAAGCACCCTTATGCCTTGAGATCATGGTATTGTTTGTTTGAACAAGTTTCATGTGGTATTTTATTCTGTGTAGGAGTGATTTCACTATGGGAAGAAATGTAGTTTATTGATGTGGTTTTGAGTAATATTTCTTTTGTTCAGTCAGTCATTTTGACTGACTGGTGCAAACGAATTGTGCTAGACTGTAGAACCAGTCTCCAGTTGAGGCTAGATTGCCATCTTCCATTTGCAGTTTTTATGCAAAAAGTTGCAAGAATTGCTTTCTAAAACTGGAGTGTGCCTTGCTGCTTTATAAGTTACTGCATATTAACAGCAAAGTAACGAGAGCAGTGATAATGTAAATGATTAAAGTGTGACCAGAAGTAATTGCTTATTCAGTGGACAAGAGTTTAGAGAGATCAGTTATTTAGTAATAATAATGTACCAGTAAAAGAGAATGTGAGGGGCTACTATTCAACATCATCAGGAGGTTACTATGTTACTCAGTAAGGCCTTAGACGTTCCTTTAAGTGAGAAACGCACTGTGGTGATACATGAAATAACTGTTTTCCGTTATATGCACTAAAGATTTTACGTCATGTGAAGTGAACTTTTTACGAACGAATTTACACTATTGCAAACGAGGTTTAATCAGTACTACATTCTTATAAGATGAGAATTACAGTTTTGAGGTAGAAGAATGTTTTACTGAACCAGTTCATAAGCGGCGTTGAAGTGAAATAGATAATTGGAGACATTATGTAACGAAGTGTCTTTCCAGTAGCTGCTATTAATAAAATGGTTTCTTTATAGGAATACATATTTTTCTTTTGCCGAGTTTCGTACGAAAAACACATACACGAAATTTCAATTATTATCAGATGTCATGCTATTTCCACGTTACTATCAAAATTTACTTTAGAATTCATAGTTCTCTTGTCCAAAATAGGCAAGTAAACTTCTTAATTAAATACATGAAGAGACAAGAGATAAGTGCATTCATTTATAAAACAGTTTAGAACCAAATTTGCAACAATCAGAGGACCTCTACATGAAGTGTTTGGCGTTAACACTAAAGACCAATTAATGCAATGAGTAACCTACAGAGATCATGTACTTGACACACTCGCCTAAAATCGGCAAACCACAGTTATTTGAAATTACCCAAAACTCTCGTAGTATACACTAGTGGGAAGTTATAATGTATGAAACAATATTATCTGGAAGTTGTGTTAGCCCTTTTGTAAACAAATAATAACTCACACTGCAACATTTTACTAGCAGTCAGGCTAACGCATGCACATAGTGTAGCATATGTTACTGTTTGGCAGCACCTTTGTACGTCAGATGACCTATATTCTTTGTATGTAAAGGATAACACAGCAAAAATAAGCCCTAGTCTTCGTAATTTGTGGTGGAATGTGTTGTACCTCACGTGGATTGATCTGGTGAAACAAGCGATTTATGGTTACGAATTTTGCCATATGCCATTATAGGAAATGTATTACGCCTTTAAAAAGTACACTTTCCTCGATTCTCCACCTAATATACAATAGATTTCAGACGTGAAATCCTGAACATCACAGGTAAGTCCATTGTCAGAAGACACTCCTACATGTCAAGACCATAGATCCAGCATGACAAAAATATAGGGTATGAATGGTACCTCAGGAGAAAGAAAGCATAGATAAGTTGAATTATATACTACTGCTGTATCAAAAATGACTTAACTCCATTACCAAACAATGATACTTGAAAGGAACTACGAACACAGAAGGTGTCAAATGTAGTTTCTCAGCAATGGTTTGCGAAAGGTAATGTTTAATTATGCCCAATTCTATATGAAGTTAAGAGACAAACAATTTTCTAACAACAGTAGCACCTTCACTGTCATATGGATGAATAAGATTTACTTACGGTTCTGCAAACAAGGGTAGATGCATTGATTGTTGTAATTACACAGTGATGGGCTAACTGC
The DNA here is from genome assembly GCF_023898315.1 of Schistocerca nitens. Taxonomy (NCBI): domain Eukaryota; kingdom Metazoa; phylum Arthropoda; class Insecta; order Orthoptera; family Acrididae; genus Schistocerca; species Schistocerca nitens. The sequence goes on from NC_064624.1 coordinate 26,550,619, forward strand.
TCTTGTCACTGCGACAGTTACTCTGAAAGCACGCCATTCATAGATGGTCATTTACATTTCACTTTAAATATTTTCATGAGTACCTCTTTTTATGCTTTGTGTTACTTTTTCTGTATTTTGTTTACTGTATTTCATGTGTGATAGAAATGATGACATGACAGTCACTCTCCCCTGAAACTAGTCAAAACCAGTAAGCTGGTTTGTTACACTATTATGTGATAGATTACCTTCCTTTAAGCTTCAACACAGTATTTCACTTGAAATACTCTGATCAGTCAGTGTGCATATTCTTATACAATAATTATTTTGTTTCTTTCTTTTATGGGTTACCCAGTGATTGTGATTTAATATCCTCCTGGGAAACCTTACTTACTACATTCACTACAGTGACGCATGTTATCTCTCCATCCACTTTTGGCATCATTAACTACATTGTGTGCTCTGGCCAAGTAATATAGTACTATATCTTAATTGTATTTGCGCTTCTACTGCATCTGCCACTATTCAAGTGTGTAGGCATCATTAAAACGAGTTGTTCCCACAAGACCTCGTGGTAGTTACCTGTATTACATATGGTTAATGTCCAAGTGGCATAATTTTGATACAACCCCACGGTTATGAATAAATACACTCCTGGAAATGGAAAAAATAACACATTGACACCGGTGTGTCAGACCCACCATACTTGCTCCGCACACTGCGAGAGGGCTGTACAAGCAATGATCACACGCACGGCACAGCGGACACACCAGGAACCGCGGTGTTGGCCGTCGAATGGCGCTAGCTGCGCAGCATTTGTGCACCGCCGCCGTCAGTGTCAGCCAGTTTGCCGTGGCATACGGAGCTCCATCGCAGTCTTTAACACTGGTAGCATGCCGCGACAGCGTGGACGTGAACCGTATGTGCAGTTGACGGACTTTGAGCGAGGGCGTATAGTGGGCATGCGGGAGGCCGGGTGGACGTACCGCCGAATTGCTCAACACGTGGGGCGTGAGGTCTCCACAGTACATCGATGTTGTCGCCAGTGGTCGGCGGAAGGTGCACGTGCCCGTCGACCTGGGACCGGACCGCAGCGACGCACGGATGCACGCCAAGACCGTAGGATCCTACACAGTGCCGTAGGGGACCGCACCGCCACTTCCCAGCAAATTAGGGACACTGTTGCTCCTGGGGTATCGGCGAGGACCATTCGCAACCGTCTCCATGAAGCTGGGCTACGGTCCCGCACACCGTTAGGCCGTCTTCCGCTCACGCCCCAACATCGTGCAGCCCGCCTCCAGTGGTGTCGCGACAGGCGTGAATGGAGGGACGAATGGAGACGTGTCGTCTTCAGCGATGAGAGTCGCTTCTGCCTTGGTGCCAATGATGGTCGTATGCGTGTTTGGCGCCGTGCAGGTGAGCGCCACAATCAGGACTGCATACGACCGAGGCACACAGGGCCAACACCCGGCATCATGGTGTGGGGAGCGATCTCCTACACTGGCCGTACACCACTGGTGATCGTCGAGGGGACACTGAATAGTGCACGGTACATCCAAACCGTCATCGAACCCATCGTTCTACCATTCCTAGACCGGCAAGGGAACTTGCTGTTCCAACAGGACAATGCACGTCCGCATGTATCCCGTGCCACCCAACGTGCTCTAGAAGGTGTAAGTCAACTACCCTGGCCAGCAAGATCTCCGGATCTGTTCCCCATTGAGCATGTTTGGGACTGGATGAAGCGTCGTCTCACGCGGTCTGCACGTCCAGCACGAACGCTGGTCCAACTGAGGCGCCAGGTGGAAATGGCATGGCAAGCCGTTCCACAGGACTACATCCAGCATCTCTACGATCGTCTCCATGGGAGAATAGCAGCCTGCATTGCTGCGAAAGGTGGATATACACTGTACTAGTGCCGACATTGTGCATGCTCTGTTGCCTGTGTCTATGTGCCTGTGGTTCTGTCAGTGTGATCATGTGATGTATCTGACCCCAGGAATGTGTCAATAAAGTTTCCCCTTCCTGGGACAATGAATTCACGGTGTTCTTATTTCAATTTCCAGGAGTGTATATGCATGGATCCATAGTTGTACCATTTTGTCGTTAGACAATCCTATGGTGCTGGCATGTGATAATGAAGATTATGCTAGCCTCTTTTAATCTGGCTATCTGCTAAAAAATGCATGTAGTGTCATTGGTTCTCATATTCAGTAAACAAAGAGGAATAGGGACAACTTCTCAATGACGTGGTTTCTTACACTACTGCTAATGCATGACGAACAGTCATCCTGTACTGCTGGAGATATCCTGTAATCAGATATCATTGCAGTTAGTTTCTTAACCTTTCCCTGTTATTCCTGTCCCTACCACCATGTTCCTGAATCTGTTCTGCTCTTCTTCTTCCGCTAAGAAGGGACTAGTCTCAGCTCATCTTGACCATGTCACTCTCATAGTACCATAGTACCAGTTCTGTTTCACTATTCCAGCCAATACAACAGAATTATCAGTGCTGCTTTGTTGCAGTGTCCGCTTTAGCTATTCTCCAGAGACTTACTACATGGTATGTGCCGTCTCTCAGTTGATCAGTTAAGCAAGGAGGCAGTGTTATTTTCTATAGGAATGATTGCATCTTGACAGCCCTCATCCTCTCCCAGCTGGCTCAGTACATGGTCGGAGCACTTGCTGCCTCTGCACTACCACACCACTGTACCAGTTCATTATCTCAGTTGGCTGCATATATTTCTACAATAACCAAAATTGGCCAATTCAAACTATAAATTATTGTACTATTATCTTTAACTTCTTAAATTCTTTTGAGTTTTCTATTCCTGTCCACTTTTTGTACTACATTTTGGGAATTATTTGTTTCCCCTATTAAAACCTTGCATCGCTTAGCAAGTGCCACCTGTCCAAAGGAGCATTTTCAAACATTAAACTACTACTTTTGTGATTTTGAAATAATTAGCCTGATGCTATGGAGGGGGAGTGAAGTGTCCATGGTAGACTGACAGACTAAGTCAGAAACACTTTATGAAATATGTTTCACTGCAGAGCTGTGGCTAGGCAAGGGATGGTTCTGTACCAATTACCACTGTATATGCCTTGTTCACGTTCATACCATCCTGGCAGTGAGAATGCTGATGGGGTGACACTTCTGAGAAGCATCGCTAGTGAGGAATAGCTTCTAGAAAACCATCCAGCAACCAATTAGACAACTGTTAATAGTCACATGGGGCCATAAAGCATTGCTGGGATCAATTTGGCTCACTCTTAGCAACCAGCTTTCAGTCTCATCAGAGGTGCCCTTCCATCCCATTCTCCAGCACTATGCTCCTCAGTCTGTTAGTGGCCTTAGAGGTAAAGTTCTGATGTAAACACAAGTCAATTGTTCCAAAGCACTCTACATTGTTGTTTTTTTAAACAATATGCTCGATTACCATGTACTCCTGGATCCACATCCTACAATTGAGTTGTACTTGACAATTCTTGTATAACAGTTTATTCTGTCATGATTAGCTTAGGTTATGATTTTATTAGGTGCAGTTACACTCTTTAATTTATGGGTATCTACTGTGTTTATGTAGACTCAGTTCTCTGGGTGGTTTTCCACACAACCACTGAATATGTTTATTTTCTGCTTACATCTCGTGTACCAGAGAAACGCTAAATGACCCATCTTTAGCTGACACATTCAATACATATTGTGTACCTTTTTTAACATGTTACTACAAATTTTACTGTTTTACTTAGAGATTCACAATTTGTATAGTCGCCACACTTAGTAGTATTTTTTCAGATTCAACTGAACATAAGGCTATTGGCCAGACACCCTGTTTTTCTTCCGTTTCATTGGAAAATAATATTTAATACGAATGTATGTGGATGTTGCCTATTATGAATAATGTATACAGCAATTGTGGATGTCCTATCACGTTAAAGATGGAATAAAATGTAATCACATCACTACAAAGTGCCATAGCTAAAGTGTAGCAAAACAGAACAGTGCCAATCCCTTAATCACAACTATCTCCAGTTCCTACACATACGATGGGACATACTAAACCACTTTCACCAATAACAAATAGATAGGAAATCAAAAATAAAAACAATCGTTCTGAAATTAAAAATGAAGCATAAATACAGATTTCCAAAAACGTCATTTATTTATACAAATTAAGAAAAATATCCACAATGGAAACATCTTTGAATATAACACAAGAAATATTTAGTACAGACGTTCTGATGTCTCCCAAGTGTTTTTCTTGTGTATAAAAATATATGGAATCGAATTGTAACATCTAATGTTTGTTTACCTATTTCACTTTTAGAGAACTTACACAGTATTAAACGCAGAACAAATAATTAAGAAGTTTGGTGCATAACACTTATCTACATTATCTCTGAATCATGTACAAAGCTTTGTGAAACAAAAAAATTTCACACAAAATATAGCTGTTGTGCACTGGTGTAAAGGCAACCAGGCACAATGAATTTGTTAGATTACACATTTTCGCATCTGACCCATTGACGTGAAGATGAACTGATGAACAAAAATGTCATGAACACTGCCCATCAGGAGACTGAATGCCACATGTTGTTACACACATGATGCAATAAGCAGATTACAGGTATATAAACACACGAGAGATTAACACGAAATTGTTCCACCAGTTAGATAGGTTGTGAGCATATGAATCCAATGCTGTAAGTGACTTTAGCAAAGGGCAAGTTACAGTGGCATTGCAGTTGGGAACTAGCGCCTCAAAAGTGGTGAAGCTGGTTGGCTGGATCTATGCTACTTTTGTGAACATCTGTGGAAAGTGTCTGAAAGATGATAAATCCATAACCTTATGAAAAGGTGTAATACATCTATACTTCATCACAAATCATGGCGGCCAGAGGCTTGCCTGCTCTGTAAAGCTGGACATGTGGCAATGTGTGGCATATCTAATGACAGAAAACAATGATGCAGCAGCCATACATGTTTTTGAACACACAATTCAATGTACATTTTTTAACATGGGGCTCCACAACACACAGTCACTGTATGTTTCCATACCGATCCAACAAAACGTTCAATTGCAACTGCAGTGGGCAAGGGATCATTAATGCTGGAATGAAGGTCAATGCAAATGTCAACTGTCAGGATGGGTGACATTTCCTGTTACACTAGATCAGTTGTCACATCCAGATATGCTATCATTTAGGTGAATGATACCAGATGTAGGGCCAATTGTGCATGCGACAGTCACTTGGGCTCCTTTGGGACATCTGATAGTAATCGAAAGCATCATGGCAGTTGCAAACTATGTGGCCTATGTTGCAACTGATAGATTCGTTCATGCCTGATGTGCTCTCCCATGGTGAAGGCATCTTTCAGCAGGGTAACTGTCCATGTCACATGTGCAGAACGACTCCACAGTGGTCTGAGTAGCATGGTAACTAACACTGATGTCTCGACTACTCCATTTAGCTGATCTGAACGTGTGGAATACAACTGGTGCAACATACATCCAGAAATGTGTAAAAGACATGTCAAATCCATATCATGTAGAATTGTCATTGTATTGTGTTCCACAGGTGGACAAACATGCTATTAAGCAGGTTGCTATATCTTTTGATACGTTTACTAATGCAGGATTAGTACTAACAGAACATAAATGTACACACTATTTACCCATCAGTGCCGTGCGTTGCCATAATGCAATGTCTGCAACACTTTTTTAAAATCGTTGATTCCACGACAACAATGAAGCGAGAGTGTTGGAAGCACTGGATTCCGTTCCACAAGACTGTATAGACAACTACAATGCAACAGTTTTAACAATACATTTAAATTCTGCGGCGTAAGCAGTGTTGGAAGTCGTTGTTTGCTGTACGACGAAGAAATATGGAGTATAAGTTCGAGTAAGTATGTTTTACACAGTAAGTTACGATATATAATTTGGGTTTTTTGTATGGTTGTGCTTTAAATACTCAAATATATATTCTTTGGAAGTTACTGCTTGCTGTGAAATAAATTACGTTCATTTAGTCCGTTTGAACGTCGGTGTTGCCATATGGCAACGCTAGGCGCTTGTACTCAGTAAAAGGACGAATATTTTGTTTTGTTTTACAAGAGGTTTCTCGCTTGCTGAGGCGCTGGAGATTCTTTATAATGACGATATTGAAGGTGATGTGCTTCTCAAGCCCCCAGATCCGAATGTAGACACAGATGAAGATTCGGGAGATGGCGGGTGAGTATGCCTATCATTGGTTTGTAATTGTTTGTATACTGATGCCGACTTTATTATTATTTACTATTTCATTTCTTATTTTTGCAGATCATTAGACAACCTGTCCTCTCGTCAGCTACGAGCTAATGCCGAAATAAGAATGCCAAATAACGAAAGGATTGGTGTTGATTATGAGCACTGTAATCCGCCAGCACCATTAATGCGTACTGCACAAGATCCAATTGTACCTGAAACAGCTACACAACGTCCAAATATACCAGAGCCATCTGTATCTGAGGTAAGATCTACCTTATTATCGGACAATATCGTGGTCTGGGTTTCTGTAAAAGATACGTGTGGGAGGCAGTGGGAGAAAGGAGCTGACTTTGAGAGTCAAATTACCTCTACATTTCCAAAACCTGAATACTCAAGCTATGGAAACATGTCGATTATTGACATATTAGAACTTTCCATTGGCCAGGAATTTATTGAGCATTTAGCGAAAGAAACAAAGCTTTATGCACTATTTCTCAATTGTCAGGACCCAAAAATTACAGCAGACGAAATATCGTGTTTCATCTCCGTTTTGTATCTCAGTGGCTACAATAAGTTACCTTCTAAAAGAAATTATTGGGACTCAAAAGATGACATGAAAAACTTGGCTGTGTCTCAGTCTATGAGAAGAGACAGATTTCTACAAATATCCAGGTTTCTGCACTGTGCAGATAACACTAAGATCCATGGAAATGACAAGGCATGGAAAATTCGTCCAGTTAAGGAGATGTTGAAGAAGTGCTGCATTGAGAATTTTGTACCTGAAGAACACCTGTCATATAACGAATTGTATGGTGAAGTACTACGGCCACCATGGATGCAAACAGTTCATTCGTGGTAAGCCAATTAGATTCGGCTATAAAATATGGAGCCTAAATACTAAAGATGGATATTTGGTGAATTATGAACCGTATCAGGGAAAAGTTCCTAAGGGAAAAGCAGTCTATGAGCAGTTGTTTGCAAGTCGGCAAGTCCCTTACCTGTTTCATTGGATGAAATTCCTGAAGTGAACAGAAAAATTTGCTACAACTTCTACATGAACAATCTATTTACAGGGGCATCTCTATTTTCATTTCTCAAGTACTGTGGATACTCTGCCATTGGTACCATAAGAGAAAACAGACTTCCTAAGGAATGTATACTGGAAAACCAAATATTATTTTCCAAGAAAGATTGGGGATATTTTGAGACAGCAATAGAGAAGAGTGATGGATTATAGTATGTGCGGTGGCTGGACAACTCAGTTGTCACAATGATCTCTTCTTTATGTGGTGCACAAGAAGTTGGCCAAGTCAAGAGATTCTCACAACTAAAAAAGCGAAATATATGAGTCCCAGACCAAAACTGGTAGCCAAATATAATACGTATATGGGAGGTACTGATCAGAGGGATCAGAATCTAGCATGCTATCGCATTGCAATAAAGAAGCAAGAAATGGTACTGGTGTCTCTTTATATGGATGTTAGATGTCGCCATACAAAACAGTTGGATTTTGTATAAATAAGCAAGAAACCAAACCATTTCTCAGCTTGATTTGAAGACAGACATAGCAACAGTGTACTTGCAAAGACACCAAGCTTTACCAAAAGGAGCCGGGAGACCATCTGCATGAAGGGCATGTTCCGACAGCTGCATATCAGATTCAATTAGGTTTGATAAGACTGACCACCTCGTCCAGCACAAAGGAGGGAAGAAGAAGAAAAGGTGTAGAAACAAGGACTGTAAACCTATTGTGAGAACAATGTGTTCAAAGTGTAATGTGGGATTGTGTATTGACTGTTTTATTCCATTTCATGTAAAATAACGCTGAGTTCAGAGTTTGATTCTTAATTGTACTGTGCTATAAAGTATCAATTGTATGATGAAGACTGAATAATAAATTTGCACAAAAATTGTATATGTAATAAGAAATTTCAATAACCTACTTATTTTAGTTGAAGTTGTAATCCATATAAAATTAGGTAGTGAAAGCACCTATTGTTGCCATATGGCAACATCAAATATCTTGCTAATATCGGTAATGACTTTCGTCAAAAAACTCTGTTGTGTAATTTATGCCTTTTACAGACATAATAACGCAATTTAAAGAAAAATCACGAAATAATTAATTCCGGCGCTAATGGGTTAATGACATATACAGCATATCTCTTGAGGAAAAATATCTGAGTAAAATAATTGCCATAATCATGGATCTCCAGTGTTGAGTTTATGAACCTCAGTGAAGGAAGTGCCATGAATATATTTTTGCTGTCACTTTCTCAAATGCAGAGTTACAAGTACTACATAATGACCATGTTTGGAATAATAAGCAGCAAGTCATCACATTTCCTTGGCCTTATACTGAATATTGCGTGGTAATTATAACTATTGACAGTGTTAATGACAAAAACACATTTGATTCATGTTTCTGGAGTATTTAGTAATACAATTTCTTAACATCTCAAGCTGCAGATAGTGATTTTTGTATTTCACATTATCTCTTACCTCAATATAGTACACATTATTGCACTTTAATGTTATTCCACAGGCATTACAATTTATTGTCCCCCTACTACATTCATTATTTTATAGGCCTTTAGGGCACCAACCAGGAATATCTATTTGCATAAACTAACAATTACTTGTAGTTACTTTCTGATGTGAAGTAATGCATGTGTCTTGAAAGTACCCAACTGAGTGAAACTTTTGTCACAGATATCACATTTGTGAGGTCCCCTTCCCATGTGGACTAATGCGTGTGTCTTGAGATCACCTGATGTAGTAAATGATTTGCCACAAATATCACATTTGTGAGGTCTTTTCTAGATGTGAAGTTTCTTTCCAGTGTGAATTGTTATATGCCTCTTGAGAGTGCCTGACCTACCGAAGGATTTCCCACAAATGACACATTTGTGAGGTTTCTTTCCAGTGTGAATTAATGTTTGTCTGTTAAGATAGCTTGACGTAGCAACAGATTACCCACAAATCTCACAGTTGTGAGGTTCCTTTCCAGTGTGAATTAATACATGCCTCTTGAGATTCCCTGACCTAGCAAAACATTTCCCACAAATCTCACATTTGTGAGGTTTCTTTCCAGTGTGAATTAATTCATGAGTCTTGAGACAACTTGATGTAGCAAAACATTTCCCACAAATCTCACATTTGTAGGGTTTCTTTCCAGTGTGAATTAATAAATGAGTCTTCAAATAACCTGATGTAGAAAAACATTTTCCACAAATCTCACATTTGTGAGATTTATTTCCGTGAATTAATACATGCATCTTGAGATAACCTGATGTAACAAAACATTTTCCACAAATCTCACATTTGTGAGGTTTCTTTCCAGTGTGAATTAATTCATGAGTCTTGAGACAATCTGATCTAACAAAACATTTTCCACAAATCTCACATTTGTGAGGTTTCTTTCCAGTGTGATTTAATGAATGCTTCTTGAGACTGGCTAACAAAGTAAAAGATTTCTCACAAATCTCACATTTGTGAGGTTTCATTCCAGTGTGAATTAATAAATGTGTCTTCAGATCGCCTGACCTTGCAAACCATTTGGCACAAATACCACATTTGTTGGTTCTGTTTGCAATATATAGATCAGCCTGGGCACTGAGATTAACAGCTGTAGATAAAATTCTATAAGCACTTGTTTTCTCTGCATCATTTGTCATGTGTCTGTTACACATGTCATTAGAGGCCTTCTTTGAAATTTTCCAAGTTTCCTCATATGAAGACTGTTCAATGTGTTCTGTAAAAGAAACTTCTGGCTCACTATCCAAGAAGATACTGCTTTGATGCTCATCACTATAGTCATATTTTTCATGGTGGCCAGCAGTTAAGACATGATAATTCTCTCTCATTCTCAAATGTGTTTTCAAACTAACCTTACTGTGAAATACCTCACCACACCACTTACAAACATACAAAGGTGGCTGCATGCCATCAATGTGCATAAACACATGCATTATGAGTCTGTATTTTGAAGGAAAGTTCTGTTGGCAGAAATCACAGCTAAATAGAAGTAATTCCTTTTCTCTCTTACTACAGTCATATTGGGTGGCAACTGAGCATTCCTTGTCAATAGTCACATTTTCTGTACCAAACTCATGTGTTGACTTCTCCTTGTCTATCACCGAATCATCCTGGACCAGCCCTTGGTGATAAATTTCTCCACATGATATGCCACAGCTCCCACCAGTAGTCTGAGTCAATCTGAAGAGTGAAGACAAGAATGTTAAATGTTGATATATATACAACAAAGAAACAATATTTGAGTGTCCATAAATGCAGTACTATAGGCCACAAGTCATAAAAATGCATAAGAAATTGCATATTTAGTAACTGTTAATGATTTAAAATTACTATATTCCTCCAGAAGGAAAGAACTGATGAGGTAAAAGTGGTTTAAAACGAAATTAACCACAGGAAATTCAATAATGATGAATCTGAGTCACTGCTGATATCATTTGAAATTTTAAGTGAGAGTTAAAATAATTCACTTTCATGTGTTACAATCTTTTCAAAATACAGTACTACAAGTTAACAGTCTACACCAATTTATTAAATGTATCAAAAAAATTCTTATGTTCAAGGCGTTTAAGATTTAATTAAGAGAGATAATTTTTAAATGTTCTTCTCCCATTATCTTTTTCTGTTTCGCAAACACTTTCACCTTTGGAAATGATAAATTTATTTCACCTAATTAACAGATTTTTTTTGTTTGATTCCCAATGACTAAAGAACTAGTGCAAGCTTCAACATTTTGTTAGGTATCTAGAACAGATGTTAATCAGGTGAATAATGATGGTTCATGAACAAGAATCAATGTCACATCAATCAAGGGAACAATCTGCATACTGATGAATGAAAGTGAATGACACACTTGCAGATGGTTTTAATCTAAGACTGTGTTTTCGGCACTGCAACTTGTATGAAGCCTTGCACAAATGGAAATACTGTCTGAAAAGATGGAAATAGTTGTAAATTTTCCAGTATATTTGCACTGAGCCTTTTTGAAAATTTTTACATCTTCCTAACATCTGCTCATCTGGCATTGCAGAACACCATTGACTGAAGGGCACACTTATAAATGGCCACTTCATCACCCATAAGACACTGCTAGCTGACACCACATATTGTGTGGCAGTGGTAACAGCTGATGCATGAGCTGAGTATCTGGGTCCCATTATTCCCCCTGCAGTTAAACCCTTTCCCACAGAACAGAACTGTGATGCCTTTCAGGTCCCCAGTATGTGCATCATGTTGGACATGAAAGAGTATGAACTACTGAAGGCATGCATACCCAGTGTTATCTTTTGCTCTGCAACTTTTGACTTTTTTGCGTTTTGTTGGGGATATAGTTTTGCGTGGCATGATATCTGGTAAATTTCGAGTGTTTTTAAACTCTTAATTAGGATCACACGATTTTTTTAACGTAACTGGTATCATGGTGTGTGTCAGATTCTAGAAGTTGACAACTGTATAACTTGATATTGTAACTTTTTTAAAACTCAATTAGTTACAACATGTATTTTCATACATATGGAAGGAAAGCAACTGAATGATAATAATTAAGAAAGAAATCAAAAAATATGCAAGTAAGGTTTCAGACAAATAGCTTTCTTTTTCTCAAAGTACTAGATATAAAACTTACAATTAAAATTTTATGCTATGCCAGTGAACCATAAACAAACCAGGATAAGGAAGAGAATTTGTGGAAAAATTCAACAATAAATAAAGTTTAATGTTAATTATTTATCAATTGTTTTAGAGACCTCCATGCAACCATTGTGTAGGTACTGGGTACTTGTGTCATATCCTTAATATTTACTGTACAACATTTTTTGTGGCAGGCACATTCATAAACTGTTCATGCAGTGATAATGGAAGTGCACATGTATTTTATCAACACACATACTACAGCCTGGACAGTAACAGTGCTGATGGCTCACACCACATTTGTTAGAAATTTTGGCACTAAAGCTGTTACCTCTACTTTATTCCTTCCTTTGTTCTCTCGATTCTCAAACCAAAGAGCTGTCATCATGAACAAATACCGTTTCTTACATTCTATACATCTACACTCCTGGAAATTGAAATAAGAACACCGTGAATTCATTGTCCCAGGAAGGGGAAACTTTATTGACACATTCCTGGGGTCAGATACATCACATGATCACACTGACAGAACCACAGGCACATAGACACAGGCAACAGAGCATGCACAATGTCGGCACTAGTACAGTGTATATCCACCTTTCGCAGCAATGCAGGCTGCTATTCTCCCATGGAGACGATCGTAGAGATGCTGGATGTAGTCCTGTGGAACGGCTTGCCATGCCATTTCCACCTGGCGCCTCAGTTGGACCAGCGTTCGTGCTGGACGTGCAGACCGCGTGAGACGACGCTTCATCCAGTCCCAAACATGCTCAATGGGGGACAGATCCGGAGATCTTGCTGGCCAGGGTAGTTGACTTACACCTTCTAGAGCACGTTGGGTGGCACGGGATACATGCGGACGTGCATTGTCCTGTTGGAACAGCAAGTTCCCTTGCCGGTCTAGGAATGGTAGAACGATGGGTTCGATGACGGTTTGGATGTACCGTGCACTATTCAGTGTCCCCTCGACGATCACCAGTGGTGTACGGCCAGTGTAGGAGATCGCTCGCCACACCATGATGCCGGGTGTTGGCCCTGTGTGCCTCGGTCGTATGCAGTCCTGATTGTGGCGCTCACCTGCACGGCGCCAAACACGCATACGACCATCATTGGCACCAAGGCAGAAGCGACTCTCATCGCTGAAGACGACACGTCTCCATTCGTCCCTCCATTCACGCCTGTCGCGACACCACTGGAGGCGGGCTGCACGATGTTGGGGCGTGAGCGGAAGACGGCCTAACGGTGTGCGGGACCGTAGCCCAGCTTCATGGAGGCGGTTGCGAATGGTCCTCACCGATACCCCAGGAGCAACAGTGTCCCTAATTTGCTGGGAAGTGGCGGTGCGGTCCCCTACGGCACTGCGTAGGATCCTACGGTCTTGGCGTGCATCCGTGCGTTGCTGCGGTCCGGTCCCAGGTCGACGGGCACGTGCACCTTCCGCCGACCACTGGCGACAACATCGATGTACTGTGGAGACCTCACGCCCCACGTGTTGAGCAATTCGGCGGTACGTCCACCCGGCCTCCCGCATGCCCACTATACGCCCTCGCTCAAAGTCCGTCAACTGCACATACGGTTCACGTCCACGCTGTCGCGGCATGCTACCAGTGTTAAAGACTGCAATAGAGCTCCGTATGCCACGGCAAACTGGCTGACACTGACGGCGGCGGTGCACAAATGCTGCGCAGCTAGCGCCATTCGACGGCCAACACCGCGGTTCCTGGTGTGTCCGCTGTGCCGTGCGTGTGATCATTGCTTGTACAGCCCTCTCGCAGTGTGCGGAGCAAGTATGGTGGGTCTGACACACCGGTGTCAATGTGTTCTTTTTTCCATTTCTAGGAGTGTGTACCGGTACCCTCTATCCAACCACCGGATTTTATACACCCCAACTGTCTGCGTCCAGTGTAATTCATGGGAAAGTGCGAATGTCTGCAAATGTTTGCCAGTTGTGTAACTGAGGTGAAACGTGGGGACCAGCCCGGTATTCACCTATTAGGATGAGGAAAACCGCCTAAAAACCCCTTCCAGGCTGGCTGGCACACCGGCCCTTCATCGTTATTCCGCTGTGTGGATTCGATCCAGGGTCGCTGTACCTACCCGAATCCAGGAAGCAGCATATTAGTGTTCTTGGCTACCCTGGTGGGTCGTTTGATACATTGCCATGAAAATATAACATCTGCTTCCATCTACTAAGGAAATATTATCAATGCATTTGATGTCAGGGTTGGAGACTGCTGTTAATGCAAGCAAGCCTATAAAAAGCTTTTATCTCAGAAACATCAATATCATGCAAAGAAGGTACGTTCTTTTGAACATTTTTATATTATCAAGATTGTTCCCACACTGTTGAATCCCATCTAAAATTCCTCAAGGGAAAAGTACACCTGATTTGTTGTTCAGTGTCTCGATTTCTACCCATCACAATACCACTGAGCAACAGGGCAGAAATCTGCAAAGCAATGTTATATTGTCTAGCACAAACATTGCTTGGGTTGTGCATTTCTCCATTTGAAATCGTTTCCCCTCCCATAGAAGTAATCATGGTGATATGACTATGTCCTCCGTTATCACCACCACCACCACCACCACCACCACTGCCACCACCAAGGCCCTGTTGTGAATTTGTATCACCAATTTTACAGTCTATTTTTTTTACACAGTCAATTGTAGCCAATGTCACAGATGATGATGACGATAACGATGATGATGATGATGATGATGACGATGATGATGATGATAATGATGATCATGATGATCATGATGATGACAACACAAACACCCAGTCACCAGGCAGAGAAAGTCCCCAACCTGGCCACGAATCGAACCCGGGACCCCATGATCCAGAAGCAGCAATGCTAGCTACTAGACCATGAGCTGCAGACAGAACTCATGGAGAATAGCACGTCCATTCAGGCAGGTTTTAATGATTAGAGAGACGTGGCACACACTGCATATTGTAAAAGACACTAACAGAAGACATGATAACTATTACACTGTAATAACAACAATAAACACAAGCTGTTGATAAAAACTTCTGCTGAGCAGCAATCATAGAATGAGTGTGGTATCTCTGCAAGACATCATAGCAACTTTATTATGAACTTATTGAGGGGAAAATTGTCTGATGTTTGGGTGCTGCAGTGTGCGCTCTATATTTTGTAGGATGCTGTAACATCGTAATGTAGGAAAAGAGGAGAAACGATCAGAGCGATGATAATGGTGGTTCTGGTACATTTATTAGGATATGATCAGAAGTTACGTGTTCAAAATGGTCTACTGACTCTGCAACATGCTGTATCCATGACATGACATGGCTAACAGTTGCCTACAGCATATCCAGTGTAATAAGATTGATTGTCATCATATGATATCTTTCTGATCAGGAATATCTGGATACATCCCCAATAAATCTTCCCAATCAATGGGAAGGGGACCTCACAAATGTGATATCTGTGACGAAAGTTTCACTCAGTTGGGTACTTTCAAGACACATGCATTACTTCACATCAGAAAGTAACTACAAGTAATTGTTAGTTTATGCAATATCCCAACATGCACATGTCGCATGAACTTAGGTCGGGGGATCTCTAAGGCCACATATTTTAAACTGCCTAGATATAATGCGGGTGATACCAAAGATTTCATGAAACCAATAGTTCACTCGACAACTGACATATCATGCCACCCCATCTCACATCAAAATAATGGTGCAGACACTTGTGGTCTTGAAATGCTTGAATCACGTTACATAACAAGGTCCTTATAAAGTTCAGATGTCTCTGTACACCTAAGAGGTGCTTGACCTGTCACCTACAAGGAACGGTGACTCAGAATGAAGAGGCTTGTGAAATCACACCACACTGTCACATAAGCTGAGTGCAGTGGATGTTTCTGCACAAGATTTGGGAGGACAACCCCATATGTAATAGTTCTGTGCACTCATGGCCCCATGCAGAGTAAAATATGCCTTGTACTTCCAAAGAATATTCCCCAGCCAAAAGTCACTCTTTTCCAGGCATGCCAAAAATAAAGACAAAGTCACAGCGTTGTGGCCTATCCTGGGGCTTCTTTAGCAGCAAATTCTGAGCCTTATAGAGATACTAGTGTGAAATGTGCCACAAAATCTTTTGAACTGTTGACTGGGGGAGGCACGGTAAGAGGCAGTGTGTGTGAGTGAGACAGAGAGAGAGAGAGAGAGAGAGAGAGAGAGAGAGAGAGAGAGAGAGAGAGAGAGAGAGAGAGAGAGATCCTGTGACAACTCTAACACTTAATGCCGAATTTGAGGCATCTGTGGCATGGTCAGCTAAAAGCAACTTGAATGACCGCTATGGGAATCTGCTGCACCACTCAATTCACCTATTTCTTCAAATTTCTTGCTTGTATTCTTCACCATATTTATTGACATGGAGCTCTTCTCGGCCATTTATGTCAATGATATTCTTGCAATGCAGTGCTGCTGTTCTGATAAAACAACTGTACCACCCATGCAAGGCGTCTCTTCTCAATAGGCATTTCATTTCATATGGAAGCCTTAAACCTTTTTAACTGTGTGTATGTCCAGAAAAGAAAAATTCCCCGATTTCCCAGTTAGAAACGCGCTTTCCAGGGTGAAAAACGTTTTAGTGGGTGGAAGTACATTTTTCCACCTTGAAAGATATCGTTACCCTAGGAGCTGTAAACCTCATCAATCCCTTGAATGGTTATGGGTTTATAAGATTGTATAGAACTCTCTGGCAGTTTAGGAATCTCAACCTAGCAAAAATCAAAGCATTTATGAAAGATCTTTGATGTGTGGCAACATGTCCACTACATATTTTCGTATGACGAAAGTATGAACACGAATTCCAACAATTACATCACAGTAGCTTCTAAAGCACTGAAAGATTGTGACGTGCTTTTGTGGGCCAAGCATAGCTTGTGTCACATGATCTCGCCGGCCGATGACAGCAGATATTCAGAGCATAGGAAATGTGATGTCAGCCAATAACAAAATGAATGTTAAGCTGTGCAAACACACAAGCGAAAGAAGTTAATTGTTTAAATTACTATGCATCAGTCAACTACAAGGAAAGTTAAGTTTTCATATATAATATTGACTTCCTAACAGTTTTTGCTGTTTTTCTGAGGGCACCAGTTTCAATTTTAGCAGCTTTATATTTCTGACAAGTACGATTATAAATTTCACTGATGTGCACCAGACACTTCGTGGGTTACGTGGCTGGATATGTGTTCTGTAGAGCACTTCGACTTCTCCCATAGTAAAGCCAGTTACATGTGAAATCACTCAAGAACTTCGCTCTTGTTTTTGAAAGGCAACTATATTTTTTGCCAGCATTATTGCATAATCTGTCATCAATGAACAAACTATAATAATTATGAAAGACTAAACACGAAACTTCGTCATTTTTTGTATTACCTTTTCAACATATAGCAAATGCAAGTGTGTCACCAAAATTTAAAATATAAGGCATAAATGGCTTGTCCTCTGGGCCCAAAATTTTTTCACACTTGCTGGTGGTCAGCGTTAAGTCTTGAATGTGAATATAATGCTCCATGATTTAAGAAAATCATCACACATTCTGACATGCATGATCATCTTACATAAAAGGAAATTTACTTCAAAAGTAATGCCTCTGAAACCAACATTCGAGATATTTCACCACGTCATGTAGAAATGTAATCAGTTGTGACTTCACTCATCAAAATGTGCCCAGGAGTGAGATATATTGAAAGTTCATTGTTAGAAAATATTGTAGAATCTTTAATAGCGCTGTCGGCAGATGCCTGTGTGTGCATTTATTCTGTTTATGTGAAACGAAAGATTTATTTTGGTGATACTCCCTCTTTTGCGTTTTATTGCTGCAGTATTATTCTGCAGTGGCGAGCTAAACTAATTTTTTTTATTAGTGTATCAGTTCTTAGCAATCAAAATTACAAAAATTTAACTGAAAAACAAAATTAAAAAATTCCTACAATTCTGAAAAATCCCTTATCCGGATCTGAACAGATCCGAGTCCTTTTTGTGTGGCTATATTAAAGACAAGGTGTACAACAGTAATCCCAAACCACTGCTGAGCTGAAAAGCGACATTCAGGTGGTCATCGACGACAATGATGTTCTGACACTTCAGTGGGTATAGCAGAATTTTGCTATTTGGCTGAGCCACATCATCGGTAATGATGGCAGGCATATCGAACATGTCATAACCTAAATCTCAATATCTGTGGTGAAGTTTACATGTTGAATAAAGTGTGTGAACGCTGTAGTTTGTAACTAATTTACGATTTTTTGATATAGTTCAATAATTATCACCTTGTATGTTTGCTAAGTTACAGACTGGGTCCTGGGCTACATATCCCTCACTGCTACCTGTGTTTTGACTAAGTAATTCAATTACATATGTTGGTGTGGCTTTCTGCCCAAGTTGAAAGTGAGGTTATCACTTCCTTTGCCATAAGGCATAGGAAGTTGAAATCACTGTTAATGTTCGTCATCCTTAACACACAGTATCACTCCTTCACTCTCTCATTCTTTCATGGAAACAATTTTTGGTCAAGAGAAAATTTAAGGGACCACTGATTGAAGCTTTCCGCTTTTGGTGAGGTTTGTTTACTGGAGAGTGTATATCATCCATGTACACACACTTTAGAACCATTTACTCTAAATGTCTGATTAAATATATCTATTTTGTGATTGATCAAAATGTTTGCAGATAATCACTTTATCGGGTAGTAGTATTAACTGCTCACAATGTTACACATTGTTTCAATGAATTAAAAATTGTAGTTTAAGAATAAAACAATGAAATGGCATTTCATCCAATTTTCCAAGTCGGCAGGTTAATGTGTAATATCATATCCTACTGATTTCTGTACTCTGTCTTCAAAAAATATATGCCTGTCTGGTACCCATGTAGGTACATTTCTTATACACCTGCTGTCAGATAGGACAAGTTACACAGCATAGAGGTCTAGTGAATCCCTTTTAGATATTGCTCAGAAGACAAACTTTCATGATCTACAGATGGCAAGTGCTGACTATCTACTTGAGGGTCCTCTGAACACAACTAATAAGACCATTACAAACTTAATTTATCACGCACTGCTCAAACGTAACATTGACACACAGGTGGTCAGTGCATTCTGGCAATCATAGTGTACATAATACAGTGATACCTTTTGAACCCCGGCAGAAAGTCAATCAGTACTTTCTTGGATCTTTGACACAGGTAAACCACATGCTGACCAAACTTTCAACATGATGTTGTTTACAGCTGGTAAGATACAAATTATGATAACTATAGAGTTATGTACAGTCCTTGCCAGGTTTGATGATACTACAATAGATTAATACGTGTTCCACAGATCCTGAATATGTCACTCTGCAATGTGGAACTTGTGAGTTTAACATTAGGTTTCTTTACACAATGTATTTTTTTTTTTACAATTACTATTTCAATTTAAAAATTTGTCTACTGAGTAGACCATGTCCTCATTCATAAATACTTTTGATTTGTTTTTAGAAGCTGGTTGGCTATCTGTCTGACTGTAATGCTACCTGATAGACGAACAAAGATTTTTCCTGGCAGCGCAGTTCATCTCTTTCTGTGCCAAAGTCAGATTTAGCCACTGCTCTTTGCTACTATCTTTGAACTGTGATTCTTGTATTGTGAACCTCCCTAGTTCCTTAAATAAGTGTCTGCAATGTGATCTTCAGTGCTTCCCGACTATTATTCTTATTACAGGCTTTTGTGCAATGAATACTTTTTCTCTAAATGATGTGACCCTAAGACTTCATGGTATATGAAAGCAGTGAATGGAAATATGCATTATAAGTTAATTTACTGATATGTTTGTCACCAAAGTTTGCAATAACCCTAATGGCGTAAGATGCTGAACTGATATGTTTCATAAGCTCATGATGTGCTTCTTCAAATTAATTTTTTATCAATGCACACACCCAGAAATTTCAAATACTCTGCTTAGCAACAGATTCCTGTTCTAAATCTATACTTATCAATGGTATTCTGCCATTTACTGCACAGAACAGTGTACACTGCGTTTTCTCAAAACCATCTGCAGACAACCAATTAATTTCCTGAAAGACATAATTCACAGTTTCCTCAGCTAATTCATATTTCTTTGGTGTGATTACTGCATCATCAGAAAAAGAACTAGCTTTGCATCTTCATGACTGTAGAGTGCCAGGTCATTAACATATATTAAGAAAATATGAGGAACAAACGTGAACACTGTGGGACACCATTCTTCATACCTCCTCAGAGGATGTAGTGTTATCAAAGCAACATTACCATTTCTGCTCATTCACATGACCGCAATGCAGCCATACCTGGATCGACACTAATAGACCAAAAGATTTACTGACTTTAAAAGAAAAGCAATACTACACACTAATAAAAAAAATGATTCAGAAATGAAAGGAGAATGGTAGTGTTCCTCCCTGCCTCAATGCTGTGTTGGGTCCATCAGCATGATCGTAGGTTCTGGAGATAAACTGATACAAAATGATTAACATTAAAGTAATGAGGAGATGCAGATACTTATGGATAATTTGGCTATATAAGCACACGTTTTTAATGCTACGTACCTTTTAATATTAAGTTACAATGGCTGGTGCGTATTAACAAAAGCTTTGTACATAACAGGCAATACTTCATACTAATGTCCTCTCGATGGACCCTGTTAGTAATTAATTACATAAAACTACATGTTCTCTGATTGAAAAGACAATTAGGACATTTACGGAGTATTTTACACAAATTTTAACACAGCAAGTCTGCCTTTCATGGAATAATAACAGTAAAAGGTGAATCGCTCAAGGCTTCACTTGTCTTGAAATAACAGAATTCTTTTTTTATATCATTAATCGATAAGTGTACTTAGAGATTTACGACCGCCGGGTGAGAGTGGCAAAGATAAAGAATAATAGATTCTGCCACTGCTATTTGATGGTTAATTTCTTTTACATTACAATTGTTTGATAGCTTCAGGCCATCAGGCGTTTACCATTGAGCGTATACTAATGTTTGTAGGGCAAATATTACTAATATTACAAGGACTGCTAACTTTAGCACACTATCTCTACTGTTAAAATCAACCTTCTACATTCTTCCACTTAAATATGATTTAAACCGTTTGTGCATGTCCTGCTCACAACAGGCTTTTAGTACTCTGTTGGAAGTGCCATCAATTCCATGTGTGCTTCTACATTGAGTGAATTAATTCTTTTCCTAATTTCAGTTTGAGAGGTGGTTTGAATTTCAATTGTATCAAATTGCATAGGTATTCCTTCTTCCATGTACAACCTTGTATTTCCCAATGAACGGCTGTATCCTAATTTCCCTACAACATTTTAAAAAAATTATAATTACAATTACTTCTGATTTTTGTTAAACTTTTCATTGAATTTGATAGGAATATAATCTTTCTGTGATTTCCACTGTCGTGTTTCCTTTCTAGCAATATCCCAAATTTTTTTCATTTTATCATCAGAGGTGCTAATCCGAGACATGGTGCACACACTTCTTGGCTTTTTAATAACTTCTCCTAATACAGTGCAACAGTTTTTTGTAATATTTGGCTCTTACTCGATAATTACTCCTGGCTGTAAAATAAATTTCGATTTTCTGTTTACAACATATTATCTGTTTAATAAGTCACAGCTTTTTAGATTGTTTCTTACAATTACGATTTGTTGTTTCCTTTGGGAAATTATTTTCACATTAAATTTGAAATTAGCATCAGCTTCCCTGTAGATTTCATCCCATTCTGTTTCTAGCTGTACAATTGTTAAATTGAATGCACTATTTTGGAGGACTATTTTGCATTACTTGTATGGAACTATGTTATATAGTATACCTAGATGTGCATCCTGATCATAAGGATCATTCTCAAAAGGGGTAAGTATTTGACTAAATTTATATTCAGTCTGTAAAGTATCTTTCTTAGTGCTGCTTTCCTGTATGCAGCAAAATCTATAACTGACATCAAATTGAAAGAACCAAGAAATACTCCAATGTAGTTCTATCGGATTTCTTCAGAATATATAATTTGCTTGTCTGACTGGCAGATGGCACAATGAAGATTCAAAGTATTTCAGAAATCGTTGGAAATATCTGACTGGGGACCTATACACAGCTAGAACTATAAAGGTTCCATTTAGTTTAAGCTCACAGGCACATGCATCTGCATGTTGCTCTAAGCAATATGTTTTTTTAGTTTATGAATTTTTCATACTGTCTTTAATTTTAACGTATGAAGTCCCCTCTACTTGCCCACTCCCATCCCTCTTGCCCCTCTGCTAACACCTTTTCTCCACTGCTTTTCTTCCCCCGCCCCTTCCCCTCAATGGTACCTCATCCAACTTCTCTGCACTAAGAGGCAGTCTCACAATCTTGTGCTTCATTTCTGGTGCTAAGCTGTGAAGTTCATATCGATTATAAATATGGCAATGACACCTAATCACCTCCAATATCGCCACCTTGGTATATCAGCATTAAATAGAGTTACTCTTCCCTTCCAGCTAATGTGGAATTTCCTCCTCCTTTCTTCTTGAATTAGAAAATTTCCCCTTTATTCTGTAAATTTAACTGGCATTGTCACCAATCAGAGCGCCCTCATTGAATTGTCTCAATAAAGGTAAACACAAGGATTCAAATACGTCACTGTTGAGTTCTTCGTGATAGTCATTGATTTTTGGGCACGTTCAGATCATTCTGCATGACAGACTGTAAGTGTGTTTCCTCTGCCATACAGTACTTTCAAACCATCATTTCTTTTTGAAGCTTGTCACATTTTGTTTATTGCACTATTTTGTTTGAGCCACATCTGATCAAAATAAATAATACGGAAACAGTTATTTCTTTTCCTGATGCTGTGAATTTATTTCAGAAGTAGCAACATTTAATACAGTATCGGATCCTCCATCAGAGACCATCTTTCATCTTTGCATTTGCTGAATATGTATGCCAAAGGTTTCAGAACTCTTCCTCTCAATAATTACCCCCTGTGAAAGGTATCTTACAATTTGAAACAGTGAAAGGTATCTTACAATTTAAAACATAACCTTCATTTTGTCTTGTAGGTTACTCGCCTTGGTCATGAAATTTCAATATAATACAATGAAGAATATCTTTCTAGAGATCCTCCAAATCCGTTTCCGTACACAGGTTTCCATCCACTGCACTTATGTAAATATTCTCAGTAAAGTTCATGGTCAAACACCAGATACTTATGTTGTTGAAGTCTGCAGAGCTGATAAGATTCAGTCTCTTTTTGCTTTGTCTTTAAGGTCATGAAGAAATTCGTTTAGCTTATGTAAAATACTCTTTGCTGGCTCTGTGTGTTTTGGAATCAAATCATCTTAAATCAGAAATAAAAACGGCAATATTAATAAATGGAAATCACTGCTCTCTTAGCAAACATATGCCACTGTCCAGTGAGCACAAGTAAAAGATGGATAGTGAGTGTCAAACTGTCTGCAAAGCCATGGCAACAGCAGCATGAATGAACCACAGCATTACCGTATGACCTTGTCTGTCTATTTCGAAGGCACCTGTCGTGGAAATGACACTGTGGCAGAAGTATGAGCTTAGAGACATGCACCAAGCAAAATGTGCCCAAGAGTGTTTGTTGGCATTCAAAAAATGGAGGGAAGATGAAAGCTGTGAAAACTGGCATAACCCTCACAACCACCACTTGTTGCTCCTTGATGTAGAAAAGCAGAAACTTTATGCAAGGAAGCAATCTTGTTTCCTTTCACAACTTACATGTGACAAGTTTTTTCCAAGTCCTGTACACATCTTAGTGAAGTGAGAGATGATGTAGGATCATGGTGCAAGGGTTTAACAAGGCAGCAACCGGATGTCATAATGGGTGGAACAGGAACTAGTATTGACATGAATCAGACCTATAGTATTGAGTATGACCTGCTACAAATAGGAACTGCAACAAATCTTACAAATGCAGGCTTGGTGCCTGCTTTCATGGGGTTACATTTGCCCCAATTGAACAGCATTGTCAGGATGATAACGCGGGCGGGCGGGCGGGCGCGCGGGCGGGCGGGCGGGCGGGCGGGCGCGGGCGGGGGCTGTGGGGGGGAGGCGGGCGCGGGCGGGCGGGGGCTGTGGGGGGGATGCGGGCGCGGGTGGTCGGACGGGCGGGGGCTGTGGGGGGGAGGCGGGCGCGCGTGTTCGGGTGGGCGGGGGCTGTGGGGGGGAAGCGGGCGCGCGCCGTCGGGCGGGCGGGGGCTGTGGGGGGGAAGCGGGCGCGCGCCATCGGGCGGGCGGGGGCTGTGGAGGTGAGGCAGGCATGCGCAGTCGGGCGGGGGCTGGGCGGGCGGGCGGTCAGGCGGGGGCTGGGCGGGCGGGCGGTCAGGCGGGGGCTGGGCGGGCGGGCGGTCAGGCGGGGGCTGGGCGGGCGGGCGGTCAGGCGGGGGCTGGGCGGGCGGGCGGTCAGGCGGGGGCTGGGCGGGCGGGCGGTCAGGCGGGGGCTGGGCGGGCGGGCGGTCAGGCGGGGGCTGGGCGGGCGGGCGGTCAGGCGGGGGCTGGGCGGGCGGGCGGTCAGGCGGGGGCTGGGCGGGCGGGCGGTCAGGCGGGGGCTGGGCGGGCGGGCGGTCAGGCGGGGGCTGGGCGGGCGGGCGGTCAGGCGGGGGCTGGGCGGGCGGGCGGTCAGGCGGGGGCTGGGCGGGCGGGCGGTCAGGCGGGGGCTGGGCGGGCGGGCGGTCAGGCGGGGGCTGGGCGGGCGGGCGGTCAGGCGGGGGCTGGGCGGGCGGGCGGTCAGGCGGGGGCTGGGCGGGCGGGCGGTCAGGCGGGGGCTGGGCGGGCGGGCGGTCAGGCGGGGGCTGGGCGGGCGGGCGGTCAGGCGGGGGCTGGGCGGGCGGGCGGTCAGGCGGGGGCTGGGCGGGCGGGCGGTCAGGCGGGGGCTGGTTGGGCGGGCGGGCGGGGGCTGGGGGGGTGGCGGCCGCGGGGGGGGCTTGCGGGCGTGGGCTGGGCGGGTAGCGGGCGGGCAGGGGCTGGGGGGGGGGAGGCGGGCGCGGGCGGGCGGGGGCTGCATATTCGTATTGTAATTCCTATGTATTTAGTTGAGCTCACAGCTTTTAGGTTTGTATTATTTATCGTGTGAACGAAATTTAGCACATTCCTTTCAGTAATCATGTGGTTGACTACATACTTTTCATTATTTAATGCCAATTGCTATTTTTCACATCATACAGATATCTTTCTCACTTCACAATTGGCTTTGATCATCTGATGACTTTACGATAACGTAAATGACCGCCTAATCTAAGAGGGCTGCTCAGATTGTCTCCTACATCGTATATGTACATCAGGGACAAGACAGGGCCTATAACACACACTTGGGAAACGTCAGATATTACTTCAATTACTTTCTATTAGTTATTACGAACTGTGACCTTTCTGGCACAAAATCACGAATCTGTGTACACTACCAGGATGATACTCCAGGGGCACACAATGTAATTGGAAGTTACTTGTGAGGAATTGAGTCAAAAGCCTTCTGAAAATAAAAAATATGGAATCAATCTAATGCCATCTGTCCATATGAGTTATTACTTTGCGAGAATAAAGAGCTTCTTGTATTTCACAAGAATTATGTTTTCCGAATATGTGTTGGCTATTTGTCAACAAATGACATCTTCCAGGTAATTCATAATGTTCAAACAGATTATGTTTTCCAGTATCCTACTGCAAAGCGATGTTACTGGAACGGGTCTGCGTTTCATCGGATTACTCCCATTTCCTTTCTTGGGTTCTGGAGTAATTTGCGCAACTTTCCTGTCTTCGCGTACCGATCTCTCTGCAGATGAAGAGTTGTATGTGACTTAAGTATCGATCTATTGCATCAGCATATTCTAAAAGGAACCTAAATGGTCTACAATTTGGACCAGAGGCATTGCCTTTCTTAAGCTGCTCCACTGCATTTAGGATACCAACGCCTGAAGTTACAGACAGTTATTCTTGATTAGAATTCAAAATGGTTCAAATGGCTCTGAGCACTATGGGACTCAACTGCTGAGGTCATTAGTCCCCTAGAACTTAGAACTAGTTGTATGTATTCACGGTGTATTTGGATAGTATTAATCCAAATATACAATTTACTACGGAGGAAGAGAGAAATGGACAACTAAATTTTTTGGATGTATCAGTAATTAAACGGGCAAATTGCAGTCTAGGGCATAAAGTGTATAAAAGAGAAACACACACACACACACACACACACACACACACACACACACACACACACACACACACACCGACCATTACCTCCATAAGGATTCGAACCATCATCCCAGGCAGAAGAGAGGCGTCATTAAAACACTGGTGGACACAACTAATAATATCTGTCAGCCAGTTTACTTGCAAGATGATCTAAATCATTTGCAAACGGTTGTTAAGAAAAATGGATACGCTGACAACGAGATGGATCAAGCACTTCATCCCAGAAGAAAAGCGTGTGACAACATTCAGCAAGAACAACTGTCAGCTGGAAGAGTTTTTCTTCCATTTATTTGCAATATTACGGACAGTATTGGGATAGTTCTGGCAAAGTTTCAAGTTATAACAATCTTTAGACCCACTAAAACGATTAGTGAGTGTAAACGTAGGCTTTCATGGCCCTTGTCACAGTCAAAAAATTCTTCTGGGGCTAAGGCCGCATTGTCAACTATAAAATTCTGACGTTTCAGCGGCTGTTGCAAGACGCCTTCCTCAGGGTGTCTGAGGAAGGTGTCTTGCAACAGTCGCCGAAACGTCGGAATTTTATAGTTGACAATGCGGCCTCAGATCCGGAAGAATTTTAGTGACCAAGTTTTGGTGTTTAAGATCGACGAAAGATGCACTACACCTCTTAGCAACTCCTGAGGTGTATACAATTCCGTGTGGCTGTGTGAAGGTTTATATTGGAACAACGATAAGAAGTGTTAATACCAGCTAAACCGAACACAAAAGGCAGTGTCGACTGGAATATACCGACAGATCAGTTGTAGCAGAACATGTTTTTAAAGATGTCGACCATGAAATAAAATTTAATGAGAAAAACGTGCTAGCCAGGACATCGATTATTATGCACATATGTATAGGGAAGCTATAGAGATTCAGGAACACCACAATGATTTCAGCACAAAAGGGGATGGCTTAAAGTTAGGCAGGATATGGCAGTCAACTTTGCACCAACGATGTGACGATCTATTACATTAAATCGAGAATAATGACGTTAGTCAGAGACAGACTTACAGTCGGCCCCACGTGACTTACGTTGGTGCCCTCTATATAAACGGGAAATCCATGGCCTGGCAGCCATCGTTGACTCACCTCCGAAGATGTTGCCCGCAGTTAGCAACGAATTACAGATAGACTATAGCCTCTCAGCCCGGAACTTTTAATTGATTGCTCTCTGTACTACCTCACAGGAATATCTACTTAAGTTTCATTACAAGGTAAACTACTTGGAACAGCAATTAACATTACACCAACTGTATTTCATCCATTCTTTGTGAACATGGTTAGGTCTCTTGAAAAATTTCAGCTGAACTTATTTCAATACCTACAAGGATTTGAGATTCAGTGCTTTTTGTTACCGCTTTGAGCTCTGTTCCTTTTATAATGCAGCTACCACAATTTACAACTACAATACTTATTGTGGTTGTATTTACCCTCCTTGGGTGTTCTACTTTCAGCCTTTGAAACTGAAGCCCTTTCTGCACTTACCTGAGACCCTCTCACCTAGAAAAGCCCAGTCTCCTCTACACATCCCCTATACTCATGGAACTGCTTCCTTTGTGTAGTTTACTCCTGCCCTATTTAGCAGAACCTGTAAATCCACCACCTTTTGGCGCAGGTCGAGGAATCTGCAACCTACACAGTTGCAGAACTGTCTGGAACTCTGATTCAGACCTTCACTCCACTCTGTACGAAATAACCACTTTCAGTTTAGCCCATGATGGTGAGCTCCACCTTCATCTCTCAGGCAAGAATGGCAGTATTTATTAGCTAGGCGCTGAAACCAGACAGAAACTATTTCAATCCAATGTCACACATGTAAGTTAAGTTTCATAAGAAATGCCACCAAATTCATAAAAAATCGTTTATTTAATATATTCGTACAAATAAAAAATTTTCAAAATATCACCCTCTTGCGTCAACACACTTCTGGAGGCGGTGTTTCCATGCCTGGAAGGCATCTTGAAATTTCTTTAGAACTGATGTAACATGGGCCTGGATGCTTTCAATCGTGTCCCAATGTTTTCCTTTCATGACTCCTTTTAACCAAGGAAACAAAAAAAGTCAGCAGGAGCCAGGGAGGCTGAGGAACCAATGGGGTCTTGGTCCTGGCAAGGAAATCTTTTACAATGAAGGCACTGTGACTGTGCGTTGTCATGGTGAACTTTCCACTTATCCTTGCTGTCGCTTCGGCAGTGCGAGACCCTCCTTTTCAGCCTTTTGAGCACTTCCAAGTAGAAAGCTGAGTTCACTGTAGTCCCGGTAGGTAGGAATTCGTGGTGGACAATGCCCCTGACGTCCAAGAAGGCAATGAGCAAGGTTTTGATCCTGGACTTGCTCATGCGTGCCTTCTTGGGATGGGGATCCGATGGGGTGTGCCACTGTGAACTCTGCCTTTTTGTCTCAGTGTTGTACTCAAAAATCCACGACTCTTTAGCAGTGATAACTGATTTTAAAAATTGAGGATCGTTTTCACACATTTCACACATTTCCAACATTTCTTGGCAGCGTGCTTGTATTCTTCGGTCAACACTTTTGGGACAAGTTTGGCACACATCTTTCTCATGTTCATATCTTTGGTTACAATGCGGAAAGAGGTTGTTTCTGACATGTTTAAAGTTTGTGCTATCAATTGAAGGCTCAGCTGTCTGTCAGAGTTCAAACAATCGCGCACAAGCCTCACATTTCCGTCGACTCACGCGGTTGATAGCCATTAACTGCGAGGTTCGTCGGTAATCTCCTCTCGGCCCTCCATAAACGACTTGTGCCATTGGAAAAGTTGCGATTTGGACAAGCAATCATTCCCAAAGGCATGCTGAAGTAATGGAACATTTTGGTGGCGGACTTCCTAAGTTTAACGTAAAACTTGATAGTGTACCGTTCCTCTACAGAATGACCCATTGTGCCAAGTTACATAAACTCAAAACGGGGTTGACAGAAATGCACGTCCTGACTCTCCGGCACTTGCAACCGAATGAGACAAAGAGCGTTTTGAAACTAACACCCCCATCCACTTAGCCCAGCAGGTTACAACACGCTGTGGTGTACCGTTGCGTTAGAAAGACATTGGTCACATTACTCATGGATCGCAATCTGTATTGTTACCACCAACATGAGTCACCACTTACAGCTAGCTATGCCATGGTTTTCACGGCATTCAGAAGCACCCATTTATAATCCGTAAAGACTCCAACCAGTATGCACACAAAATGCACATTGGATTCCTTCCCCTCCTATGCAGTCTTATCTCTAAATGGCACCATTACACACCTAACATCGGAGATTCCAAGTACCAGTAATACTACCCTCTGCGAATGCTCAGTCTTGCACACTGAGAGGCTTCCTTTGGAACATGGCACACGACTTCATCTGGCTCATGGATTCCATCAGCCATAGACAGCTCCCAAATCTGTTCATCAGACGAACAGAGCAGGCTCTTCGATCAGCAACATGGAAATCCTTCCACTGCCTCCCACACGCTTGAACGACTTCCCACTCAACCACAAGTGAGAGGTCAATCTCAGTGTGGGCAGTACCCAATATGACTGCAGCAGTGGACCAATTGGTGTACAACACTGCCTGGAGCTGTGAGCGAAGAATCACCAACTTGATTCACATTTGAACACAGCAATTACTATATCTGTCCATACCAGAGTTGGCAATCTAGATACACAGACATATGCGAAATATAGGAGTTGAAGGTAAGGAACATTGACAAAATTTAAAATAAGTCGCTTCTTATGAAAACATGTGTCAGCCCACAGTACTCTGATGTGCTACTGCTGCTACTATGAGAGCTACCACTGGATTGGGCGATCTAAGTGCTGCAAGTAACACAAAACGAATGATTCAGTGCAGACAGTGGTTCTGTGCACTACACAGTTACTAAAGCGTATAAATGTGCCTGATAAATACACAAATGTGCACAAAATACAGGGTTTGAAGCTAAATAACAACAACAATATTACAATTATAACTATAATGATAGTAGATGTCACGAAAATATACTTACATCAATTGATAAATAATTTGCTCTCTTGTGACAAACAACAAATGATAAGGATGTCAAGTCATGCATCAGAAGTCCCTGTTGTGAGCCAGTTTAAGTATTAATGCTGACGCTGATGAACAGAGAAAATGAGCAAATAAGCTTCTAACACTATGTGCTTTCCTTGCAGGAAAGGTAAAGTCGTTGTATCAGCAGGCATATGGTATCAACATAATGCTGTTCAATCAAACCTACTGTTTGAATACCAGTGGGTGTACGCATGTTAGTGTCAGTGTAATATCGAAAAGGGAGTTCTAATAAGTGGTTTTACTTGAAAACCATCAATTTAGTGATGACAAAGTAATATTCCCCCCTCCCCCCCCCAATGAACCATGGACCTTGCCGTTGGTGGGGAGGCTTGTGTGCCTCAGTGGTACAGATAGCCATACCATAGGTGCAACCACAACAGAGGGTTATCTGTTGAGAGGTCAGACAAACGTGTGGTTCCTGAAGAGGGGCAGCAGCCTTTTCAGTAATTGCAGTCTCAATCATTGACTGATCAGGCCTTGTAACATTAACCAGAATGGCATTGCTATGCTGGTACTGTGAACGGCTGAAAGCAAGGGGAAACTACAGTTGTAATTTTTCCTGAGGGCATG
The DNA here is from genome assembly GCF_023898315.1 of Schistocerca nitens. Lineage (NCBI taxonomy): Eukaryota > Metazoa > Arthropoda > Insecta > Orthoptera > Acrididae > Schistocerca > Schistocerca nitens. The sequence continues at coordinate 26,581,423 of NC_064624.1, forward strand.
CAGCTTTACTGTATGGTTAAATGATGATGGCGTCCTCTTGCGTAAAATATTCCAGAGGTAAAATAGTCCCCCATTCAGATCTCTGGGCGGGGACTATTCAGGAGGACATTGTTATCAGGAGAAAAAAGACTGGCGTTCTACATATTGGAGTGTGCAATGTTGTGCACATACGTTAGGTAATTTAAAAAGGGAAATGGATAGGTTAAAGCTAGATATAGTGGGAACTAGTGAAGTTCCGTGGCACGAGGAACAAGGCTTTAGGTCAGGTGAATAAAGGGTTATAAATACAAAATCAAATACGGGTAATGCAGGAGTAGGTTTAATAACGAATAACAAATAGCATCGTGGGTAAGTTACTACAAACAGCATAGTGAACACGTTGTTGTAGCCAAAATAGACACGAAACCCACACCTTCCACAGTAGTACAAGTTTATGTGCTAACTAGCTCCGCAGATGAAGAGATTGAAGGAATGTATGATGAGATTAAAAAAAAATTATTCAGATAGTGAAGGGGGACGAAAATGAAATAGGCGTGGAGGACTGGAACTCGATAGTAGGAAAACGAAGAGAAGGAAATGTAGTAGGTGAATACGGAATGGGGAAAAGGAATGAAAGAGGAAGCCGCCTGGTAGAATTTTGTACAGAGCATAACTTAATCATAGCTAACACGTGGTTTAAGAGTCATGAAAGAAGGTTTTATACTTGGAAGAGGCCTGGAGACTCTGGAAGCTTTCCGATTGATCATGTAATGGTAAGACAGAGATTTTGGAACTAGATTTTAAATTGTAAGACATTTCCAGGGGCAGATGTAGACTCTGACCACAATCTATTGGTTATGAACTGTAGATTAAAACTAAAGAAGCTGCAAAAAGGTGGGAATTTAAGGAGATGGGACCTGTATAAACTGACTAAACCAGAGGTTGTACAGAGTTTCAGGGAGAGCATAAGGGAACAATTGACAGGAATGGGGGAAAGAAATACAGTAGAAGAAGAATGGGTAGCTTTGAGGGATGAAGTAGTGAAGGCAGCAGAGGATCAAGTAGGTAAAAAGACGAGGGCTAGTAGAACTCCTTGGATGACAGAAGAAATATTGAATTTAATTGATGAAAGGAGAAATTATAAAAATGCAGTAAATGAAGCAGGCAAAAAGGAATACAAACGTCTCAAAAATGAGATCGACAGGAAGTGCAAAATGGCTAAGCAGGGATGGCTAGATGACAAATTTAAGGAAGTAGAGGCTTATCTCACTAGGGGTAAGATAGATACTGCCTACAGGAAAATTAAAGAGACCTTTGGAGAGAAGAGAACCACTTGTATGAATATTAAGAGCTCAGATGGAAACCCAGTTCTAAGCAAAGAAGGGAAAGCAGAAAGGTGGAAGGAATATACAGAGGGTCTATATAAGGGCAATGTACTTGACAATATTATGGAAATGGAAGTGGATGCAGATGAAGATGAAATGGGAGATATGGTACTGTGTTGAGAGTTTGATTGAGCACTGACAGATTTAAGTCGGAACAAGGCCCCAGGAGTAGACAAAATTCCATTAGAACTACTGATAGCCTTGGGAGAGCCAGCCCTGACAAAACTATACCATCTGGTGAGCAAGATGTATGAGACAGGCGAAGTACCCTCAAAACACTTGAAGAATATTATAGTTCCAATCTCAAAGAAAGCAAGTGTTGATGACGTGTGAAAATTACCAAACCGTCAGTTTAATAAGTCACAGCTGCAAAATACGAACACGTATTCCTTACAGACCAACGGAAAAACTGGTGGATGCCGACCTCAAGGAAAATGAATTTGGATTCCATTAATATGTTGGAACACGTGACGCAATACTGACCCTACGACTTATCTCTGAAGACAGATTAAGGAAAGGCATTTGTAGACTTAGAGAAAGCTTTTGACAATGTTGACTGGAATACTTTCTTTCAAATTCTGAAGGTGGCAGGGGTCAAATACAGGGAGCAAAAGGCCATTTACAATTTGTACAGAAACCAGATTGCAGTTTTAAGAGTCGAGGGGCGTGAAAGGGAAGCAGTGGTTGGGAAGGGAGTGAGACAGCAAGCAGTAAAGGAAACTAAAGAAAAATTTGAAATAGGAATTAAAATCTATGGTGAAGAAATAAAAACTTTGAGGTTTGCCGATGCGACGAGACTGTAATTTTGTCAGAGACGGCAAAGAACCTGGAAGAGCAGTTGAACGGAACACACGGTGTCTTAAAAGGAGGCTATAAGACGAACAACAAAAGCAAAACGAGGATAATGGAATGTAGTCTAATTAAATCAGGCAATTCTGAGGGTTGAAATTAAAATTTAAAACAGTCTTGATCGCAATCTTGTTAAAATATTTTTTTATTGCGGTATTTGTATGGAGTGTAGCTATGTATGGTTGTGAAACGTGGACGATAAATAGTTAGGACAAGAAAAGAATAGAAGCTTTCGAATAGTGGTGCTACAGGAGAAGGTCGAAGATAACATAGGTAGAATGCTACAGGAGAAGGTTGAAGATTAAATGGGTAGATCATGTAACTAATGAGGAGGTACTGAATAGAATTGGGGAGAAGAGGAATTTGTGGCACAACTTGACTAAAAGAAGGATCGGTTGGTAGGACATATTCTGAAGCATCAAGGGATCACCAATTTAGTACTGGAGGGCAGCATGGAGGGTAAAAATCGTAGAGGGAGACCAAGAGATGAGTACACTAAGCAGATTCAGAAGGATGTAGGTTGCAGTAGTTACTTGGAAATGATGAAGCTTGCACAGGATAGAGTAGCATGGAGAGCAGCATCAAACCACTCTCTGGGCTGAAGACAACAACAACAACAACAACAACAAATATATTCTCCTTGGATTAATGACATTGAGCATGCAGTGTGTCAACGCAGATTTCAGCCTTGTTCCACAGACAAGTTTGCTCTCCCCTGATGTTACAAAGTGATCATAAAATCTCTGTAGGGGATTCGGTCGGTACAGTTAAAATATTTAACAGAGGGAGCACAGAGCTACAAGAGCTGATTTTTAACATTTAATGAAATGCACTACATAATGAGCTAGAGTGTTGGCAAAGATGGCAGTCACATATTCTCCAATTCTACGACACACTGTGCAGTAATCTACTGTCGATAGCTTGCCAAACTCTCCACTCATTAGAAACTACCATAGCTCGACTCCATGATGCATTCTGTGCATTGAGGTAAGTGTCAATGTATGATTCAACATTTCCAGATGTGGGCACTGAATTACGATCGTTTTTAAGTTTGTTTATATGCCCAGCTGTAACTAATACTTTATAAAACCCCTCCATTTCAATGTAAATAAACAGTTACCACCATGACGAAGTGGACAAAACAGTCTCACCCCAAGGGTCTTTAAATGACTGGTCCTGCAATGATGAAGGTATAAACCAGAAGAACGAGACGAATAGATCATTACTTCCTGATATTAGAAGTGCTTTGGTTATTGGGGCTTCATGCTGCGGAAAATAATCAAATTTTTACACTGTTGACGTATCCTGCGGGAGTCCACTTAGAGCATGTATATATTTTTCAAAAATACTGTTTCAGTTAAAATATCAGCTACTGCAGGAGATTTTGCACGGAATTGAGGGACTAACAGGCAGTGATATTCCACCACCTGAAAAAGTAAAACAAAACAGCACATTCTTATTTGGTAACATCTCTGTGGGAAATCAGGATATGTGCAGATATTTCTGCCTTGCTCGCCGCATGCAAGTCAATATATTTTATTTCAGTGAGACATACTTAAGCATCCAAAAGCTGTTTGATTGGAATGCACCAACCTTGTAACTTTCGAACAGGCAATCTGAATTAAAGCATATTTTCGAAGCACATGTAGGAACAGAGATGTTACTCATTGAATTCGTTATATGTAAGGATTGCTGGAATAACTCTCAGCATAGCTCGCTGGTTACAGATAAAACTAGTAAATTGAATGAGAGTCAATACAAACAGAACTTTAACTAGATTCTTCAAAAAGGCAATGCACCAAAACGTGCATGTGTCAGTATATTTTACACTATGTACAAATTTGCAGATGTGTTGCACATTCATTAAGAGGACGCAAAGCACGTGCGTTTGACCAAAAAATGGGGACAATCAACACTAAATTAATGGAACTGAAGGTCTTGTTAAGAGAGGTGCTATGAATTTGAGGTGTTCAATGTTCATATACAGAAATATGAACTGTATGTCAACGAGAAAATTAAAGGAGTCAGTATAAAACTAATGTATGTGTGAAATATCGATGTGATAGCTAAGGCACTTCATGCCCGTCACCACCAATTGTCTCAAAGTAAACCTAAGTTGTAAACTGTCTCAAAAATGGCGTAGTTCAAAAATGGTTCAAATGGTTCTGAGCCGTATGGGACTCAACATCTGAGGTCATCAGTCCCCTAAAACATAGAACTACTTAAACCCAACCTACCTAAGGACATCAGAAACATTCATGCCCGAGGCAGGATTCGAACCTGCGACTGTAGTGGTCGCACGGTTCCAGACTGAAGCACCTAGAACCTCTCGGCCACAACGGCCAGCAATGGCTTAGTTTACACCAACATGTTGATGAGAAAGTGTAATGTTAAAAACTGGAAATTTGACCGAAGTTACTTTGGTGAAACTAAGGTCAACTGCAACAAGACCATTATCTCTCAGTAATATTTAAGCCAGTAACTGACAGGCTGAAAGAGCTGTCATGTACTATGGATAGAAGCAGAAACAGGAGGAGGAGGAGGCACGCTGAGTTAAGACAGAACATATGGGGTCATCAGGGAGAAACCATATTTCTCAGGAAAGCACAGAATATGTTTCACCACGAAGGGAGTAAGAATTGTTAACAAGGAATTTGGAAGATTGCCTTGGCTGTTACAGTTAATAATTTTGAAAATGGCGAATGTTAAAAATATACCCTGAAACTATAAAAACATGTGGTGCAATATTAAGCATGACCAACGCATGTAAAACCCCGAAAGGATGAATGGATGTATCATAGAGCGACAAATACAGGACTGTAACTACAGCAGCAGTAGCAGCTCCACATAGTGTAGGTAAAAGTCGAAGTTCAGCAAGAAAGACTAAACAATCTGCCTCTGAAGTATATAAATTATGGTAACTAAATGAAATCATAGCTCGATTACGACTGTTTACAGCTTCAGTTAGGCAAGAGAATGCAGATTACATGAACAAAATGTTATCGATCTTACCTGAGCTTAGAAAAATATGCATCGTCGAGTACTTGTGGAGAGTTGTTCATGAGCTTTACAGACCTGCATGCAGAATATATCTGATAATACGAGGAATGGATTATGCATGGCAGGCTCATCTCTTAGATACACAGGACTACTTACAATCAAATAATGGTTTCAACTACATTCTCAGTCACAGGCACACACGGTCACAGGCACAGAGGTTTCTGAATAATTGATGCACACAGGACTAAATCGACTGCCCAACAGACTTGAGGCATATGATGGAAGTGAATTTTACGATAGGCATTTCAAAGCAGAATTGGAATGATGTGGGATAAATCACTATTCAACATTCTCTCATTTGGAAACTAATATTGCCAAATGGTTGAACTGGATAGTTAGAAACCGAATGTGGAAGCAATTTAATCTTCAACGTACGTGCAAATGTCTGAACATACAGCCACAAATCATTGCAAGTATAATCGCATTATTCACCACAGAATTAAGAACAAACCAATTGATGTTACAAACGAATTATGGGAACGCTTCGAACCCAATATGTTCCTCATACGGATGTTGAGGGAACAGAGCATTGATGAAATGGCTTAGTTTCTCATCAAAGCACTACAGCTGGGTGAACACTCGCATTTTGCTATGTAATACGAAAAGCAAAGCTCAAACCATGCAGTAGTGTGATATGAGTGCTAGGAAACGTATCAACAAAGTTGAAGGTGGTATTCTCGAGAAGCTGCGATCGGAATTTTGTATCTCTGGATACAATTTCTGCAGAGTTGGAACAAAATTGAAATAGCACCTAGCTTATGGTGATAAGGGCTTCGATGCTTTGGACAATGTACGCAAAGAGCACACGATCGCCTACACTACAAACAAAGATCACCATATTGCACACCAAATACTCATTGATAAGGCTGCGCAGGTATATCAAGGGACGGATATTCATGTAGGACAACCTATGTCTGCATATGTGGTTGATAACGCAATGTTTGCTCGAACTTAAATTGGGTACTGGACTAACCTTCAAGCAAATACTGAATGCAGCTCACTGCATACTAAACAAGAAGAAAAACCTATGTGATGTTTAAAAAATTCGTGACAGCGGCATAACGAGCCTAGAGGCAGAAAGAAGGAAGGAAAGGATGTGTTAAAAGGCATAGGTTGCTACCAATACCAAAGAGATCTGGTAGACCAATTCTGTTTATGATACCTCCATTTGCTGGGCTGTCAGCCACTGGTTTCATTAGCTAGGAGACCTGATATATTTCAAGCAGTACAGAACATCCAAAAATGCGAAAAGTAATTACAAGCAGCTAAAAGGCATAATATGACCATGGAGGCCATCGCTATGGGTAAAGGTTTATATTTACAATACAGGAAATAACTTGGGTTGTACATTTAAGAAACAGCCCACAGCAGTGGTACTGGAAAGAAGGATTAAAAACATAGATCCGCTTAAACTCGTCAGAAAATTTAAAATCGCGATATTTTACAGCATGTTTATGTAGGATACATGGCCTGAGACAGTGTGGAAACCCAAGAAACGTGGAACTATCAATTTAGATGTTGTTCAGGGTATGTAGCGCTTTGTGATTTAAGGCCACATGAAAGATTGTGTTGTCATTTTACCAATAGGAACCAGCTGTTGTACAATGTTCGACACTACCATAACTTCAGTTCATACCTCTGAGGATATTTCTGCATGGTATTTTTCCAGAAAATTGCATAAAAACAAGCAGTATGCAAGTCTCCACATCATTTGAGGCTGCAATGTAATTACGTACACTCTAATGCTAATTGCTCTAAATTGAAAGCAAACTACTTTCCTCCAATAGATGAGCAGGGAGTAGTGATGTACAGAATCAACTGGTCTGGAAACACACAAAAGCATAGCTAACGTCACTGAATTAATAATAAATTGCGTCTAGAGAATGGGGAAGTTGTGGCAATACCTCCTGGCTCTTGCGACATTGTCAATTCATATGTACACTTGAAACGTTTAGTTGAAGGATTTGAGGTACATGTAAACGTTAATATGTTTAAATCAGAGATAAAAATGAAACTCATTGTGGACTTCAGTCACAAATATTCAATAGGATGGCTACTACATTTCTCAAAGGGTCAAGTGATAGTGTATAATACTGATAAAATTTTTGAGTTATCAACTGGTGGCCATACTGTCAGTAAGTACAATTCGCGTAGAGCATAATATTTCAACGAATTTTGTACCTTGATGACAGGTTAATCCATACTATTTATCCATTTTTTCCTACAATGGGTCCTGCTTATAAAAGTGAAGAAAATGAAGTCCACAATAAACATGGGCTGCTACATGAAGCCAAGGTGGCGAAGGGTTCACAACCATCATTAATGTGGCAGGTACCGTGAAGTTAGGCTGCCGAAGCAAAAGCCAAAAGTGAACCCCGGGAGGTAACAGAAGAATGGCATTTCCCATACTGGCAGGCAAGGGAGTCTTCAAATATGAGGGAATAGGATGAGTGGCCACACATGAGAGAGATACAACATGCCTATCCACTGAGGAGGACATCATGCCAGTATATCTAGTAGTTCAGCATCTTCTGCACAGACACTCAACTGGGCTAGTGAAAAAGCCACCAGTCGCGAAACATATTCCGTGGTGGTGGAGTATGTTAAGACACCATATGATGGACAGAGGTGCAGAGGAATAAACTAAACACCCACACTCTAGTTATGAATGGACATGGGATAAAGAAAACGGAGCAGGGTGGTCTCATCAACTCTCCTGGAAGTACCACTTAGGAGATGTAAGACACTGAGGAACTAGGTACTATGTAGAGCCTAGTAAGAATACATGGGAGGACCAAGGAAGTTTTGTATCAGACATGAGCCCCAGGAATTTTCTAGTTTCGGTGAATGGAAGAACAAAATGCGCAAGATGTAGGATGGTGTAAGAAACTCATTTCACCGAGAAATATTCATACAAAAGGTTTTGGCAGTGGAAAGTGAAAGCCACTGCACAAGCTTCATGAGAAAAGACGATAGGAACGACGCTGAAGACGCTGCTCAAGGAGACAAGTTGATGTAGAACTGCAACAGATCGTAAAATCCTTGACAAAAAGGGAGGTGAGATGGCTGGTGGGAGAATCCATAATATGGTTAATGGGGATAGCAAAGACAGTGATACTCAGATAAATGTGGCCAACAAAGCCAAACCATATAAACAGATGTATAAGGATGATGGTTCAAAATGTGGAGAGCACATCTCCACAAGCGAATCACATTCCTGCACACCTCAGTCCACCAGGGACCAGGACATGCTACAGTAAACTTGAAGTGCATGGAATTGAACAGTCTGCAACGGAAGGATAACGTTCGGAAGATGCTTTACTTGGTCATCACAGCTATGTGAAGGTCGTGAGGGAGGAGTAAATTAACCTTAGAAACCTGCCAACTGGGTTTGCACTCAGGTGGGGTAGAAGTCGGAAAATGGATAGCACACAGAAAGTGATCACTTGAGTATGTGTCAGAGGGAGTGGGCCATTCAAGATGACGGGTGAGCTGGACAGTGCAGAACGAGAGGACCAAATGGTAATAAATGTGAATGGAATCTGAAAGAAACATGGGTGCTCCAGTGCTAAGAGGGATGATTCAGAAGGTCAGCTAAGAGGTAACCTCTTGGACCGGTTCTCCGGGAGCCTCAAAGCAGATGGTGGGAACTGAAGTCACCAAGTAGCAAAAATGAGTGAAGGAGCTGACCAATGAGCTGGAGTAAGTCTGACTTGGTAACAGCAAATAACAGAGGTGTGTAGATGTTACAAAGAGAAAAGGTGAAATGAAGGAGGAAAAAGCAGACTGCAACAGCTACCCAACGAGTGTTCAGTGAGATGGATGACCAGCATGGCTCCATGAGGTGGAATAAAGTCCTTGGGGGAAAGGTCACAGAGTCCCAGAACGAAATATGAGAGGTCAAAGGGGTTGTGAGGACAATTTTTTTCTTGGAAGCAGAAAACAAGCGAACACTGCAATTCCAAGAGCAGCTGTAATTCCTCCTTGTTGGGTCTAGTACCACAAATGTTCCATTGGAGAAGAGTCATAATGGGGATTGGTGAGGAGGGAACAAATGACAGTCACCTTGCGGTTGCTGAGTACCAGCCTTCAAAAATTCACTGCTACAGGGGCAGAGGCTGGAGAATCCTGTTCATGAGATCTACAAACATTTTGTCATTCTCCTTGGGTCAGCCTGTGAATTCCATGGCAGAAAATCGGTAGGCAGAGGGCACCAGCAAAGTGGAGGTCAGCTGGGTGAGGGTATGTGTGCCAAGAGCACTGAAGGGGATCTCTAAGTCAGGGAAGGAGAAAACTGTTCGTTTTTGTTTGATTTCTTAGAATTTTCTAGTTGGCAGATGAAGACTACGTTTTTAGCTGTAGAAAGTATTTGCGGGAGTACTGCTTTTGTCCTTCCAGCCTGATAGTTGTGTAGCAGGTGATTTCGTCATCAGGGGCAAGGATTTGATGGCTTGTTGTGCAGCTGCAGGAGGAGAAGGAGATGCTACTGTGACCTGAGTGATTTCACTACTGCAATACTGAACTTGAAGTTGCAAGTCTGGGTGGGCATATTCTCCATTATTCATGGCATAGCAAAAATGATACTGTAAATGCCAGATGGTAAAATACAAGGATCTTGACTAGCAAACAACTATGAGTGACAAGGTGGAGTTTGATGTCCTTCACTCAGATCTCCTGGATGGCTCACTCATTAAGACACATGGGACATTCATGGGATTACAACTGATACAGCAGTGAGGAGGCAAACAGCTGCCCTCATGAGCATCTCTGCCAAGAGCAACACATTTGGCCATGTTTTGACAGGATATGTGTTTTATTATAATGTTGAACTCATTTTGTTTGTAATATATGGTTGGACCATGATGACTTCATAGTCTGCCTTAATCTTTGAGGCAAACACTACTTGAGCAAATGGTAGAAAAAGAGTGCATGTGGGCTTTAAGTTTGCATCAATCTTTTTCATTACTCAATGGGCCACAGTGATGCCATGATTAGAGGGAAGTGTGGATTTCTCTCTCAGTGAGGCCATCTAACATCATAAGGTAAAGAACACCATGTGAAGAATTCAGTGAACGATGGTCCTCAACACAAACAGGATAACTCTGGAAGAGTGATGCTGTAAGCAGTTGTAGGGCCTGAAAATCACAATACGTCTTCAGAAGCAAAGTCGTATTACATAAATGACAAAAGAATTTCACAGGGCCTGCAACTGCAACAACACCTTTCAGAATAATGCAAGCATTAACCGTAGCAAAGGACTGACCACCTCCGGTACGTGATACCATGAGGAACTGATGGACAGCTGGTATGGCCTTGAAATCATTACCCTCATTTAGTAGACACACTCTAAGACATTGATTGAGCCACTGCAAAAAATCCCCATGATTGCCAACATCTCCAATGGCATGCTCCTTCCAATTGGGTGTCCCCTCAGAGGGGGATTCACACACCGTAAATGACTGTTCGCACCTCCCCAACTCCTGACAGAGGGACCAACTGGCATTTGGGAAAGTAACAGTGTAGTAGCCACCAGAAAGATCGCGGGAGGCGCACATTGGCACGGCGCGTCACGGGCGGTAGTTGCCGCAAGTAGAGTCCCATCCACCAGAGGGCACGCGAGAATTCGGACGCGACCTCTGCCGGCGTAACAAGAACAACAACAACAACTCCAGCAGCACGGGCCATGCACAGTCAGTCAACATCGGGCATGCCTAGGACACAGTCCCGGTCTACGCTAAGTGAAGTGTGACGTAAACGTGAACAGTGTTACTACACAATTGGCGACGAGTAGGGTCGTTCTTTCGCGTGTTGCGTCGTTGTTCCGGTTTCGCAGTTTCTCCACGGCATGGAGGATTTGGTGCGAGTTTTGGTTGCGCAGCAGACCGAACTCATGGCCACCATGAAACAAGTGCTTCCGGCGTTGCTCTCCACGCCGTCTGCTCCGGTGCAGTTCCCTCCTCCCTTTCCCCCGTATGACGAGACGGCGGAGGATTGGGACGCATATGAACATCGCCTTCGGCAGCATTTCCAGGCGTTTCATGTTGCCGATGCGGAGGTATGTCGTGCTCTCTTCTTGTCTTGGATATCTCCCTCGCTGTATCAAGTTTTGCGGCAGCTAGCGCCGTTGCAGGAACCCTCGTCCTCGTCTTTTGACGCATTGTGTTTGTTGCTGTCTTCATATTATCGCCGCCGCACGCATGTTGTGGCGGCTAGGGTCGAGTTCTATCAATGCAAGAAACAGCCCCATCAGTCTTACCGGGCGTGGGCCGCTACCCTGCACGGTCTTAGTCGCAAGTGTCATTTTGTCACGGAGCAGTCGCGAGAGTCGTACGCCCACGTTATGGTACGCGACGTCATTGTTCGTTCGGCCCCTGATAGGGAGGTCCGGCAACGGGCCCTGCAGTTAGAAGACCCTTCCCTCGAGGAAGTTCTGTCCATTGCTCAATCATATGAAGTCTCTCACGCGGCAGGTCAACAGCTGGAAGCGTGGTGCGACGTCGCGGAGGTTCAGGGCGGTGCGGCCGCGTCCACTGTGTCCGGGGTGGACGACGTGCGAGCGGTACAATCCGGCCGTTACGGCCGCTCCCGCACGGCGCGTAAACAGAATTCCGGCCGCCGGCCCCTGTTGCCGTCCTGTGCGTCGTGCTATATACATCACGATCGGTCAGAGTGCCCCCAGCGTTGGGCCGTTTGTCGCAAATGTAATAAAAAAGGTCACATTGCTAAAGTTTGCCGCTCAGCCTCAAAAGCATCGAAGGAAGCAAGTACAGCGGACATGGACGTTGACATTCAGGCAGTTTCATCGGGCCAGGCTCCCGACGCATCGGCCCACAAACTCTTTATCGAGGTGTCGGTTCGGTCGCGCCGGTTACAACTGCAAGTACATACGGGCGCGGCAGTTTCGTTGTTGAATGCACAAACTTATTCCGACCTTGGATCGCCCCCGTTGGCGCCAGTTTACCGGCGTCTACGCGGTTGTGGTAAACAGTTCATTCCCCTACTGGGTCAATTCACTGCCGACGTGACTTACAAATCAGTCACTCGGCCTATTACTTTTATTGTTGTCAGTGATGCGAGGTCCGCTAACCTTTTTGGCCTGGATGCCTTTCAAGCTTTCGGTTTTTCTATCGCTGACACCATACAGTTGGTCTCCGAAGACGTTCCCTATCACTCATTGGAATCTTTGATCTCAGACTTTCCAGATATATTTGAGGAGGGCCTGGGGCGTGTTTCCGATTTTGAAGCTCACTTAACGTTGAAGGCGTCGGCTCGCTCGCGTTTTCTACGCGCGAGACAGATCCCCTTGGCTCTCCGCCCTCAGGTAAAGGAAGAGCTAGACCGGCTGACAGCCCTAGGGGTCGTTCTTCCCGTTTCTTCCAGTGAGTGGGCTTCGCCCCTCGTTATTGTCAAGAAGCCCTCGGGAAACTTACGTCTTTGTGGCGATTTCAAGGCCACCATTAATTCCCAATTGGTGGTGGACACCTATCCTTTGCCTCGTGCTGATGAATTGTTCTCCGCCGTGGCGGGAGGCCAATATTTTTCGAAAATTGATCTGTCGGAGGCTTATCATCAGATACCACTTGATGAGGACTTCAAACGACTGGCGGATGTCAACACCCCGTTTGGCCTTTACCAATACCAGCGGTTGGCTTTTGGAATATCCAGTGCCCCGGCGATATTCCAGCGTTATCTTGAGCATGTCACGTCGACAATCCCTCATTGTATTAATTACCTGGATGACATCATTGTCACAGGCCGCAGCACGAAGGAACACTTGCACAACCTTCGCACCCTCTTTCTCAAATTCAGGTCTGTGGGCTTCCATTGCAACCTGCGTAAGTCAAACTTCTTCCAACCGTCCATTGACTATGTGGGCTACACCATCTCTCGGCATGGCGTACAGCCGCTAGGAAGTTTGGTCCAAGGTATCGTCAACCTTCCTCGGCCCACTTCGTTGAAAGAGTTACAAGCTTTTTTAGGCAAGATAGCTATTACCACCGGTTCATTCCCAGGGCTTCCACTATAGCCCACCCCCTGTACTGCCTTCTGCACAAGGGTGTTCCTTTTGATTGGTCGCCTGCATGCGAGCGAGCGTTCTCCTCGTTGAAGGGCCTCCTCACTTCCGCCCCTTGTTTGGCTACTTTTGATCCCCGTAAGCCGTTGGTCCTGGCTACAGATGCTTCGCAGTATGGGGTGGGGGTGGTCCTGGCCCATCGCAACGCAGACGGTTCCGAGCAACCACTGGCGTTTGCGTCTAAAACGCTTAGTTCCGCGCAGGCCCATTACTCCCAGGTGGAAAAAGAGGCTTTGGCCATTGTCTACGCTGTTACCAAGTTTAACCCTTTCTTGTATGGCACGAAGTTTCAGTTAATCACTGACTTTAAGCCGTTAATATCGTTATTTGGCCCCGCCTCTCAGATTCCGGATAGGGCGGCCCACAGACTACAGCGCTGGGCCTTGTTCCTCTCTAAGTACCATTATGACATTCATTTTCGCCCTACAGGACAGCATGCCAACGCCGATGCTCTTTCCCGTCTTCCGGTGGGCCCGGATCCTACGTTCGATCGAGAGGAGATTATGTGCTTTCATTTGGATGTGGCATCCCGCCAAGCAGTTGATGGCTTTCTGATCACTAGTTCTTGAGTCGCCAGGGAAACGGCGGCTGACCCAGTTCTCCGGCAAGTAGTTCGCCTCATTCAGCAGGGGTGGTCCTCCCGCCCTCCGGGCCGGGCCTCAGACCCTCTTCGTAATTATTTTCTGCTACGAGACCGCCTCTCGGTCTTGGAAGGAGTTCTACTTCTGGCTACTGATGATACAGCTCCTCGCGTGGTTGTTCCTGCAGGTTTACGAAGGGAGGTCCTCACGTTATTACATGTGGGGCACTGGGGTGTTTCCCGTACTAAAACCTTGGCTCGCAGACATGTGTACTGGCCCGGTATTGACAGAGAAATTGAGCACTTGGTGGCCGCCTGTTCCCAGTGTGTGAGCCAACAAGCATCTCCCAGGGCAGCGTTCTCTTCATGGCCGCCGGCAACCCAAGCATGGGAACGTGTTCACATCGATTTTGCGGGCCCGTTTCTCAATGGCTTTTGGCTCATTGTCATTGATGCTTATTCCCGATTCCCATATGTGGTTCGCTGCTCCTCAACCACTTCAGAAGTTGCAATCCAGGCACTAGCAAAAATCTTTTCTGTGGAAGGTCTGCCAATCACCCTGGTCTCAGACAATGGACCGCAGTTTATTTCGCAGACCTTCCAGGATTTTTGTAGGCGCTTCGGTATTCGGCACGTTTGCTCTCCCCCCTTCCATCCACAATCGAATGGGGAAACCGAGCGCATGGTGCGCACATTTAAGACGCAGATGAAAAAGTATGTGCATGAATTTCCTGCAGAGGAAGCCTTGACGTTTTTCTTGACGGCATACCGGACCACACCAATGGGCGACCGCAGCCCTGCAGAGCTCCTCCATGGGCGTCAACCTAGGACTCTGCTGCACCTCCTCTGGCCTGGTCCTCGCCAGTCTTCACAAAACGGAGTACCTGGCTTTCCGCTGGGTATGTCGGTCTGGGCCCATGGGTTTGGTCGCAATCCACGTTGGATACCGGCGGTGGTCCTGCGCCGAAAGGGCCGCCGGCTCTATACCTTGCAGGCGGGGGATCGGGTGGTACGTCGTCACCAAAATCAGCTACGTCCACGTTCGGGCACCCACCCTCCGACCTCTCAGACACCGGCTTCCCCATTGCCGGCACCTGTATTGGTTTCACAGGAGACGTTCCCTCCTCTCCCCGCTGTGACTCTGCCACACTGCAATGGTTCTCAGCCTTGGCAGCCTCCAGTAGCTCCAGCACCGGCATCACCATCATTCGAGATGCCCCAGCGAGAGCTGGCCCCCCTAGCAGGCTCGGTTTCTCAGAGGGCTTGTTCACCTGTGGTCGTCCCTTCCCCTTCGTCCCCGCCACTGGGTCTTGCCCCTCCCGAGGTGGAACGGGATCCGGAGTTAGACAGCTTGTCACCCGTTCTCTCCCGAGCTCCGGTTGTGGGACGACGGGGGCCTCTTCGTGTGGGTCACTTCCAGCCGTATTCGAAGGTTCCAGCTCGAGGGTTGGCAGATCCCCTCGACTCCGGCCATCCAATGGATGTGGAGGTCATCGCTCCTGCCCGAAGCTCCACCTTCCGACGCAGTGGATCACAGTGGCTTCACCCCCCCGAAGGAGGAGGAGTGTAGGAGCCACCAGAAAGATCGCGGGAGGCGCACATTCACACGGCGCGTCACGGGCGGTAGTTGCCGCAAGTAGAGTCCCGTCCACCAGAGGGCACGCGAGAATTCGGACGCGACCTCTGCTGGCGTAACAACAAAACAACAACAACAACTCCAGCAGCACGGGCCGTGCCCAGTCAGTCAACATCGGGCATGCCTAGGACACAGTCCCGGTCTACGCTAAGTGAAGTGCGACGTAAACGTGAACAGTGTTACTACAAACAGTCACCACTCTCTGGGCCTGGCCTGTATCAGAGGGTATGTGTGAACCCTACTGTTGACCCAGAGCTAGGAATTATACATTACCTTGTCACCTGTAATGTGTCTAATGAATGAGCCAGCGTTCAGGATCACACCAGGATGATGGAGGAACAAAGAGAATGAGGATTTACCAGTTAAGTCTTCGCAACCTTACTGAAACTGGCACCAGCTACTCACAATTCTTCTTGATCATGGCCCGTAAACTGTCACCACTACAAGCTTGTGTGTTTCCTGAGCACCACTGTGGCACAGCATTGAAAGAGTTCTCCAACACTATATTCATTGATCTGAAAGGCTGGGAATCAGCTCCAATTTTTTGATTTATAGCCACTCACCCTTCCTTGTTCTACTGCAGTATGACATTAGCTTGTGGCTATCAAAATGAATTTGTTGAATGTCAGTGATTTTCAAGTGATGTTCTGGATTAAGCACAATACAGCTGAACTTTTGTCTTCCTGTACAGATATTAGACATGTGCTCTATTCATCTAGGAACAGTCACATAATGGTTGTTGCACAGAACAGCATTACTGACAATACTGCCTTGTAATGTTGGTGCTTATTGGTAATTCTGAATAATTAAAGTAGTGCATTTTATTTCTGAAGTACTCTCACAATAAATAATAATTAATATTTCTCAAAATGTTCTGCAGTGAATTATGAAAACTTACCTTGCACTATCAGATGCATATCTTGTTGAGGCTTCCACCTGAAACATTTCAAGAAATGACCAGTGATTTACAACTGATGGGACAGTAAATAAATAGATTTATATTAACACCCACCAACATGTGATTGGTCCACCAAATGCTGTAAGTGAAGCTTGAAAATATCATTAAAGAGGACATGATAAACTGTTGCAGTTAATGAAACAGAACATTAGTCAGAATTCACTTTCCATTTTCTCAATTTGTCTTCAGTACTGTAAATAACTACACAAGCTAGTAATTTGGTTGTAGCCATACTTCCTACTAGATACTTCACATTTTTAACCTGTCATGCACTTCCACATTGTGTAAAATTTTCGTTCACCTTTTTTTATTTTGAAAACTGCCATTCACTGACAGAAGAATCGATTATCATAAATGAAACATTTGGGCCTTTGTGCTCTGGGCAGCCCAGATGAACTTGCAGAGGTGAGGAGCGACTTCTAAACCCATCCTTAAGTTCACAACTAGAACTACATACAGACCTGGACCATTAAATATACAAACATTAATAAATATTGGCAAACTCAAAATACTTTGAGACACTATAAATGTATAACAAAATTGGTATTACAAAACAGCACATTCACAGATGAAGAAAATACCACATTCAGAGAACTGTAGATTTTTACAGAGAACACAGGGAAGAAATTCGCGAAACTATCCCAGAACTAGGCTCTGCATTCACAAACGTCAAATCTATGTTGCAATCAGTACCAAATTTTTCCATTACCTCCAGAAAGACTCACTCCCTGCAATAATCAGATATTTAGATGAGAGGTACACAATAATTGATGCACATTCATCAATAAATCAAGTTAACAAGAACAATGCAGAAAGCAAAACAGTCCTGAGAACTATGTTGAGAAGCATCTGTTGAAGTTCCAGAGGAAAACGTAAGAATTTTATTAAATTTTTATCCTCAGATTGGTACAGAATGGAGATGAGAACACTTTCTGCCTAAACTGCTATTAATTAAATGTATTCACAACTGGAATTTTGGCTTATGCCATTCTCAGGTGACAGCTTACTATGAACTATGTCGAAGTTATTACATGTCATGCCTAGTCATTGGGGAGTGGATATAAAGATGTGCAGTATGATATGACCGACAGAAATTAGTACAATAAGTACTAACATTGTCTGGACATATAGATTATGACTGTGGAATTTGCAAACACAGTTAACTCAAGGAAAGTACTACCTCAAAAGGAATTATAAAGGTTTCAGACATCACACTGACTTACCACTTGAGAATCGTACAGCTGCCAAATTAATTTTGAATAAATATGTACCATAACAGTCCATGGAGAAAATGTTTTCATTCATAAATGTCTGCCTGACTGTGGATGTAAGAAAAAAGGACAAATGGTAAGAAAAAGACAGTTAGCTAAATTGTTGGCAGATAACCATCCGCCCCACCCCACATATATATCACTATATCACTAAAAAGATATGCAATCAACACTAATATGATTTGAGAATATCACATAGCTTATGTGCCAATAACAAAGCATAATTCCAAGAACTTGATAAATTTCATAGTCAGATTGAAACTGACCATTACCACTGATTAATAATAGTGTTTCCTGGCCGAGATTAACTGATAATCATGTTCACAGAAGATTCAAAGAAATTCCATGAAAAGGTTAAGGAGAAAACAACAGCAGAAATTCTAAAATACAAGATATATCAGGGATGGCTTAGGACAGGAAGGTCCTGTGATGGGCAGATTGATGAAGGACTAAAGTGGCAAAATACTATTGGAATACATTTGTAAAATTTTAGAAGGCTTATGACTATAAAGCACGACTGCTTTTATTCAAAATTCTTAAAAAATCTGACATGCAGAATACAACATGAGTCCTTTTAAAAGAACTTCAGCCTCATTTGATATAAGAACAGACTTTAGCCAAGGCAATGGACTAACTCCATTCTTCTTTCAGACCATACTAGGAAAATGAACATTGAACAGATGGAGCACTTGTCAGAACATAATACCAGAAGTTGAATACTACTTGGATAGAAAATTGATGTCAAAATTGTCTGCTATACTTCTGTAGATGATTTAGCAATACTGATGGTGTAGAGAAGGTACAAAACAGAGAGAAAGAAAAACAGTACGAAAAGCATGACTACTCATCTCCTCTGATAAGAAGCAGTAATGGGGAACAGCAATACTGCAAAATCCCACTCAAATACTGAGTATGAGAGTATCAGGGGAAGACAAATTTAAGGATCTATGATAAGTCATATAGCCAAATGGTGGAGAAAATGGAGCCACAAGAGGAAGACTATGAAAGATGGACTTTCCATTATAGTAAACAAAAGATGTTCATAGTAAAAATTCATTCTCCAAAACTGCAGAACCTCTGATTCGCAAGGCAGTCATTTGGCCAGAATACACATCTGCATCATAAACACTGATTTCAGATTTAACAAATGATAGTGAAAATTACGAAAAAAGAAAAGATATTAGGAAACAGAACACCAGTACAAACATTTAAATTCAGAAACAATAGACAAGTATACATAAATATGTAGGAAAATAACTGAGGCCCAAATTTGGCAAAGAAGGGTAATGAGTCTTAGCATACTGAAAAGAAAAACTGTGCAGCAGCACTGAATCTTTTTTATTAAAAAACTCATTGGCTTACAGAAGTGCACAAAGACCTACAAGACACTTGTATAAATAAGCAAGAAATTGAAAACCAAACCAAATACAGAAACAGAATTGAGTTGATAAATTCTCCACAACATAATAGTTCCAAAAGACAAGATAGAAACTAGACATCAGGTGAGTTGAGAGAAATACGTGTACAGATGAAGGAGTAGCATAAAGAAATGTAAAACCTTAGCTGGCCTGTAACTGAGCAGAACAAAAAAATTTGTTTCTCATTTGTAATACCTTCACAGTACAGCATAGTGGTGGTGCTGTATGTACTGCAAATGAACTACAGCAAGGAGGTCAAAAAGTCTCTGCAAATATGCAGATAACAGTATTTGGAGTGTTTTGTTAGGTTACAGCAGTGCTCAGAAGTATTTTTCAGTTGTGTTGTTATGCTGTCAGTACTGCTTGCATGCAGTCACAGAAGAGCAATGCATTCAAGTGTCACTCCATCAAGCGCTTCATGCTGCTGTGGTTACATATCCAGTAAATGGGCAAAATCATACAACAATGTAAGTATATATTCTTTTAGCTCAAAAGTATGTAACTTGCCTTGATGGCATGGTATTCATTAACCACTATAACTCAGGTATTCACTCAGTGATTGTTTACTTGTAGAGAACTAGAAGTATAACAAAATGGAACACTTGCTTGATGTGAAACAAACTGTTTGGCATGTCTTCAAGACTGGGAGGTAACAGAATATGGCATATTGCAACAACTAACAAGTGTGCAAAGTCAATGGCATGAACAGCAAGTAACAGTAACCAATAAGCTAAGGTCCGATCATCCTTGATGAAGAGCGAGGATGAAAGACATTGATTGATTTATTTATTTTATTTCATTAACAGTACAGAGTAACCCACCACCTTGAAATTTAAGGTGGGTCAGATGCTTATGAATCTAACAGCAAAGACTTCTCATTGTTACAATCTTATTGGTATACAGTTGCGATGCTTTTTTAAAAAATAATATATAAAGTTTTCTCTTAGGTTACAGCAAATGCAATGCTTAACAATTGTTAAAATGGTTCAAATGGCTCCGAGCACTATGGAACTTAACATCTGAGGTCATCAGTCCCCTAGAACTACTTAAACCTAAACAACTTAAGGATATTCAACAAATTCACGTCCAAGGCAGGATTTGAACCTGCGACTGTAGGAGTCATGAGGTTCCAGACTGAAGCATCTAGATCTACTCTTAAAGTGGTTCCATATAATTTGTTACTACCTAGATCATGAGAATATAATTTATATAATGAACATGTCAAAGAAAAATAAATGAAAAGAATATGTAATAGAATGACTGCAGCGAAAGAAAATGCTGTATTTGGAAGTGTAATATAGTCAAAGTAGCACGTTGGCTGATAATGGCTTATTTCAACGTATTTCAGATGAGAAGGTCTTGGTACAACCTCGAGCTATTCTCATCTGAAATGGTTTGTGCTAAGGACGGAATGATTTGTAGGCAATCAGCTGTAGCTCCAAGAGAAACACCTCAACAAATCAGGGATGATCTGAAGCAACATAATGGACTGAGCCCACGCACGTCTCCCATAAAAAGTCACTTAGTAACAGGCGATTTACATGATAAATGAAATAAACCAGCTCATAAATTCAAAAACTAGGGACAGGATAGACTTTCCAAGGAAACCCTGAACTTGGAATGCCAAAGACGGATTTAAGGTTTTATGGAGTGACAAAAATAAATTTAACATTCTTTTCTGATGGTGTGGAGTATACAGGGTGAGTCACTAACTATTGCCACCAAGAGTAACTCTGAAAGTATGATAGGAGTTGAGAGATTTGTGGGACAAAAGTTGCATGGTACAACAGGGGCCACAGTATGAAATTGGTTGATTGTTGCTTCAGAGATATAAAGGTCAACTTTGCTTTTTAAATGGGATGTTACAGTTTGATACTTATTTTCTGATGGCAGCTATGGAGATGAATCCAATGATGTTTAACACTAATGTCTTTGAAGGTCAATGAAGGTCAAAAAGGTGGCTTGAACATCCATTTACAGAAGGTGTTCGAAGTGATGACCATTAGTATCAATGCAGTGCTGCGATCTTCTTACCATGGATGGAGTGGTATTTCTTATCACATCAGCACTTATGGAAAAACATGCTCTGACAATTGTCTCTTATATCTCATGCAAATAGATATGCAGACTTGTAATAAATAGATTACAATTTCATATCCTTCAATTACGCAATGGCAGTTTTTTGTATTACACACTTATGTTTATGTAATTGTAAGTAATGCTTTCTATAAAACATTTTTGAGTGCTACTGTAATAGGACTGTATTAAGACCCATGGTGAGATGAAATAACGAGATAGTAAAGAACAGTGGCAGAGTACAAATACTATTTTGTTCTGCAGATCACTATATGCAATCTGATGACCATCTGGACAGCAGCAAAAATCCTTAAGTACATTGATGTGAGCTCATCAGATCAAATCAAAATGTATTCGAAGAAAACAACTACCATATTTTACAGACTGTAAGGTGCACCTTAATTTTCAAGCAATTTTTAAGGAAGTACATTTTTACCATTTTTTTATTAGATTGCAAAGTCAGCCTAAAAATTTCTTAGTTTATAAAACCAAAATGACCTTGTAAGATCACTGACATTCATTATCTCAACTTTCCTCAGCATCATTGTCCTCTATATATAAGATGGTCTTCATTACCATTATGAGCATTATTTATGTCGACCTACTAAAAGATTTAACAATGATATTTTCTCTCACCCTACATTGCAACTGCTCTACTGACTGACACACTTGTTTGTTTGTAGATCATTTTAGAACTCCCTTTGTTTGAATTCATGTTGGGCTTAATCCATCATCCATTTGTTCCAATCCTCTTCCATTTACAATTTAAATACACTGAAATACCATGGAAACTGGTATACGCTTGTGTATTCAAAGATAGAGGTATGTCAACAAGCAGGATATGACACTGCAGTCTGCAATGCCTATATAAAACAAGAAGTGTCTAGTACAGCTGTTTTATCAGTTACTGCTTCAACAATGGCAGGTAATTAAGATTTAATTGAGTCTGAATGTGACATTATAGCCAGTGCATGAGCGATAGGACAGCATTTCTGAGATAAGAATGAAGTGGGGATACTCCAGTATGGCGATTTCATGAGTGTACAGTGAATATCAGGAATCCATTAAAATACAAAATTTTTGACATTGCTGTGGCCAGAGAAAGATACTGCAAGAATGGGACCACCAAGAAATGAAGAGAATCATTCAACATGATGGATGTGCAATCCTTGCACAAATTGCTGCAGGTTTGAATACTGGGCCATCAAAAAGTATCAGCATGCAAACCATTCAACAAAACATTACTGATATGGGCTTTTGGAGCCGAAGGCCCACTCGTGCACCCTTGAGTACTGCACGACACAAAGCATTACACCTCAATTTGGCCTGTCAACACCAGCATTGGACTGTTGAGACTGGAAACATGTTGCCTGGTCAGATGATTCATTTCAAATTGTTTTGAGCAGATGGATGTGTAAAGGTATGGAGATAGCCTCGTGAATCTATGGACCCTTCTTGTCAGTAGGGAACCGTTCAAGGTGGTGGAGGCTCTGTAATGGTGTAGGGCATGTGCTGGATTGATATGGGACACCTGATACATTTGGATATGACTGACAGATCACACGTACATAAGTATCCTATCTGATCACCTGCAGCCATTCATGTCCATTGTGCAATCTGACAGACTTGGGCAATACCAGTAGAATTGCTACAGAGTGGCCCCACTAACACTCTTCTGAGAAACACTTCTGCTGGCCACCAAATTCCCCTGGCATTAACATTACTGAGCAAAACTGGGATGTCATGCTCTTCAGAAAAGATCCCCAGTCCCTCATACCCTCTCTGATTTATGGTCAGGCCTGCAAGATTCTTGGTGTCAATTCTTCCCCTGCAGTGCTTCAAACATTAGCTGAGTACATGCCATGTTGTGTTGCAGGACTTCTGCATGCTCACTGGGGCTCTACATTACACAGGTGTACCAGCTTATTTGGCTTTTCAGTGTAGTGTATTTGTCAAGACTTCAAGAAGTTGCAATTGTGATGTAAGTCCTCCTGCAATAACAGCAAGCTCTGTATTTAATTGTCTCCATTTCTCTTTCACAGAATTTTACAAATGACTACTGAAGTGATCTAGCACAAGAAGAGAACTCATCTTCAACGAAGTGACTTTCCTTTGCTTCTGTTAATCCACGATTTCATACCAGCTTCATCCATCCAACCCTTGTCACAAACATGAACAACACCTGCCAGTATTCCACAAGGTTTTGACGTTTTTTAGCACTTGAAAATGATCACTGGATTAAATTTAGTGCCATCAACACAACACGAAAGAACAACAGTGTAGTGCATTTTTTCATGTTCACCTGTTTTAATAGTTACCGTTTTAGCACTTTTCATGGCAACAATTTTGTTTCTTGGCACAAGTCTTTATGCACTATTTAACTTAGTTCCACACTGGTTTTCTATGTCGTATAATAATGTGATGGAAAGGTAATACTCTCTTCATACTGTTGTGGAATTTTATGAGATGTTTTGGTCTTGGTTCACATGCTATGTCCATGATACTTTATAAACCTGTAGCACCAAACATTTTCACCCTTAGTATCTGTTAAGTTCCACTGTAGCACTAGCTTACAAGCATGTATTTGAGACATTTTGTAGTAATTCAAATACCATTTGGATGGTGTGCATGAATCCATTTCAGTACAGCATCTTCTAGTTTCCGCCATTTTGTATTCAGTCCCGTATTTGCACATTTGGCCTTCCTCATGTTTTTTTGTTCTTCTTTACTAGCCTGCCAATAGCAATTTTTTTCTGTTGCTGGAGGACTGGAATGCTGCTCAGCTGCTGTGTTTCCACATTGTTCTGCATATGCTTTTACTTTCTATTTATAGCCTGCATCATATGAGTACCTTTTATTTTTTCCACTGTGAAGCTAGCTACTAAAGAAAATATTCTTCTGTTACCAATAACACAAATCACTTTCAATTCAAGTTTGCTGGCACTGTAGACTGCAATGACACATCACAGACTAGACAGTGCTCCTGGTTTGTGATTGTGGGGCATGAGGGAGACACTGTTAGCAAGCTTGTGAATCCCATTAACTCCTGTTCATTGCATTGGTGCAATTGAATCCAATGTTGCTGGATAGAAATAGATTTCCTGCAGCATTGAATATGTGGCAAATTTTAAGGCAACCAGGAATTTTGACGCCAACACTGGACTTGTTGTATTAAATTCGAGTATAACACACCTCAACTTTGAAGGCACTTTTTTGAACAAAGAAATGAGTTTTATAATCTGTAATATATGGTATCAAGTCTCTGTAAGTACCACTGGAAATTAATTTGAACAAATAATTAAGGTAACTTAAAATTTATTATGCATTCAAACTTTCAAATACTACAAGTGGGATATTAATGTGAGTATCATCAAATGTACATTACTGATTGACACTGAACATTTGTCATTTAACATTGAAACATGAACAGATATACATTTAATATTTTTCTCTGGTGAACTATGTTCCTCCCAAGCCAAGAGAAATACCATTAACCGGTTATCCATTGGGAATACTTTCCTGTGAGAGAAAGCCGACAACTGTGAGGCAGTATTTAAATTCACATTCATACAACTTTTGCAATAGTATCTTTGAGGAAGTTTAGGACATTTCCAAGGTCAATGCTATGATGGCAAGTAGAATTTGTCACACATTTAAACATACTCATCAACCCATTGACAAACAAAAGATGAATGCAGCCAAAGTAAGTGAGGAACAGCAATAAGCAAAGGATTCAACATATCAAATATTCTAACTCTGCTGACTGATCTCTCAAAAAATCAGATGCATAGCCAACTGCTAATTTGTCACTTTCTGGCTATAGAACATTATTCACAAGTATTATATAGAAAAACACTAAAACTGAATTCAACGGTATTATATCAAACTGTGCATCTGAACTTCAGGAGTTAAATATAGCACTGTATAGTTTTTCATTAATTAATTTTTATAAACACTGATTATAATAACGCTGAATTTTACTACTGGTAAGCCAAAACTGCCACAAGCACAAACCCCACATCAAACTGTAAAGTTTATCTGGAACTCAACTGTATCCAGGGTATCTAAAATTTGAATAAAACTACTCAATTAATTTGACGAGAGCTAAATAAACTCCACAATCCTATACGCCAAAAGACAGTATATTTTACACTACATCCTTACCTTTATCCTTGGTCAGTATGTGTTGGCACGTTTTTGAAAAATTAACTGTTATGCAGTGTGATCAAGATATGTTCAGTTCAATTGGTTGTAACTCAAACTTCGTATGTGCTACATAGTAGCATAAAGCACCATGTAAATAAGCAGGAAATTATGATCTAACCTGATCAGACGCATTTTGTTTGTATACAAACATTCCTTCGTGTTTACTTATTTTAACAGTTTCATGATGGCAGTTTATTATGTTTTCACCAATATTTAATGCAATATTTATCTTAGAATATTTCATAGGGTTTTAAAGTGACAAGCATGGGGAGGTGCTTAATTCAAGCCAGGCTTCACAAACGCCTCACTAGGGTAGGAACTTATCCAGAAGGTACGTTGAGGAAGGAGGATGGGGAAAATACAAACACATCATGTGAGACACTGGAACTGCTCCTCAAAATTAATTTTCCTCAATATGCTCTGGCGGATAACATAGGCCAGAATGTGACCCCTGAAAACAATGGTTCTCAGCCACTCAAAGAGAGGACTGCGACCGGCCAAGGCGTGTGTCGATTTCAGTAAAATCCAATGGGCAGTGGGAACATTCTAACTGGTCCAGTCACCTGTCCCCGATGACATCTTTTCAGCTCTCTTGAAACAAGCAGGAGAGAATCTTGTAAGAGCGCTGTGCAGGTTATTCAGGGGTTAGCCTAGCAGCGGGAGTCATTCGCAACGCCTGGAGGGCAGTGACAGTTGTCTTTATTCTAAAGCCAGGGAAAACTGGTCACACCAGGTCCAAGGATATGAGATCAATCAGTCTGGTTAATGTACGTGTTAGGGAGAGGAGGCTAACTATGGGTCATCTACATTCAAACCAACACACACATCAACCAGGTAAATCACCAGAGAAAGCTTTCTGACAATTTGTTGTGAGGGTGGAAAAAGCCCTTTGCTTTCAAGAAAGAGCCCACTCCATCTTCCTGGACATTGAGGGAACTTTTTGTAAGACAACTGTTCATTCCATGGTTAGGGCAGCAGAGATGCATGACCTAGTGACCACTATATGTAGGTGGACTAAGGCCATGCTTAGTAGAAGGAGGATAGAAGCCACCGTGATGAATGAAAAGATGGTAATTAACACCACTAGAGATTCTCCACAAGGAGGAGTTTTGTCCACTTCATTGTGGAATCTAGTGGTGAACAAACACATTGAGAAACTAGATTCCAGGCAATGATTTTGTGAAGGATACACAGATGACCTTGTCATAGTAATACTTGGCAAATTTACTGACACAGTTAGGAATATGGCACAAGGTGCACTGAACATTGTGCAAGACCAGTGCATTAAATAGAACCTAATGGTTAATCCTATGAAGACTGTTGTGGTACCAACATGAAGCATATCCAACACTGAAGTTGGAATCTAAAGCTTTTCAATGAAAGGGGATAGTGAAAAATCTAGGGGGTACCCTTAGATGAGAAACTAATATGGACCCCTCACATTAAGAGCATCTGCTCCAGGGCGAAAGGTACTCTACTGAGTACCAGAAGGACTTTTGGCAAAAAACTATGGCCTAAGACCCTGAGGTATGCACTGGATATACAGCACAGTGGTTAGACTTAGGATCTCCTATAAGGCCGTAGTGTCCTGGAAGAAGGTAGAACAGCAGGTTGCAGCTAAGAAGCTTGCTAAGGTGCTGAGCCTGGCCTGCTTCACCACAAGAGGCAGAATTAGTAGCACACCAACCACTGGGGTGGAAGCCATGCTGGACATGCCTCCACTAAACCTTTGTGAAGCAGCTGGTGCATACAGACTCAAAACTGGTAAAAACTGGATCTCATTGAGATATCCAGACCCACACACTAATATAGTGAGTGAGGCAAATATAGGAATGGCTGGGGAACTGCCGGCCGACTACATAATAACTCCCAACTGCTTCAACAAGCTTTACAATAATATAATTTGAAGTTGGGAACAGTAAGAAAAAACAGTTTGACACCATACTGGGGACATTGTCTGGTTCACTGATTGGTCGAAATCAGACCAAGGTGCTGGGGCCGTGGTATATGGAATTCAGCGAAGACTGGAGGGCATCATCTCTCTAGGACAACTGGCCTCGGTATTCCAAGCTGAAATTACTGCAATCAGGGTGTGTGTGTGTGTGTGTGTGTGTGTGTGTGTGTGTGTGTGTGGAGGAAAAAATACATAGGTGCTAGAAGGATCATAGCATCTACATCTATTCAGACAGCCAGACAGACCTTAAATCATTTGCAACTCCTGCAACAAGATCTAAAATTATTGCAGAATGTTATGGGGCTCTGGTGGAGCTAGGGGGAAGCAATTGGGTAAAACCAATGTTGGTCCTTGGCCACTCAGGGATCGGTGGCAATGAACAAGCCAACAAATTGGGGGCAGAGACTCCATTCATTGGACCAGAACCTGTCCTGACAATCACCAAGGCTATGATCAAACTAGAAGTACAGAACTGGCTTAGAAGACAGCACATAGAATACTGGTCCAAGGACGATAAGCAAAAACATGGCAAGTTAATGATGTCAAAGCCGTGTTTTAAAAGAAGCTCTGTAATCCTGGGCTTGAACAGCCAAGAGATTAAACTCACACCCAAAGGTGTAATGGAGGCATGTCCAGCACGGCTTCAATCACAACAGTTGGCGTGCTACTAATTCTGCCTGTTATTGCGAAGCAGGCCAGTCTCTGCACCTTAGCAAGCTTCTTAGCTGCAACTTGCTGTTCTACCTTCTCCCACGACACTATGGCCCCATTGGAGATTCTAAGTCTAACCACCGTACTGTATATCCAGTGCATACCTCAGGGTCTTAGGCCCTAGCTTTTTTGCCACAAGTCCTTCTGGTATTCACTAGAGTATCTTGCACCCTGGAGCAGATGCTCTTAACCCCTAATCACAGTCGTGAGTACTTCTCACGCAACTTCAGAAGGCGGGAAAAATACGTAAAAATCACCTATCTAGTGCTACTTTTTGAATTTAGTACTACATATTTATTCTTCAATTATACATAAATGGTAACTTATGAACAAAATATTGTTTCGATGCTGTGAAAAAGACCTATTCATATTGCATTCTAAATTCTCATTGAAATTTATAGTGATGGACAAATATCCAAATATCTAAGTGTAGTTCTTTACTTGAAACTTGGTTGTTGCAGGTTAATGTTGATCAAGTACCACCAGTGTTAAATTTAATAAGTATTCTTGACAGCAAATGAAACAGAAAAAAATCTGCACTACTGAAAGTGGCCACAATACGCACACCTTACACGCACTGCGGACACACCTTACAAGAGCATTCCAAACAATTTGGGACCTTGCACTTGCGACACAAGTAACTTGTCTTTCTCTTCATTTTTGGTGGACAAATGCAACATGGCTTCCTTCCATCCCTAGGTAGTTTGCCCTCCTTTTCCAGCTCTTCATGGAGGTGTACTTCAGTTCTTAGAACTCTAACAATAGAAAATCTCAATTCTCGTGGGAGGCATTTATTCACTATCCTTTCGTGCAGTGAATGTTCGATCAGTTCTTTTGCTAGAGCTTTCATCGAGTTCATCCTGGTAAGCACAGTTCTTTCCTTGAATGACTGATGAACAATATATGCACTGACAACACTCATGTCAAGAATATGGAAAACCACGGCCATGGTCCAACGTTGTGTGCAGCGACTTTAACAATATTTGGCAAACTTTTCGTCTACAGTATCAACAGCACCCTTTGTGTTGTTATAGTGGGCTATTATTACAGGTTTTTTATTTTCCACGTCATCTTCTATGGAGTGATGCATTGTTGATATAAGAATTACTGCTCTTCCTTTCTTAGGTACATGCAAAATGAGCGTGATGTGTTTGGTAAATCCATACAGCGTTGTTCCAACTTCACGTCTACAGGAAGGCAAGAAAGATGCTGGCATTTCCTTTCGGTTCTTCCGCATTGTTCCTACTGTGGTCAAATCATTTTTCTGTAGCACATCTGCAAGTTCGATTGACACATACCACTTATCAGCAGTGTAGTTTCGGTTAGCATGTGCTATTGGCTTGCACAATCTGAGGACAGCCTGAGTGATAATGGCGTATTTCTTCTCGTCTGAGGAAAGTCCTGCTCCATCAGTACCTTTTCCACAGTAGAGATAGGTGTTGAAGGTGTAGTTAGTCCTGGAGTCGGCTAGGCATTGAAGCTTCAGGCCATACTTCGCCGGTTTAGATGGAATATACATTTTGAATTTACAGTGTCCTTTGAAACCGATTAGCATTTCATCAACTGTAGCATTAACCCCAAAAATATAGGATCGCTGCAAATTTTCGTTGAATTTATGTACAATGTTTGTTATAGCAGCTGCTGGATCAGAAACCTTACATAACTCCATGTCATCAGGGTTGTCAAATCTCAGGCAGTTGAGAATTACAGCAAATATTGCTGATGATATAGTGATACGGAAAATAGCACGGACAGTCCCATCAATACAAAAGAGAGAACATATGTCTTAGTTAATCAATTTGAATACTGAAGTGTATATAAGAAGGTCGATGAAACTCTTCATTTCAGACATTGTACAAGGTCTGACTTCTGTTCCCTTCCTGTAGAAATTGGTCACAATGGAACTGAATAAGTTCTCTACACTTTAATTACAAGCCAAAGTTATATACGAAGTCCTTGTGGACACTAAGTACAATGCGTTCTTCTAAATTTATTTGCACTCTCAAATTTTCCTCTGCCTCTCTTTTTCTTGTCTTTTATGAAATATTAATAAATACAGTACACTAATACACTGCACATTATTTCAGTTTATTTGCAGTGTAATATAAAAATTGAAAATAAAAAGATTAAAAGATCAAACAATGGAAAATCCAGGACAGAATGGAACAATATGATGAAAAGAGCAGTTGCTGTGCACCATATTGCAGAGATGCTGAGTCACATATAGGAGAAACAAAAAGACTGTCACAAATATAGCTTTCAGCCAGTGAGGCCTTTATCAAAATTAGACAACAAACACACACATACACACTCGTACCAACATAACTCCTACACACATGACTGGAGTCTCAGCCAACTGAGACCACACTGCAAGCAGCAGCACATGTGCATCATGAAGTGAGAGGCAACTGGGTGGGGGGTAAGGAGGTGGCTGGGGTAGTGAGGGAGAGGGATAGTAGCATAGTGGTGGCAGACAGTGATGTGCTGTTGGGGAGCATACAGCACTGAGGTGGAAAGAGGGTAAGGCAGCACACTATCTGATCAAAAGTATAGAGACATCCCCAAAAACATATATTTTTCATATTAGGTGCATTGTGGTGCCATCTACTGCCACGTACTCCATATCAGCAACTTCAGTAAACATTATAAATCATCAGGGAGCACTTGTGTCGTACGTCTGTACACAAAATTTCAAAACTCCTAAACATCCCTAGTTCCACTGTTTCCAATGTGATAGTGAAGTGGAAATGTGAAGGGACACTTACAGTACAAAAGTGTACAGGCCAACATCATCTGTTGACTGACAGATACCTCCGATAGTAGAAGAGATTCGTAATGTATAATAGACAGACACCTATCCATATAATCACACAGGAAGACCAAACTGCATCAGGATCCACTGTAAGTACTGTGATAATTAGGCAAGAGGTGAGAAAACTGGGATTGCATGGTCAAGCGGCTGCTCATAAGCCACACATCACACCAGTAAATACCAAACAATGCCTCGCTTGATGTAAGGAGTGTAAACATTCAATGACTGAACAGTGGAAAAACATTTTGTGGATTAACAAATCACAGTACACAATGTGGCAATCTGATGGCAGGGTGTGGGTATGGTGAATACCCAGTGAACATCATCTGATAGCACGTGTAGTTCCAACAGTAAAATTCGGAGGCAGTGGTGATATGGCGTGGTCGTGTTTTTCACGGAGGGGCTTGAAGCCCATGTTGTTTTGCATGGTACTATCGCAGACCAGGCGTACAATGATGTTTTAAGCACCTTCTTACTTCCCACTGTTTAAGAGCAATTTGGCCAGAATGCCATGGGTATTCTGCCATCCACCAAACCTACACAATCTATTCATCCATCCCCGTGGTATTCCACCATCCACCAAACCTACACAATATACTCATCCAACCCTACACAACCCCTTCTTCTAACCCCTTAACCTCATGGCTCATACCCCTGTAATAGACATATATGTAAGACCTGTCCTATGCATCCTCCCACCACCACCTACCTCCAGTCCAGTCACAAATATCACCTATCCCATCAAAGGCAGGGCTACCTGTGAAACAAGTCAAGCAGTCTACAAGCTAAGGTGCAACCACTGTCTTGTATTCTATGTGGGCATGACAACCAGCAAGCTGTCTGTCGACATGAATGACCATCGAATAAACTGTGGCCAACAAACAAATGGGCCACCCTGTTCCTGAGCGTGCTGCCAAACAGGACATACTTTATTTCAATGACTGCTTCACAGCCTGTGCCATATGGATCCTTCCCACCAATACCAGTTTTTCTGAATTGCACAGGTGGGAACTTTCCCTGTAATATCTCCTATGTTCCCATAACATCCTGGGCTCAACCTTAGTAAGTCATTGTCCTCTCCCATCCAGTCCATTCTCTGTTCCCATTCCAGCATTACACAGCCCTCATTTCTCCATCACACCATCATTTTACTTTTCCTCTTTTCTGCATTCCCCCTCCCGATCTCTCCACTGCCCTTCATCTAACCTCCCAACGGCACATGGCTGCCCTACCCTCTTTCCACCTCAATTCTGTGTGCTCCCCAACAGGATGTCACCCTCTACCTCCGCCACCCCTAGCCCACTATTCCTCCCCTTCCCCGCACCAACCTCCTCCTCACCCACACCCAGTCACCATTCCCATCATGCACTGGTGCTGCTACTCACAGTGTGGCCTCAGTTGCCTGACACTGCAGTCATGTGTGTGTGAGTTGCATTTGCACAAGTATATATGTGTATGATTGTCATTTAATTCTGAGAAAGGCCTTACTGGACGAAAGCTATATTTGTGACAGTCTTTTTGTTGTTCCTATCTGTGACTCAGCATCTTGCTATATGATGAGTAGCAACTTTCACAATATTGTTAGAAGATTAAAAGAATCATCCACATAGGGGCTTGACCTAACAACCTTCAAACTACATGAATGTTGGTTGTCTACCATTTTTGACATGTCCGAAACAACAGACATGACACAGAATCTGCACCTCTTATAAATTATATGTAAATTAAAGGTGGAGAGGGTATAAAGGAAGGAAAGGGAATCAATCACAGCTATCGGCTGCATTGGGACATTACGGAGTGAACATGTGTACCTGGATCTCCTGCTTACTAGGCAGGTTCAATAACCACTGCAACATCCAGGACACAGTGTTATCACAACTGCATGGACTATCTTGGTTTGCCTCACAGCTGATCCACACTCTCATCTAGCACCACCTACCCACAGCTCCTGTCCATGTCCAAAAGAGCAGACACCACACTTTCATATAATTTTATAGGCCTAGCTAGGCAATGAATCCAGCTACTTCCCTGTGGATGCACTAGTATGTCCTACCTCCTGTGGGAATCTCAGATGAGTAAATACGGAGGAAATGGACAGGGGCTGAGGATAGGTGGCACTCGATGGGAGTGTGGATCGGCTGTGAGGCGAGCCAAGATAGTCTGTGCAGTTGTGGTAACACTGTGTCCCAGATGGTGCAGTGTTTATCGCACCTGCCCTGTGAGTAGGAGATCCCATGTTCGAATCACAGTCTGGTACATACTTTCACTTGTCACCACCGATTCTGCATAATGTCCCAATGTAGCTGACAGCAGTTATCCCTCCCCTTTCCTTTCATTTCCACTCCCCTTGACCTTCAATTTACATATAACCTTCAGATTACTGTTTTGTATTCTTTTCACTGTGCCAACCACTCCCTATAAACTATACTAATATAAATGGCCCATGCCTTACCCGACCTGCACCAAAATACTATTCCTTCTAAATGCTTGGACATCTGGAGTTCCCACTTCTGTCATTCTCATTTCTGGCCAAGCCCTGCATGTATCATAAATTTGTGCAAAATCAGAGATGAAGAAGTACATTTACTTCTCAGTCATGTTGTCCTATAATCTGCCAAGTAGGGGAGTTGAGACTTTCTTTCGTTTCAAAGACGTCTGAACATTTTCCAATACAAACTACAATTGCGAGTACATAAGTTCAGAACTTGGTTTTATGGTTCCAAAAAGCAAGGAGTCCTATTTCCCCTGCAGAAATCATGTACAATAAAACTACCCATTCATCTGTAATCTATTTGACATTCCCATGCCTCACAACTAACAATGGATTAGCAGTATGAATTGTGTGTTTCCTCAAGTATCCACCTGCTGTATAAAAAATGCAGCACCTAAAGCTGAATGTGTTTCTCCTTGTGAATACTACACCCTCCTCCTCTGGAATTTGAGGCTCCACTAAGTGCACACAGAATTTAGACAAGAGATATATCCCGAGAAAAGAAAGACTTAACAGACCTTAAGACATAGCAGTAGCTTACCTCCTCCATCTTAACTCCCAGAGGATCATATTCGGGATGGCTGAACATCTGTAACAAAGAAATAATGTAAGAGATTCATTACTATCGTTCAACATGCAGTACATGCACATGCTAAATTCACAACATTAGGAATCTCTCATATGAATTATTGTATAAAGTGCTTTTCTTTAAGAGGATGAGGAGAATACACTAATAGCATGCACCAAATTAAAACATGACTCAAGATCACACACTTCTCTTAAAGTATAAGCTCAGTGTTTTTATTTATTCACTCATTCATTCATTCATTCATGAGGAAAAAACTATTTAGCATGTAACATATATGAAAAAAAAAAATGTTCTCAGAATTTAATAAGAACGTGATTATTCCAGGTCCAAAGACAGCAGGAGCTGACGTGTGAATATCCTGAACCATCAGTTTAAGAAGTCGTTATTGCAAAATACTGTCATGAATGACTTACACACAAATGAAGTGACTGACAGAAGCCAACTTTGGCAACATTAATTTTGGTTTCTGGAGAAATGTAGGAACACATGAAGAAATACTGACCTCACAACTTAACTCAGCAGGT
Source organism: Schistocerca nitens (assembly GCF_023898315.1). Taxonomy (NCBI): domain Eukaryota; kingdom Metazoa; phylum Arthropoda; class Insecta; order Orthoptera; family Acrididae; genus Schistocerca; species Schistocerca nitens. The sequence goes on from NC_064624.1 coordinate 26,615,996, forward strand.
AAGAAAGGCTAGCCTCTGTTTATAGGGCATTTAGATGTAAGCTGAGCTTTTGACAATGCTGACTGGAACACACTCTTTGAAATTTTGAAGGTAGCACAGAAAAAACACAGGGAACAAAACTTATTTGGAACTTGTTCAGAAACCATTTTGGTGTTCTAAGCGTTAAAGGACATGAAATGAAGACAGTAGTTGAGAAGTAAGTGTGATCAAGTTGTAGCCTATCCCCATGTTTTTATACCTGAACATTGAGCAAGCAGTAAAAGAAACCAAGAAAAAATTTAGTACGTGAATTAAAGTTCAGGGAGAAGAAATGAAAACTACAGTTTGTCGATTTTATTTATTTATTTACACATCAGGTTCCATAGGAGCAAATCTCCAAGGTCATGGAATATGTCATTACATGAAATTACAACATACAAGTAATAACAGAGGCATACCGACAATCCTTCTTTCCACGAACAATACGAGACTGGAATAGAAGGGAGAACCAATAGAGGTACTGAAGGTATCCTCCGCCACACACCGTCAGGTGCCTTGCGGAGTATGGATGTAGATTAAGATGTTAGGAACCAAAGAACCAAAGGAAAAAAGTCAATCCATAAGTTTAAGTAAACACAATCAACAATACAATAGGAATCAGCTTACTTTTTCAAGGAACTCCTCAACAGAATAGAAGGAGTGACCCATGAGGAAACTCCAATTTTGATTTGAAAGTGCGTGGATCACTGCTAAGATTTTTGAACTTGAGTAGTAACTTCCTGAAAACGGATGCAGCAGTATACTGCACACCTTTCTCCACATGAGTGAAGGAAGTCTGATCCAAATGCAGATTTCATTTCTGCCGAGTATTAACTGAGTGAAAGTTGTTTATTCTTGTGAATAAGCTAATACTGCTAACAAGAAATGATAGTACGGCCAATGTCAAAATACCCTGACTCACGAACAGGCGTCGACAAGAGGTTTGTGAACTTAGACCACTTATTGCCCAAACTGCCTGTTTCTAAGCCAAAAATATGCTTATAGAATGGGAAGCGTTACCCCAAAATATAATACCATATGACATAAGCAAATGAAAATAAGCAAAGAACACTAATTTTCGTGTTGAACAATCACTTACTTCAGATACCTTTCGAATAGTAAAAATGGCAGCATTAAGTCTTTGAACAAGATCCTGAACGTGGGCTTTCGACAACAGTTTATTATCTATCTGAACACCTATAAATTTGAACTGTTCAGTTTGACTAATCATAAGCCCATTCTGTGAAATTAAAACATCAGGTTTTGTTGAATTGTGTGTTAAAAACGCTAAAAACTGAGTTTTATTGTGATTTAGCATTAGTTTATTTTCTACAAGCCATGAACTTATGTCATGAACTGCACTACTTGAAACCAAGCCAATGTTGAACACAACATCCTTTACTACCAAGCTAGTGTCATCAGCAAACAGAAATATTTCAGAGTTACCCATAACACTAGAGGACATATCATTTATATAAATAAGGAACAGGAGTGGCTCAACACTGGTCCCAGGGGCACCCCCCACCTGACCTGTTACCCAGTCAGACCCTATGTCACAGCCATTCTCAACATTGTGAATAATGTCCTTTTGATGTCTGTTGCTCATGCAAGAGGTGAACCAATTGTGAGCTACTCCCTGTATTCCATAATGGTCCAACTTCTGGAGCAATATTTTGTGAACAACAGAATAAAATGCCTTCGTTAAATCAAAAAATATGCCCAGCATTCAAAACCTTTTGTTTAACCTATCCAGTGACTCAAAGAGAAAGGAGAATATAGCATTTTCAATTGTTAAACAACTTCTAAAGCTGAACTGTACATTTGATAGCAAATTGTGCAATATAAAATGATCAATTATCCTTACATACACAGCCTGTTTAATAACCTTAGCAAACACTAATAGCATATAAATAGATCTAATATTGTCTACATTATACCTTTCACCCTTTTTACAAAGAGGCTTTACTACTGAGCATTTTAATCGTTCAGGAAACTGACCATTCCTAAAGGAAAAATTACAAATATGGTTAAATACAGGGCTAACATTTGCAGCACAGTACTTTAATATTCTGTTAGGCACTCCACCATGTCGATGAGAGTCCTTAGTATTCAGTGATTTAATTATTGACTCAATCTCTCCCTTGTCTGTATCACAGAGATTTTCAGACATTAATCTCAGAAAGGCATTCGCCAAGGAAGTTATGTGATTCCCCGTAGAAACTAAATTTTTATGTAATTCACCTGCAGTGCTTCCAAAATTATTGTTAAATGCTGTACATATATCTGATTTGTCAATAACAGAAATATTTTTACTATGATCTGACTTTGTATCATCGACCTTGTGCTGCTGACCACACACTTCCTTCACAACTGACAATTTTATCTGTGAATCAGCTATCCTATTTGCATACCATATACTCTGTCTTCCTAATAACATTTTTAAGCACCTTAAAATATTGTTTGTAATGGGCTACTGTAGCTTGACTGTGAATACTTCTAACATTTTGATATAATTCCTAATCCCACTAGTCAACCACCCAGGCTGCCTATGACTGCTAGTACCCTGTTCAGAACGTTTTAATGGGAAGCAACTCTCAAAGAGCATGAGAAATGTGTTAAGAACAGCATTATATTTATCATCTATGTTATCGACACCATAAACATACTGCCATTTGTTCCTTGATAAGGTTTAAAAAACTCTCTACTGCTATTGGATTAACTTTCCTACATAGTATGTAATTATATGTGACATTCGTTTGAGTACAAAAGCCTTTTAGTGTTAAAATTTGTGCATTATGGTCTGAAAGGCCATGCACACTTTTGTTAACAGAATGCCCATCTAGTAATGAAGAATGAATAAAAATATTGTCTATGGCTGTGCTACTGTTCCCCTGAAGCCTAGCTGGAAAAAAGGCAGTCTGCATAATATCATATGAATTTAGGAGATCTACCAACATCCTTTTACTTGCACCATCATATACAAAATTTATATTGAAGTCACCACACATAACTAATTTCTGGTACTTCCTGCAAAGTGAATCAAGAACCCTCTCTGGCTTGAGCAGAAATGCTCTCAAATCAGAGTTAGGGGACCTATAAACAACAACAATTAGAAGTTTAATTTCACTCAATTCAACTGCCCCTGCGCAACATTCAAATATCTGGTCAGATCAGATTCCTTTACTTGGAAATATGTTCTCTGAAGGTGAGCCCTTAGCTAGTGGGACTTCCTTTAAGTAGGTATACCTATCAGCTGACTTCAGTCTAAAAAAAGGTGCCGCTCTCACACCAAATACTACATGAATTTTTCCACAAGTGATCCCACTGCCATTGACTACACTGTCACACTGGATAACATTGTAATCCTATCAAAGACAGAAAAAGACTTGAAAGTAAAATCGAACGAAACTGACACATTCTTGAAAGGAGTCTATGGACTCAAATGGAATACTGTTTTTTTACGTATATAGCCACTCCCCCACCCTGCAAGGGACTCCTTGAAAAACAGCCAGCTAATCCGTATCCTTGTAAAGGAAGCCTCTGAATTGTCAAATTATTTAAGTGGTGCTCCAATATACCAATAATTTTAGAGTCAACATCTATAAGCAGTGCACTAACTTTATCTCTAATACCTCTTACATTTTGGTGAAATACGGTAATTCCTTTACTTGGAAATATGTCCTCTGAAGGTGAGCCCTTAGTTAGTGGGACTTCCTTTAAGTAGGTATACCTTTCAGCTGACTTCAGTCGAAAAAAAGGTACAGCTCTCACACCAACTACTACAGGAATTTTTCCACAAGTGATCCCACTGCCATCGACTACACTGTCACACTGGATAACACTGTAATCCTATCAAAGACAGAAAAAGACTTGAAAGTAAAATTAAACGGAACTGACACAGTCTTGAAAGGAGCTTATACAATGAGTATCTACAAAATCAAAAGAAGGGTAATGAAATGAAGTCAAATTAAATAATGAGATGCAGACAGAATTAGAGATATACAGTCATTAATTGCAGAAGATGAGTTTTGATGTTTGTATAGGAAACTGACTGATGATGGGCAAAATAGGAAGGCTATAAAATACAGACCTGCAATAGCATGAAAATACAGTTCCAAAAAAGTAACTTTTGTTAAGAGTGAATAAGCACTTATCTGTTAGGCAGTCTTTTCTGAAGTGTAGCCTTCTACAGATGTGAAACATGGAAGATAAGTAATAAAATGGATGATAATAGTGATCGATGATGAGAGATGAGAAGCACTTGAAATATGCTACTACAAAAGAAAGCTGAAGATTGCAATTTTAGATCAGATTACTAGTGATGACTGAATTAAATTTGGCACAACCTGACTACAAGAAGAAGTCAGTTGACAGGACTCATCAAAAGCAATGCGAAATTGTCAATTTAATAATGGCATAAGTGTAGGTGAGGGGCAAAATTTGTCAAGGGAGAAGACAACTTCACTAGAGTAATCCAATTAAAATGAATGTTAGTAGCAAATTATTGTTTACATCATGCACTACTGGTCAGCTGAAAGCTATGCTCGCCAAGAGAAGTGAATAAACAACCTTTGTCTGTCAATATGTGTTACAGCCTTTTGAGGAATTGTATCTTGTGCACCTGTTTCATTGATAGTGTTCTAAGTAACTACAAGTCTCTGCAGTTCATAAGAGATATGTAGCTCCACTTACTGGAAAGAGAGCCCACTGGCCACAATGCAATCCATTTAGTACCACCACAACAAATGTACTATCCATTCTACAAAGGTAATTACAGATATACTTAGCAGAAAACTTTCAAATTGTTAGAGTGATCATTTGTGAAATATAAAATGGCCTACATCTTGCCAACCTTAACGCTTCTGGTCTTTTATCTGTGATGAAAATTAAATTAAGAAGCCCACAAGGAAAACCAAAAATCCTGAAGACATGATGTGCTATACAGCACAGGCCATTGCTGCCATAAGGTCCCTTGAAATTCAGCATACAATGCTGTCGGTACAGCAGTCTGAGCACTTGTTAAACAACTGTATTAATGAAAATATGAACTGTGCCAGAGTTACATGTTTGCTTACATTTGGTACAGTAGGACAAATGTTCTTCTGCTAATGGTGGGGAAATGGTTTGCAGTACTGTTATCTTGTGTACATTTGGATTAAGTTAAACACGTGTTGTCCCATTAAAAACCCCTTGGAACACACTTTCTAATGCAAGTGAATAAAACATGTAATTCCATTTCTTAAAGTCTGTGTAATAATTCAGCAGCTATAAACATTAAAAAGTACTTAAGTCAGAAAATTCGCCACATTCTCTGCTATATCTCAGCTAACACCACAGCTCGCTAAATTTGCCCATTCTGGGTAGACTTGGGGTTGGCTTCTCTTTGTCATCTCACCCTGCATACAAGCAAAGTTGAAATATTATTTTTGAAGTACAATATATCCTTTATTTTGTCTGTATTCACTGTTTTTTAGTGTTATGTTGAAAATTAAAATATGCCCATGAATTACATTACATTTATTGATATTGCACATCATATTTATTCACATTATTAAAAAAGATACCATTCACAGTAGTCCCATTAAATCTAGTTACATAAAGAAAAATGTAACTTGACAAACACTTTAAATTTCTCTTCTGAGACATTATGCAGACAATTCTTAAGAACTTCACTATAGTGTGAAAAGAAGTCACTGGAGTCTAAATTAGACCATGGGAGATAAACTACCTTCAGTGCCACCACACCAGACATTTGACAAAGTACACATATCCTGCAAGGAAGTAAAACTGTTTTTCACTAAATTGTGGATTTGTATCCCTTCAGAAGTCTTATAATATCAGCATTAACAAAGTTCATTATCCCATGGCTGAAACAAGAACCCAGAGAAATGAACACAGACTTAGTAAATGGATCTGTGGCAAAAGTAGTGGTTAGTCTAATCTGAAGATGCAATCCAGAGTGTTCCAGTGTTTACTTCTCCCGTCTGAAGTACCAGGTGATCAAAAAGTCAGTATAAATTTGAAAACTTAATAAACCACAGAATAATGTAGATAGAGAGGTAAAAATTGACACACAAGCATGGAATGACATGGGGTTTTATTAGAACCAAGGAAAAAAAAAAGTATTGCTAGATGCGTGAAAGATCTCTTGCACGCGTCGTTTGGTGATGATTGTGTGCTCAGCCGCCACTTTCGTCATGCTTGGCCTCCCAGGTCCCCAGACCTCAGTCCATGCAATTATTGCCTTTGGGGTTACCTGAAGTCTCAAGTGCATCGTGATTGACTGACATCTCTAGGGATGCTGAAAGACAACATCCGATGCCAATGCCCCACCATAACTCCAGACATGCTGTTCACAACATTACTCCTAGACTACAGCTATTGTTGAGGAATAATGGTGGACATATTGACCATTTCCTGTAAAGAACATCATATTTGCTTTGTCTTATTTTGTTATGCTAATTATTGCTATTCTGATCAGATGAAGTGCCATCTGTCGGACTTTTTTTTGAACGTTTGTATTTTTTTGGTTCTAATAAAACCCTATGTCATTCCAAGCATGTGTGCCAATTTGTACCTCTCTATCTACATTATTCCTTGATTTATTCAGTTCTCAAATTTATACTGAATTTTTGATCACCCGGTATATCATTCATCATACTTCTCAAAATCTTACTGGTGGGATCAACATAAATTCTTCACCCCCTCCCCACAATAATGAAGCAATGTTCACTTTTAACTTGGAAAACAGGTAATCATTTTATCTGCCGACATCATATGTCATAATATTTTTGCTCAACACATCACTGCAAAAAGAACGGTTTGGGGAGTTCATTAATGTGGTGCATCAATTAAACTACATTTTCTGAAGTATGCGCATAGAAATAATAAAATGACCAAATATGGCTGTCTAGGCTACCCCATTGGTTGAGCACTAAGAGTTAATGTTATATTTGTGGTCTAGAAGTTATCAACTTTATACTTTCATGTATTTAACTGTAGCCTTCAGTCCCTACAGTCAGAGGTTAAATATGTTTATAGTGTGGGCACCTCTGAGTATGTTTAGTTGAATTATTGTGTAACTCATTGAAGAACATACATAGTGAGGTGATAAAAGTCATGGGACAGTGATATTCACTTGCAAAGATGGTGGTATTATCACATACACAACACATAAACTGAAGGTGCTTGGCAGAGTTGTCATTTGTTATTGGGTGATTCATGTGAAGAGGTTTCCATAGTGATTATGACCCCACAATGAGAATTAACAGATTTTGAATGCGGAATGGTAGTTGGAGCTAGATGCTTAGGACATTCCATTTTGGAAATCATTAGGGAATTACATATTCCAAGACATATGGTGTAAGGGGTGTGATGAAAACACCAAATTTCTTACATTATCTCTCACTATGCCCATTGACCTTCACTTAACAAATGAGAGCAGCAACGTTTGTGTACTGTTGGTGCTAGCAGTCAAACAACACTGCATGAAATAACCACATAAATCAATGTGAGATGTACAGCAGACATATCTGTTACGACAGAGCAGCAAAATTTGGTATTAATGGACCATGGCAGCAGACAACCAATGTGAGTGCCTTTGCCAACAGCATGACATTGCCTGCAGTGGCTCCCTGGGTTTGTGAGCAAATTGGTTGGACCCTAGGTGACTAGAAAACCGTAGCCTGGTCACCAGACCACAATTGTTCATGAGTGGTTTGATGAACATTATGGACAATCTAAGAAAATGACTCGTCCAAGGCATCGGGAGAGGCTTAAAAAGCCAAAGCTTATTCCCATGAAGGGAGGACCATTGGTGATGCCAAAGGGACAACACCACCTGACAGACAGCAATGCAGAGATCATCAGAGGGAATAGAGGTGCTCACGGGCTGAGGTAAGAAGACTGCAGCCTTGGCAGCAGCATCAGCGGCATCGTTTCCTGGCAGAACGACATGATCAGGGACCCACAGAAACATGACATTGGCTCCACGAAGAATGAGCAAATGACAGATTTACTCGAACTGCAGCACTAAGGGATGAGCGGTGTACAGTGCACAGAGACTTTGGAGGGTGCTGAGTGAGTCGGGCGGTGTACAGTGCACAGAGACTTTGGAGGGTGCTGAGTGAGTCTGAACAGAGGATACAATCGGGAAGGCTGTGTCACCGGATGTACTCCACAGCCTGATACATGGTAAAAAGCTTGGCTGTAAATACTGAGGAGTGGGCTGGAAGCAGATATCAAAAGACACGGGTGCCAATAATGAATGCACACCTGACCCTACGGTCAGTCCATGAGCCATCACTATATACAAAGATACTATCGCTAAGTTCCATGCGAAGGTCTTGACAGAGGCGACAGAGTGAGGCTAGAATAGTGTTCTTAGGAAGTGAATTAAGGCCAAGGTTAACATGGGCCGCTTCACGAACCCAAGGTGGTGAAGGGTTCACACCCATGGGGAAAACTGAAGGTAGCATGAAGTTAAGCCACTGTAGCAAGTGGCAAAAGCAGATGCTAGGAGGTAACAGGGAAGAGGGACAAGCCCCATACTAATGGTCTAAGGAACCATCAAAGAAGGAGGCATGGGGAGGGTGGCCACGCATGGCAGACAAATGGCATGCATACCTGCTGAGGAGAAAGTCACAGCAGTAGGATAGTGGTAGTTCAGTATACGGACTATCAACTGGGCTGGTGTAAAATGCATCTGTGGCCAAATGGATGTCATGATGGTGGATAGTGTTGAGATGGCGTAAAAGGGATTGGCGAGCAGATGCATAAACAAAGCACCCATAGTTGTGTTTCGAATGGACAAGGGACCAGTACAAATGCAGGAGGGTGGTTTGATCGGCACCGCAGGAAGTACCATTGAGGACACGGAGGACACTGAGGGACTGTGAACAGCGGGCTGCCAGGTAAGAGACATGGGAGGACCAACAGTGTTTCCTATCGATCATGAGACCCAGGAATTTTGTAGTGTCAACAAACAGAAGGGCAACAGGTCCAAGATGTAGAGATGGTGGGGAAAACCACTTGCACCACCAGAAATTCAAAAACAGACGGTTTCGTGATTAAGAAAGCGAAAGCCACTGTTGATGTTCCAGGAGTAAAGACAATCAAGACCTTGCTAAACACGCCACTCAGTGAGACAGGTCCATGGAGAACTGCGATAGATGATAAAATCATAGACAAAAAGGGAGCCGGAGACACCCAGTGGGAGACAGGCCACGATAGGGGTAATGACGATAGCAAAGAGGATGACGCTCAGGATGGAACCCTGAGGCACACCATTTTCCTGAATGGTATCTGACAAAGCACAACCCACACGCACCTTGAAAACTTGGTCTTGTAAAAATGCTCAAAGAAAACAGGGTAGGCATCAACGGAAGCCCCACGTGTAAAGAGTACGGAGGATAACAGTTCTCCAGCAGGTCTCGTCGGCCTTCTGTAAATCGAAGAACACTGCCACAGTCTGGGATTTCTGCAGAAAACCATTCATGACATGGGTGGACAAAGTAACAAGATGGTCAACTGCAAAATGCTGCGCTCTAAATCCACACTGTGCATTTGTGAGTAAATGGTGAGTTTGAGCCCCTACACCAGCCGGGCACGAATCATACATTACATCACTTTGCAAACGCAGCTGGTAAGAGAGATGGCGTGGTAGCTGGAAGAAAGGTTTTTGTCCTTACTGGGCCTAGGTATGAGTATGACTGTGGCTTCACGCTACCATCCAGGAAATGTGCCCTCAGCCCAGATGCAGTTGTATGTGTTAAGCACGAAGTGCTTGCCGCAAGAGAGCAGTGCTGCAACATCTGAATGTGGATAGCATCTGGCCTTGGGATGGAGGATCTAGCTCCCTCATAGTGAAGGTGGCATTGTAGCACTCACTATTTGGAGAAGAGAAGGGTACCACACGGAGCACCTCCACTTGTTTCCTATGGATAAAGGCAGGGTGATAGTGGAAAGAGCTTGAAACTTATGCAAAATGGCAGCCCAAGGTGTTGCAGATAGCAACAGGATCCACGATGACATCAGCACCCACTGTCAGGCCGGAAATGGGGAAATGGATCTTGGTTCCAGAGAGCCATCAAAGGTTTGCCCACACAACAGAGGAAGGTGTGGAACTGGTAAAAGAACTAGTGAATGAAATTCAACTAGCTCTTTCGCTATACCAAAGAACTCGACAACACTTCACACGCATGTGTTTATAATGAATGCAGATTTCCAGCATAGGTCGGTGGTTAAAAACATGGAGAGCACATCTCTATGCTTGAATTGCATCACGGCATGCCTAGGTACACCAGAAGACTGGGACACGATGTGGTGAAGACGAAGTGCGAGGAATGGAACATTCTGCAGAAGTAAGGATAACGTTTGTGAAGTAGTCCACCTGGTCATCACAACTGAGGAAATCTTGTTCTGCGAAGGTCGCCAGGGAGGAGTAAAACTGCCAGTCAGCCTTAGTAAGCCGCCATTTAGGTATGCACATGGATGGGGTAGGAGTCAGCAGACTGAGAGCACACGGGAAGTGGTCTCTCAAGTAGGCGTCAGAAAGAATGGACCACTCAAGATGAGGGGCACTCTAGGCAGTGCACAAGGATAGTTCCAAATGGGAATAGGGGTGCAAGGAGTCCGAAAGGAAAGTGGGTGCACCAGTGTTAAGGCAGAAGAGGTAGAATTGGTTAGGAATGTCAGCCAAGAGGGCTCCTCTCTGGCAGACCTTGGGAGAACCCCAGAGGGGATGATATGCATTGAAGTCACCAGAAAGTAAAAGGGGTTGCTGTGATGCTAGAAGCAGACATAAATCCTCTGTGGGACCGCAGGCCATGGATGTCCCATAGGAGGGCAGTCATGAGGAGGAAGAGAATGTCTGCGGAGGGACAGCCGGTGGAGAGTCGCTACTACAGGGCTCAGAAGCAGGAGGATCCTGCTCCAAGGGGTGTACACAAGCATCGGAGTGCTTGGGCGGTTGGTTGGTGGAGTCCAATGCCAAAAAACAAATGGTGGTGTGCACCGGCGAGACAAAGGCCAGCCGGGCTAAGTGACCACGTCAATCAGGATCTTCGAGTCGGTGAAGGGGCAGACCGTTTGTCTTTAGCGGACTTCTTTGAGCCCTTCTGCTTAAAGGAAGACTTGGGTGTTAGTTGGCTGGAGGGATGGATGAAGTCTTCCCGTGAGTACTCCTTCTGGCCTTCCTGCCTGCCAGTTGTGTTGTGGGTAGCTTCACCTCATGAGGCAAGTGTCTGATAGTTTGTTGCACAGCAGGACTGGGGTCAGTGATGCTGGGCAACTTCACAACCTCAGAGCCAAATTTGAGGTTGCATATCTGTGTAACCATGTCCTTCATGGAGGGAGGGGTAACAAGAACTGAACTATAAGTGCCTGACAGGTGAACACAGAGCTTGTGGCTAGCCAGCAAGCTACTGGGTAAGGCACTTTTTCCTTTACCTGAATCTCTTGAACAGCCTGCTCGTCGAGATACACAGAACAATCCTGGGAGGAGGCGGCATGGCCACCATTGCAGTTGATACAGCAGGGAGGAAGAGGTAGACATTCACTCTTATGTGCATCCCTGCCACAGGTTACACATATGGCTGGGTGTCGAAAAGATGTTCTAGTGTGATTGAACCAATGACACTGATAACAGCGCATCGGATTCAGAATGTATGGCTGGACTGTGATGATTTCAGCTGGCTTTAATCTTGGATGGCAGCACCACTCTATAATAGGTGAGGAAAAGAGTGTGGGTGGGCTCCAAAGAAGAATCGACCTTTTTCATGACATGATGAACGACAATGACGCCCTGATCAGAGAGGTAAGATTGTATTTCAGCCTTGGTCAGACCGTCAAGAAGCCCGGTGTAAACTACACCACAGGAGGAAATCAAAGTTCTATGTGCCGTGACACGAACAGGGTAGCCGTGGTGAAGTAAGGCAGCAAGAAGTAGTTGTGCTTCAGCATCAGAAGCCGTCTCCAAAAGCAAAGTGCCATTCCGTAAATGAGAGCAGGATTACAAAGGGCCAGCAATGGCATCAACACCTTCCTAAATAATAAACAGATTAACTGTGGTGAAGGACTGACCATCTTCAGCATGTGATACAACAAGGAACCGCTGTGCAGTGGGAAGGGTCTTCAAATCAGAACCCTAATAACGTTTTCGTTTTGTTGACGTCGATGAAGAGGATGAGTGACTCATCACAAGGAAATCACCCATGATTGCAGCATCTCCAATGGCGCGCTCCTACTGGGGGGCTCCTACACAAGGGGGCGCACCCGCCTTAGGTGATTGTTCACACCTCAGGTCATACCTCCCGAACACATGACAGAGGGACCAACGGGCAATCTGAGAAGGTTACCGCTCAGTCAGTCACCCCTCCCTGGGCCTGGCTTGTATCAGGGGGTACGTGTGAACCCTACCTGTCAACCCGGGGCTGGGAATTACGTGTTACCCAGTCACCTTTTACATGTTAGACATGTGGTCTAGCCTTCAGGAGCGCACAGGGAAGAAGAAGAAGAAGAAGAAGAAGTAGAAGAAGAAGAAGAAAAGAGAGAATCCTCAAACACCGAAGCAGAGGAACGGGAGGTGAAAGGAAACAAAGAAAGGAAACAAAGAAAGGAAAAAGGAGCCACAAAGAAAGTTGAGACTGTTTGCAGGTCAGCAACAGAATGCAGAACATTCCCTATGATACCCCAGACATGTTCCCCAAGGGAGAGGAAAAAGAATAGCAAGAGGATATACATGTAGCACAGAAGGTAAAAAGGGCTGCCAAAGGCTGGGGCTCTGTGGTAGCCAAGTATGAACCTGCCAAAGAGTGGCTAGGCCCCGGGAGGGGGAACAGTTTGAGAGACCCCACCAACAATTTTGTTTATTGAAGGTAAAGTTACTGTAATTGCCCTTATCCATAAAAGTAGAAACAATATTACTTCTTAATGAGTGAAAAATCCTATTGCAAGTGACTTAATTATATTTGTACTATTTGGAAAGTAAATGTTGAAATAGGACTAAGTCCACGTCCATTTCTGGTTTAATTTTGACTTTCATAACTTTTAGTGATCACATAATTCGTACATAATGAAGTAATTACTATTGAGAAGAAATAAGCTGTTAACTGTTTCTATGAGAACTTGCATATACTATACTGCTAGCATCACTGTACCACTTGTCTGATTATAGTAGAGTTCATTGCACTTCATTTGGGAAAAGTAATAGTAGCTTTCCTTTATCACAACTCTATACAGATTATATAAAAGTAATGTACAACATTAGTATGCCTAATTAGGCTGGTGACCATTTTTATTTCATTTAAGCAAACTTGGTTTCTTAAAAAATTTTCCAAATTTCAATCTTTAGCTTTCTGGTTTCTTCTGTAGCACTGAATTCAGGTTCAATAAGACAAACCCATTAGGTAATTCAAGGTCAGTTTTCCTTAAATCCTCCCAGAGGGTAACATTTACTGCATCATAATAACATGTTTGGTAATACACATTGTATGTTAATATAATACGCGATGCAGTATAGTGTTGTACGTTTTCAGATGTTCTGCTGTGAAATGTTCATCTGAATTTGATAATAATAATAATGGACAATACGCCATACCACTCTGCTGTGGTGGATCACGCTCTAACAACGAGGAGGCGAAAATTGAATATTTTGCTTTATGTACAAAGAAACATTCTATTAGATAAAGTTGAACTTGGCATGAATAAACCATAGTTAACGGATCTTGCACTGTAGAAGCCAAAACCTCCACAATACAAAGTCAACAAACCAGTTAACACTAAAGAGCATAATGCAATCAAGGCTTCTTCCATATCATGCTCATTTGAATCCAGCTGAGTATATATGGGCCCAGGTGAGAGGTACTGTGGCAGGAGACACCAAGAAGCTTGGGCTCATTGAGGTTGAAATGCAGAAAAAAAGAGCCATTGCAAACTTTACCCCACAGGAATGATACTGAGTTGCCAGCCATTCAAAGAAGGTAATTGAAGAGACATGGATTTATGAAGGACCAGATGGAACAGAGAGTCAGTTCAGTCAGCTCCAGTGCCAGTTTCAGTTCTGAGGGAGAAAGCGATGATTCTTCCTTTGGCATCACTTAACTTACACTGTAAATGTGAGTACGTATGAAAAATTCATTGATGTAACTGCTTCATTTAGTATTTTATTTCTTTATGGCCAAAGAATGTTTGCTTGGCAGCTGACTATAGGTCATAACCTAAGATGGGCATTGTGTTGTTGCTACCCCTTGGAAACTATGCTTCCCTGCACTCTTTCTTCACCAAATTTCCAAAAGTTGCAACTTCTTTTAAACACAATATAGTAGTTTACTGCCTCTGTATTTCTGTTTTGCACTGTTCATCTGATTATAGCTTAGACCTGTTAATAATACCATGTGTGTGACATGAGGCTAAACTATATAATTCAAAATTTATATGATAATCACTATTTCCCCAGTTCACTGTGACTAGTCTGTGTACATATTAGCACATTTAATAATTTTCCCTCTGTGTAAATCTTTTACCACAAACTCACAAATACAGAGACTCACTGACAAGGTAAGAGCCCAATGAATTTGCTTACAACACATTAATCGAAGATACTGAAATGCATAGTCTTCTTCAAACGATGTGAAACTTCTGATAGGAATATCAAAACTCTAGAAAAAGATAGATTGCTACTAATGTAAAGATAACATTTTAAGTTGCCGACAGGCAAAATTAAAAGAGATTTACATTTAAGCTTTTGGCCTCAGCCTTTATCAGAAAAAGAACTACTTTCCAATACATATAAAATTGAATTAAAAGTCAAATAGTACATTGCTCTAACACAACAGTTTAAGGCTCAAAGTTTTAGAGAAGTTCGATATACTGTGCATAAATAAAGTTTTGTATGCTAGTTACAAAATACAATAAGGATCACTGATTTGAGGATATCAAGAAGAAGCTAATTAATAAAGATTATAGTCAATAATGTGGTGCAGTTTAGTTGTAATCACTGTCATAGACACAGTACAGATATCTGACAGCCTCACAGGCATGGAATATGCCAGACTGGTGTCTACCACTGATGGTTTAGCTGAAATTATCTTCCGAGCACCCTGAACATCACAAAAATTCCAAATTGTTTCTTGGATTGAGCCCTTTTTTGACAACAATTATTTTGCTTGATGTTCAGATTCACAACTTCAGAGCCATCATATTATCGTCTTCAATTAGTGAATCTCACTAAAGTGTCTAAGGCTTCCATAGTGTCAATCCCAGAGATGTTAGCTGCAGACATTTTGCCATAATCACTGTCAACTTCTGGTGCCTCCTGTGACTTCAAAACACTTTTATAATATCAAATCATCCACTCTCCTTCGGTAACTGAATTTCTACCTATGTCAATCCATTTTAATTTCACCTGAAAAAGCACTCACTTCATTGGTAAACACAGAATTTATCATTTGTACAATTTCAGAGCGATCAACTGTAAACTACTCGTCATTTAAATTGCTTTCCATCTCTGTTTCTTCAATCATTTTCGACCATAGTTCACTCATAATACTGTTTTGGTTCTCACTTTTTTCCAGTCTGCTTATGATGACCAATTTTTTTGTGGCTTGTCAACATCACGTTTCTGTTTTGCAGCTTTAGGTGCACTTTTGCTCTGTTTGGAAATTTTTCACTGTACATACAAACATTTTACTGTGATGTAGTCTAACTGACAGTCATACAAGTAGCTGAATATTAACACAGCACAATGACTTCATTAAATAATTAAAATACCACAGCACTGATGCAAACATAAGTACTGTAAACTTAGGTTTAGTGAATGAAGGATCACTGATACTGACAAAGCCAGTAATGCAACTGGCTTATCTTGGCAAGACTACAATCACACAGTTAGGCAAACAATTGTTGCTGAAAAGGTGTCACGCCATGGCAAAATACCTTACGCATGTTGGACTATTGGGTCCGCTGGATTATAGAGTGCTGAATTATCATGATCTTACTGTAACTGATATCAACCTGCGACAGTGAAAATATGATTACATATATTGTTACAGCTCTGCTGAAATTCTACTCATAACAGTCAGCAAATTACTGACAATAACTGAAGTGGAATAATACAGTACTGCAAAACTTCTAAGGGGTATAAACGATGCTAATTTCACTGTAATGCATTCTTTGTATTCCACAGTTACCAAATGACATTTTTATTTCATATGCAATCCATCTGTAAAATGTGAATACTTACAAAAGTCTCAATTTCTTCTGCTCCTAAATTTAGTACTGAATCCTCCTTAATATGATCAGTGGACCCCGAGGCTATAAATGGATCTTCCAGATACTGACAAAAGAAAACAAAACCTCTCATTATGTATATACAACATAGCTCTAAATATTTCATTATGAAGATCTTCATACTTTTCAGTGACTCATCTCTTATTCAAAGAGTAATTTAATAAAGCTAATTTTCTAATCAGACATTTTAGTATCATACACTGTTGAGCAGACTCATCAAACCGTCTGTTTTGTAGTGTGTTGATCCATATCTGCAACACACTACAGCAACATTTCTGGATAGCAGAGATTTGACAATTTCTTGGTAGGTTTCTGCAGGTATATGGCACTAGATTTGCTAGAATTTAGCTCATGCAAATCCCTTGAATTACTGGCTGTTGGTTTGTGGGTTCAGATTGGCATGTGCTCCACAGATGCACATCAGGTGGATTTGATGGGCAAGTCATGAATGTGCATTCACTGTAATACTCTTCAAATCACTGCGGCATGATTCTGGCCTGGTGAAATTGACAATTACCCAGCTGGAAATATGTGATTGCCATTAGGAAAAACAAAGCATCAAGGGAACCATGCTCACACAATTCACAGTAATCATAACGTATTTGGTTACTACTAGAGGTTCAATGGTACCCAAGGCAAATGTTTCCTTTAGTATAATCATACCCCAACGGCCCTGCGTACACAGCACTGCGCATTCACTCTCATGGTGGGCAGTAGCTATAATGTTTGCCTTATCCGTGTATATCCAAATGATGCTGTGCTGTACTGGTCAAAGGTTAGGAGGAGTTAGATTAGGAAACGATATACTTAAAGTAGTAGATGAGTTTTGCTACTTTGGTAGCAAAATAACTGAGAATGGCAAGAAAAGCGTTTCTCAAGAAGAAATATTTGTTAACATTGAACACACACTCAAGTGTTAGAAAGTCTTTTCTGGAGGTATTTATCTGGAGCGTAGCCATGTATGGAAGTGAAAGAGGGAAGATAAACTGTTTAGACAAGAAGAGAATATGAGCTTTTGAAATGTGGTACAATAGAAGAATGAAGATCATATTAGTAGATCACAGAACTAATGAAGATGTACTGACTCGTATTGGGGAGAAAAGAAATTTAAGGGACAACTTGACTAAAAAAGGGATTGGTTGATAGGATGCATTCTGAGACATCAAGGGATTACCAATTTAGTACTGGAAGGAAGTGTAGGCAGGGGATGGAGGGGAGGAGGTGGGCTAAAAATTGTAAAGGGAGACCCAGAGATAAATACAGTAAAAAGGATTCAGGATTCAGATGGATGTAGGTTGCATCAGTTGTTCTATAATGAACAGGGTTACACAGGATAGAGTAGCTTGTAGAGCTGGGTTCAAAGCAGTCTTTTGACATACCACCACCACCACCACCACCACGGATAACATGTAACACACAAGGGTAATGAGAGTCATGGTAACTCTACAAAAATACTAAAAATTACTGATATTGTAGGTTAGAATGGCTCTCCATCTATGATTTTTTAACTATATGCAGCCATATGCTGAAGATTAGATGGGTAGATCACATAACTAATGAGGAAGTATTGAATAGGATTGAGGAGAAGAGAAGTTTGTGGCACAACTTGACCAGAACAAGGGATCGGTTGGTAGGACATGTTCTGAGGCATCAAGGGATCACCAATTTAGTATTGGAGGGCATCGTGGAGGGTAAAAATCGTAAGGGGAGACCAAGAGATGAATACACTAAGCAGATTCAGAAGGATGTAGGTTGCAGTAGGTACTGGGAGATGAAGAAGCTTGCACAGGATAGAGTAGCATGGAGAGCTGCATCAAACCAGTCTCAGGACTGAAGACCACAACAACATGCAGCCATTACATCCCATGATTGTCTTGCTGTACCTCAAGCATAAAATAACACTGATTTGAAAACTTACACTATGTTCAGAGAGACTCACATTCAATTTCAGTCCTGGATCTTCCTTTGTGTTGTAAAATGGAGCCTCAATTTTTAATGGATCTTGAAGTAACTGGAAAAGGAGAATAATTACCCATTTAAAGCTTGCACATAAAACTCTGTAACAACTGTATGACTATTAAGAGAGATGGAGAGGTTTGTCTTTAACCACACCTCACATAGAAAATTAAATTGCTAAAAAAGCAGTAATCATCCAAATAGAATAAATTTTCATTCTGCAGCAGAGTGTGCATTGATTTTAAACTCCCTGGCAGATTAACACTGTGTGCAGGACTCTTACTCAAAAGTAAGACCTTTCCCTTTCACAGGCAGGTGCACTATCAGTAGAGCACTTGCCTGTAGAAGGCAGGCAAAGGTTCTAGGTTTCTTAACTTGCATGCATTACACTTCATGATTTGGATTGCTCCCTGGACTGTTTATATATGCTTAAGACAACTTTTGCTATGGTCTAGACTTTGGCTCCTGTTAGCAGTCTACTTTGTCAAGAAGATGAAAACATGCTCTTTAATTACAGTGAACAGCTGAAAGTAGCCAACAGTGCGGAATGAAACATTTAGTTTCAAATAAATTGACTGCCTCTGTGGAAAGGATCAATAAAAGCCAAAATTTCTTTAGCAAACCAACATAAACAGCTTCACTGTTCTGCAAGGTGATTAATGTTTGACTGCCAAAATGCTGAAATAAAATAAAATGAGAAAACTAAAATCAATATGATATTTTAGACTTCCATAATTATGTGAATGCATTGTAATTCATTTCATAGCTCCTGGCCAAAGAAATTCATTTTGTTTCCATTTAATGTGAGAGCTGTAAATGAAGAAGAAACAGCAAAATCACCCTGGCAGCTTCGGTGTGCCAGAAAAACTTTTCAAGTAGCTAGAAGCAGGAAAAAGTACAGCTCCTACATGAATAAACTGAGCATGTGCATGAGCCCACTCGCAACCACTCACTCGAACCTAACAGTCACACTGATTGGAAGCTGTTTGTTATTATGTTATGTTACATAGTCTTCATCCTGAAGCTTTTGACGCATTTTGCTGTTGGCAGACACTTGCTTGTACACTGTGTTTGTGTTGTTGTTGTTGTTGATGTTGTTGTAAATGGCACATTTCCTTTGCAATGTTTTATTTTGGTTTTATCCTCTTGTTTATGTTTTATTGCTACAGTATTATTCTGCTGCAGCAGGATGCTGTAAAATCCTTTGTTAGAGCATCAGTTCTTACCAGTCTTAATTACAAAAATTTAACTGAGAACTAAAACAATGAAATATTTCCATAGTCCTAAAAAATTCCTAGGTTTCCCCAGATGAAAAAATTCCAGGATTTCTACATCTACATCTACATCCATACTCCGCAAGCCACCTGACGGTGTGTGGCGGAGGGTACCTTCAGTACCTCTATCGGTTCTCCCTTCTATTCCAGTCTCGTATTGTTCGTGGAAAGAAGGATTGTCGGTATGCCTCTGTGTGGGCTCTAATCTCTCTGATTTTATCCTCATGGTCTCTTCGCGAGATATACGTAGGTGGGAGCAATATACTGCTTGACTCTTCGGTGAAGGTATGTTCTCGAAACTTTGACAAAAGCCCGTACCGAGCTACTGAGCGTCTCTCCTGCAGAGTCTTCCACTGGAGTTTATCTATCATCTCCGTAACGCTTTCGCGATTACTAAATGATCCTGTAACGAAGCGCGCTGCTCTCCGCTGGATCTTCTCTATATCTTCTATCAACCCTATCTGGTACGGATCCCACACTGCTGAGCAGTATTCAAGCAGTGGGCGAACAAGTGTACTGTAACCTACTTCCTTTGTTTTCGGATTGCATTTCCTTAGGATTCTTCCAATGAATCTCAGTCTGCCATCTGCTTTACCGACGATCAACATTATATGATCATTCCATTTTAAATCACTCCTAATGCGTACTCTCAGATAATTTATGGTATTAACTGCTTCCAGTTGCTGACCTGCTATTTTGTAGCTAAATGATAAAGGATCTATCTTTCTGTGTATTCGCAGCACATTACACTTGTCTACATTGAGATTCAATTGCCATTCCCTGCACCATGCGTCAATTCGCTGCAGATCCTCCTGCATTTCAGTACAATTTTCCATTGTTACAACCTCTCGATACACCACAGCATCATCCGCAAAAAGCCTCAGTGAACTTCCGATGTCATCCACCAGGTCATTTATGTATATTGTGAACAGCAACGGGCCTATGACACTCCCCTGCGGCACACCTGAAATCACTCTTACTTCGGAAGACTTCTCTCCATTGAGAATAACATGCTGCGTCCTGTTATCTAGGAACTCCTCAATCCAATCACACAATTGGTCTGATAGTCCATATGCTCTTACTTTGTTCATTAAACGACAGTTTTCCCAGAGTGTATACATCCTGTATAATATAACTGGCAGAATTTCAAGCCTTGCATGGAACACTTGCTGTGTGAAAATGTTCTGATCACATCACAAGTGCCATACAGTTTGAGTCTGATGGTGTAGCTGTCAGCTTATGGGCTTCAGACCTGCCAGTTCTCTGTCAGGGTTGGTTCCTTAGCCATTACCAAGGTGAGAACAAAAGTAAAGTATGATTTTTATAGGATGGGACCTCTTTAAATCTAAAAACAGTGCTGAGCAATACAGCAGTACAACAGGTCAGCTATTTTAACTATCTGAAATGTGATATCACATACTAACATGACAAAGATACAGGTAAGAAAGTAACAAAATTTGGAAACTACATGTAAAAGCAAACAGGTACTTTAGAAAAAAGACAGAGAAAATAACATGAAGGAAGTTTTAGAAAATGATGACCATCCCCACATTACCCTGTGGAGGCGAATCATTAGTCATTTACAAATGACAAGGCAGTAAGATCCAGGCAGTGCAATGGGATTCTTTACACCCACAAATGGCTGTATGAGAGAAGACATTATGACAGAATTTAAATGTTTAACACACAAAACAAAATTGATGACAAAGAGGAAAACTGAATCAATATCTTGACACAATGAACAGTGGCAGACAATATTACAACATCAGAGATTATAGCCCAGTAGGTTGACGAAGCTGGGGAAGGCCAAGGAAGAGTGAAGGCCTAATACTCAATGCACAAAAGAAGAAGTTGTTTATAGTGCATTTAAAATTAGTTGTGACTTTTGACAATTCAGTATGGAGCGAGTGGAGGGGCACATAGTTGCTAGCATGGATGATATCAGCAGGCAAAGGTAATGTCAGGCCTGCTTGGCACATAACCTGTCAGCTGCACGTCTGGTTGATCTGTAATCTTTCTCACACATCTTATAGCTTCATTTGTCAACTTTATGATTAATTCCCAATCATTTCAAGAAAGGTCATAGTTATTATGATATTTCAGTGTAAGCTAAATTACTGCAAGAAATTCTTAAAGTTTGCAAACAAACATAGGGGTACTATGAATTTGCATTTGATTTGTGTTAGGTCATATTATGCTGCATATGAAATTTAGATAACATATTGAATTATTCTTTAAACCTCTGAGAAATTGCTATTTATCTCCAATGTCAAGTAAATGGAATGTTAGTAAAGGTCTCCATCACCAACGCACATGCCAGTAAAAAATCCAGAATGAAATATTCATAAATCCCTCATATCTCATAAATGGTCACCCCCTCAGGAGACACCACGTTAATGAAACACCATCCATGTGGGCGAGGGGGTTTGTGTGATCCAATGAAGTGGAGGGCTATACCAGCAGTAGTGTAACTACAAGCAGGGCCTCCCAAGCTGGACAGATCTCCATAGAGGATGCAGATGAAGTGTGTCTCACAATGTCCCGCCTAGTGTCCTGCTCTATTCTATCATGGCCCATCCTATACTCTCACTTCCTTTCCTTTTCCTCCCTGTGATTGTGTGGCAGCAGGCACAGCCCCCTAATGTGGACAACAAAAGATCCTTGGAAACCATGACAACATTGATGCACATAGGCCTTACTGCAAAGGGATGGACAGCATTCTTTAGTTCTGCTGAAGACAAGCTATCTAGGGGGTAATGTCCTGAAATAAAACCTTGGCAGGTGTCCAGGCCATGAGGTGGCAGCCCCACCTGGACACTCAGGTGCTGTGGGCTGGTAACCCACACCACCAAAAAACACGCATCACAGAAACTAACAGGAGAAACAGCCAGATGGATCTTAAGGATATGACCTTTGGCTGAAAAGGAAAACCCATATTGGTTTTTGGAATGTAAGGATGTTGAGAGAGGCAGGGAGGCTAAGAGAGGTTGAAAACCAGATGGAGAACTACCGACTAGATATATTGGGACTAAGTGAAATAAGGTGGAATCTGGGGAATTACAAACACAAATTGGTGGACTGCTGCTGTACGCGGGTCAGACAGGTGAGGACGTGATGTGTAGGAATGGTGTAGGGCTCTTACTGTCTAAAAGCAGCAAGAAGAGCTTACTGGAGTGGAAACCAGTCTCAGAACGGATAATAACCGCATGCTTTAAAACAAATGTGTGATATGTCACATTAATTCAATGCTAGACACCTAATAAAATAGCTAAAGGAGAATTAAAAGATGCATTTTATACAGAGCTTAATGGAGTCCTTAGACAAACAAATTCTAGGGGCCTAAAAATTTTAATGGGTGACTTGAACACAAAAGCTGGTTCAGAAAATGAAGAGCTTTAACATATCATGGGTGTGTACGGTGCTGGGATAAGGAATGTAAAGGGTGAACTGCTGATAGACACATGCACTGAACATGACCTAGTCATTGGAGGCACAGTGTTTCCACATCGTAACTGCCATAAGAAAACGTAAGCCTCTCCAGACCATGTTACCGAAAATCAAATAGACCACATAGTCATAAGCTGCAAGTTCCAATACTCTCCGTTAGATGTCAGAAACAGAAGAGGAGCGGACGTTGGAAGTGACCACCACCTAGTTTTGGCAGAATTCAGACTGAAAAAAGAGGCAAACAGAACCAAGCTCAGTCACAGGAGCAAGAAAACAGATCTAGCAAGGCTAAAAGACCAACAGATCAAAGAATCATTTGCCCTTGAACTACAAAACAGATTCCAGATCCTCTCTGAAGAAAACTTTATGGAAGAGGGAATTGAAACATGTTGGGGAAAAAAATCAAAGACAGTTATTTAGATGTGATAGAAAAAATCATAGGATGTAAGGCACATCAATGGAAGGAATGGACCTCCAATGCTACATCAGATGAGATCAGCCACTGGAAAGAACTAAAACTTAAGTTAAATCTTTGTCTGACAAGAGTGCAAAAGAGCGAAGCGCATAAAGAATACACAGAGAGATAAAAGGAAATGGAAAGATGAGCAACCAAAATTAGTAGAAGAGGCAGCAAAACAAGGAAATATTAAAGGGTTCTACAATACAACCAAATGGTTGTCAATGAAGAACTTCAGACACGAAGGACCAGTTAAGAACAAGGATGGGGTGATGCCTACCACTCAACAGGCACAGCTACAGAGATGGGAGGAGCACTTCAAGGAACTGTTAAATTTTGAGGACAACCAAGATGAACAGGTAAGAGATGTTCCAGAGTAAGTCGAAGAAGATCAAGATATAAATTTGCAGTGTCCCAAAATGGACAAAATTAGGGTTGCTTTGAAAACCATAAAGAATACAAAGGCTCCAGGTCTAGACAACATAGCATCAGAGCTCTTAAAAGCTGATATTGAACGTACTGTTAAGATGCTCTATCCCTTGATGAAGCATATTTGGTTTGAAGAGAAATCTCCAAAGGAGTGGAAAAATGGTTTGGTCATAAAGCTCCCAAGAAAGGGAAATTCGTCAGACTGTAGCAACTGGCATGGTATTACATTGTTGTCAGTGCCAGTAACATCATCACCAGAATTATTTTAAACAGAATTAAAGAGTCTCTTGAAAAGTGACTGCGTAAAGAACAGGCCAGTTTTAGGGCACAACACAGTTGTATTGATCTTATTAACACTCTTAGGATAATTTTAAAGCAAAGTGAAATATTCCAAGCAACCATGTACCTGGCATTCCTTGATTTTCAAAAGGCCTTCGATTCCATGAAACACAAAGTGCTCTGGCAGGTGTTGCAGAAGTATGGGATACCACAGAAGATCTTAAACATCATAAAAGATCTATATGATGGTTACAAACATTGCATACTCCACAAGGGAAATGTGACAGAGCCCATGAAAGTAATAACTGGAGTCCAGCAGGGTTGCATTTTATCACCAACACTTTTTCTACTTGTTCTAGACTCAGTTATGTGAAGAGTCACAGCAGGCAGGAGACGAGAAATCCAGTGGGAGATCCATGAATGTCTAGAGAATTTGGATTTTGCAGACAACATAGTTACACTAGCCTAGCTGACGGATATGCAAGCTACATTAAACTTGCTGAAAGAAGAAGCAGAGACTGCTGGCCTCAAGATAAATACAGGCAAAACAAAGGAAATGAGAGTAAATTCAGGGAACATCAGAGGTGCCACTGTTAATAGAGGAGCAGTGGGTGGAGACTGTCAACTCATTCCTGTATCTTGATTGTATAGTGATGGAATATGGTGGAGCTGGAGATGACATGAAAAACCACATTAAAAAGGCAAATACATACAATTGTATCCAATACAGAAAAACAGAAATATCACGTACAAAACAAAAATCCGTATTTTTAATACAAATGAGAAGGCTGTCCTTGTGTATGCCAGTGAAAGCAGGAAAATGGATAAGGTTAATAAATAGATGTCTCTGACACATCATGAATATCTGGTGGCCAGAAAAAATATGTAATGTGGAGCTCTGGCGAATAACAAACCGAATACCTATAGAAGACCAGATGCGAGAAAGTGGTGTTGGTTGGGGCACACCTTGAGATGGAACCATCGAGAAAAAAGCATTGGAATGGAATCCCCAGGGAACAAGGAAGAGAGGAAGACCTAAGGGCACATGGAAGAGGACAATGGAAGGGGAAGCAAAAAGAGTCGGCAAAACCTGGGCAAAATTGAGGCAAATGGCCAAATACAGAGACAGATGGCGAGTTCTCCTGGATGGGGCCATAGGGGCCAAAAGAATTAAATCAAGTCAGTCATAAATGGTCTGAGATATTAAAACAAGCTTGGGAAATGATAGCATGCAAAAAGGAGAGTATTTTACCATATGGTTAATATCTGAAATTGCCATATATACTGACATAAGTGAAGAAGCTGCACATTTACTTTTATACTGAGAACTGGCTTTCTTGTAACTACTGATATGTCTCGCCCTCAGTTGCTTGGTTTATAACACACCGTTTTAGGATTCTGTTACCATTTCAATTGCCTTACAATGTTAGTGAGATGTGTATCTGTAAACTATACTGTGTTTAGGCAAAAGAAGCAGATGTTAACACAGCAACAAGAGAAGTACCATATTTCTCAAAACTCGTCACGGTCCATGAATCCAGCTCTCCTCAACTACATTCTTGATATGCCTGATAACGTGAGACCAGTCCGATATAACATTTGCAGTGACTTCTCTTGTCAACATTTCAACATCACCGAGTATAAATTTCTTGTTGTTTTTTGGCCACATTACTTTTCACCTATGACCATATATTCCCAGCCGGATTTAAATGAGCATAATATGGAGAAAGCCTGATTAAACAATGCCCAAACATTAGCCAGTTCACTGACCTGTTAGCATGGAGTTTCTGGCTAGTACGGTACTGAAAGTTCCATGAAGTCTACCTTACACAAGATGGGTTCAACTTTATCCACTCGAATATTTCTTTGTACCCTGAGAAAAATAGCTGCTTTCCTCTGCTGTATTGCTGGGACTTTACCCATCCCAACTGAATGGTATTGTGCATTGTCCATTACTACTGTCGAATTTGGAGGAAAATTTTGCAGCAGAACACTTCACAGCTGGTGAACGA
Organism: Schistocerca nitens; assembly: GCF_023898315.1. Classification (NCBI taxonomy): domain Eukaryota; kingdom Metazoa; phylum Arthropoda; class Insecta; order Orthoptera; family Acrididae; genus Schistocerca; species Schistocerca nitens. The sequence continues at coordinate 26,642,155 of NC_064624.1, forward strand.
GTTCTTGGGTGATCACTTTTACTGTGAATCTCATGTTCAGACATGCTGCAATGTTATTATTAATGCAATGACAGCACGGAACACTTGTTTACAATACCTGACAGCTGTAAAACACTTCACTGCCAGAAAGTATCAATTTACAATGAGAGGAAATAAATGTAGGTGCCTCTGATGCGTGACACCACATGGTACTGTTTACCCATGGTGTGGCACCATGGGCGCTTTACCAGCCAAACAGCTAACCATTGGTGCTACCTAGGCAATGGCACACAGTGAGCCAAACATCAAAAGTTGCAACTGTTTTTAAATGCACTATACTGTAAACTGTGTATGATCCAAATAACATTGGCTTTAGGGACCAACTGAATGAGGCATTGCAGTTGTTAAGAACTCATATTCTGGAGGATGGAGTTTGCTCCATCTGTCCATCTTTCTTTAGGTTTTCCTAATGGAGGAAATGATAAATGTAGAAATGAAAAAAAAAAGAGTAAAAATATTTAATGAAGGAAAACACAGAAATGAAAAAAGAATAAAGTAAATTTAATGAAGGCAAACAGAATTGCTCCGCAATTTAAGTAAATACCTTGATAACAAGGATAATGAAACAAATTGAAGTACATGACACTGCAAGGGTTTATTAAAATGTAGAAGAGGGGACAAAGAAAAGAAGCCTACAATGGCGCTGTAATTTTAATGGTAGATAATACTTAGATGTAAAATATGAAAACTGCCACATTGTTGTAAAAGTGGGTATTATATAGCATCATGTTGATTCAGATGGTGATGTGAATGATAAGAGTGTTGAGAAGGGTCAAGATTCACTTTGGGTTTCTGGACATAATGTAGTATTTTCAAGCAAAAGCATTCATATCTTGAATCGTACTTTGTCATCATTTTCACAGTATATGATGAAGTCTCATTCTTGCGCTGCCCACTAATCAAACCTCCCATGAGAATGACAACTGATTCAGTCAGAGAAGTATCTGTGGATAGTTTACTCATCAAGGCAACTGGTCAAATACATAGGAAATCACTGTTCAGGTCCAGGGCATTGCAGCAACTATCATGCATCATTTTATTTAGACATCAACACAATGACGCGTAGTTCTTATTTTTGTTTGTATATACAAGAGTGTGCTAAAAAGTAATGCCTCCAACTTTTTAATTCTGTTTGCAGTATCGGTCGAGACACTACATGTCACATATATTACTCGACTGAGTAATGTGCACAGGTTTTTTCATTCTGCTGACCAAATTGGAACCATCTGCTGCTAGAGGGCTCTGGATTGTAGCATGTAACATGAACATGTGTAGCTTAACTAAGTTGGTGCGTGAGGAGCAGCGTACTGTGATCAAGTTTCAAATTCAAAGAGTCTGCCCATACATGCACCACCCTGTCCTTCAGCATGACAATGCCAGACCAGACATGAGGGTTGCAATGTCTGCAACAATCCGACAGCTTGGGTTCGCTGTCATCAATTATCCTCCATATACTCCTGACTTGGCCGCCTCCAATTTTCATCTGTTTCCAAATCTAAAGAATACCTTCGAGGACTTCCATTAGATAGTGACTGAAGCAGTGAAAGCAGAGGTGAGGTTGTGGCTCTGTCAACGAAGTCATTGTCAGTATCAATGAACTGGTCTCTCAGCAAGAGAAATGTATTTATTGTGTGTGTGACTACGTTGAGAAATAAATACGTCAACATGAGGAATAAAGACATAAAATATTAACAAAGCTTGTTTTATTTGAAAAGCTTTAACAGTTTCTGCATAAAAAATGTGGAGGCATTACTTTTTACCATGTCCTTGTACAAGACAATAATTCTACTAATGTAGATATTAAAACTATTGTTCCTGTACAAAGACAATACTTCAACCTATATAGAGCAATGCCTAAAAAATACTATATTTAGGCTTTTGTGCCATATTTGACAATAGTGGGCAAATTATGATATTGTGAGTCAGTCATAATTACTAGCATATCTGCACAAACCTTGACAATAATGCTCAGTTATATTGCTTACCTCTTCATTTACATTCCCCACAACTGTGAAATAACAAATCAGTGATTAATTCCATTCCGTCACAAAAATTCTAGAATTACCTCTTGATTCCCAGTCTCCTGTGGTTCTTCCTTTATTTTCACACTACAGGGGTATACCTGGACCTGTGGTGAGAGTAACACAAAGCAAAATGAGTACATTTAAAAAGTCATGATCTCCACACACTGTTAGCAACTTTCATGACTTCTATGCCACAATTAAAGTACTTTTCATGAATAATTAACACTACATAATTTAGCAACAACTATCATTTTATTGCCAGTTCTCAGTGTATGTTCTTTCGTGCGACAGTAATTCTGGTTGATGCAAAACTGATTTGTTTTATTTCAATTAGAGAGAAAATAAAATTATGTGAATGACAACATTATTTTCTAGATATTACTCACTACAGAACTACTCTAAAAATAAATTCTTACTGAGTGATGAAATACCAACAGCTTTTTCATACAGCACTGAGTTATTGAAAAACACTCTTATACAATGTAAGTAGTGTAAAAGATAAATGTCATGTGTATATTTGTTTCTGTAGTTACTCCAAATAGGAGTGGCAAAAGATCATCATCACAGAAATTGTAGGTTTTATTGCATCACAAATTATTCAACTTGCTCATGATTCACTACCTACAGCAGACACAATACCATTTAAAGAATAAAAATGTGCAAGATAATCCTCGAGTTTTCACATCAATGAAGAGAGGTTAAATATAATGAAGAGAAGTGAAATATAATCAAGGTGAAAAGGTTGAAAGCTGGACAACACACATCTCTGTACTGTTGTTCTTAAGCCAGGCTTACAATAAATGTGAAGTCTAGCTTCACTCAATGCAGACTGTCTGCTATGCTGTCAACAAACGCACATAATCTGCCAACACAATTTTTGCAAATCCGATCTATGGAGCATGTTCTTGCATTTGTATCATTACCAATTCTGCAGAAACATTCAAGATGAGGGAGGCAATGGAAGCAACAAATATTTTACAGTGCAACAAAAAGGTTGGGTCAAACTAAGTTACATTATTTACAACAAAAATTCCTTAATATTTCTGTAACATCCTTGCAATTTAACAAATGTCATTTATCATGAAGAAAGAAAAAAAACCACATCAATACTGAATGTACAACCTCTTAGTTTTGCCACAACTTTGCTCCCATCACAAATATACACACTGGAATATATCAGGATGCATGTACACTGTGTTCTAAAAATTAATTAATGTGAACTAAAGACACAAATCACAATTTTCTGCCATGAGTCTTATTGACACTTGGTTTACATATTCAGAGACAAGTGCTAATGCAAAAAAAATATTATATGAAACTAACTTCTTAAACCAGTGTTCACAGTAAATGTCTCTTCAAACTTCTTTCAAGGTAACTATGAGAATTTGACTGAGCACTGGTAGACCGATTACGTCATTAACACAGCAGAAATACAAGCCTTAAGAAATTAGCAACAGATAACTTCACTAACCACTTGCAAATATCAGAAAAATGAAAACTGAATAACTATCAGGAGTTTGAGTGTGATTAACACCTTCAGATGTATTGAAAACCTGAAAATACTGGACTACGGTAGGAAAGCAAGGGTTTTCATCAATGGCACAAATGTAGCTATGGAAAAAGATTGTTATAAAAACTTCATTGGGTTTCCCAACCCACAATTAGACTTTCACCTCCCTACTTAACCTAGGCCTTAGGCTATGCTGCAACTCTATAACCACAACAGGTATAGTATAGCACTCAATGCAAATTCATTGCTTTCCTCAAGTGATCATCATCTCCACTAGCCCTATACAGGTATAGCAAAAAGACAATCTATGACACCACTCAAGTAGTGACATAAACAAGGAAATACGGAAGCGTCCGATCCCGCCCGTCTGCTTTGACCCATGACGTCACAAATATGGCGGAAACAAAAACAAACACACACACTTTCCACAAGAAGCCTAATGACACTAAAGGGACAAGCACTGGAAATGAGGTGTTTTGGGTGGGGGGCAAACTAAATATAAACAAATTTAGACACCTTGCGTAGCTACAACGTGTAAGTGAAGACAGCCATGCATGAATACCCACCCACCTCCCCAGGGGTCGTAACCCCTGCAACCCATAGAAGATAAAGATGCTCCAGTAGCTGATTAGTGATTTTTGTCTTTTTTTTAAAAAAAATGTCACAGGATAGAACGAACAGATCAGAAAGATAAATATAATAAACTAAAACAGAAATTGGAGGAAACACATAATTAAAATAAGTAATAAGTGTTTTTAAATTAAAAAAAAAAATCTCACGAGATAGAACGAACGGATCAGAAAAGTAAATAAAATAAGATAAAACAGAACTGGAGACAGCCACACTCAAACCAAACTCTGCGCCTTCATGACGTCACATGCGACAACACCCTTACGTCACGGGGCAAAGCCGACGCGTGGGATGGGACGCTTCTGTCGACCCCATAAACAAAACAGACAACCACAGTCTACAACAGGAACATACAAATACAAGATCCCAGGTGCCATCTATGTAACCTATGATACACTTTTAAAAAATTACACTTATAGCTCATACTGATCACTAGTAAGTGCACAGTAAGTTGGTGCACCGGGTGATGGCAATGTGGTCACTTGTTGAAATATTGTGCTCATTGGAAATGACATCCAGCCAATGACTATTTTTATCATAATAGTTCAATTTTATATAAATATATTATAACTGCCAATAAGCAGTGCATTACAAATTTGTCTAAATTTACAAAAATTAAATTCAAACCCTCCCCTGCATCATTTGTGAATTTTAACACACATTATAATCTATGCATAGTGCTGTAAATGTTGAGTTTAAACTTAAAAACTCACTGGAGATTTTATTGCACTTAATTCCTCATACTTTCAGCAAAATGGCATGAATTCTGTTTATTCACACAACATACTGCACACTGAAATTAATGAAACAACAGTAAAAAAATACTAAGAAACTACTTACAATGGAACCTGGTGAACCTGATATCTCACTTGTTTCCTCTTTTATCCAAATAGTTTTTTCATGGTCCATTACTGCAGTCAGGCTGTAGGAAAGACAAGGAACCAGATAATAAAAGTCACATTCAATTTCCATTGTTAATGTGAGATACAGCTGAAAGGCAGCAGATGAACCACTAAACTATAAATAAATTAAAATTAGGTGAAGAAAAGAGTCTAATGTCAAGAACTGATTTACAATTCTCTCATAATGAAGTGTCATAACATATAACCTCAAAATGATAGAAAGTCATGTTTTGCAAAATCCATCCCACAGAAAAAAATGCTAGACTGACTGATACTGTTTGTGTCTGTCATTGGTTTAAGGTATACTCTACTACTGTGAGCATTATTTGAGTGGTGTCTTGCTTTTTCCCAGAGGAACTCTAACTAGGCGTACAGCATTATGAGCAATCAAAGCAACTAATGAATGGAAAGGATATTTTCTACAGAAAATAAGTAACTTACATCAACCACAATTTAAATTTGAAGAAAGATAAGTTGAAATAAAGCCTTCCATTTTTGGGATTTAGTTTGGGAATAACATAACGCAAATGATTATCCAAATGTGTTATAATCCTGTTCTCATCAATGTAAAATGGAATTTGCGGGTCTCAATCATGTATGTGGCACTTTCAGTACTTAATCTCTAAACTCAGACATTAGTCTGCAGTTTGTCTTCAGTTCCTCAGTATCATCTTGATGTGTACAAAATTAAAACCTAACTATAAGAAGTGTTCAGCAGCCTACAAACCATCATTTTGTCATTTGTTTAATTTGTGTTTTTGACACAGTTGCTCCTTTAAGGCTTTCCTTGTACAAGGCATTAATGAATACCCACAGTAGAGCAAATATTGCCATGCTGTTTTTTTTTTTTTTTTTTATCTATCCACTAAAGAAAATCACACATACTGTATTTTATACGAACTGTCGAAAATTTTTTTAAATGTCGTCTATTTTTAATATTGGTTAACTTTCTATTGCTAAACATATTTACTGGCTCTTCACCCTCTTAGCTGCAGACCCATGGTGAATGTTCTGTTACAGTCTGATGATGTGTAACGTTCTTTGTCAGTGAGAATTGCACTTACATAGTAGCTTTTTCCACACCAGCTAATTTCTTTCTACATCTATTTGCAACACAGCAGCATTACCCTTATACTAAACCACATTCATATACGCATGTTAACACAAACTCTTGTTGATGTATGATTTCCAGGTCTATGCAGCAGATCAAATAATAGGATACTAAAATGATTCTAAATAGCCACAACAAATTAATACATCTAACATCATCTTTTATCTGCAGATACCGGTACCCAATTCCTGAAAAGAGGTAGTAACTATGTGCACTAAAGAACTAACGAATACTGTAAAGTTACTCACGCTATTATCGGGAGAAGCATCGCATTACATCATAGCAAACGCTATTCTTATTCCTCGTCGTTCCTTCACAACAAATATTACATAACAACAGTGATACTGGTTAAGATAACGAAATAGTGAAAGTGAGCACTTCGCTGTCTTCGGTCGTCCTTCCCTCAAAAATTATAAATGACTAGCACCACAGCAATTATAAATGACTAGCACTTTCACTGGAGATCACAATATGTAGAAACTATTGAAAAAACGTCGAAAATACAAATCGTCTCTTTTGCAAAGTTACAGAGTATACATGTAGAGATTTTATCGGATGGGACAAAAAAACATGTACTTCACAGGCTACAAACGGCACATGAACTTTTCGTAATTGATGAACAGTATACGTAGAGTACTTAGCGCGCTCCAAAATACTGGTGGAAAAATTATTGATCTCTGACTATTGAGAAAAATTACAAGCTCATGGAAAACAAGCTGTTTGTTTTTAAAAACATAACCTAAAACAAGTACACACCAAATTCGCACGCAAGCCCAGACCATAAACAAATCCGGCAACGATAATTTAATCATGGGCGTTTGTATACACAACAAAGTAAATTCCAAATGTGCCGCAAAAGCCATTAAATTAATGCAATATTGAAACTATTGCCAGAGCAGCGTAACAAAAAACATGTAAAATGCTTCGTGTTATCCATGCAGTTACAAGAATAATAAAAATGTGATCGAATGAAACAACAAGTTTACTGTTACCTCTGCTTATCTATCTCCACGGTGTACATTTGTTAGTATGACACACAGTCTAACATTAACAGTCGCGACACTCACAGCTGTTAAAGTTGTTACCGTTTGACAGCTGGAGCGACACTAGCGCTCCAAGCGGCGAAAAAGATGCGTCGGCAGCATGTTATGCATCCCTTTCCTACGTGTTTGACGAAATATTTGATTTTTTTTTTTTTTTTTTTTGCCTACCAGAGTTTGTGTAATATTGGAAGACAACGATGTTTCTAAAAATGATTCTAACATAAGCGCAAGTAGGGATAAAAATCATGAACCAGGGGCAAGTTACGATACATTTGTGAAGAAACACTTGTAACTGTGGATAAAGCTGCAGCTTATCACATGGATATCAACCGAATACAAACACATAGATTCAGAACTCGCCCAAGTTCTTGTCAGCCTTCTGTCGCCTTACCGGAGCTAAACCTTCCCCCTACTATCTTCTTCTCCATGATGATCACCCCTTCCCTGACACCCTTAGTAAGGCCAATCACTTTGCATCCTACCTCTCCGATGTCTTTTCCATCCCCGATGATCCCTAGTTCGATTACTCCTTCTTCCCGGATGTCTGCGATGGAAGTGACACCTCTGTCCCTCCCCTCGCACCTGGTTTCCAGTACTTGGACAACATTGCACACAAGAAACTCAATGCCCCTATCACTACAGAGGATCTCATTGCTACACTCCGCACAAAACGCAACACCGCTCCTGGTCACGATCGTGTCACCTACCATCACCTTTGTGAAGCTCCTGTCTCTTTCCTCTCCACCCTGGCCAGGCTCTACAATGTAGTCCTGTCCACTGGTTACTACCCCGACCTGTAGAAAAACCTCCCGTATCCTGATGTTCCTTAAACCTGGTAAACCGCCGTCCGCCGTCTCCTCCTACCATCCCATCAGCCATACCTCGGTCTTCAGCAAGGTCCTGGAATCTATCCTCACTCGACACATACGCCAGCACCTCCACCAGCACCGCCTCCTTCCCATTACCCAGTGTGGCTTTCGGCCGTCCTTCTCTTCCGACGACCTTCTCCTTCACCTCACACATCTCCGTTCCGAACAGCTTAATTCCCGTCGCTCCGCAATCTTACTCTCCCTGGACCACGAACGTGCTTATGACCGCGTATGGCATTCCGGTCTCCTCTTCAAGCTCCAAACCTTTGCCCTTTCCATTAACTACGTCCGTCTGATCGGCTCCTTTCTCTCCCACCGTCCTTCCTACGTCACCATCCATAACACGGATTCCTACACCTTTTTTCCCTCCGCCGGTGTGCCCCAAGGCTCCATCCTCTCCCCCCTTCTGTACCTTTTGTATATGGCGGACATGCCGCCGCCGTCACCCCCCCCCCCCACCTTCTCCAGTTTGCCGATGACACCGCCTTCCTTGCCCTTGCCCCCACCCTGCAGTGCTCCCAACACCTTCTCCAGTCCCATCTTGACCGGTTCACCACTTGGTGCAACCAGTAGTTGCTCAAGGTCAATCCCTCCAAAACCCATTATTGTAAGCAAAACCACACCCTCCTTCCGCCTCCTTGATTTCTATCTCACCATCTAGGGCCATCATATCGCCCTCACCCCCACCCTTCAGTACCTTGGCGTCACCCTCGACCGTCGCCTCTCCTGGACCCCCCATTTCCAGACAATCCAAGCCAAGGCACGCTCCCGACTCCGTCTCCTCAAACTCCTTTCAGGCCGTACGTGGGATCTGGGCCCCTCCACCACACTCCACACCTATAAATACCTCATCTGCCCTATCCATTGTTACGCCCATCTGGCCTGGATCTCCGCCCCCCCCCATCTATCTTTTATAAATCCCTTCAAATCCTTGAACACCTTGCTCTCCGCCTCGCGTATCACATTCGTCTTCTCCCCTCCCCCACACGGATCCTGTATGATCTCATTCCGTTCCCCCACCTCCTCTTTTTCCTTGAAAGGATACGGATCCTGTACACTTTCCGTAAACTCGATCCTCCTCATCCGCTTGTCTCGCCCATCCTCTACCACCCCTGCCCGCTGCCGCGCCTATATTCCCATGTCCCACCCGGTCTCCATCTCTCCACCCTCCTTCCCCTCTCCCAAGGTGGCTACCGCCAGCTCCCCCTCACTGATGATGTCCTCCTCCCCTCCATCTACCCCTTCTATCAACTTTGATCCTCCCCCGCCCCACTTCCTGTGTCTTTTCCTTTAGGCACCCTCCCTCCCTTCTTTCTCCTTTTCCCTCCATCCCCCTTCCTCCACCCCTCTTCCCCTGGGCTTCCCCTCCCCGTTCCTCCCTTCCCCCTATCTCCCCTGCCCGTGGCATATCTGCTCTCCCCTCTCCCTCTCCCATCTCCCCCTCCTTCTCTCTTGGCAGGTCCCTGGACTCGTGCACACATAGTGAACATTCGCACGCTGGAGATCAATGCCTCGTGTTTCTGTGTGTGGTGTCGTATTGTGCTTAAGTGGTTCAGTGTTATTCATTTTGTGCACCTACATTCGCATGTGACAATTTTCATCTATGTATGTGTCGAAGTGTCTGAACAAATTTTATCTTGGACTCTACGCCCGTGAATGGCTCCATGTATTTTAAAACCTGTTTGTCTCCGTTTATATGTCCATCGTGTTTTTTCTCTAATTGTCTTCATTTGTATCTTTTGTGTTTCTCTGAGGCCAAAGAGCGGCATAGTATGCTGCTGCTGGCCTGCCTGTAAACCGGCTTAAAAATAACAATAAAGAGAAAAAAACATAGATTCACACACAAGAAGCACATACATATACCTCTACATGCAAAAGGGATTGACACCCCATTTCTCATTCCGTAGGCCTACTGTGTTTTAGTCATTGTCGCCTGTTGCCACAAATATGACCTTCTTCTTCATATTATTTTAAGTGGGACAAGCAACTGCCAAGTAGTGGGAGAAATATACTGTGAGTGTAAACCCCAAGTCATCAAAGCCAATAACATTGTCAGAAGTGCTGTCATATGTTAAATTTGCCATTAGAGACTTTTCATCCAGTGACATATGCGCTAGTTTATCAGTATTGGAGAAATGCTGTACCTTCTGCATTAAAAGGTGGAACATACTGTCACTTATCCCACATGTAATTTGTATCCCTTCCACATATCACTAATGTATGCACTGATGGATACATGAAACAACAAACAGCTTATTTTTCTCTTTCCATCTTGCAGATGGCATGTTAATTTAGCTTAACAACAAGTCAAGGACATCTTTTTTTTTTTTTTTAATATTGGGCCCCTATAGTCTTCAAAATTTGTTGCTCCTTCTTCACGTGATCCTTCCGATACAGTTCCACTATTCAATTGTCCAATGTTTACACTCCTTACATCAAGCGAGACATTGTTTACCATTTATCGGCATGATGTGTAGTTTATGAGCAGCCTCTCAACCAAGATATCCAAGTTTTCTCACCTTCTGCCTAACTGTCACAGTACTTGCAATGGATCCTGATGCAGTTTCGAAATCCTGTGTAATGGTGTGGATAGATGTCTGCCTATTATACATTACGACCCACTTCAACTGTTGGCGGTCTCTGTCATTCAACAGACGAGGTCAGTCTGTATGCTTTTGTGCTGTATGTGTCCCCTTGCATTTCCACTTCACTATCACATTGGACCTAGGGATGTTTAGGAGTGTGGAAATCTTTCATACAGAAATATGACAGGTGGCACCCAATCACCTGACCACGTTCAAAGTTCATGAGTTCCACAGAGCGCCCTATTCTGCTTTCAAACGATGTCTAATGACTACTAAGGTCGCTGATATGGAGTACCTGGCAGTAGGTGGAAGCACAATGCACCTTAAATAAAAAACGTATGTGTTTCGGGGTGTCTGGATACTTTTGATCACATAGTGTGCATCATAACAACATTATTACAGAATAAGTTTTAAAGGATGTGGGGGTTATTGTTTTGAGGCATTGTATACATGCTTTGGAATAAATATTGTAGGTGGTATATAAATCTGATCCTGTCAAGTTTATACAGCATAAATTTCATTCTCGTCTATATAATCAGTTGACTTTTGGCAAACTTTTAAGTACAATAATTATGTTGGCGACACTGGTAAAATTATACATACTGTTTGTCCACAATAAGGTGACATTTAGCGCAGTGTTGGTCGGAAACGGCCGTGCCCATGCAATATGGCTGCCTAGACAATCTTTAGCGACAGCAAAGCACAGGAAGTAACGTAGTTAACAGAATTTAACACATCCAGTGGAAGGCATTATGAACCTGCCAGGGTAGCCAAGAGTGCTAATGTGCTGCTTCCTGGACTTGGGTAGGCACGCCGGCCCCGTATCGAATCCACCCGGTGGATCGACGATGACGGCCGGTGTGCTGGCCATCCTGGATGTGGTTTTTAGGCACTTTTTCACATCCTACTAGGTGAATACTGGGCTGGTCCTCACGTCTCGCCTCAGTTACATGACTCGCAGACATCTGAAACACATTCACACTATTTCACAATTTACACTAGATGCAGACAGCTGGGGGTACACTACTTCCGTTCCGGGGGTGTGTGGGGTGGTGGCAGGAAGGGCATCCGGCCACACCTTAAATTTAACCATGCCAATTCTGTACTTAACCCTGCCAACCCTGTGCACAATGCGGGATAAAGGCAGTAGCAAAAGAAAGAAGAAAGAAAGTGGAAGGCGTTATGAGAATAACCTTCAAACACGAAATTTTTGGCGGGCCCAAAGACCTATGTCGTTCTTGTTTTCCCCAAGATAGTAGATGCTGTACTCAAATGCAATAATAACTCATCAGTAGGTTTTGGGCTATTCTGATTTCTAAGATATGGTAATCGAAATGCAAAACTGTTGGAGAGAGAATAGGAATCATAATATACATTCACATTTTGGAAGGCAAGTAAGTTGATTGGTTGAAATGATGTTGTTAGAATATTTTATTTTCCCATAGAATATAAATGAATAGAATTTATTTAATAGTATAATGTATGTATTCAACTTGCAAGTGTAGTGTTGTGTTGATAACTGTTATAAACAGCAGATCTAGTCTCATAGCTACGTGCGAATGAAAGGGTATAGAGATATGCTGTGTGCAGCTACATACTGTTGTAGTGACTGTTGGAAAGCTTCTTCAGAGTTAACTCTCATTTAAACATTTTGAGTGGTTAAGTAATGGAGTTCCTGGAACTATCTCAACAGAAGCGTCAGATTCCACCCATCTGCTTTGACATGTGATGTAAGGGTGCTGTGTGTGACGTCATTACGGCGCAGAACTTTTGGGTTGGTTGTGTTTGTATATGTTGCTTTGTTGTATTTGATGGTCCTTCTGGTGGTCTGTGTGTATGTGCTGAGTGTAATGTGTTGTATGGGTTCGTTTGAGATTTGGTTTAGGATGTAAGTATAAGAATTTCAGTGTTAGAATTGAAAATTTATAGATCTTAGCTGCGCTGCTTAAAAATAAAATGCTCTAGGACAGACTGAATAGAAGTATGCTGTCAGTCCAGTTTGTGGGCCAGTACAGTGAGAAAGATTTGTAAGTGCAAAGCAGCCAGTACTGACATTTTTGAGTTGTACCAAGAAGGTGCACACTTTGAACAAATGTTCCAATAGTAACTGAACTTCATTCTAGATAATTTAGCCCTCTGCTATTTGGCAATCATTGTCACATCACTATTTACTACCTGAGGCTAACGTAAGGTTATTTGCATAAGATCGGGTTCTGGTACTACATTCATCTGCAGAGACCCATGTTGCAACTGTAATGTGGTGTGTAATGAATTTTATAGTTTGAGAGTTGTTTTTTTGTATTGTGGGCTTCGTATTTTGCTGCTGTGTAGGTCAAGTGAAATTTGTGTCATTGTGTTTTTGAGTTTTGTGTGGTTTCACGGTATCTAGGCCCTTGTTTGATCTAGAAGGGTGAATTGTAATATTCAACACAATGTTTTAGAGTTGTATGTTTTGTCCTGGTATCAAATGCTTTGTTTGAGACATGTAGGTCAAGTGAAAACTGTAGTGTTGAGTTTTTGAGTTGTGTATGGGTTACTGATACTGTAGTCTTTTTTTGAGATATATCGGTCACTCAAAATTTACACCAATAGTTTTCGTTTCCGCAATGTTTTTGTATTAAATTTTGAGGATTTTGTGCACTTGATTTTTGGGAGAATATTTGTTTTGCATTGATATCATTATTCTTACAGTCATGTATTTAGTTTGTCCCTGCCAAAAACCCCCCATCTTCATTTGGTTGTACTTTTAGTTTCATTCTTTCCATTGCTGGAGTAAATACTTTACATATTATTTATGTTTAATCGCAGGTGTAATGGGTGACACCATGGTTACCATAATTTATTTTCGTGAAGTAGATGTTTGTACCACATTGATGACATTACTAGTTAAAACATATGGGTGGAGTCACAATTTTCAGTTATGCCAATCTACCTTCTATTATACAGGGTGGCACACAAAATGTGTTACCATTTTGTTTTTGAATATAAACTTTATTGCCAATACAATCTGAAAGGAACATATACTACAATGAAGAGCCGTCCATGGAGATTTGTTCTAACTCAGCACATGCTCAATATGTCCACCATTTCATTTCCTAGCTTCCTTCAAACGATCACTGAAGTTAGTGATTACCCTACGGCACATGTCTTCCATAATTTCACTGCAAGCTTGAAGAATAAGTCTTCTGAGCTCCATTAAATTCCACAGCTTCTTGCTACTGCCTTGCTGCCTTGCCCTTCAACACGCAGTGGTTCATGCAAGATGGAAAAAGGCCACATACTGCAAACACTGTGTTGGAGTTCTTACACAAGCATTTCGACATGCGGATCATTTCACTCAGGTTTCCAGGCCGCTTCAATGATGGACAAAATTGGCCCCCCAATAGTCCAGACCTCAATTCATGTGACTTTTTTCCTTGGGGGTTCCTACAGGAAAAAATTTTCCCAAAATGTCCACGTGATTTAATGGAGCTCGGAAGACTTATTCTTCAAGCTTGCGGTGAAATTATGGAAGACATGTGCCGTAGGGTAATCACTAACTTCAGTGTTCATTTGAAGGAAGTTAGGAAACGAAATGGTGGACATATTGAGCATGTGCTGAGTTAGAACAAATCTCCATGGATGACTCTTCATTGTAATATATGTTCCTTTCAGATTGTATTGACAATAAAGTTTATATTCAAAAACAAAATGGTAACACATTTCGTGCTCCACCCTGTAGTTAGAGCAGTAGATACCTTTGTATAGACTGATTTTGTTTTTCAGATATAGTTTGTGTGTGTTTTGATTAATTAAAAATAATGCTATGTTCCAAGGATCATTGGCCTGTTTCTATCAAAATGGTGTAGATTACAGTGGTTTTACACTCTGTACCTTCCTTGTGTTTATGGCTACATACTAACCATTTACATATACCAGCTGGCTCAATGGCTGAAAAGTAATGATAATGAACCTATTGATTTCTTCACTGCTCATGTTACAGTTTAGGAATATTTACATCTACTTCTTAACAGCACAGGCAATCATTGTAGTCTTTTATGTCACAAGGTTTTTGTTAAATATCTATCTTCCGAGTAGAAGTGGCCAGGTCAGATTTAAAAATTGTGTAAGGGTTTCCAGCAGCCAGTCAGCTTTACTTTTAGTCTTCAGTTTTTATTTACCATGACTGGTTTTTAAATTACAAGTGATTTATCATCATATGGTACATATTTATTGCATATTTGCAGGATTGTGGTGGATCATGTAGCTGTGTCAAGACGTGAGAACGAAACCTGTATGCACTGAATGTGATGAGAAGTATGTACAGTTCATGCCTGGCCACAGGTGCCCAACTGCAACAATGCTGCAAACATGCAATAAGTATGTACTGTCTGATGATGGTGATACAAAACTGGTCATGATAAATAAAGACCAAAAAATAATACGGAAGGTGGCGAATTGCAGTAATTTCTAAAAACCTTAATTCATCACTCCCACAGTGTCCCACATATGTAATGGATATACCTTAAAGTATTAAAATTGTGTTGGTACCCGTCAGAACTTATTAGTGGGAAAATAACAAAAAACTGTTGTGGCTATTGTTGAATGCTTTTGAGAGCCTTTGGCATATTTAGTGATAAACAATTATTACATTTTCTTCTAAATTTGGATCCAAATAAACTTAGTGGCTTACAAACAATTATGGAAGCACAAGGTTGTTGGTTGTATACAGCATTCCATGTGCTTAGAATGAGCAACAGCTGCACATCCAATGCAAATGGAGCAAAACATACATTTGGATTATTTTTATTGTTGTCTTTGTCAGCATCAGTGGGGGTGGTGGATAGGGAAACAGTTGGCTCTCCCCTTCCTGTATCCTACTGTACCATAGAAAGTTGTGTGATGCCTAAAAATCAGTCATTATAGTGAGCACACAGGTGTCATGAAAGAACTACAGGTGGCTGACTCCTTTCCTCTTCCACAATTGCAGATTTATTTTAGTCAAGGTTTAGTGTGGTCTTAAAAATCAGTTCAAGCTGAACTGTGATTTTCACTATCAATACAAGACAGAAATACACTACTGGAAATGGAAAAAAGAACACATTGACACCGGTGTGTCAGACCCACCATACTTGCTCCGGACACTGCGAGAGGGCTGTACAAGAAATGGTCACACGCACGGCACAGCGGACACACCAGGAACCGCGGTGTTGGCCGTCAAATGGCGCTAGCTGCGGACCATTTGTGCACCGCCGCCGTCAGTGTCAGCCAGTTTGCCGTGGCATACGGAGCTCCATCGCAGTCTTTAACACTGGTAGCATGCCACGACAGCGTGGACGTGAACCGTATGTGCAGTTGACGGACTTTGAGCGAGGGCGTATAGTGGGCATGCGGGAGGCCGGGTGGACGTACCGCCGAATTGCTCAACACGTGGGGCGTGAGGTCTCCACAGTACATCGATGTTGTTGCCAGTGGTCGGCGGAAGGTGCACGTGCCCGTCGACCTGGGACCAGACCGCAGCGACGCACGGATGCACGCCAAGACCGTAGGATCCTACGCAGTGCCGTAGGGGACCGCACCGCCACTTCCCAGCAAATTAGGGACACTGTTGCTCCTAGGGTATCGGCGAGGACCATTCGCAACCGTCTCCATGAAGCTGGGCTACGATCCCGCACACCGTTAGGCCGTCTTCCGCTCACGCCCCAACATCGTGCAGCCCACCTCCAGTGGTGTCGCGACAGGCGTGAATGGAGGGACGAATGGAGACGTGTCGTCTTCAGCGATGAGTCGCTTCTGCCTTGGTGCCAATGATGTCCGTATGCATGTTTGGCGCCGTGCAGGTGAGCGCCACAATCAGGACTGCATACGACCGAGGCACACAGGGCCAACACCCGGCATCATGGTGTGGGGAGCGATCTCCTATACTGGCCGTACACCACTGGTGATCGTCGAGGGGACACTGTATAGTGCACGGTACATGCAAACCGTCATCGAACCCATCGTTCTACCATTCCTAGACCGGCAAGGGAACTTGCTGTTCCAACAGGACAATGCACGTCCGCATGTATCCCGTGCCACCCAACGTGCTCTAGAAGGTGTAAGTCAACTACCCTGGCCAGCAAGATCTCCGGATCTGTCCCCCATTGAGCATGTTTGGGACTGGATGAAGCTTCGTCTCACGCTGTCTGCACGTCCAGCACGAACGCTGGTCCAACTGAGGTGCCAGGTGGAAATGGCATGGCAAGCCGTTCCACAGGACTACATCCAGCATCTCTACGATCGTCTCCATGGGAGAATAGCAGCCTGCATTGCTGCGAAAGGTGGATATACACTGTACTAGTGCCGACATTGTGCATGCTCTGTTGCCTGTGTCTATGTGCCTGTGGTTCTGTCAGTGTGATCATGTGATGTATCTGACCCCAGGAATGTGTTAATAAAGTTTCTCCTTCCTGGGACAATGAATTCACGGTGTTCTTATTTCAATTTCCAGGAGTGTATAACTCTTGTGTAAACTTTGCATCATTACCTAGAATTTAACAAAGTTCTGTGCTACATAATGATGTGAAAACATTCTAGAAGCTCCTATCTAACATACACCAAGTAATTGGTTATCTCAGCCAATTCAAAAGAAAATTTAAAACATACATCATGAGCAACTCCTTCCACTGATTATCTTAGTGCAAGGAAGTGACTCCTTTAGCTAGATGGCAAGCAATGTGTTGTTAATTATCCTGTGTAATTAAATATTTAGATCTCTGTTTTCTTTGAAAAACACCTGAATAACCAAGTAAATATTAAGTTTCTGATAAGAAAATTAGCAGATACCTAATATAACTACAGTAACTGCAGCTTTCTTTCTAATTCACTAATACACATTTAACTAGCATAAACAGAATTAGTATTAAGCAGTATTTATTCTTAATATAGTGTACAGCGTATGCTATGTTTGGTTGTCTTTTGTTAATGTGTACCTTTACCTGTTCCATGGCCCTGTAGGTTCACCTTGTTGGTGGGTTGTACAGAATATGATAATGAGTGGAGAAAATCACTATACTTTTGAAATTGTGATGGTTTATTTACGTCAAGCCTCATTAGTAAATGTATATGTTGTGAAGGTGCTGTTAGAATCCTTAATGCCTTGAAGATACACCTTCAAAACGATTATCAGTAAACACTAGCATCTCCAGCTGTCCATGAACAATGTGAATGGAATACCGGTTCAGATTAACTGATTATTTGCTTCACCATTTGTCAACTTGATACTTGCTCAAATGCAGGAGTTTTTACTCCTAGGTACTTCATTTGAGATTGATTAGTGTCTCATTGGTGATGGAGTGGTGTACTTTACATACAAAATTCATGTTAGTAATCAGTATGTACTTAACTCTTTTCTAATTTGACATATAGTGATGTTATTCTACTTGTGTTCATTCTTTCCATTACTGCCAGATTCAATCAAAAAATATTTAACAGTTCATTCATTATACCTTAGATTTATTTTCAGAAACAGATTCCAAATCCAGTACCACACCAGAATGACTACAGGATTGCACAGCCAAACATTCTCTACCACCACACTATATTTTCTGGGATGGTTACTAAGGATAGGCCATGGCCAATACCCAAGAACATAATTTTATATTTTACCATCTGTGCCAAATTAATATGCCTGGTAATACATTAATGTTATGGAACTGTCAACAATAGTATCATAGATCCATTTTAAGAAAATGAAATGGTTTACATTCCACTGTGAAAAGCCACTGTCGTAAAATGTTTATTGAAGTGGATGATAGTGTGGGAGTTACTGTTGTAATGAATATGATTTTTTTAGTATGATATATTAAAAACTGCAGTAAAATAAATTTGTTTATTGAAAAAAGAGTTATGTATCTTAAACAGCCATATTGTCCCATCTTATACGTGTGTTGTGCTCAACCACTACTCCCATCCCTTCCCAGAGAAAGTAATACAGAACCATTGCATAATGTAATGTGTGTGTGTTGTAAAAAGGGGGGTGGGGGTTTATACACTTTTGAGAAGAGAGTTTATTGGTCCATCTACTAATGATTATAAGTCTAAGGATAATATTTCTTGACTGAGTTGCTTACATTTCTTTAAAACTAAAGTTGTGAAAAATATGAAATTATAATATTTTGTGACTGGCTGAACATTCTTAATATAGACTTGATCCCCCTGTTTTCCCTGATAAGGATGCCTATTGCAGTTGTACTGCATGGCTTGATGACTATAGGCAGCCACTATATTGCAACGAGCCTGATTCCAGTTCTCTCTAATTAACCCCAGGGATACCCGTTCAGGGAGTAAGTCTTGGATGCGCCATAAGTTAGACAAAGGCGAATTGATAGGATAGGCCAATAAGAGAGAGGCCAGAGTAGTGTTCAATGCCTCATGAACCACAGTGTTAAACACAAAATTAGTCCAGGGCAAGTTAGTATCCCACTTACTCGGTTTAACTTGATGGTAAATTAATAAAGCTGATTTTAGGTTGCAATTCACACGTTCAGCAAAGGACCCCTGAGGGTAATACTGTGTTGTGTTTATGTGCTTGACACCATTCCTAAAACAAAAGGCCTTAAACTTATTTGACGCAAAAGCAGGGGCATTATCACTAACCAAGCTCTTAGGAGGCCCAAAGATCGAAAAGATGTTTGTAAGGTGAGAAATAGTTACGTTGGTAGTACTACTTCTACTGGGAATAAGACAAGTAAAGCGAGAAAACGCATCAAATACCACCAAAATATACATATTCCCTCTACTGGAACGTGGCAGCGGACCCACATAATCGGTATAAAGATGATCCATTGGGTAATTTTCACATTCCGAAGACAAGAGACCTTGCTGTAGCGCATTGCTAGGTTTTGCGGCCCGGCACAAATGACAACCGGCTACTAATTTCTTAGTCACGCTCAAGATGAGGCCAGGTCACATACTGCTTAATTTTCTGAATCATTTTATATGTGCCTAAGTAACCTCCCACCAAAGAGCAATGATGATACTGGAATATCGGCTGGATTAATATTTATGGCAGACAAATTCGGATGTGGCGCTCTCGACCCAGTGCCATACACAGAATATCTTTCCTCAAGCTGTAACCATTGACTACCTCACCCAACCTAATCTGCTGTTTGATGGAACCCAATTCAACATCCTGTTCCTGGTTTTCTTTGAGATTACTAAACAGTTGGGGTACTTACCCTAAAACCAAAAGCTGACCCTGAAGTGGACCCTGGTGGTACTCCTCCGAACAATCGGATGGTGGGTCAAATATCCGGCTAAGGGCATCAGCAACTACATTCTTGGAACCTTTGATATGCCTAACCTCAAATTTAAAGGCTGAAATTCTCACGGCCCAACATGTGATCCGATTGGTCTTACGTGGCCTAGCCAAGACCCAACTCAAGCCTTGATTATCAGTCTCCAGGAAAAAAGGTTTGTGCTCAATGTAAAACCAGAATTTTTCTAATGCAAATAGGACCCCCAAGGCCTCACATTTGTAGACTGAGTACTTTGCCTCAACATCATTCAAATGGCGTGAGGCATAGGTCAAAGGCTGCCGCTGACCTTTCCATTCTTGTAATAAGATGGCTGACACACCCGAATGCGACACATCCGTCTGAAATATAAAAGGTTTATCAAAATCAGGCACCCCAAGCACCAGTGGATTAGCAATGGCAGTTTTGATCTGTTCTAAGACCGCCTGCTAGGTGGAACCCCAAGTAAATTTAACTCTCTTTTTATGAAGCTGATTCAAAGGGGTAGCTAAGGCTGCAAAATTTGGAACAAACCTCCTGAAATAATTTGCCATACCAATAAACTTAGCGACTCCCTGCTTATCAGTCAGAGGTGGGAGCACGCGCAAGGCTTTAGTCTGATCTTGATTGATCCAAACCACATCGCCTGAAACAATATGACCTAAGAAGGAAATCTGGGGCCTCACAAGTGTGACCTTGGAGAGTTTAACAGTTAGACCACCCTGCTGAAGTTTAGTAAATACTTGGTGCAAATGACTCAAATACTCTTCAAACAATTTACTGTATACCACAAGGTCATCCATGTAATTACAGACAAAGCATAGTTTAAATTCACCCAGTATACTATCTAATAAACGAGTCAAAACAGCAGCTCTGGTGGCCAGGCCAAAGGGCACCCGGTTGAATTCAAATAGATTCCAATCGATGCAAAATGCTGTGACATGTTTACACTCCTCTGTCAATGGGATCTGGTAATAAGCATGATTTAAGTCAAGAACCATGAACCAAGATGAGCCTGAAAACCAAGTAAAGGGGTTGTGTAGATCAAGTGATGGGACTGATTCCAAAATCACCTTTCCATTTAAACGATGGTAATCTACCACCGCCCTGATATCACTACCCTGATCCTTTGGTACCAAGAATATCGGAGAGGCATATGGAGAAGTCGAGGGATGGATAACCCCTTGATCTAACATCTTCTGTACCTTTTCCCGCGATATTTTCATCTTAGGAGGTGAGAGATGATATGGGGACTGTCTAACCGGAATATTGTCAGTCAAACGAATATCATATTCTAATTTATTTGTTACCCCAAGTTTATCACTAAATAAGCCAGGAAACGCAACCAACAACTCAGGGACCTGTTGGCCCTGCCCTGGAGGAAGATGACAGAGATCAATATCATTAATAGGAGTGACTGACAAGGAAGGAGGTGTGGATGTTAACGCCACTCAACATTCACAAAATCCAAACTTATGATTTGGCATGAAACTTAAAAGAAAACTTACCCCCGGAATAATCCAAAACTAGTTGAGTTTTAGAAATCAAATCACAACCCAGCACCATATTTACCGGCAAGCTAGCAACGAGAGCAAAGGTCTTTGGCAACGAAATCTGTCCTAAAGTAACAATACCCTTAACCCACCCCACCAGAGGCAACACCTGACCATTGGTCACACAACATCTCCAAAGTGGGAGTTTTCTAGGTCTCAGTTTGGTAAGATTGCCAAATTCCAGAAACCAAGTCTCATTAAGCAAGGAATATGTGCTACCCGTATCTAATACAGCACACAGAGGTTCCCAATTCAAATTAAGACAAATACACTCCTGGAAATGGAAAAAAGAACACATTGACACTGGTGTGTCAGACCCACCATACTTGTTTCGGACACTGCGAGAGGGCTGTACAAGCAATGATCACACGCACGGCACAGCGGACACACCAGGAACCGCAGTGTTGGCCGTCGAATGGCGCTAGCTGCGCAGCATTTGTGCACCGCCGCCGTCAGTGTCAGCCAGTTTGCCGTGGCATACAGAGCTCCATCGCAGTCTTTAACACTGGTAGCATGCCACGACAGCGTGGACGTGAACCGTATGTGCAGTTGACGGACTTTGAACGAGGGCGTATAGTGGGCATGCGGGAGGCCGGGTGGACGTACCGCCGAACTGCTCAACACGTGGGGCATGAGGTCTCCACAGTACATCGATGTTGTCGCCAGTGGTCGGCGGAAGGTGCACGTGCCCGTCGACCTGGGACCGGACCGCAGCGACGCACGGATGCACGCCAAGACCGTAGGATCCTACGCAGTGCCGTAGGGGACCGCACCGCCACTTCCCAGCAAATTAGGGACACTGTTGCTCCTGGGGTATCGGCGAGGACCATTCGCAACCGTCTCCATGAAGCTGGGCTACGGTCCTGCGCACCGTTAGGCCGTCTTCCGCTCACGCTCAACATCGTGCAGCCCGCCTCCAGTTGTGTCGCGACAGGCGTGAATGGAGGGACGAATGGAGACGTGTCGTCTTCAGCGATGAGAGTCGCTTCTGCCTTGGTGCCAATGATGGTCGTATGCGTGTTTGGCGCCGTGCAGGTGAGCGCCACAATCAGGACTGCATACGACCGAGGCACACAGGGCCAACACCCGGCATCATGGTGTGGGGAGTGATCTCCTACACTGGCCGTACACCACTGGTGATCATCGAGGGGACACTGAATAGTGCACGGTACATCCAAACCGTCATCGAACCCATCGTTCTACCATTCCTAGACCAGCAAGGGAACTTGCTGTTCCAACAGGACAATGCACGTCCGCATGTATCCCGTGCCACCCAACGTGCTCTAGAAGGTGTAAGTCAACTACCCTGGCC
This sequence comes from Schistocerca nitens, assembly GCF_023898315.1. NCBI lineage: Eukaryota > Metazoa > Arthropoda > Insecta > Orthoptera > Acrididae > Schistocerca > Schistocerca nitens. The sequence goes on from NC_064624.1 coordinate 26,664,987, forward strand.
AGCAAGATCTCCGGATCTGTCCCCCATTGAGCATGTTTGGGACTGGATGAAGCGTCGTCTCACGCTGTCTGCACATCCAGCACGAACGCTGGTCCAACTGAGGCGCCAGGTGGAAATGGCATGGCAAGCCGTTCCACAGGACTACATCCAGAATCTCTACGCTCGTCTCCATGGGAGAATAGCAGCCTGCATTGCTGCGAAAGGTGGATATATACTGTACTAGTGCCAACATTGTGCATGCTCTGTTGCCTGTGTCTATGTGCCTGTGGTTCTGTCAGTGTGATCATGTGATTTATCTGACCCCAGGAATGTGTCAATAAAGTTTCCCCTTCCTGGGACAATGAATTCATGGTGTTCTTATTTCAATTTCCATGAGTGTATAAGGTAGGCATGATTGGGAATCGGCAACTATGGCACACCCCTCACTCCACAATAAGTTACTACCAGAAATGTGTCGTCTGCCCTTATGTCATTTAGTATTTCTTGCCCCACGTGAAACCGGACAACTCCTAACCAAATGCATACTAGCTAGCCCCACATCGAAAACATTTCCTGTGTACACCTTGATAATTACTACTTGATCTCTCTCCACTCCAAAATTTTCCTTCACTTGTCCCGACACACTAACACTCCTAGAGTCCTCGCTTAACCTTAGTGCAGATGCAGAAGTAACAACAACAGAGAGTTCTTCCCAGGTCTTCGGGGGTGACTTGAAAATAAAATTTATTTTGTCAGCAGCTGCCATCTCTTCCAAAACTACTGCAATTAATTGTTCTTCTGATAAATCACTTAGCAAGGCCTGCAAAGCTACCCTTACCCTTTCCACATACATTGACAAATCTTCACTAGCGGTCTGCACCTTCCAAATATACTGACATTCTGGATGTTTCCTAGAGCCGTCTGTGAGTCTCTCAGCAACTATTAGTCACCTAAATTGTTGTAACGAGAACCCTTATGAAAGAGGTCTAGAAATTAATTCATTACACTTCCCCCTTGCTAATGGGTACAGTAGAGCTAGCAGGGTGGAGCACGGTATTCAAAAAGCAAAGGAATGCTGCTCAAAATAAACCAGTAACCACAGAATTTCACCAATCATTCTACACTTAATTCTCCTACATCCTTTAACAGAAGTGCAGTAGGGTTAGGTAGCTTTGCGAAAAACTCCGAGCTAAGTTCAATTCCGCTGTTTGGGTTATTTAGCTCGCTTCCTGTCCCTGCCAGAATGACTTGGACCTGCTCACTAGATTCTTTGGAGATACACTTTAACCCAGTTAACCTAATCTGCAATGCAGCCACCTTTCACTGCAACTCAACCACTTCCTTATGATCAGCCTCATTTACAGCAAGTTGTTCTAAATCAGAGACCTGGTTAAACATGTGAACCAAATGCGCGCGTAGTTTAGCTAATTGCTTACGACTTGGTTGATCAACACGAAACCAGTGTAAATGTTGTTGGAACTCATCAACCTCTACTGCCGCTGCTGCCATGGCTGTCGGAAAGGAACCAATAACATCCGGTGAAATTTGGACCGGATTGAGCAAGGTATCTTTTAAATCCCCAAGCAACTCAAGAACAGTGCCTTGTTTGTTTATATTACAAATGTGCAACTCATATGATATTTGATTTTTGCGTAATAGGCCGAATCCTGGACATTCTCTGGCCGCCATGACAACCTGAAACATGCAGCTAAACAGTCACTCAGCCAAAGCTAAATATTACTAAATTATAAAATAAGTACAACTATAATTTCATCAGTTACTCAAAGAGTAGTAGCAAGAAAGTAACCACGCTCTGCTACCAGTAATGAACCATGTATTTACTTTCAAAACATTTTCTTAAGAATTTACTTTATTTATTAGGAATTCATTAAGAACATTAACACATTTAATCACACTATGTGAGTGCGGAAGTAGTTGCCAATGGGTAACTGATGAATGAGTTAAAATTTTTTTTTTTTAATAAATGGAAATTTTATTTCTAAAAACCCTCTTTTTTTTAAACAGATTTAAAATTATAATCAGAAAGCACCCTGAAAATATCAAGTTACAACTTATTCAGAGGCAGAAATAACATTTTTTTTTCTTTTTTTTAATAGTATGAGCTTTCGGCCTGAACACCTTGCCGCTCCCTTTTAACATGGCTGTAGTCACGACTGCTCACAACAAACTCTTAAAGACTACACTGCTGCAAATCTGCAACACACC